>NC_091256.1:50255000-50880000 GCF_042477335.2 Ovis canadensis | reverse complement strand
GTAGAACAGGCTTGATTTGGGTCACAAATCAAACCTCAGTACATTTAAGAAAATTCTCAAGCATCTTCTCCACCACAGCAGTATGAGACTAGATATCAATTACAAGAGAAAAAAAACTGTTAAAAAAAAAAGCACATAGAGATTAAACAACACATTTTGAAATAACCAGTGGGTTACTGAAGAAATCAAAAGGGAAATAAAAAAATTTCTAAAAACAAATGACAATGAAAACATGACAACTCAAAACCTATGGGATGCAGCAAAGCAGTTCTAAGAGGCAAGTTCATAGCAATATAATCCTACCCCAAGAAACAAGAGAAATATCGAATAGACAACCACAGTTTACAACTAAAACAACTGGAAAAAGAAGAACCAAAAAAGCCCCCAAAATTAGTTGAAGGAAATAAATCATAAATCAGTTCAGTTCAGTTGCTCAGTCATGTCTGGCTCTTTGCGACCCCATGAATCACAGCACACCAGGCCTCCCTGTCCATCACCATCTCCCGGAGTTCACTCAGACGCATGTCCATCGAGTCTGTGATGCCATCCAGCCATCTCATCCTCTGTCGTCCCCTTTTCCTCCTGCCCCCAATCCCTCCTAGCATCAAAGTCTTTTCCAATGAGTCAACTCTTCTCATGAGGTGGCCAAAGTACTGGAGCTTCAGCTTTAGCATCATTCCTTCCAAAGAAATCCCAGAGTTGATCTCCTTCAGAATGGACTGGTTGGATCTCCTTGCTGTCCAAGGAACTCTCAAGAGTCTTCTCCAACACCACAGTTCAAAAGCATTCATACTTTGGCGCTCAGCCTTCTTCACAGTCCAACTCTCACATCCATACATGACCACAGGAAAAACCATAGCCTTGACTAGACGGATGTTAGTTGGCAAAGTTATGTCTCTGCTTTTGAATATACTGTCTAGGTTGGTCATAACTTTTCTTCCAAGGAGTAAGTGTCTTTTAATTTCATGATTGCAGTCACCATCTGCAGTGATTTTGGAGCCCCAAAAAATAAAGTCTGACACTGTTTCTACTGTTTCCCCATCTATTTCCCATGAAGTGATGGGACCAGATACCATGATCTTCAAATATCAGAGCAGAAATAAATGAAAAGGAAATGAAAGAACCAGTAGTAAGGATTAATAAAATTAAAAGCTGGTTCTTTGAGAAGATAAACAAAATTGGAAAACCTTTATCCAGACTCAGAAGAAAAAAGAGAGAAGAATCAAATCTACAAAATTAAAAATAGAAAAGAAGAGGTGAAAACAGGCAATGCAGAAATACAAAGAATTGTAAGAGACTATTATGAGCAACTGTATGGCAATAAAATGGATAACCTGGAAGAAATGGATAGGATCTTAGAAAAGTTCAATCTTCCAAGACTGAACCAGGAAGAAATAGAAATTATGAACAACCCAACTGCAAGCATTGAAATCGAAGCTGTGATCAAAAATCTTCCAGAAAACAGAAGCCCAGAACCAGATAGCTTCACAGGAGAATTCAATCAAACATGTAGAGAAGAGCTAATGCCTAGCCTTCTAAAATGCTTTCAAAAAATTGCAGAGGAGCGAACACTTCCAAACTCATTTATAAGGCCACCATCACCCTGATACCAAAACCAAACAACTGACAAGAGAGAAAACTACAGGCCAATATCCTGATGAACATAGATTCAAAAATCCTCAACAAAATTTTAGCAAAGATAATTCAGTAACACATCAAAAAGCTCATACACCTTGATCAAGTTGGGTTTATTCCAGGAATGCAAGCATTCTTCAATATATGCAAATCAAGTAATATGATACACCATATTAACAAATTGAAAGATAAAACCATATGATAATCTCAATAGACGCAGAAAAAGCCTTTGACAAAATTCAGCACCCATTTATGATTAAAACTCTTTAAAATATGGGCATAGAAGGAACCTACCTCAACATAGTAAAGGCCATATATAATAAGCCTACAGCAAACATTATTCTCAATGGTGAAAAACTGAAAGCATTCTCCCTAAGACCTGGAACAAGACAAGGGTGTCCACTTTCACCACTATTATTCAACAGCTACACAGCAATCAGAGAAGAAAAAGAAATAAAAGAAATCTAGGTTGTAAAAGAAGAAGTAAAGCTCTCACTGTTTGCAGATGACATGATAGTGTACATTGAAATCCCTAAAGACAGTATCAGAAAATTGCTAGAGCTAATCAGTGAATTGAGCCAAGCTGCATGAAACAAAATCAATACACAGAAATCACTTGCATTTCCATATACTAACAATGAAAAATCAAACAGAGAAATTAAGAAATCAATCCCATTCACCACTGCAACAAAAAGAAATAAATATTTAGGAATAAACTTACCTAAGGCAACAAAAGAACTGTACACAGAAAATTATAAGACACCAATGAAAGAAATCAAAGATTACATAAACAGATGGAGAGATATTCCATGTTCCTGGGTAGGAAGAATCAATACTGTGAAAATGACTATACTACCAAATGCAATCTACAGATTCAGTGTGATCCCTATTAAATTACCAATGGCATCTTTCACAGAACTAGAACAAAAAAAATTAACAACTAATATGGAAACATGAAAGACCCCAAATAGCCAAAGCAGTCTTGAGAAAGAAGAATGGAGCTGGAAGAATCAATCTTCCTGACTTAAGATTATACTACAAAGCTACAGTCATAAAGACAGTATGGTACTGGCACAAAAACAGAAACATAGACCAATGGAACAAGATAGAAAACCCAGAAGTAAATCAATGCACCTATGGGTACCTTGTTTTTGACAAAGGAGGCAATAATACACAATGGGGCAAAGACAGCCACTTCAATAAGTTGTCCTGGGAAAACTGGACAGCTACATGTAAAATAATGAAATTAGAACACTTCTTAACACTATCAGTTCAGTTCAGTTCAGTTGATAAGTCATGTCCGATTCTTTGTGACCCCATGAATGGCAGCACACCAGGCCTCCCTGTCCATCACCAACTCCTGGAGTCTACCCAAACTCATGTCCATTCAGTCAGTGATACCATTCAATCACCTCATGCTTTGTCATCCTCTTCTCCTCCTGCCCTCAATCTTTCCCAGCATCAGGGTCCTTAACACCATACATAAAGATAAACTCAAAATGGATTAAAGACCTAAATATAAGGTCAGAAACTATAATATTCTTAGAGGAAAAATAGGCAGAAAACTCGATGACATACATCAAAGCAAGATCCTCTATGACCCATGGTTCCTAGAGTAACGGAAATAAAAACAAATGTAAACAAGTGAGACCTGATTAAGCTTAAAAGCTTTTGCACAGCAAAGGAAACTATAAGCAAGGTGAAAAGACAATCCTCAGAATGGGAAAAAAATAATAGCAAATGAAACAACTGACAAAGGATTAATTTCCAATATATACAAGCAGCTCATACAACTCAATGCCAGAAAAACAAACAATCCAATCAAGAAGTGGGAAAAGACCTAAACAGACATTTCTCCAGAGAAGACATACAGTTGGCTAACAAACACATGAAAAGATGCTCAACACTGCTTATTATTAGAGAAATGCACATCAAAACTACAATGAGATATCACTTCACACTGGTCAGAAGGTCTGAAAATGAAAGTGAAATTGTTAGTTGCTCAGTTGTGTCCAACTCTTTGCCATCCCGTGGGCTATACCCCACCATGATCCTCTGTCCATGGGATTCTCCATGCAAGAATATAGGAGTGGGTTGCCATTTCCTTCTCCACGGGATCTTCCCAACCCTGGGATTGAACCTGGGTCTCCTGCATTGCAGACGGATTCTTTACCATCTGGGCCACCAAGGAAGACCATCGTCAGGTCTACAAACAATAAATGCTGGAGAGGGTATGGAGAAAAGGGAACGCTCTTGCACTGTTGGTGGGAATGTAAATTGATACAGCCCCTATGGAAGATGGTATGGAGATTCCTTTAAAAACTAGGAATAAAACCACCATGCTGCTGCTGCTAAGTCGCTTCAGTCATGCCTGACTCTGTGTGACCCCATAGACTGTAGTCCATCAGGCTCCTCTGTCCCTGGGATTCTCCAGGCAAGATTACTGGAATGGGTTGCCATTCTCTTCTCCAATACATGTGTGCATGCATGCTACATTGTTCAGTTGTGTCCATCTGTGTGTGACCCTGTGGACAGCAGCCCACCAGGCTCCTCTGTCCACAGGATTCTCTTGACAAGAACACTGGAGTGGGTTGCCACCATATGACCCAGCAATCCCACTCCTAGGCATATACCCTGAGGAAACGAAAATTGAAAGACACATGTACTCCATTGTTCATTGCAGCACTATTTACAATAGCTAAAACCTGGAAGCAGCCTAGATGTCCATCAACAGATGAATGTTTAAGGAACGTTCATTGTGGTATATACACAGAATGGAATACTACTCAGCCATAAAAACGAATGCATTTGAGTCAGTTCTAATGAAGTGGATGAACCTATAACCTATTATACAGAGTGAAGTAAGTCAGAAAGAGAAAGATCAATATCGTATTCTAACACATACATATGGAATCTAGAAAAATGGTACTGAAAAATTTATTTACAGGGCAGCAAGGGAGAAACAGACATAGAGAACAGACTTATGGACATGGTGAGAGGGGAGGAGAGGGTGATATGTATGGAAACAGTAACATAGAAACTTACATTACCATATGTAAAATAGATAACCAACGGGAATTTGCTGTATGGCTCAGGAAACTCTAACAAGGGCTCTGTATCAAGCTAGAGGGGTGGGATGGAAAGGAAGATGGGAGGGAGGTTCAAACAGGAGGGGATATATGTATACCTATGGCTGATTCATGTAGAGGTTTGACAGAAAACAACAAAATTCTGTAAAGCAATTATCCTTCCATTAAAAAATAAATAAATTTTTAAAAATAATTTAAAAAGTCTTCTCGAGCACCACAGTTTGAAAACATCAATTCTTTGGCATTCAGCCTTCTTTATGGTACAACTCTCATTCATTCTATACATGACTACTAGAAAAACCACAGCTTTGGCTAGACATATCTTTGTCAGCAAAGTGATATCTCTGCTTTATAACACACTCTCTAGGTTTGTCATAGCTTTTCTTCCAAGGGGCAAGTGTCTTTTAATTTCATGACTGCAGTCACCATCCATAATGACTTTGGAGCCCAAGAAAATAAAATCTATCACTGTTTCCATTTTTTTTCCGCTTCCCATCTATTTGCTATGAAGTGATGGGACCAGATGCCATGATCCTAGTTTTCTAAATGCTGTTTTAAGCCAGCTATTTCACTCTCCTCTTTCACCTTCTTCAAAAGGCTCTTTAGTTCTTCACTTTCTGGCATTAAAGTGGTATCATCTGCATATCTGAGGTTGTTGACATTTCTCCTGGCAATCTTGAGTCCAGCCTGTGAGTCATCCAGCCCAGCATCTCTACTTTTCCTTGAATCTGTTCCCTTTGCTCTGAGGACTTCTGCAGTGGCCTCCTAAATGCTCTTCTCATTTTCACTTCCTCTGTTTGTAAATCCATTCTCTCTACATCATTCTGAATAATCTTTCTCAAATATAAACCAGGCCTGTCTCTCATTATTGTTTAGTCATTAAGTTATGTCTGACTCTTTATGTCTGACAGCCCACCAGGCTGTCCATGGGATTTCCCAGGCAAGAATATTGGAGCAGGTAGCCATTTCCTTCCCCAGGGGATCTTTCTGATGCAGGGATCATACGTGTGTCTTCTGTATTGGAGGGGGATTCTTTACCACTGAGCCACCATGGAAGCCTTGCTCCCTTCACTTAGAGTAAAACCCAAAGTTCCTGTCAGGATGGAGTAAACAAAGCCCTGAATTATAAGGTCCCTACTCAGCTTCTCCCCCCACCCCACACCCTCATCTCACAGTAGGATGCAGGCACTCTGTCTCCCTTTCTCTTCTAGAACTTTCCTCCCTCAGGAACTTTGTACTTGCTCCTTTTTGCCTGGAGTAACATCATCAGACAAAACAGGCTGAGGCCTGGAGGACAAAAGGGAGCCTATTTCTAATGTTAGAGATACCAAGGGGACATTTCATGCAAAGACGGACAGAAATGGTATGGACCTAATAGAAGAAGAAGATATTAAGAAGAGGTGGCAAGAATACACAGAAGAACTGTACAAAAAATATCTTCAGGGCCCAGATAACCATGATGGTGTGATCATTCACCTACAGCCAGACATCCTGGAATGCATAGTCAAGTGGGCCTTAGAAAGCATTACTATGAACAAAGCTTCCCTGGTGGCTCAGACGGTAAAGCGTCTATCTACAATGCCGGAGACCCGGGTTCGATCCCTGGGTCGGGAAGATCCACTGGAGAGGGAAATGGCAATCCACTCCAGTACTATTGCCTGGAAAACCCCATGGACAGAGGAGCTTGGTAGGCTACAGTCCATGGGGTCGCAAAGAGTCGGACACGACTGAGCGACTTCACTCACTCACTCACTCACTCATGAACAAAGCTAGTGGAGGTGATGGAATTCCAGTTGAACTCTTTCAAATCATTAAAGATGATGCTGTGAAAGTGCTGCACTCAATATGCCAGCAATTTGGAAAACTCAGCATTGGCCACAGGACCAGAAAAGGTTAATTTTCATTCCAATCCCAAAGAAAGGCAATGCCAAAGAATGTTCAAACTATTGTGCACTTGCACTCGTCTCACACGCTAGCAAAGTAATGCTCAAAATCCTCCGAGCCAGGCTTCAACAGTATGAACTGAGAACTTCCAGGTGTTGAAGCTGGATTTAGCAAAGGCAGAGGAACCAGAGATCAAATTGCCAACATCTGTTGGATCATCAAAAAAGCAAGAGAGTTCCAGGAAAACATCTACTTCTGCTTTATTGACTACACCAAAACTTTTAACTGGGTGGATCACAACAATCTGTGGAAAATTCTTTAACAGATGGGAATACCAATCATCTTACTTGCCTCCTGAGAAATCTGTATGCAGATCAAGAAGCAACAGTTAGAACCAGACATAGAACAATGGACTGGTTCCAAATTGGAAAAGGAGTACGTCAAGGATGTATACTGTCACCCTGCTTATTTAACTTGCATGCAGAGTACATCATGCGAAATGTCAGGCTGGATGAAGCACGAGCTGGAATCAAGGTTGCAGGGAGATATATCAATAACCTCAGATATGCAGATGACACCACCCTTATGGTAGAAAGTGAAGAAGAACTAAAGAGCCTCTTGTTTAAAATGAAGGAGGAGAGTGAAAAGTTGGCTTAAAACCCAACATTCAAAAAACTAAGATCATGGCATCCAGTCCCATCACTTCATGGCAAATAGATGGGAACACAATGGAAACCGTGACAGACTTTATTTTCTTGGGCTCCAAAATCACTGCAGATGGTGACTGCAGCCATGAAATTAAAAGATGCTTGCTCCTTGGAAGAAAGGCTATGACCAACCTAGACAGCATATTATAAAGCAGAGACATTACTTTGCTGACAAATGTCCATCTAGTCAAAGCTATGGTTTTTCCAGTAGTCATGTATGGATGTGAGAGTTGGACCATAAAGAAAGCTGAGCGCTGAGGATTGGTGCTTTTGAATTGTGGCATTGAAGACTCTTGAGAGTCTCTTGTACTGCAAGGTGATCAAACCAGTCAATCCTAAAGGAAATCAGTCCTGAATATTCATTGAAAGGATTGATGCTTAAGCTGAAACTCCAAAGCTTTGGCCACCTGATGTGAAGAACTGACCCTGATGCTAGGAAATATTGAAGGCAGGAGGAGAAAGGGATGACAGAGGATGAGATGGTTGGATGGCATCACCGAATTGATGGACATGAGTATGTGCAAGCTCTGGTAGTTAGTGATGGACAGGGAAGCCTGGCGTGCTACAGTCCATGGGGTCATAAAAAAGTCATACATGACTGAATTGAACTTATCGCCAATATAGTCGCTCCCTGACCTCCCTGTCTGCCATGCTTCTCTCTGTGTTTCAGTCTCACAATAACATTTATTTCCTGCATAGCGCTTTTCTTTGAAAGATAATTATCTGTTCACTTATTAATAAACTGCTCCCACAGAACTAAGAACCCTGATAGCAAGATGCTTGTCTGCTAATTCATTCCTGTTTTCCCAGGAACTCACACAGCTCCTGCCACAGTTTTCATGTCCAAAAAACATTTGTTAAGTGAATTAATGAATGAACAGTATAAATTCATAAGTAATATGCCAAATTGAAATCTCATGGCTCAAGGGGGTGGTGACTATCTCAAATTAATATACTGTGTTGAAGTTGAAAGTGAAAATGTTAATCACTCAGTCATGTCTAACTGTTTGCGACCCCATGGACTATAGCCCACCAGGCTCCTCTGTCCATGGAATTCTCCAAGCAAGAATATTGGAGTGGGTAGTCATTCCCTTCTCTAGGGGATCTTCCTTACTCAGGGACTGAACCCAGGTCTCCTGTATTGCAGGCAGATTCTTTACCATCTGAACCACCAATATGCTAAATTGAAATCTCATGGTCCCAAGAGGCCTGTGACTATCTCTGATTAATATAATATACTATACTATTACATATTACATTATAGTGTACTATAATGTATAATGGGCTTCCCTATGGCTCAGCTGGTAGAGCACCTGCATGCCAATGCAGGAGATGCAAGAGACATAGAAGCTCAGGCTCGAGAAAGTTGGAAGAAGATTTCTGTTGTCTTAAAGGCTAGAGCTGAGTTGACATGGCATCACTTCCAAACTACTCTATTGGTTAAAGCAGTCACAGCCCAGCCCAGATTCAGGGAAGGAGAAATAGTCACCAGATGTTGATGGGGAAAGTAGCTAAGAATTTGTAGTCATCTTCCATCTGATGCACTAATCCTATGAGGAAAGGGTACAGTCATCTCCAAACTTTAGCTAAGACTAATAGGCACAGAGAGTTGGTAGAGCCAGACAGGCCTTTGCCTTAATTTCTACACTGGTTAAGCTGAGATAGTTAATACCTTTTCTAACAATATTTTACAGAGTAAAATAGTAAATGAAAATTGAGTAGCAATCATGTATAAAACACTGTACTCACCATAACAGAGGAAAAAAGAATAAAAGCCTCTTGTTTTTTGTTTTTTGTTCTAAATGTGAAAATCATTTGAAGATAAAAATCTATAATATACATTGATGAATGAATGAATGAAGAAAATGTATGTGTATATATGTACATATATAATTGAATGTTAGTCCTCCTTAAAAAAGAAGGAAATCCTGCCATATACAGACACATGGATGAACCTGGGGAACATTGCGCTGAGTTAAATAGGGCAAATACTGCATGAATCCACTTATCTGAAGGATCTAAAATAGTCAAACTCATAGAAGCAGAGAGTAGAATGGTAGTTGCCAGGTGCTGGGGGAGAGGGAAATGAGTTGCCGTTCAACGGGTAGAAAGTTTCAGTTCTATAATATGAATAAGTTCTAGAGATCTGCTGTTCCTCACAGTGACTATGTTTAGCCATAGAGCACTATGTCCTTATACATTTGTTAATGAGGTAGATCTCGTTTTAAGTGTTATTACCATAATAAAACGAGACATTTCCCAAAAAAAAGGGAAGAAGAAGAGCTAAATCAGTTCAGTTCAGTTCAGTTGCTCAGTCGTGTCCAACTGTTTGTGACCCCATGAATCACAGCACGCCAGGCTGTCCATCACCAACTCCCAGAGTTCACTCAGATTCACGTCCATCGAGTCAGTGATGCCATAATCTCATCCTCTGTCATCCCCTTCTCCTCCTGCCCCCAATCCCTGCCAGCATCAGAGTCTTTTCCAATGAGTCAACTCTTCGCATCAGGTGGCCAAAGTACTGGAGTTTCAGCTTTAGCATCTTTCTCTCCAAAGAAATCCCAGGGCTGATCTCCTTCAGAATGGGCTGGTTGGATCTCCTTACAGTCCAAGGGACTCTCAAGAGTCTTCTCCAACACCACAGTTCAAAAGCATCAATTCTTCGGCACTCAGCCTTCTTCACAGTCCAACTCTCACATCCATACATGACCACAGGAAAAACCATAGCCTTGACTAGACGGACCTTACTTGGCAAAGTAATGTCTCTGCTTTTCAATATGCTATCTAGGTTGGTCATAACTTTTCTTCCAAGGAGTAAGTGTCTTTTAATTCCATGGCTGCAGTCACCATCTGCAGTGATTTTGGAGCCCCCAAAAATAAAGTCTGACACTGTTTCCACTGTTTTCCCATCTATTTCCCATGAAGTAATGGGACCAGATGCCATGATCTTCATTTTCTGAACGTTGAGCTTTAAGCCAGCTTTTTCACTCTCCTCTTTCACTTTCATCAAGAGGCTTTTTAGTTCCTCTTCACTTTCTGCCATAAGGGTGGTGTCATCTGCATATCTGAGGTTATTGATATTTCTCCCAGCAATCTTGATTCCAGCTTGTTTCTTCCAACCCAGCGTTTCTCATGATGTACCCTGCATAGAAGTTATATAAGCAGGGTGACAATATACAGCCTTGACACACTCCTTTTCCTATTTGGAAGAGCTAAATAGGTAGTAACAAATAGGTACTGTATAATACTAATTGTCTTTAAAATATTATATGATGATGGTGGGAATAGCACAGCAACATGAATGCATTTAGTGCCACTGAACCGTACAGTTAAATATGGATAAAATAGTATGTTTTATATTATGTGACTTTTACCAGAATAAAAAAAATTTTTTATTTTTTTACTTTACAACACTGTATTGGTTTTGTCATACATTGACATGAATCCACCACAGGTGTACATGAGTTCCCAACCCTGAACCCCCCTCCCACAACCCTCCCCGTATCATCTCTCTGGGTCATCCCCATGCACCAGCCCCAAGCATCCTGTATCCTGTATTGAACCTAGACTAGAGATTCGTTTCTTACATGATAGTATACATGTTTCAGTGCCATTCTCCCAAATCATCCCACCCTCTCCCTCTCCCACAGAGTCCAAAATTCCGTTCTATACATCTGTGTCTCTTTTGCTGTCTCGCATATAGGGTTATCGTTAGCATCTTTCTAAATTCCATATATATGTGTTAGTATACCGTATTGGTGTTTTTCTTTCTGGCTTACTTCACTCTGTATAATCGGCTCCAGTTTCATCCACCTCATTAGAACTGATTCAAATGTATTCGTTTTAATGGCTGAGTAATACTCCATTGTGTATATTCGTATAAGTATATACCACACACGGTATTTCAAATTCTTCTTGTTGTTGTTGTTTAGTTGCTAAGTCATGTCTGACTCTTTGAGACCCCATTGCCTGTAGCCTGCCAGGCTACTCTGTCCATGGAATTATCCCAGCAAGAATGCTGAAATTCTATCTCCAGGGAATTGAACCCACGTCTCTTGTATTGGCAGGTCGATTCTTTGCTGCTGAGCCATCAGAGAAGCCCTATTTCAAATTCTTAAATAAAAACAAACCTATGCTAGATAGATAGATAGACAGTCAGACAGATATTAATAGATAAAAATATGAGGAATTGTTATTTGATGTATTCTACGTAATCCCGTGGGAGCAAAACCAGATTTAGCTGCAAGAGATCAAGGTGCTAAAAGTGATTGTTAATGACTATGGGACCAGGAGAAACCACCAACTTTCTTGGGTCTCTTCATCTATTACACTAGATGACTGCTAGGTTTCCTCCTCAATTTGACTATCTACGATTCAAGATTTAAAAAGTACTTTTGTGATACCACTTACCAGTGCTACAGGATAGCTCCCTTTACCTAAAATAGCTACTTGATCCTGGTTCTAGCAGTGAAGTCTTATTGGCTATTTTAGGATGGAGCCACTCTTATGGGAGGAAAAGTACTCTGATTTCCCCTTTGTGACAGGTACACTTCATTCAATACAAGGTGTCTGTCTTGGTCAGCTCAGCTGGTGGTGGGTTATCTCAGCATAGGAGGTGTGAGGCGAAAAGAGAGATAATATGGTTATACCAGTACCAGAGTCAGAAAGTAATACTGTTTGTTGTTGTTCAGTTGGTAAGTCATGTCTGACTCTGCAACCCCATGGACTGCAGCACGCCAAGCTTCCCTATCCTGTATTTCCCAGAGTTTGCTCAAACTCATGTCCATTAATCTAGTGATGCCAATCAACCATCTCATCTTCTATCACCCTTTCTCCTTTTGTCCTCAATATTTCCCAGCATCAAAATATCTTCCAATGAGCTGGCTCTTTACATTCTGTTTACTATGAATCTATATATCCTGGGGAATTTAAATGCCAAAGCAGTTTATTCACAAACAGCAAACATCATCTTCAACATCTGCTATAAGAAAGTATCATAGGCTGCGAGGCTTACACTGCAGACATTTATTTCTCACAGTTTCAGAGGTTGAAAAGTTCAAGGTCAAGGTAATAGTGGTGAAAGCCCTCGGTTCTTGGTGAAGGCTCTCTTCCTGGCTTGCAGACAGCCTCCTTCTTACTCTGTGCTCAGATAGCCTGTCCTGGATACACAGAGAGCATGCTCTCTTCCTCTTCTTATAAAGACAGTAATCCTATAATGAGGATCCCACCCTCACAACTTCATCTAAACCTTATTCAGTTCCAAAGGCCCACCTTCTAATAACATCCCATCAGGACTCAGAGCTTCAAATATGAATTTTGGAGGGACACGAACATTTAACCTGTAGCGGTGTTTTTGTTCAATGACACCAAATGTCAAAACATTCACAAGAGCTGTGGAATCCCCATTCTTTCAGGAAATGTGCACTACACCAAATTCTGTTTCCTGCTTTTTCTCCTCTCTCAGGAATATAACATTGGAAGATCAAAATAATTATCACAGAAAAACAACATCAAACTTTCGTTTTCCAAGCTAGTCACCACAACAAACACACATTCTCGGCTTGGGCTTTGAAGAGCTCCCTTCATTTCCTCTGTTACTGGCTATCAGTGGGTTTGGGTATGACACACCTTCTTTCTCACTTGCAGCCATAAAGGTAAAGGGTACAGAGAGAGAGAGTAAGACTCACGAAGCCGTGACTCATTTTTGCATCTTTTGGTTTTTGATCAAATGCCAACAGATGGCAAGAGATAAATAAATGAGTCTTCAATAATGGGCTATATGGAAACCAGTAACATTATGGGTGATTATTCAAGTTTCATTATTAATTTTCTTCCTCCTAAAATTGTAAATAAATGTCATACAATAGGCAAAGGATACATTCCTAACACTTTCTGGGAGGAGAGAGAAGTTGCACTTTTCAGCTACATGTGTGACTTACTCACAGACATGCGAGTAAGAGATGAGGTAATAACTGTTCACCATAAACCTGTGGTGTTTCAGATCACCATGGAAAATGTACATTATTTATGCAACAAACTATAAAATAAATTTTTATTTCAAAACACATTCATTTTCTTGCCTCAATAGCAGTACAAAGGGGGAAATGCTTTCTAAGATGACCCAGATCAATATCCTACACAACGTAACTAGGACACAGAGGTGGAAAGAACCTAAGAAAATCAGCCTCCTCATAATTATAAAAGAAGAAAACAATAGCCCCCAAATAAATGACTTGCCCACGACAACAGAGCCAATGAATGCTGTTTAGTCGCTCAGTTGTGTCTGACTCTTTGCAACTCCATGGATTGTAGCTCTGCCCCCTCCACCCAGGCTCCTCTGTCTATGAGATTTCCCAGGCAAGAATTCTAAAGTAGGTTGCATTTCCTTCTCCAGCCAATGAATAATTATGCCCAATAAGTAAAGGTCTCCAGAGTCCCATTACAAAGCCCTTTTCAGGATCCCTGATGCCTCTGGAAATGATGGTCTCAGCACTGTAAACTTTATACCCCTGGATCATGACATTTTGAAAAAAGATGAAACAGCAGTCCTCCTTTATAAGTATAGCATCTAGAATGTAGCAGGCATATATATATATATATATATATATCCATGAAGTATATTAAAAAACTACATCGCATTGGACAAAAAAATTCTGACCTACCAACAAGGCCGAAAAAAAAAAAAAAAAAAAAACCAAATGAGTTAGTTGATATTTACTACTTGATCACTAGGACAACCTTCTCTCCCCCAAAGTATAATATTATTTGGCAAAATAAGATCCAGTTTATATGCTTTATGACATAATTTCCAGGAACTCATTGTGGTGAAAACTGGGGACTTTCTGCACCAATGTGTTGGACAGTACCCTCCTCGACCTCATCAGCAGCAATGTTGAAGATGACTCTCCCCAGCAGTGTTATCAAGGTACCACTGACAAGAATGTGGTACGGTGACCCCAAGAGTGGTGGCCAGACTCTCAGCAATCTACTTCACCAAAAAGTACCTGCTAGTGATAAGACTATGCTCTTCATCTCTCTCTCTTCAGAAAAAAATCGAAGATTTTTAACTGTTATTTACCAGGTTCATTTAGGCCTCCAACTATTGATCTTCCAAATTTGATAACGCAACTGAAAATTCAGACAATTTTCTTTGTTTTTAATGATCTGAAGGGGACTGAGACCCAGGTGGTTTCTAAACTCTTCATTCAATTATTTTATGAATTTTACACTAATTAATTATAACCCCTGTACCTAGATAAGCAACAAGGACTTACTATGTAGCACAGGGAACTATATTCAATATCTTGTAATAACCTATAATGGAAAAGAACCTGAAAAAAGATAGATATACACATATACATGTATAACTGAATCACTTTGCTGTACACCTGAAACTAACACAACATTGTAAATTAACTCCGTGTGTGTGTGTGTGTGTGTGTGTGTGTGTGTTAGTTGCTCAGTTATGTCCAGCTCTTTGCAATCCCATGGACTGGGGCCCACCAGGCAAGAATACTGGAGTGGGTTGCCGTTCCCTTCTCCTGGGGATCTTCCAATCCAGGGATTGAACCTTGGTCTCCTACATTGAAAATGGATTCTTTACCATCTGGGCCACCAGGGAAATTGTAAATTAACTACTTCAACTCTAAAAATGGTTAAAAAGATTAAAATAAACTCCCCCTAAGTGCCTTCTCAATTACACATTTGTGAAATATGATAAGTCAACCCATTTAATCCATCATGCTCAGGATTATTATATTCAGTTCAGAGGTCATGTAATACAGGGAAAGGTGAGGACTTTGGAAAGTCTAGACTCAATCCTGGCTTTTCTATTTGCAAGATGAGTAGTTTGAAAAAACCACAATCTACCAGAACTTTAGTTTGCTCTTTTATAAACTGGAGATAATTGTAGTATGGCAGAGCCAACACATGTGTTCACCAAACCCTTGTTTTTCTTTTTCTAATCAATGGAAATGTTGCATTTCTCAGCTTTCCAAGGAGTGAGATAAGGCCATTAGAAGTAGGATATGGAAAGGGAGATTTGATCTTTAAAAATATCCCATGGAGACACTCAGCTCTCTCCTCTCATGCTATGGTAAACTCAGAGGCCATGTGTCAAGATGTGCTCTATGCTTTCTTAGCTTCTGTATTTGTCTACATGAAGTGAAAGTGAAAGTTGCTCAGTCATTTCTGACTCTTTGTGACCCTATGGACTATACAGTCCATGGAATTCTCCAGGCCAGAATATTGGAGTGGGTATCGTTTCCCTTCTCCAGGGGACCTTCCCAACCCAGGGATCAAACCCAGGTCTCCCATATTGCAGGCAGATTCTTTAGCAGCTGAGCCCCAAGGGAAGCCCTTTAATCAGAACCAAATGGCCAAAGTTGTTTACATCTCCCCCATGACCCAGCTTTCTTGAGTGCACAAAAATTACATCACAAACCCTCCAACCAATCCCACGTCCTTATATTCAGCTGCCTTCTTTAACTCTCATATACAAGGCCAGTATTTCTCCTGCCCTAAATCACTTGGGGCCAGGTACCAGAGAACTAGAGACCAACCCTATTGCCCAGAGCCTACCAACATAATTCAAACCAGTCCTAAGCAGTTTCCCTGCCCTGCTTTGCCTTTCCCACAGAAAACACAATAAAGATTCTGGACCTACGTGTCCTCCCTTATTCCTGCTTCTGCCTCTTAACTTTGATATTTCCCCATGTGTCCCTGCATGGTAAGTCAAGGTGCTATTTCTAGGGGAACTGGGAATAATGACAAACTTTTCTTTCAGTGCCATTGATCTCCTATGTTGTCACTCAGTCATCTTTATAAATTAAGAGCCAGGCAGAAATCAAGATGATGGTCTCATAAGGTTAAGAATCCCTCCTGACCAGCATTGGACTTTACATGACTGGATGATAAATGTTTGTTTTGCTAAAGCACTGAAATTTTAGGGGTGATTTGTTACCACAGCTTAGTTGAACCTGTCCTGACCAATACAAAATCCTGGCATTCCAAGTATGTTTCAATGATTAGGAAAAAATAAATGTATCTACACTATATACAGTTAATGGTATAAAGTAGGAACTCCAAAAATGGTAGTTGTTATGATGATAATTCAGCAGTGTCTTAAAGTATCTACATATATCAATAATGCCTAGAAGTACCAACAATGTCTAAAAGTGCCTAAAAACAAGTATGATGTTTATTACTTCATCAAGTGAAAATAGCAAAACAAATTTTCATCAAATATGGAGCATATGTTTGAAATATTGACTTACAACAGAAATTGCGGTGTACCAAAAAATACACTTTGGCAATTTGTTCAAAGAGATGTTCACAGAAAGTGTAAACAAAGACTCATTCCTTAGAAGGGGCACTCCCTGCACTAGACTTCACAGAACACAACAATGAATTCAAACAAAAACCCATGTCAAAATACAAGGACAGATGCTATGAATAACAGGCATGGCTTTGCTGTTTCTTGTTACATGGACAACCTACATGGCCAGACTGATTTATTTATTATGAGATGGTTAATGATGCAGGCAGGCCACTTAGTTTGTATAGCTCGTCACAGTTTACAAAACGCTCTCACAAACATTCTAATAAGAGCCATATGAAATGATCAGAGAAGTGATATGCTGTGGGAAACAAAAGAGAATTCCCCTGCGTACAACTACTCACTTCATATGCTATTTCTAGAAGTTAAAAATTGTATTTTTTTTCCTAACAGGAAAAAGTTAGAGGCAATGGGGGACATTAGGATCCATACAAGTAACCTACAAACTTGCTACTTACAGTATATCTTTGGACCAATATCACTGATAGCATGGGGAGCTTGTTAGAAGCTCAGAGACTCAGGTCCCATTCCAGACCTGTTGAGTCACATTCTGCTTTTCAAAGAGATGTCCAGGTACTTCCTATGCTCATTAACATTTGACAAGTGATACTCTAAAATGGTATCTCTAAAACTGTGTGCCTGAGACTTGCAAACCTCTGAATTGAATCAGGGAAAATAGCATGTAACCTCAAAAAAATAAACCTACAATATGACTGCAATTAATGAACCTGAAAATTCAACCATGTTAGTGTTTTCTACCTGAAACTGAAAACTATTAATGGCATTGGAGACACATTACTTGGAGTCTAGAAATAAGATGCCTAAAAAGCACAATTTTGCCTAATGTTTTCTTTGGCATTTGATAAAGATAGTTCTAACCTACCAACCAACATGTTTGTTCTAAGAGATGATGAGTGCATTTGATCAAAGTTGAACACCTTACATAATATCTTCATAATCTAATTTTGTCTTTCAACTTTCTGATTATAATTTTACAACCCAGTTTATATATAATATTTAATATTTACATATAATTCTACCCAATTCTTTTACAATTTTACTCTCCCCAATTTTTTTTTCACATAAAGAGAACTGACCAATCAGACGAAAACATTCTACGTTACCAACAACTGTACTTGCCATTACAACTTAGTATATTGTCTGCCTATTTTTAAAATCAGTCAATTTGAGCAGCTAGGGCAAACAAGTGTATCTGTGTCCACTATAAAGTCAATATTAAAATTTTCTGGACATTGATGACCACTTCCTAGAAACATGACTGGTCATGGTAGAATGATATGCCTGAATAACGATAAACACGTTAAGCACCTAGAGCATATAAATGTTTGCCTCTTTAATTCTTACAATTATTATTATCTTCATTTCACAGATGTGAAAACAGGAGAGCAAAATCTTTAAGCACTTGACTAATTATTAGGTGACAGAAATAGCCTTTTTATCCAGGCAATCTGGCAACAAAGTCACCTCTCTTGACCACTTTGATTTATTTCTTCCATCCTGTCTCTCTATAATTATTACTTATTGATGTCTTCCTCTTTACTTCCCCTAACCATCATTTCTGGGTTAAATTCAAAAACATTAATAGAACTAAAGAACTGGGAAATAGAGGGCTTGATAAAACAAAGATTAAAGCTCCAAGCCTCAGGAAGTAACTCTTTCACCTATGTGACTGAGTATGCTCCCCTGAGGCATGCAGGTTAAACCGCAGATGTGTTAGATCCTAAAAAAGATACTCTCTATTTTGCACCTCCTTGGATTTGCTTCCCCTGGTATTGAGAACTGAACGGTACAGAAGCCAAGACTGGACAGGGCCAGGGAAGGGCAAGGAGACAGAATTACTTCAGTAGGGGCTTCTGCAAAGAGGAGTCTCTAACTCCATAACAAGTAATCATGTTGGTCTTTAAATCAAGGATTCCATAGAAATACTAAATGTGCTTTGCCTTACTTGAACCTCATTGAATATATTTCTCTTGGGAGGAATGTCTGGGTCAGGAGTTTCAGCCACAAAGAACTCTAGGATTTGCAACCCTAGATCTCTGGCCAAATACCAGTATTATCCACATGACAAACACAACAGAAATAGTAAATCATTTGCAGATTTTTTAAAAACACTGGTAAACTGAAGCATACTCATATTTACCTCCATTCCTGTGAGATGGGCAGCATGAACCTGGAACAAGTTCTCTAAGGTGTCTCCTAGAATCTTTATAGCCCTCCACTACAGATGACTAGAATTGTCCAATGACTTGTCCTTGGGACATTAGATCTTTTTTGATCTGACCAACATTTGTGATCTTTTCTCTGCCCAGCACATCTATGAGAAACAATACATTTCCATAGTTACAGGAATACTTCAAATGAGATTTGTATAAAGCTACACATCTTCCTCAACTTCAATGGGGTAACATCCCCATAAACCCATCGTAAGTTGAAAATACCTTGGATCAAAAAGTGCATTTAATACTCCTAACCTCCCGAACACCATAGTTTAGTCAAGCCTGTCTTTAATGTCCACAGAATGCTTTCATTAGCCTACAGCTGGCAAAATCATCTAACACAAACCTATTTTATAAGTGCTGGATATCTCATGTTATTGGATACTGTACTGAAGATGAAAACAGAATGGTTGGCTGGGGGCAGATGGTTGTAAGTTTATCAGCTGTTTCCTCTTGTGATAGTGTAGCTGACAGGAGCTGTGGCTCATTCCCACTGGCCAACATCAGGAGAGTGTATCATACTGCATATCACTAGCTGAAGAAAAGATCAAACTTCAAAGTAAAATTTCTACTGAATTCATACTGCTTTTGCACCATTGTAATGTCGAAAAATTAGAAATCAAACCATCAAAAATTAAAAACCACCTGTGCCTGTTCTGATTCCCTTCAGTACAAAATAATGAAATCATGCTGCTCAGCATTTGTAAATATGCCAAATATATGTCATTGCCTCAGGGAGAAAAAACCAGTTCAGTAAAAATGAGCAGCAGTGTAAAACTTCAGTATAAACTTAAACTGAACTTGAACATGTAACCCGTTCTGACATGCCTAATGACTAATAACCAGGCTTCTTTTCTCCTCCTGGTTCTTGGCAATACCAAAGAAACAAAGACTGATTGAACAAGCAGTAACAAATAACTGCAGTCACTTACCTCATTCTGCGTTTGTTAGAAAAGTAAGATAGTTTAGTTTGTTATGTATGTATGTATTTTTTAACCAATTTCCCAATGTTTCCAAATATTTGTCATCTATCTATCATTACCTAGAAAGCATTAGGATAACTTCCCAAGAGTCAGGAGGAAGTTTTATCACATGATCCCCCTGGCAAATAAAAATAGTAACATTTAGGGTTAACTAAATTCTTCATAAGTATTGATCATGGCAATTGATGGGTTCATTCACTTTAATGGCAACCCACTCCAGTATTCTTGCCTGGGAGATCCCATGGACAGAGGAGCCTGGCAGGCTTCAATCCATGGGGTTGAAAAGAGTTGGACACAATTTAGCAATTAAACACCAATAAGCCTCTAAGCTTGTATTTACTTAATATTTTTTTTAGAAAGTAGATTTAGAATTTAAATCATGCAAAGTTAAACAAATCATCTATTTTTAGCTTGATCTGGAGTATAAATATGTCTGAAAAAATGCATTTCTGACAGCTTATTTTCTGCATTTATGAACCACTGCTTCACTTTTTCAAAGATTTAATAATTTAAAAAGCATAAAAATTACTGATATCTATGCAGTAAATTAAAGCACAAGACACTGTGATAAACTGTAAAAGATATGTCCATGAAACATTAAGAGGAGACCAGAAAATTTATAGTAGCCAACACATGGGAGCAACCTAAGTGTCCATTAAGAGATGAATGGATGAAGAAAATGTGGTACATATATATAATGGAATATTACTCAGTCATTAAAAAAGAATGAAATAATGCCATTTGTAGCAACATGGATGGGCCTAGAGTTTATCATAGTAAGTGAAGTCAATCAGAGAACGACAAATATCATATGATATCCCTTACACATGGAATCTAAAAAAATGAACTTATTTACAAAACAGATTCACAGACATAGAAAACAAACTTATGCTTACCAAACAGGGAAGGAAGAGAGAGATAAATTGGAAGTTTGATATTAATAGCTATATACTACCATATGTAAAATAAACAAGGACTGTAATACAGAGTGGAGAAGGAAATGGCAACCTACTCCAGTACTCTTGCCTAGAGAATTCCATGGACAGAGGAGCCTGGTGGGCTGCTGTCCATGGGGTCACACAGAGTCGGACACAACTGAAGCCACTTAGCATGCATGTATGCATTGAGAAGGAAATGGCAACCCACTCCAGTATTCTTGCCTGGAAAATCCCAGGGACAGAGGAGCCTGGTGGGCTGCTGTCTATGGGGTCGCACAGAGTCAGACACGACTGAAGTGACTTAGCAGCAGCAGCAGTAATACTGAGAACTATATCTGATATCTTGTAGTAACCTGTAATGGAAACAAATCTGAAATAGATAACTGAATCATTTTGCTGTATATCTGAAACTAACACAATATCATAAATAGACTATATTTCAATTAAGAAAAGAGGAGACTAGATAGTTCACCACATCAAAATGAGATTCAACAAGAATGAAGCTGATAGAGAATTTTGAAGGAGAGGAAGTACAATTGTAAATGAGAAAATCCAAATGTCGTAAATAAATCAAATTAAATACCAGATGAAAATAATGTGTCTGAGCATAACATAAGAAATAGTTACAGTTATGAGAGTTGCAATGCCAGATATTCAGAATGATAGTTAAAAACAATTCAATGTACAGATTCACTTTAATAACTACTAAGATCAGCAAGAAGGAGTTTATATTATACCTTGTATAACTGTAAGCAAAGTTGAAATAAACACATACATTTATATCAGTGTGAAGCAATTATTCTTTCAAACTTCGAACTCACAGAACGAAATCAATGCATTAAATATAATCATTATCACCAGACTGGCATCTAGAAGGTTTTCATGAGTTTACTTTTTCACAAAGTGTCTGATTCCCATACCATTGCTAACTCTGGGTGCAGACCTATCTGCCCAGTCGCTTCAGTCATGTCTGACTCTTTGTGACCCCATGGACTGTAGCCCACCAGACTCCTCTGTCCATGGGGTTCTCCAGGCAAGAATACTAGAGTGGGTTTCCATGCCCTCCTCTAGAGGATCTTCCTGACCCAGAGATCAAACCCGCATCTCCCACATCTCCTGCCTTGGCAGGCAGGTTCTTTACTACTAGAGCCACCTGTGAAGCACTAAAACCATGGGTATTGCTTTTTAACTCAAAATTTTCCTACTTGCTAAGAGCAAAATCATATTATCTTATTTTTATTTCCAGTGCACTTGAAATATGCACTTTTGCATATTTCTTATACTTTTATATTTGTCTTCAAAATTTCCTGCTTATTCCTCTTGCCCATTTTTCTGTTGGTATATTCATTTTTCTCTTATTAATCTACAAAAACTTTCATATATTCTGACTACTTATATGCCACATATGTTGAAAAATAGCTTTCATGACTGAAAATTTGTTTTCTGATAAATTCCAACAACTCTGTTATAATTGAGAGCTGTGTAACTGTGTTATAGACTATTCAGGCTCAGAGCAACAGATATGTATCTAGCTAACCTAACACACTCATTGGCTTTCAATGGATCTTCTGTTTACCTCAAAGAAAGAAAGCAGCCCAGGCTCACACCTGAGTCCTCTGCCTTTCTCTCCCCTGCTAAATCTTTCTTCAGAAGTTCATTTACTCTAGTAGTTCTCACAACTCTAAGTTGATAATGTATAAATCTAAGTCACAGTTCCAGACACATGGACCTACCCAACAAGAGAGTTGTATGAGATTTCAGAGTCAGAGATTTCATCTGCCTGATGAACCCTTTCGTTAAGATTCCATTCATTCATTCACCCACTCAAATGCATACAGCATCTCTTAAGCATACCTAGTACCTATGAAGTGTTGCAATGTTTCATCATCTCAAATTAAAAGATTTGAAACTAAAGTCACCTGCTGCCCCATAAGCCATCCTTCCTCTCCAAATTCCTTTTTTGTTCATTGTATTCCCAACTTTCTGCTGCTGTATCTGAAAATGTCATGACTCTTTGCTCTCTGTTGTTATGACATGCGATGAGGCTTTGTTTATTTTTCCTCTAATGGCTCAAACTCTTTTTCTTTTCTTCACTCAACTGCCACGCTGGTCCACGCCCTCAGCATCTGGCACCTGTTGAACAGCCTTGATATCCCGTTGGCCTCACTGATTGCCACCTGTTTCCCACTTAGTTGGTTTTGTATCTTGTGCTGGATTGTTCTTCCTGCAGGATGGCTCTGAAAATATCACTCGTCTGTTCAAGAATCTCAAGTGCTTCTTCTGCCTGTGTAGATAAGCCCAAATCCCCCTGCCCCTCATCAGAAGTTTCTAATAAGCCAATTCTACCAACCCAAACTCATCTTCCCCTACTCTGTGTCAGAAACACAATGTTAGTGTTCTGTCTGATTATCATTCAAACACCATCCACCCAATTCTTCACAGCACAGCTCAAGTCTTCTCTCTTCCAGGAAGTTGGCCCCAACTAAAACCATATTTAATTTTCTAAGAACTAGAGCAGACTTCAGAGAGCACCCTCAAGGACTCTGAGGCTCAAGAAACCTTAAGTCTTATTCAATAAAAATTTATCAAATACTCATTATGCACAAAACCCTGTGCTAGGAACTGGTGGTGAGAAAAAAAAGTAGATGTGAGTGACCCTTCCTCTCAAGGAGCTCATGCCCAATTGAAGTGGACAAGTACATATCAAAATATATCATTTTATTAAAACCTGGGAAGTTCTAGTTTGTAGGTAAACACAGTGCTATGAGAGTGAGAAAGGGGGCATTTAGTCCAACTAGGGTTTCCAGGAAAATATCCCAGAGAGATATCATGTGACAAGAATGTTACAAGATGAGTAAGAGCTATTAAGACAAAGTAAAATGGGAGGAGAGTTTGAGACAAAGGGAACAAAATAAGTAAATCCAGAGACACAGACAATGGGGAAGGAGTGAGGAACTAGAGGCAGTATTATTAGGTTGTGATGTTGAGAATAAGAACTGATGGGAGATAATTCAGGAATTAACCAGAGGGAGTAAGCCAGGCCTGTAGGGCTATGTAAACTATAGTAAGAGCTTTGCACTCTGATCTGTAAATGATGAGGAGCCACTAAAATTGTTTAAAGAAGGAGGTTAAATGATGTGGTTTTGTAGAGTATTCTGTCTACATTGTAGAGGCTAAATTGAAGGGAAGCAAGACAGAAGAAAGGAGACTGACTACATCTTACAGTGCACCAAGAAAGAGAGGCGAAGGGCCTGCCCGACATCACTGATACAAGGGACAGGGCCAAAAAGACAGATTTGGAAAAACATTTAAGAGCTAAAGTTGCTGATTGTCTAGACATAGAAGGTTTAGGGAAATGAGAAATCTCACATGACTCCCTAAGTCTCTGGTTTGGGCAACTAGATGGTGGTGCCAGTAAATTAGCAATAAAGAAGCCACACAGCATCATAAAGGGTAGGGTGGGGGCTGATGGCAAGGCCTGAAGGTGGTGAGTAGAGAGGGACAAAGCTGAAGATAAAAATTTGGCATGGATCACTATTCCACTGATGGATAAAATGAGTTGCCCAAGCAAAGTGTGCACAGACAGAAATAAAGATTTTTAATTTTATAAAAATTTATTTCAATAGGAGGATAATTACTTTACAATATTGTGATGGTTCTTGCCATACATCAACATGAGTCAGCCACAGGTTTACATGTGTCCCCCCGCATCCTGAACCCCCCTCCCAACTCCCACCGCCCCATCCCTATGAGTTGTCCCAGAGCACGGGCTTTGAGTGCCCTGCTTCATGCATCAAACTTGCACTGGTTATCCATTTTACAGACAGCACTGTACATGTTTCAGTGGTATTCTCTCTCACTGTCTCACCCTCACCTTCTCTCACTGAGTCCAAAAGTCTGTTCTCTACATTCGCATCTCCCTTGCTGCCTTGCGTGTAGGATCATTGTTACCGTCTTTCTAAATTCCATATATATGCGCTAATAAACAGTATTTGGTTTTTTTTCTGACTTACTTCACTCCATATAATAGCCTCCAGCTTTGTAACCCTGGGATACACTAATGGTCAATGGACATGTACAAAAGAAAGAGTTCATGAAGACCAAAAAGGAATAACCAAGGAATTGGGAGGGCTACCAGGACAAATTAGGGCCAAGGAAGTAACGGCCAGAAAGTTTTAGCATGGGGGGTATGGATAAGGACTGCAGAAGCATCCTCTGGCATGGCAATGTAAAGTTCACTGATGACCTGCAAAAGCGAATGTACACTCCGAACTGAGAGGAGCTGAAGGGCAGATGAAGTACAGACACGGCAGTGTTAACTTCGCTGAGAAGGAAAGGAGAAGAATTAGAACACAGCTGGTGGGAAATGGCAACCCACTCCAGTGTTCTTGCCTGGAGAATCCCAGGGACAGGGGAGCCTAGTGGGCTGCCGGCTATGGGATCGCACAGAGCTGGACACGACTGAAGCGACTTAGCAGCAGCAGCAGCAGTTGGGAGGCAGGGCCAAGAGACAGCTGACTAAGGCTAAAGGAAAAATAATTATAGAGGCAGATGGTAAGCTAGTCATTGTTTAATTCATTGCTTTAAGGAGAACAAGATAAAACAGTCTATAGACAATTCAAATATCTTTTTCAGTCACAAGACCAGAAGAGAATAAAGTCACATGCAACGGTGCTGACTTTGCCAGAATTCTAACCACATCTTTGTGTACAGGAAGATGATGAAGTTTCTGCTCCTGCCAGGAACCTGATGCTTGTCAAACTGGTCAGGCACCTTCTGGAATAACTTAACTTTGGGGTATAATGATTTGCTTTCTGGAAGCCAGGCACCACTATTTCTATGAGGAGTCACTGCACCACCATGTGGCCAGTTGTGAGTTTTTCTCAGCTTTCTCCGGCGGGTAGTCCTGGTTTGAATCATGGAAAAAGAGAAATCTGCAGCTTGCGGAGACCTTCAGTTCAGTCGTTCAGTCGTGTCTGACTCTTTGCGACCCCATGGACTGCAGCACACCAGGCTTCCCTGTCTATTACCAACTCCTGGAGCGTGCTCAAACTCATGCCCATCGAGTCGGTGATGCCATCCTCTGTTGTCCCCTTCTCCTCCTGCCTTCAGTATTTTTCCGGATCAGGGTCTTTTCTAATGAGTCAGTTCTTCCAATCAGGTGGCCAAAGTATTAGAGCTTCAGCTTCAGCATCAGCCCTTCCAATGAATACTGATGCTGTATAGTTCTGGTTTTAGTCACAGAAAAAGAGAATTCTGTAGCTGGTGGAGACCTTAGGAGCATTCTTTTTATCATACAGAGAAAGACTTGCTTCATTTTTCAAAATCTCTTTTTATTTTGACTTGCATATTATATCTTGTGCATATGTGATCGCATGCATACACACACATATACACAAATATATGTTTTATATACACACACACAATCTTTAAGTATTCATTTAAACCCAAGAATAACATTCTTATCAGATTCCCTTGTTTTAAGTTTAACACATTGATGAAATGCAGCAACTTGCACTGATCTTTTGTTTCTAAACTAATCTTTAGCAACAATCATATTGCTAGGAGGTTAGTATGATATTTTATGTAAACTGAGCTATATCAAATTATATTTTTAAAATGTATATGTGCTGAAATGGAATGGTGAAATAGGAAACAAGCCTTAAGCTCAATTATCTTAAGATATAAAACTCAGGGACTTCCCTGGTAGACCAGTTTTAAGATTCTGCTCATGGCAGAGGAGGCAATGGCACCCCACTCCAGCACTCTTGCCTGGAAAATCCCATGGACGGAGGAGCCTGGAAAACTGCAGGC
This sequence comes from Ovis canadensis, assembly GCF_042477335.2. Lineage (NCBI taxonomy): Eukaryota > Metazoa > Chordata > Mammalia > Artiodactyla > Bovidae > Ovis > Ovis canadensis. Next base: position 50,853,376 of record NC_091256.1, on the reverse strand, counting down.
CATGGGGTCGCTGAGGGTCGGACATGACTGAGCGACTTCACTTTCACTTTTCACTTTCATGCATTGGAGAAGGAAATGGCAACCCACTCCAGTGTTCTTGCCTGGAGAATCCCAGGGACGGGGGAGCCTGGTGGGCTGCAGTCTATGGGGTCACACAGAGTCGGACACGACTGAAGCGACTTAGCAGCAGCAGCATGGTGCAGGGGGCCCGGGATTGATCTCTGGTCAGGGAGCTAGAGCCCACACACTGCAACTAAGAATTTGCCTGCCGCAACTAGAAGAGTCCACCTGCAGCAATGAAGACCCTCCATTTTTCATTATAAATAAATAAAAATACACTTTTTTAAAAAGATACAAAACTCAGTTCTGTTATCATTTTGCTTTTCCATATATCATTTTTTCTGATGATCTGAGTAACAGTTATCATAAAGAAAGCTTAGAGATTTCATAGGGGAAAGAAAAGTATTAAAAAAATTCCATAGCCTAATAATAACCTTTAAGATTTTGGCACATTCAATGTTTTCTAAATGTTTTAAGTTAAACATATCAAACTAGTCAATTTAACATAGCACAGGGGACAATAGTAAATATTTTATAATAACCTATAAGGGAAAATAGTATGAAAAAGTAAATATATACACACACACATGCATACACACACATATATATATGAATCACTGTGTTATACACTTGAAACTAACATTGTAATCGATTATACTTCAAACTAATACATATATTTATATATACAAGAAAGCTAGTCATTTTATTTGTTCCATGGAATTAGCTAAGAGTTAAAATTTTTTTTTCACATTTATAGAAGTTTTTCCACCCTTTAAGTCCACCTGACCAAGATATTCACCAACTTGGAGACTTTAAACAAAAGTCAAAGAACTAAAGTAGACCAAGGTTGACAAAGTTTGGGCAAGCTTTGCCCAAGGTAACATCTCCAGCCAAACCACTCATTTGTTCATCAGTGTGTTATTATTAATTATTTCTGAAATTCCTTACTGTGTTGGCTTCTCTCTGCAACTTTTTATCCCCCAAAGATGTTTCCACTGATTCTATATCATTTGGAAAGGGAGCACCCTAAGTTAGCAAGACTACAACATTTGAAATGTTTCAAATCAAAACAATAGACTTCTGCTGAATGTAGTATTAAAAGAAGTAGTGCTAGTAATGGTTTCCAAGGTGGCTCAGTGGGTGAAGAATTTGCCTGCAATTATGAGAGATGTGGGTTTGATTCCTGGGTTGGGAAGATCCCCTGGAGGAGGGCATGGCAACCCCCTCCAGTATTCTTGCCTAGAGAATCCCATGGACAGATGAACCAGGTGGGCTATAGTCCATATTGTCGCAAAGAGTCAGACATGACTGACACGACTAAGCATGCATGCATGTATTCGTAATGATGAGAACAATAGATGAAGCTCTTATAAGTGCTTTGCAAAGTTCTCATTTAATCACCTCAATTTTACAATGAAAGATGTTTAGAAATGGTCTCACCTCATAAGCTAATATTCATGTGGTCAGCCTCTGCCCCAAACTCTGTTCCAGGAACCAGATTCCCACAGCTCAAGACCTTTTCAGGAACTCAATGCTTAACCAATCCCAGGTTTTCTGATTCTTTTCAACCTACAGTAATGTAATTATATCACAAGTGCAGTGTGTAATATTTTGGAAAAAATATGCAGTGTGTAATATTTTGGAAAAACTACCTGCTTCTCTCTTTTCCCTTTTTTGACTAGGTCAGTCCAAGGAGTCCATTTCTCTGGGAAAATACTAGAATACTTTATAAAAGGAATGCAAAGGGGAAAAATGAGCAAATATTCATTTTCTGATATACAAATAGATTTATTCAGAAGACAGTTTTTATTTTCCTGAGGAGGGCATGGCAACCCACTGCAGTATTCTTGCCTAGAGAATCCCATAGACAGAGGAACCTGGTAGGCTACAGAGTCCATACAGTCAGAATAGAGTCCATATGGAGGAAATAAGGCCCCTTAACCCAACCTTTATATAGATCACCTGTAGTGTGGGAATGATAGAACCCTGGACCAATGATGGGCAAGTCCCTGGGGAGGCTTGATGCTCAACGATAAAAGGAATAAATGACTCAGGAGGTAAAAGAAAAAGAGAAAAAGTCATCCTCACTTCATTTTTTAATAAAAGAAAGTTGGAGGAGGCAGAAGAGGAAGACTGTTAACCACATGTGTCCCACTTGCCCCCCTTGCAGGCTTTGGCCCCTAGACGGGGAGGTACAGTCAGGTAATATTGTGGTCAGGAGGAGTTTCTGCTTCCCACTCGACTTGGAAAATAATTACCACCTGCACCAACCTGGCACACGACCACATCAATTAGGAGGCCCGGGGAGGAAGAAATCTCAAAAGTTTAGCTTTCCAAAGTTTTGGTTCTCATGGTCTGTGGGGGGTGAGGCAAGAACCACAGATCAACCACTCATTCCCCAGTGACAGTGGCCCTATCACTGATTCTGAGGTGGACCTGTGGGCCAGTGGACCAGCAGTAGCACATGGCGGAGACTCAGGCCTGCAGCCAGTGGGAACCAGGTATAAGCCATCCCAATCCAAGGGGCACAGCCAGGTTCTGAGAAGCCAGGAGAGAAATGGGGCAGCAAGATGAGAGTTACCAACTGCACAAGAAAATGTCAGCAAAGCAAACAGCAGCCAGGTAAACAGGAACCTCACTTGGATTCCAGAGAACATGGGACCCAAAGACACAAAGTCCTCTTCTCAGACCTTCTTCCCCACATGTGTAGATACATGGGAGAAACACAGGAGGAAAAGGGAGCAACCAGAGAGAATGCATTTTTCCCTTAAGGAGACTGACTATTTTATAAAGGAACTGATTAAGTTATCAAATTATTTTTTTTTTTACTTTGATAGCCAGCAGATGAGTCCTCCTGAAGATCAAATGAGTTCCCAGCAAAAGAAAGAAGTTGCATTTGGGGGGGGGGGGTCTAGGTTAAGGGCTAAGGTGGATAACTTAACACACCTATCTACCTTCAACCCTTCCTAAGACCAGAACTGCAATAAAGGGAGCTTTAACAAGACCCAAATCCATAACAATGGGAGAACCGAAGAGACCCCAGCTCCACAGTCTGGAAGCTAGCAGGAGAAGGGCAAGTGATAACTAACTCACCAGGTCCCATCCTGACAGTAGGCAAAGATGGGGAGAACCAACCCAGTTAACATCACAGAACCTACAAAGTTCTCAGGGACCAGAAGCCCCAAGGTCTCTGGAACTTGGGGTCAAAGGGATGTCTGAAATAAGGAACCCTGAGTGGAATACTATCTCAGAAGCTGTTAAGAGTCCCTAGGTTCCCTCGTCTTCTGTTTCCTTTTTCCTAGTTTTGTAGAAATCTGAAGGTTTGTTCTCTGAAAAGAAAACAGAGAGACTCTAGATCTGGAGGACACAGGTACAGTTGGGGGTGTCGGCACCTTTCCAAAATACTGAGTAATTGTCCATCCCAAACTCCCTAACTATCTCTTTCCCCCATCCTTCCCCCCAGCAACTGTAAGTTACACACTGCTCTATTTAAAGTGAATAACCAACAAGGACCTACTGTTTAACACAGGGAACTCTGCTCAAAGTTATGTGGCAGCCTGGATGGGAGGGGAGTTTGGGGGAGAATGGATATGTATATGTATGGCTGAGTCACTTCAGTTCACCTAAAACCATCACAACATTGTTGATCAGCTATACCCCAAAACAAAATAAACAGTTTGACCAAGAAGAACATTGAGTGAGGGGTGGTCCATAGTGAATGTTGAATGTGACAAACTCTTGCCATCTTCCCCTACTTTGAGAACTCTAGCAAAAAGACCCTTACACTCCTGGTAGGAATCCAGCCAACTGGTCTAACTTAAGCAGTGTGATATAAGACACAGATATGATGAGGATTAGCTTCACTGTGTCTCTCACCTCAATCAGACCATCGTTTTTAATACAAAATATGTTAGGAAGCCAGGTCCACATTCATATCTGTTTTGGCTTGCCATGATCTTGTGCTGATCGAAGCTCCTGTGAACTCCTCTATTCCTTCACCTTCAGCCAGCTGAGGATGCTCTTTTCATACTAGAGAATGCCCCTCCTTTGCCCTGCTCCTGAGGGCTGCATGTGGTGGTGAGATGAGAAGCAGAAAATACAGGGCAGCCACTCCATTTGATGACATTTCTATCAGATGCCCAAAGCATGGTCCCATACAACAGCCCTGCAAGATGAGGATGACTATGGGGTCACCTATGTGGTGACTCTTGTTTCTCAATCACCATCTTGCCCACTGACTTTCCCAAGAGGATCTTGTAAACTCTCAGAAAAACTAGAGCCAAACCATGATTCAGAGACTCTATTCAGCATTTCGTCTCTTGGGAACAGTCACAACACTGCTAATAGAGCTCTTTCTATATACAAATAGATCTATGCTTATTGCTCAGATTTTTTTAATTGATTTTTTAATTGAAAGATAATTGCTTGACAGAATTTTGTTGCTGTCAAACAGCAATGAGAATCAGCCATAGGTACACCCATGTCCCCTCCCTCCCATTTTCCTCTCTATCCCACCCCTCTAGGTTGTTACAGAGCCCCCTTTTGAGTTCCCTGAGCCATACAGCAAATCCCCATTGGCTATCTATTTTACATTTGGTAATGTAAGTTTCCATGTTATTCTCTCCATACATCTCACCCTCTCCTTCCTCCCTTCCCCCCATGTCCATAGGTCTGTACTCTTATGTTTGTTTCTCCATTGCTGCCCTGCAAATAAATTCATCAGTACTATCTTTCCAGATTCCACATATATGCATCAGTATACAATATTTATATTTCTTTTTCTGACTTACTTCACTCTGTGTAATAGGTTCTAGGTTCGTCCATCTCATTAGAACTAACTCAAATGCATTCCTTTTTGTGTCTGAGTATTATTCAATTGTATCATGCACCACAACTTCTTTATCCATTCATCTGTCGATGGTCAATGGACATCTAGATTGCGTCCATGTTTTGGCTATTGTAAACAGTGCTGCAATGAACACTGGGATATGAGTCTTTTCCAATTATGGTTTCCTCAGGATATATGCCCGGAGAAGGCGATGGCACCCCACTCCAGTACTCTTGCCTGGAAAATCCCATGGACGGAGGTCCTGGTAGGCTGCAGTCCATGGGGTTGCTAAGAGTCAGATACGACTGAGCGACTTCACTTTCACTTTTCACTTTCATGCATTGGAGAAGGAAATGGCAACCCACTCCAGTGTTCTTGCCTGGAGAATTCCAGGGATGGCGGAGCCTGGTGGGCTGCCGTCTATGGGGTCACACAAAGTCGGACACAACTGAAGTGACTTAGCAGCAGCAGCAGCAGAATATATGCCAGTGTGGGATTGCTGGGTCATACGGTAGTTTTAGTCCTAGTTTTTAAGGAATCTCCATACTGTCTTCCATAGTGGCTGTATCAGTTTACACTCTCACCAGCAATGTGAAGAGGGTTCCCTTTTCTCTACGCCTGTTCCAGCATTTGTTGTTTGTAGACATTTTGATGATAGCCATTCTGACTGGTGTGAGTTGGTATCTCATTGTAGTTTTGATTTGCATTTCTCTAGTAATGAGCAATGTTGAGCATCTTTTCATGTGTTTGTTTATCACTCAGATTTTTCAAAAATCACATGACGCTGTTTATAGATTCACACCCCAGCATGAACTACAAACATCAGTTGTCAGAGGAAAGTGAAGATATAAATGAGTGCAGTATGGCAGCTGTTACTTCAGTCACACTCAGTCCAGCCCATGTACTCATGGCTGTAAGTCACCCTGAAGACTTAACCACCCTCTGGGAAGCATGTGTCTACAGGAGACACTTCTCAGGGTGCTTCTAAAAGGGAGGAACACCAAGAAAACAGAGATCTTCTCATCCGCATTGACACAGACCACCCTGCTCTGCCACGTAAGGGCTTCAAGCTGTGCTGCTACCTGGCAAGAGTGGGATTTCTCTGTGTGTGAGCATATAGGAAATATTCCTTAAAAATTCCCAAGTATACTTAAGAGACAAGAATGGAAGAGAAAAATGATAAAGAGATTGGGCTTTCATGTTAACTCAAACCCAGACTCCAAAACCTACTAGCTCTCACCTTAGTCAGTTTACATAACTAATCAGAATTCATTCTCTTTATCTGTAAAATGAGGATTGTTATGGTCACACCTTTTTTTTTTGCCCGATCAATACCATTTATGCATTAGATGAAGAAATACTTGTGCATTTATTATGTGCCAGGCATTCTATTGGTACTTAAGATGCATCTGTTAAAGACAGAGAGTGAGATTTCTTTTAAAAAAAAAAAAATTCCCTGCCCTTATGATAACTCACTTTTTTTTTTTGAAAACTGTTATTTATTTTGGCTGTGCTAGGTCTTTATTGTGGTGTGCAGGCTTTCTCTAGTTCTTGCGCACCTGTTCTTGCCACTTATGGGGTTAGTTGCTCGGTATCATGTGGGATCTTAGTTCCCTGACCAGGGATGGAACGGGCATTCCATGCATTGGAAGGCAGATTCTTAACCACTGGGCCACCAGGGAAGTCTCCTGTACTTACATTCTAAAGGAGGATATAATCAAAAAATAAACACTAAGGAAATGTAGTAAACATGCAGTATATTAGAAGGTAAGTCCAAGAGGGAGAAAAAGCAGGAAACTGGAAGTGTGGGGGTCAGGTTTGCAATCTTAAATAAAAGGGTGAAAGTCAGCTTCAAAGAGAAGAAAAAAATTGAGCCAAGACTGAAAGGAGTGATGTAGGGACTACATGACACTGTGCAATTAAATGCTCTCACTGCCTACGTCACCTGGCATAGCCGGTGCTTGGCAAATTATGACGGTGATGGTGGGGAGGAGGAAGGAGAGGAGAAAGATGAATGACAGGAGATCAAGGTCCCAAGTGGGCAGATGAGTGAGATGGGCTGTAACGTTCTTGTGACAGTGACACTCCTTAATAAAAGTGACTGTTATTTCGCTATGTGCTAAGCATAGTGCTAAATTTTAAAATATTTGATTTCATCTAATATTTGGCAATAGCCCTATGAAACCAAATTGAGGCTGACAGAGACAAGTCATTGACTCAAGGTCACACAGCCAGCTGGCAATAAATTAGAAGTCACCGGAACCTTGGCCAGAGGCTTCAGCCATCGTCACTGTTGGTCCCCTAATGCTCTGGCTCTCAGGTTTGTTCTCAGAAACCAGTGAGACTAGTGGAAGCATGGGTCACCAGGAGGAAACGGAGGCGTGTACACAGTGGCTGGGCCAGGATGACGCTCTCTTCCCCTGTACTGGATGAACTGCCTCACTGAGCACCAACACCATATAACTTGGACAGAAAGTCTACCAGACAACAGTCCTCCCGGAACATAACAGGGAGAGTCACTGTGGAATCATCTTTTGGGGGGGGATTTTAAAATAATAGATGAGAGCTTCTTCAAGCTGGAAGTGTGCTTTTTAGCAGCCCAGGCCCCAAAGATGGTATACAATAAAAAAGAATGGATGTTCCAGGAGGCATGAGGCCCCTCGTCTGTAGCATCCACTCAGGGTCTGGTTGTGGGAAGGCTCAGTGACACACATATGTTGACTGACTCCAGAGGACCCTGCAACCTGGACTGACCCAGTGCTCCTCAGACTGATTACAACAGCCACCTGACCTGTGGGAACACGGGCCTGAGGCTCTGAGGCATGCCCTGCACACACAGAGGAAACCCAGGGTGTTTTTAAGATTCCTCTCAAGCTAAGGAGAAAATAGAGTTTAAACATAAATTCAAATTGATGCTCAGAAAGCAAGCCCTCTCGTGCATTAAAATGTTGGAGGGAAGAAAGACAGACCTCGGAACACGAGAAAACCAAACTGAGAAACTTTACCCCATGCCTTGGTTTCACAGAGTCAAGAGCAGAAACTGAAAGCAACAGACATTTCTGTTAAAGGGGTCACCTTCTGGAGCCCGACAACCCATCAACGATCTCAGACTAGCTAACATAAGCAAGAGGCTTCCCACCACAAAGCCCCGAAGGGCAAACCAAGCCTGCTGAAGGGGGCAGCAGCTTCGGCAGCCAAAGGGGCACTCATCAGCACAGAAACGTTCAAACAGAGAAGGGGAGACGAGGTGAGCCACCTCCTCCCCCACTTTCTCTGAGGCTGTGAAGTCTGCCACTTGCCGCCTGAGTGACAACACGAACTTGGGCAGCTCCAATACACCAAAAAAAAAAAAAATGGGGGAAGTGACACTGGTGACATTCTCCATGAGAGAAATGAGTAATAGTGTCAAAAAGTGCATGGTCTACTGCCCCTAGAAACTTTAGCATGACACCTCCCCCACCGAAACAGTGAGCCAGCAACAAATAGCAAATGTCACAGAAAACAAATCTCTTGCTGTTGGGTGACCCCCTCAGCTGAGGCTTAGAGGGAAGAGGCCAGTAAGAACCAGGAGGTGGTGAAAAGTCACACAGTGAGGCCCCTATAGGGCTTTTATTCCCAGGCTACATAACTGAGCATTCCCAGGTGCCAAGGTCATGCTAAGTTTTCTTTTTTTAACATTTTATTGCATTTAAATGAACATTCAGGACAGCCACAATCCACTTTGTTAATAATGTAAGCATGAGAAACCACACACTCACATATACCTCCCTTCCCAATCTACTGTATTATAAATAAAGAGGAAATTTAGAATGGGTAGCCAGTTCAAGCCAGCCTGTCATGCCTGAATATTGTGCCATCGTTCGCTGAAGCAGAAGGATGTGCTAAAAATAGATAAGCAAGTAAGTCTTTTCTAACGTTCAGCCCCCTCCCCTCATGAACAGTAACACGTTCTTGTTTCCCCTTCTGTTCCGAGTCACTGCACAGCTCTGATCTCATTTACCCTGAATGTGGCAAGACCAAACATGGGGGCCTATGGGCAGCAAAGTTGTACCTGCCCCTAAGGAGTTTTTTCAAGTCAGTTCTTCATTATAAGATGGGATTAATAAGGCTATCCCTGTGATAATCCTTCCGTGTTTACCACTAACAACATTGCCAGAATTCCCGCCTTGTCCCCAAACTGAGCGCACAAAGAGACACAAGTTAAGGGAAAAACAGAAACTCTATTCTCCTATTGTTGGCTGACTAGATCCCCATTGCCCAGAGGACATATCTGACATAGAGTAAATTATTGATGAAGATCTGTTAAATGAATTTTCTGCTGAATGAAAATAGTTATCTTTCTCTAGTAGGTAAAATAGTTAACAAACCACTTGAAAACTTGGTCGACTTTTTTACATTTATGTAAATAAATGAGATGAAGAGATGGGTCCTATGAATGTGCTTCAGGATGGGTCTGTAAGTTTCCTTGTTTTGTTATTTTTTGGTGTGTTTTTAACTAACCCTTACGTGCTATGAACTAGGAATCTAAACGTTGTGTATGTCATTCTTACCAGGTGTTCATTCCCCCAAGCACCTAACTACACACTAGTGTTAGAACACTGCTATGTTATAGAACAAGATGGGGAGGGGGTAAGGTTCTCGGATAGAACAGGATTCTTGGAAGAGCTGTAATAGGAATGGTTACTAGGTGCCCTTAGTTTCTCTCCCTTGATAACCCTTTATATCACTTCATAAGCTAACAAGTCTGTGCTTTTCAATTTACTTCATACAAATCAGGATCCAAAGGCATAGCCTCATTTTCACTTTCATGTCGCCATAATCCAATGACCATTTTTCTCCCACTCCTCACCCTTGCCCGTCATTGACTTTTGATCATTTCCTCAACCATTACTGAATACTATTATTCTCTTTCCATTTTTTTCAAGGTCCCCATTTTTTGCTCCTACCCTGTGCGTTCCCCAATCCCTGTTTGTTCATCCCATCTTTATTTCACACACTCATTCTTACTCACTCAGTTTGACTTCTGTGTTTGTTTTCCTTGTGGGATTACTCATATTTTTTTTCTTACTTTCTTTTTTGCATCCTCTTCCAACCTACCTCCCTTTTTGTAAAATTCTCTTTTTTCCCTAAAGTTCCATCTCCTTGCTCTTGTCTACATTACTTTTATGCTCTGCCTCTCTCAGATCCTATAAAGTTTGGCTTCTGCAATTTCATTTAGAAGAAAAATGTTATAATTCTTAAATGTCAGTTGCTTGTATCCTCATATTTTATCTCAGACCCTTCTGGTTTCTTTTAGAATTTTACAGACCAGCACTGATGTGTAGCAAAATGTCCTTGTTTCAAGCTTCTTCCCTTCACCTGTAACCTTTATTAACTCACTGTAATAAAGGAAGACACATAAGCCTTAACAGGTTAGAAGGGATAAGGTTGACAAACTTATAAAGAATCATCCTTTTATTCCTCTTCTATTTCTCCCTTCTTTACAGTTTCTCTCTGGCAAATTGTGCCCACCTCTTATCTACTTAAATTCTGATAACTGGTGAGGAAGCTATAGAAAAAAACAGCAAAAATTTTCTTGGGAATCCAGAGAAGATATGCAGCAAACTGACCAAGTTTCCAGAACAAGATACTTACCATTTTTTTATTCCATGTTTGGGGAACCCAATATTTGTCTCTTAAATTGACCAAAGCTGAACAGCTCACCTAATTTGTAAAATTTTTATGTAGTCTCATAAATCTTGACACCTATGGTTAATTAGGTTGAGTATATTGTGTAGGCTGGCACATGAAAACCATTTTAATCAAAAGAAAGGGAAGTACAGCAAATGAAGGATCACTTATGTTTTCCTTCTCTATACCATACTTTCTCTTATTATCTGACCACATCACTTCAAACTTTAGTACACGTGGTCTCCGATTATTGAATTCCCTCTTCTCTTGCCTTGATATTTACTATAAATTCATTGAGAAAAGAGTCTGTATCCTGTGAGAGGAAAAAAAAATAATATTTGTTTATTAAGTGTTCATCGTATTTCAGGCACTATGCTACATGCTCTAAATTTGAGTTGGCTCATTTTACACTGACAGTCATCCTGTGAAGTACATATTTCTATTCTTGCTTTACATAAGAGGAACTCGTGTTACAGAAAATTTGAGTATCTTGTCCCAGATCACCTGGATAGAAAGTAGAGACACTGAAATTCAGCCCCAGATTAACCTCTCTACTATCCTAGTCTTCCCACTTGCATAGGGCCTCTCTCAGTTCTAGGAACATCGCTCTAAAAGAGTGAGCCTCAACTTTTAAAGTAAGAGAAATAAAGTCATGCAAAAAGTGTCTCTCCTCATCTCACACTATGGGACTGCCCCAAAGCTCACTTGTTATTACCACTGTACTGTCCCTTCTCACAACACACCTGTCTTGGTACTCCCTTGCTTCCCATGTGTAAGACTCTTCACTGGAAAATTCTCTCCCCAGCATCCCTTGACCTTAGGATAGCTGGACCTCTTTAAGGGACATACAACTAATAATATATGCATGTTCGCATAAAAGGACAAGGTCTTGTGTGTCTCTTGTCTCTCCCACTATGTCTAGCATAGTACTGTACTGCATTCTCTTCATTATTCTTGTCATCACTATTGTCACTTTGACATGGATGATGGGTACACTGGTGTGGTCACTTTGATCTGTGTACCTTTCTGTACCTATTTTTTTAAATTACATAAGATAGTAGGAATAGAAGAAGTCTTTGGACACCCCTGTTCAACCCAGCATTCACCCTTGTGTAAAACTGAAAACATGTACTACAGGTTTTAATAATAAAAATTATAAAAGGATACTTTTAGGAATTTATCTTAATGAACAAATCAGAAATGCAGGTTAGAAGTACACAAGGAAATTTGAGGTAATACTGTTAAAATACTGCAAAACTGGAAATTGTGTGGCTGTCCAATATGATAGAACTGTGTCTTACTAAAATATATCTACTTAATGGAAAAATGGGTTTCCAAATTAACTTGAAGACTTTCAGCAAATGTTGATTATATAAGGGAAAAGCATAAATCCACCATATGATTGTAATTTGTTTAAAAATACACTCACACACAGACACATATGTTTTTGTGTGTCCATATAAGTATATATGTGAACTTTTATAGATGTATTCATAGATACAACAGAAAATTAAACACCCAAATATACCACCAGTATTTATTGCTGGAAGGTAGAATTCTATTTTTTCCCTTACATTATTCTGCATTTTTCAACTTGAACTTCTTTCTTCCTCAACTCTACCTTCTCTCCAGGCTTCAGGTACAATATCTTCCTCTCCTCAAATCTCTTTTCTACTCCTAACCTTCATGACTACTTCAGTCAGGGAAAATAATTAATTTAATTAATTAATAAACTTATGAAAATGCATAAAACAAAATCCAGAAGGAAAGATACTTAAAGTGATGATGAACTTATATTCACAGGTGACTTTTTTTTAATTTCTGCATGCTTTTATACACTTTCTAAATTTTATTCTATAATCAGGAGAAAAAGAGTTTGAAATATTAGGAAAAGGGAATATTTCCAGGATGGCATTGTAAGGGAACTCAAAAATCTCTTCCTCCATAAAAGCATGAGAATTTGGGAAGGACGTGTCAAAATCAACTTTTTTTGAACTTTGAAAATTAACCAAGATCATACAAAATTCAGAGGGGGTATTTATTAAAGAAAAACCGCTTAATCTCAGTAAGAACAGTAAGCTCTGTGACATTTTAACTTACTCTATTCCCATAGTCCTCTCCTTAGCTCCAAGCTAGCCTTGAAATCCAGTAACCCTAGAAGCATGGTAGCTGTGAGAACCAGCAGCCCAGCAATGAATGGAGGAAACAGAACGGATTTGAAGTTCCCCAGTTCAGTTCAGTTCAGTCGTTTAGTCGTGTCCGACTCTTTGCAACCCCATGAATTGCAGCACGCCAGGCCTCCCTGTCTATCACCAACTCCCGGAGTTTACCCAAACTCATGTCCATCAAGTCAGTGATGCCATCCAGTCATCTCATCCTCTGTCGTTCCCTTCTCCTCCTGCCCCCAATCCCTCTCAGCATCAGAGTCTTTTCAAATGAGTCAACTCTTCGCATGAGGCGGCCAAAGTATTGGAATTTCAGCTTCAGCATCAGTCCTTCCAATGAACACCCAGGACTGATCTCCTTTAGAATGGACTGGTTGGATCTCCTTGCAGTCCAAGGGACTCTCAAGAGTCTTCTCCAACACCACAGTTCAAAAGCATCAATTCTTCGGTGCTCAGCTTTCTTCACAGTCCATCTCTCACATCCATACATGACCACTGGAAAAACCATAGCCTTGACTAGACGGACATTTGTTGACAAAGTAATGTCTCTGCTTTTGAATATGCTATCTAGGTTGGTCATAACTTTCCTTCCAAGGAGTAAGCATCTTTTAATTTCATGGCTGCAATCACCATCTGCAGTGATTTTGGAACCCCCCAAAATAAAGTCTGACACTGTTTCCACTGTTTCCCCATCTATTTCCCATGAAGTGATGGGACCAGATGCCATGATTTTAGTTTTCTGAATGTTGAGCTTTAAGCCAACTTGTTCAGTCTCCTCTTTCACTTTCATCAAGAGGCTTTTTAGTTCCTCTTCACTTTCTGCCATAAGGGTGGTGTCATCTGCATATCTGAGGTTATTGATATTTCTCCCAGCAATCTTGATTCCAGCTTGTGCTTCTTCCAGCCCAGCATAGAGGAAAACAACAGAATAGGAAAGACTAGAGATCTCTTCAAGAAAATTAGAGATACCAAGGGAACATTTCATGCAAAGATGGGCTCTATAAAGGACAGAAATGGTATGGACCTAACAGAAGCAGAAGATATTAGGACGAGGTGGCAAGAAAACACAGAACTGTACAAAAAAATCTTCATGACCAAGATAATCATGATGGTGTGATCACTCACCTAGAGCCAGAATTCCTGGAATGTGAAGTCAAGTGGGCCTTAGAAAGCATCACTATGAACAAAGCTAGTGGAAGTGATGGAATTCCTGTGGAGCCAATTTGAATCCTGAAAGATGATGCTGTGAAAGTGCTGCATTCAATATGCCAGCAAATTTGGAAAACTCAGCAGTGGCCACAGGACTGGAAAAGGTCAGTTCTCATTCCAATCCCAAAGAAAGGCAATGCCAAAGAATGCTCAAACTACCGCACAATTGCACTCATCTCAAACGCTAGTAAAGTAATGCTCAAAATTCTCCAAGCTAGGCTTCAGCAATACGTGAACATGAAATTGTTCAAGAGATGGGAATGCCAGACCACCTGACCTGCCTCTTGAGAAATCTATATGAAGGTCAGGAAGCAACAGTTAGAACTGGACATGGAACAACAGACTGGTTCCAAATAGGAAAAGGAGTACGTCAAGGCTGTATATTGAAGTTCCCCAGACAGCCCCAAACCCAGAGAATCATCATTATTTAACAAGTACGGCAATTCCTTGGAAAAGCCCTATCCACAAGATTTCTTACTTTTTTGACCTAACTCAGAGCTCACTCCCTAAAAAAGTCCTATCCTCAGTTCATCTGCTAAAAACAATCTGGTAACTGTTTAACACTAAAGTGCCCCATGGCAGTAATACCAACTGGGATAAACAACATACTGGTCAGAAAATCTGGGGAATAAAATCTCTATAGCAGGCTTTGAGAAGCTCCAATATGTTCCTAGGAATCTAGAAGGATGCTCACATTTAAGGGCTATGTGCCTATCTAAGAAAGACATGACTAAGATTCTAATACCTCAGCTGTCTGAACTAGAAGTTCTGCACAAGCAGGAAGCTAAGGCTAATGCAGTCACAAACTTTCAGAAAGTTGAAGGCCTGTTCCAACACACACGCACACACAACCTTACAGTAAAGAGTAGGAGACTTACTGATTCAAAGAAATTACTAAAAATTTCACCAAAACCTTAGCTGATCATTAAGCTAAATAAACAGACATGTGTCAATGACTTTACACAACAAAAGATATAGACATTACAGAATTCATCCAGGAAAGTTAATAACCAAATAACAGGGGAGGAAAAAAAAGACCCAGAAACAAGAATAACAACAACAAAAAGCTAGAGGAGAGGGGAGTCTGATTTTCAGAATGCCACATTAGATTATTTTTAATGTCCAATATTCACCAAAACACACACACACACACACACACACACACACACACAAAATACATGCAAAGAAAGTATGGCCTGAACACCCCAAAACAGCATACAACAGAAAGCATTCTAAAAAAGCACAGAGAATTCTATGGCAGATCAGTGGTTAGGAATCAGTGTTTTCACTGCCATGGGCCCAGGTTCAATTCCTGGTCAGGGAACTAAGATCTTGCAAGCTGTGTGGTACAGCAAGAAAACAAAACAAATAAACCAAACAAGCGAACAACCCCCACCAAAAAACAGATACTAGATATAGGATCAAAACTTTAATAAACTATTATAAATATGTTCAAAATTTAATGGGAATCATATCTGAAAAACTAAAGGAGAATACAAATGATTGCTAACCAGATAGGAAATACAGAACAACAATAAATGAGAAGATTTGGGTAAAACTATAAACCAAGTAGACCAATCAGCCATCCATAAGATACTCCTTCCTCCATGCTACCATCAATAGCAGAATAATATTTTTTTCAAATGCACATGCAAAAGTTCACAAGGTATACCATAAGTCATAAAACAAATACCAATAGTTGAAATTATACAAAGTGTTTTCATACCATAATGAAATAAAACAGAGATTTGAGGAAATGACAATATGTGGGAATTAAACAATGATTTTCTAAATAACAGGCAAAAAAAGAAATCACAAAGTTAAATTGGAAAGACAGTGAATGGAATGACAGGGAAGCACAACATACCAACACTTATGGGATGGAGCTGAAGCAGTGCCTACAGGAAATTCATAGCTCTAAATCCCTATTATTAAAAAAGAAATCCATCCCTACTCTTTAACCTTAAGAAATTAGGAAAAAGACCAAATTAAAGGCAAAGCACACAAAGGAAAGAAAATAATAAGGATTAGAATGTAAATAAGTGAAAGACAGGATGGAAAACAATGAGAAAATTCAATGACACCCAAACTGGTTCTTCAAAAAGACCAAAAAAAAAAAAGACATTTAGCTAGATTAATGAAGAAGAAGAAAAAAAAATGAAGAAGAAAAAGAAAAAGATAAGACTCAAATTCCTAAAATCAGGAATTAAAGAGAAAGCATCACTACAATCATTACAGAAATAAAAGAAATTATAATGAATTACTGGGAACAGCTCTACATCTATACATCAGATAAATGAAATTAAATGAAATGACCAAACTCTTAGAAAGGTACAAACTATAGAAACTGACTGAAAGGGAAATTGAAAATCTGAATGCATTATATTAAGTAAAGGTATTAAATTAGTAATTTTCAAACATCTCTCCAAAAATGCCCAACTTCAAATGGCTTCACTGCTGAAATCTATAAAATGTTTAAGGAATAAGTATTAGCAATCATTCACAAATACTTCCAAAAGATAGAAAAGGGTGCACTTTCCAAATCTCGTATGGTGATCATGTGTTACCACAAAACTAAAACTAGACAAATATCACTAGAAAAGAAGATCAATATCCTTCAGTAATACAGGATGAAAAATGCTCAGCATATTACTAGCAAACCAAATTCAGCAACAAATAAAAAAGAATTGCACACCACAGCAATGTTGGATCTATCCTAGAAATGCAAGGTTGGTTTAACATACAAAAATCAATCAATATATCATATTAATAGAATATAAGATGAAAACCAGATGATCATCTCAACTGATGCAAAAAAAAAAAAAAAGGCATCTGAAAAATCCAACATCCATTCATTTTCAAAACATCCAACACACTATGCCTAGAAGAGACATTTCTAGATCTGATAAAAGTCATTATGAAAAACCCACAGGAAACATCATATTAATGGTAAAATGCTGAATGCTTTACCCCTATAATCTAGACAAAAATGTTTGCTCTCACCACTTCTATCCTGTAGTACACTAGAGATTCTATCAAGGCAGTTGATAGAAAAATAAATAACAGAAATCCAGATTGGAAATGAAGAAGTAAATCTACTTCAATTTGCACATGATATAATCTTATATATAGATAAGGCTAAGGCAACTCACACGCTAGTAAAGTAATGCTCAAAATTCTCCAAGCCAGGCTTCAGCAATACATGAACCGTGAACTTCCAGACGTTCAAGCTGGTTTTAGAAAAGGCACAGGAACCAGAGATCAAATTGCCAACATCCGCTGGATCATGGAAAAAGCAAGAGGGTTCCAGAAAAACATCTATTTCTGCTTTACTGACTATGTCAAAGTCTTTGACTGTGTGGATCACAATAAACTGTGGAAAATTCTGAAAGGGATGGGAATACCAGAGCACCTGACCTGCCTCTTGAGAAACCTATATGCAGGTCAGGACGCAACAGTTAGAACTGGACATGGAAAAACAGACTGGTTCCAAATAGGAAAAGGAGTACGTCAAGGCTGCATATTGTCACCCTGCTTATTTAACTTATATGCAGAGTACATCATGAGAAACGCTGGGCTGGAAGAAGCACAAGCTGTAATTCAGATTGCCGGGAGAAATATCAATAACCTCAGATATGCAGATGACACCACCCTTGTGGCAGAAAGTGAAGAGGAACTAAAAAGCCTCTTGATGAAAGTGAAAGAGGAGAATGAGAGATTTGGCTTAAACCTCAACATTCAGAAAACTAAGATCATGGCATCCGGTCCCATCACTTCATGGGAAATAGATGGGGAAACAGTGGAAACAGTGTCAGACTTTATTTTGGGGGGCTCTAAAATCACTGCAGATGGTGATTGCAGCCATGAAATTAAAAGATACTTACTCTTTGGAAGGAAAGTTATGACCAACCTAGACAGCATATTCAAAAGCAGAGACATTACTTTGCCAACAAGGGTCCATCTAGTCAAGGCTATGATTTTTCCAGTGGTCATATATGGATGTGAGAGTTGGACTGTAAAGAAAGCTGAGCACCAAAGAATTGATGCTTTTGAACTGTGGTGTTGGAGAAGACTCTTGAGAGTCCCTTGGACTGCAAGGAGATCCAACCAGTCCATTCTAAAGGAGATCAGTCCTGGGTGTTCTTTGGAAGGAATGATGCTAAAGCTGAAACTCCAGTACTTTGGCCACCTCATGCGAAGAGCTGACTCATTGGAAAAGACTCTGATGCTGGGAGGGATTGGGGACAGGAGGAGAAGGGGATGACAGAGGATAAGATGGCTGGATGGCATCACCAACTTGATGGACGTGAGTTTGGATGAACTCCGGGAGTTGGTGATGGACAGGGAGGCCTGGTGTGCTGCAATTTATAGGGTCACAAAGAGTTGGACAAGACTGAGTGACTGAACTTAACTGAACTGAAGGAATTGGTGAGAAAGCTATTAAAATATATAAGTATATTCATAAAACTTGTAAGAGACAAAAAATCACTTGCATTCTATACATTAACAATAAACAATCTGAATAAGAAATAAAGAAATAATTCCATTTACAATATCATAAAAAACAAAATATTAGTCAATTCAATTTAGTCATTCAGCCCTGTCTGACTCTTTGCAACCACATGTTCAATAGTACGCCAGGCTTTCCTGTCCATCACCAACTCCTGGAGCTTGCCCAACATCATGTCCATTGAGTTGCGATGCCATCCAACCATCTCATCCTCTGTCGTCCCCTTCTCCTCCTGCCTTCAATTTTTCCCAGCATCAGGGACTTTTCCAATGAGTCAGTTCTTTGCATCAGGTGGCCAAAGTATTGGAGTTTCAGCTTTAGCATCATTCCTTCCAATGAATATTCAGGACTGATTTCCTTTAGGATTGACTGGCTGGATCTCCTTGCAGTCTAAGGGACTCTCAAGAATCTTCTCCAACATCGCAATTCAAAAGCACCAATTCTTCAGCGCTCAACTTTCTTTATGGTCCAACTCTTTCATCCATACACGACTACTGGAAAAACCATGGCTTTGACTAGATAGACCTTTGTTGGCAAAGTAATATCTCTGCCTTTTAATATGCTGTCTAGATTGATCATAACTTTCCTTCCAAGGAGTAAGCATCTTTTAATTTCATGGCTGCAATCACCATCTGCAGTGATTTTGGAGCCTCCCAAAAAAAGTCTGATACTGTTTCCCCATCTATCTGCCATGAAGTGATGGGACCAGATGCCATGATCTTAGTTTTCTGAATGTTGAGCCTTAAGCCAACTTTTTCACCCTCCTCTTTCACTTTCATCAAGAGGCTTTTTAGTTCCTCTTCACTTTCTGCCATAAGGGTAGTGTCATCTGCATATCTGAGGTTATTGATATTTCTCCTGGCAATTGATTCCAGCTTGTGCTTCCTCCAGCCCAGCGTTTGTCATAATGTACTCTGCATATAAGTTAAAGAAGCAGTGTACCTGCTTTAGGTAACTTTATTCCTAGGTATTTTATTGTTTTTGATGTAATGATATTTAAGATTGTGTCTTTTTTTCTGATAGTTTGTTCACCCTACTCCAGTACTCTTGCCTGGAAAATCCCATGGACGGAGGAGCCTAGTAGGCTGCAGTCCATGGGATTGCTAAGAGTCAGACATGACTGAGCGACTTCACTTTCATGCATTGGAGAAGGAAATGGCAACGCACTCCAGTGTTCTTGCCTGGAGAATCCCAGGAACAGGGGAGCCTGGTGGGCTGCCATCTCTGGGGTGGCACAGAGTCGGACACGAGTGAAGCGACTTAGCAGCAGCAGCAGCAGAAGTGCAACAGATTTCTGTATATTAATTTTTCATCCTGCAACCATACCAAATTCAATGATAAACTCTAGTAATTTTCTGTGGATTTCCCAGATGATGCTGGTGATATCCCTCTTGATACCCCTCTAGACTGTCACAGAGTCCCTGTTTGAGTTCCCTGAGACATACAACAAATTCCCATTGGCTATTTTACATTTAGTATCGTTAAGTTTCCATGTAACTCTTTCCATACATCTCACCCTCTCCCTCCTCCCCTCCACTCCCTCATGTCCATAAGTCTGTTCTCTATGTCTGTTTCTCCATTGCTGCCCTGCAAATAAATTCATCAATGCTAACTTTCTAGATGCTCCATATATTCATTAGTATATGATACTTATTTTTCTCTTCCTGACTTACTTCAGTCTGTATAACAGGCTCTAGGTTTGCCCACCTCATTAGAACACATTTAGTGTGTTCCTTTTAATGGCTGAGTAATATTCCATTGTATGTATATACCACATCTTCTTTATCCATTCATCTGTCTGTGGACATCTAGGTTGCTTCCAAGTTCCAGCTATTGTAAATAGTGCTGCAGTGAATAGTTGGGTACATGTGTCGTGCTCAATTCTGCTTTCCTCAGGGTGTAGGCCTAATAATGGGATTCCTGGATCATATGGTGGTTTTATTCCTAGATTTTAGGGGGAGAGTTTCCTTGTTTCTTGGGTTATGCCTCTATTGCTATGAACTTCCTTCTTAGAGCCACATTTGCTGCCTCCTATAGATTTTATAAAGTTATATTTTCATTTATTTATCTCTAGGTATTTTCTGATTTATTCTTTGATGTCATTATTGACTCCTTTGTTGCTGTTTTTAGTATGTTCTTTGTTCTTTCTTGAGTTTGTTCTTCCCTCATTTTTATCTCTGTGGTTTTACTTTCATACCATTGCGGTCAGAAAAGATGCTTGAAACAATGTCCCCTTAAATTGCTGAGACTTGTTTTGTGACCTAATATATGGTCTGTCTTAGACAATATTCCACAAGGGCTTGAAAAGAATGTATGGTCTGTTTTGTTGGATATAGTTGACTGTAGATATTAATTAAGTCCAACTGGTATATTGGGTTATTTAGGACTTCTGCATTACTGATTTTCTGTCTGAATGAGCTGTCCATTCATGTCAGTGAGTGTTAGTCCTCTACGACTATTGTCTTCCTGTCAGTTTCTCCCTCCACGTCTATTAGGATTTGTTTTATATATTTAGGTGCTCCTGTACTGGGTGTATGTATGTTAATGAGTATAATATCATCTTTTTGTATTGATACCTTTACTGTTATATAATATCTTGGCTTTCATGGCCTTTGTTTTAAAGTCTATCTATTTTGTCTGATATGAATATGGCTTACCCCTGCTCTCTTGCTATTTATGTTTACACAAACTCTATTTTTCCATCTCCTTACTTTCAGTCTGCATGTCCTTCACCCTAAAGTGAGTCTCTTGTAGGCAGCATACTGTAGGTCCTCTTTTTTTTTTAATGCAGCCTGCCACTTTATTTATTTTGACTAGAGCAATTATTGATAGGGATCACAAAGAGTCAGACACAACTGAGCAACTAACACAAACAAATACTGTCATTTTTAACTTTCTTTTCCAGTTGTTTTTGTAGTTCTTTATTTTCGTTTTTCCTTTTGTGGTTTGATGATTTTCTTTTGTAGTATGCTTGAGTTACTTTCTCTATTTTGTGAATTTATTTTATATTTTTGATTTGTGGCTATCCTGGAGTTCAAGTATGGTTGACCCATTGCTATAGCTTCTTGGTTTAAACTGATAGTTGTACAGGTTCAAACACAAAACAAATTTATACTTTTCTACTTCTCTCCCTCACATTTGGTAATTTTGATGCCCTATTTACATTTTCACACTTATCTTTTTGCTATTAATTTTAGCACTAAAATTTAATTAATTTTAGTGTTATAATTACTCTTACAAAAAATTTTTATTGTTTTTAAATCTATGTACTGGCTTATTTAAGTGATCTTCAATACTTTTGTATATTTGCCATTCCTATTATGATTTAGAGAAGACCTTTCAATATTTCTTTTAGAATAGATTTAGTATCACTGAATTCTTCTATAGTTCTGTTGGTGGTGGTGGTGGTGCTGATGGTGGGTTTTTATTTTTGCTTAAGAGATTCTTTATCTCTCCTGTTCTAAATGATAACCTTACTTGGTAGAGAATCCTAGGTTTCAGGGTTTTTGCTTTTAGGACTTTGTAGTCCTTTTCAGACTTTCATACATTCAAAGTTTCTGACGAGAAGTCAGCTAATAGCCTTATGGGGTTTCACATGTAACTGACTTTTTGTTTCTCTTGCCACTTTTAGAATTCTATCTTAAACGTTTGCCATTTTAGTTGTATGTCTTATTGTAGGTCTGTTTGGATTCATCTTGTGTGGGACCCTCTGGGCTTCCTGTACCTGGATATCATTAGATTTGAGAAATTCTCAGTCATAATTTTTTCAGATACATGATTGATATTTTTCCTTCTCTCTTCCCTTCCTGGAACCCCTGTTATCCTAATTCCAGTACACTGGTTTTGTTACTGTAGCATTATAGTAAGCTTTGAAATTGTGAAACATGACTCCTCAAACTTTGTTCTTCTTTTTGTCTTTTTTTTTTTTTGATAATTGCTTTTTGATATTTTCTTATTCTAATTTATTTGTATTTCTACATTAATTTCTTGCATCAATTTGCTAGTTTATACCCTCAAAAGCTGTCCTTGATATGATAGGCATTATGTTGAATCTGTTAAGTAATGTGGGGACTATTGTCATCTCAAAAATGCTGACTTTCAATCCATTAACGTTGGTACCATTTTTTTTTAATGTCTTTAAAAAATATTTTTCAACAATGTTTTGTAGTGTCAATGTAAAAGTCTTTGCTATCTGAGACACCAGGGGAGCTCCTTTTTAAAAATATTCTATATTTTGGATTTAGAAAAGGCAGAGGAAGAAGATATCAAACTGCCTGCTGGAGTCCAACTCCAGCAGCCAGGATTCAACCTGAAAAGATGGACAGTGTTGGCAATGAGAAATGAGACAGCCTCTCAGTTTTCTTTGGACTGCCTATTTATTCCAAGTTTAAGATTCTCTTTATACCTTTGGGCTTCCCTGGTGGCCCAGAGGTTAAAGCATCTGCCTGGAATGCAGGAGACCTGGGTTCGATCCCTGGGTCAGGAAGATCCCCTGGAGAAGGAAATGACAACCCATTCCAGTACTCTTTCCTGGAGAATCCCATGGAGGGAGGAACCTGGTGGGCTACAGTCCATGGGGTCGCAAAGTCGGACACGACTGAGCAAATTCACTTCACTTTATACTTTTATGAAAACATTAGGCCAGAGGTTTCACATTTTCAGATAGCCCTCTCCCAGATTTATTATCCCCATAAATCACTGTTGTT
This sequence comes from Ovis canadensis, assembly GCF_042477335.2. Lineage (NCBI taxonomy): Eukaryota > Metazoa > Chordata > Mammalia > Artiodactyla > Bovidae > Ovis > Ovis canadensis. Next base: position 50,830,228 of record NC_091256.1, on the reverse strand, counting down.
CTTCAAAGAGTTCCTGCTTTAATGATTCTCTCAGAATCAGCCTTATCATCTATTAACTACCTCTTCTAATGTGTCCTATAGCTAACTTGTGATTACATTGTAACTCATGCTACATTCATGTTTACTACTTACCTTCCTAAATCCTGTTTGCCCCTAACATCCTGAGCTCACTATCTCTTAAAAAGGCTTCTACTTATAGTGTCTCTAAAAATTCCTAACTTCTATAAGCTATAGTAAAATATGCTAACTTTACAACATTCCTTAAATCTTTAACTTCTAACTATTTTAATTATTTCTAAGTCCTAAATTCAGTAAACCCCTTTGCCATAAACATTCTCCTCACAAATAGGCTTCAGATATCAATCCCTCCCATGGCCTCAAGCTGCAGCCTATGTCCTCATCCTGGAACACTCTTAAAAGTCCTTGAACAAATGTCAATGATTAACTTTATGAATTATTTTCTGAGCACAGCTGCAGAAGGCTTTGTGCCTTCTCATGCTCCTCTCAAGAGCAATAAGCACCTTAATATTCTTTTTCAGTCAACTCAGCTGAGGAGAGGAAAAGACAAGTCAGAATTACAAGGCCTAACTCCTTAATCCCAGGTCCGTGCCTGCGAAATGAGGAGAGGGGGCTGGGGGCTGTGCCTCCATTTTGTCAGTAATGCCTAATGTGGCTCCCGACAACTGCCAACATCCATTAGATGATAGAAATGGCAAGAGAGTTTCAGAAGAACATCTACTTCTGCTTTATTGACCACATCAAAGCCTTTGACTGTGTGGATCACAACGAACTATGGAAAATTCTTCAAGAGATGGGAATACCAGACCACCTTACCTGCCTCCTGAGAAATCTGTATGCAGGTCAAGAAGGAACAATTAGAACCAGACATGGAGCAGCAGACTAGTTCCAAACTGAGAAAGGAGTACATCAAGGCTGTATATTGTCACCCTGCTTATTTAACTTATATGCAGAGTATATCATGAGAAATGCTGGGCTGGAGGAAGAACAAGCTGGAATTAGGATTGCTGGGAGAAATATCAATAACCTCAGATAGGCAGATGACACCACCCTTATGGCAGAAAGCAAAGAGGAGCTAAAGAGCTTTTTGATGAAAATGAAAGAGCAGAGTGAAAAAGATGGCTTAATGATCAACATTCAGAAAACTAAGATCATGGCATCTGGTCCCATCACTTCATGGTAAATAGATGGGGAAACAATGAAAGCAGTGACAGACTTTATTTGTTGGGGGTGGGGGGTTCCAAAATCACTGTAGACGGTGACTGCAGCCATGAAATTAAAAGACACTTGCTCCTTGGAAGAAAAGCTATGACAAACCTAGATAGCATATTAAAAAGCAGAGACATTACTTCGCCAACAAAGGTCTGTCTAGTCAAAGCTATGGTTTTTCCAGTAGTCATGTATGGATGTGAGAGTTGGACTATAAACAAGGCTGAGCACTGAAGAATTGATGCTTTTGAACTATGGTGTTGGAGAAGACTCTTGAGAGTCTCTTGGACAGCAAGGAGAACCAACCATCCGTCCTAAAGGAAATCAGTCCTGAATATTCATTGGAAGGAGTGATGCTAAAGCTGAAACTCCAATACTTTGGCCACCTGATGTGAAGATCTGACTCGTTGGAAAAGATCCTGATGCTGGAAAAGATTGAAGCCAGGAGAAGGGGATGACAGAGGATGAGATGGTTGGATGGTATCACCAACTCAATGGACATGAGTTTGAGTAAACTCCAGGAGTTGGAGATGGACAGGGAGGCCTGGCATGCTGCAGCCCATGGGGTTACAAAGAGTCAGACACGACTGAGCAACTGAACTGACTGACTGACCATATACAAAAATAAATTCAAAATGGACCTAAGTGCTAGACAGGAAACCATAAAATTCCTAGAAGAAAACTTAGGCAGAACAGTCTTTGACATCAATTGAAATAATGGTTTTTTGGGTTTTTTTTGTTTTTTTTTTTTTGGATCTGTCTCCTAAAGCAAAGGAAATAAAAGCAAAAATAAACAAATAGGAACTAATTAAGCTTAAAAGTTTTGGTGCAGCAAAGGGAGTCGTCAAAACAAAAAGACTACCTACTGAATGAGAGAAAATATTTGCTAATAATAGGATCAGTAAGAGAGTAATATCAAAAATATATAAACAGCTTGTTTAATTCAATGTTAACGTACATGTGTGGGGGACACATGTACACCATGGCTGATTCATGTGAAATATGGCAAAAATAACTACAATATTGTAAAGCAATTAGCCTCCAATTAAAATAAATAAATCAATTTACAAAAAAAAAATTCAACATTTTTTTAGAAAAGATTTTAAAATGGAAAGAAGAACTAAATAGACATGTTTTCCAAAGACGACATGTAGATAGCCAAAACACAAATAATGTTGATGAGGATGTGAAGAAGAGGGAACTTTCACACCCTATTGGTAGGAATGTAAATTGGTGCTGCTGCTGCTGCTAAGTCGCTTCAGTCGTGTCCGAATCTGTGCGACCCCACAGACGGTAGCCCACCAGGCACCCGCGTCCCTAGGATTCTCCAGGCAAGAATACTGGAGTAGGTTGCCATTTCCTTCTCCAGTGCATGAAAGTGAAAAGTGAAAGTGAAGTCTCTCAGTCGTGTCAGACTCTTAGCGACCCAATGGACTGCAGCCCACCAGGCTCCTCCATCCATGGGATTTTCCAGGCAAGAGTACTAGAGTGGGGTGCCATTGCCTTCTCCAGGGATGTGTATAAAGAGGTACAAATTACTATGTATAAGATATATAAACTACAAGACAGGGAATATACCTAATATTATATAGTGATTATAAATAGAATATAAACCTTTTAAAATTGTGAATCTTTATGTTATACACCTATAATTTATGCAATATTGTACATCAACTATACTTCAATTTTAAAAATTAAAAATAAAATTAAATCAAATTTTAAAAAAATTAGCAATTCCTGAGAATTAAAAACAAAAACCAGTTTTACTAATTGTTTATTATTTGTAAAAGTAATTATTTTAAGTGACTTAAGAACAGAATATTTTAAATGTAAATCCATGTGAAGCTTTCTTAAAAATTAAAAATAGACCTACAAGGTAATTCAGCAATCCCACTCCTGAGTATATGTCCAGAAAAGGCAAAACTCCAATTCAGAATGATACATGTACCCCAATGTTCATAGCATCACTATGCATTAATAGCCAGGCATGGAAACAACCCAAGTGTCCACCAGGTGATGACTGGTTTAAGAGTATGTAGTATATGTACGTGTGCTGTACGTGTATATGTTTGCATGTGTGTGTGTACATAGGGCTTTCCTGATGGTTCAGTGGTAAAGAATCCACCTGCAAGTGCAGGAAATGTGGGTTCAACTCCTGAGTTGGGAAGATCTCCTGGAGAAGGAAATGGCAACCAACTCCAGTGTTCTTGCTTGGGAAATCCCATGGACAGAGAAGGCTGTCACACTACACTCCATGGGATCACAAAAGAGCTGGACATGACTTAGAGACTAAACAGCAATATGTATATATACATACACACAATGGAATAGTAGTCATAAAATAGAATGAAATATTGCCATTTGCAGCAACACAGATGAACCCAGAGAGTATTGTATTTAGTCAAGTCAGAGAAAGATAAAAGTCACTTATATATGGAATCAAAAAAATACATAAATTAATCTATGTACAAGGACTCACAGACATAGCACAAAGCCCTATGGTTACAAAAGGGGGGATGGGAGAATAAATTAGGTATATGGGATTAACAAATACAAACTACTATATCTAAAACAGATAAGAAGCAAGCATTTACTGTATAGCACAGGGAACTATATTCACTATCTTGTAATAACCTTTAATGGCAAATAGTCTGTAAATGTGCTGTGTATATGTATTTGAATCACTTTTCTGTATACCTATAACTAACATAATATTGTTAATCAACTATACTTTAATTTTAAAAAAATGAGATAACATTTCATTCCCACTAGGATGATTAAAAGCAAAAAGACAGAAAATAACACGTGCTGGCAAGGATGTGAAAAAATTAGAACTCTCACTCATGGCTGGTGAAGTTCTAAAATGGTTCAGTCATTTTGGAGAAGGAAATTGCAACCCAAGTATCCTTGCCTGGAAAATCCCATGGACACAGGAACTTGGTGGGCTACAGTCCATGGGGTAGACTGGAGAAACTTAGCACAGCATTTTGGAAAACTGTACGGCAGTTCCTCAAAGTATTAAACACAGAATTACACATGGCCCAACAATTCTACTTCTAGTTACATACCCAAGAGAAATGCAAACATATGTTCACAGAAAAACTTGTCTATATAAAACAGATAGATAGTGGGAGTCTGCTGTATAGCCCAGAGAGCTCAGCTTGGTGCTCCATGGTGAACTAGAGGAGTGGATAGGGCAGGGGGCAAGGTCCAAGAGAAAGGGAAGTATGCATGGATTATGTATGTGTATGAGTGTGTGTATACATGGCTGCTTCATGCTGTTGTACAGCAGAAATTAACACAACATTGTAAAGAAACTATACCCCAATTTTTTTTTAATTGTTCTTAGCACCATTATTTATTACAGCCAAAAAGTGAAAACAAAACTGATACATGCTATAGCATGGATGAACTGTAAGAACTAAATACTAAGTGAAAGGAGCCAGTTTCAAAAGACTGAATATTGTATGATTCCACTTACATGAACTGTCTAGAACAGGCTAATTTACAGGAACTGAAAACAGATGTGTGGTTTCCAGGGACTAGGGGCAAGGGAGAATGCAGAGTGACTGCTAATGGGTAATTTTTTTTACAGGGGGTGATAAAAATGTTCTTGAATTCTAGTTGTGACTGTTACACAACTTCATAACTTTACTGAAAAAAACACTGAATTATATAATTTAAAAGGTGAGACATGTGGTGTGCAAATATCACTTTTAAATTGTTATTTAAAAAATTAGGATAGACATAACAGATATACAGCCCATGCCTCACTCTACCCCAGCCAGTCCCCTGCGTTCTCCCTCCTCTTTCACCCATCATTGATCTCCAAGTGCGCTTTCCTTCTCTCTCTCTGACCTATTCCCTCCGTCTCAATCACTCGCTCCCCTAGAATCTGTGGTCTGGCTCAGACTGGGATTAGAAATCCCCTGTTGCACACCCTGGCTTTGCATTTAAAGGACTCTGAATTGCTGGGGCGGGGGATAAGGGGGGAGTCTTAGTCACTCTTTGTGACCCCATGGATTGTAGCCCACCAGGCACGTCTATCCATGGAATTCTGCAGGTAAGAACTCTGAATTGCTGGGAGGAGTAGAGAACAACCCAAAGAGTTAAGGAGCGGTAGTGCCAGTGCCTCTACAAGGAACAGAGTTCTCTCCGAGGCCCCGCGGGCCTTTCAATTCATCTAAGAAAGGAAAGGGCCTGCTAGTCCCCTCCTCCTGGGACTTCCTAACCTACAAGTTAACTTCAGAACTTTTCAACCTAGACTTCCTTATTCCTCTCTTCCTCTCTCCAGCCCCCATTGTAGTACCTCCTACTCCCCAAAACTCTCTCCTCCTCACCACCTTTCTCCTTCCTCTAACTCTAGCAGCTTTCCTTGAAACCCCCTTCTCTACCCTATTTATCCCCACATCCATTCCCAGGGTCTCTTCTGCTGCATCTCCAGGGCCCACCCTCCCAAATCTGGTCACAGAACAAGAACATATAGGCCTTTTGAGCCATGTGGTAGTGTCTCAAAGAATTAACGAGCCAAAGCGTCTGACTCTTTTGCAACCTTATGGACTGCAGCCCGCCAGGCTCCTCTGTCCATGGCCTATATGTTCTTGTTAGTCTCTCAAAGAATTAAAGTTCATCACCAAATTTTCCTGCAGGGTACAAAATAGATAAAAGAATATAGATAATATGGATATAAAGGACGAATGCATTTCTAGCTCCTGAAAACTGAAATGGGCTTCCAGGTGGTGCTAGTGGTAAAGAAACCTCCAGTCAGGGCAAGATACATAAGAGACTCGGGTTCCATCCCTGGTTCCGGAAGATCCCCTAGAGGAGGAAATGGCAAACCACTCCAGTATTCTTGCCTGGAGTATCCCCATGGACAGAAGAGCCTGGTGGGCTATAGACCATAGTGTTGCATAGAGTTGGACAAGACTGAAGCGACTTAGCATGCATGCAGGCACAAAGACTGAAATGTGTTTACTGCCTATATTCTTCTCATCTTCCTCCTAATGCCCTCAAGCTAGTAGTAGTATCTAACAAGGTTAGAAGGAAGGTCAAGCTTTCACTTCTCTAATAAGTGAAGAAAAGAGGTAGATAAATCCTCTTAAGAGCTTAAAATGTTGTTAAGCAGAAGAAATTAACTGAACTGATTCTAAGACCATGAAAGTGACCATTTTACATCATTGTAGACCACAGCCACACCCACAAATATTCTCTAATGACTGGTATTACTATACTTCTCACCCTGTGTATGACAATCCCTCCTACAATTATGAGGATTTCCTATGAACTGATCAAATTGATTGATTGATTGATTGATTGGGTTAGACAGTTCTAACCCAATTTCCCTTTACCTCCCCTCAGAGGTAGGGGTATCTGATACTTCGTATTCCCAGTCTCCAGGCTCCCAGACCACTGGATGTAAGCCTACATGGCTCATTTAGACTCAGATGGAAAGAATAGACAAGTTAGCTTCAAACCAACAACAAAAGGGCCTTCAGTGCCTCCCCTCTCCAGCTGCCCTAGGACTGAGAGAAGGGCCAGCATTACAGGTCTGCGGCTGTGTGTGCCATGTGCTTGGTTTAATGCCCTGATGTCACTGTTCTGAAATTCTTAATTACTTTTGAACATGGGGCCATGCATTTTCATTTTGCTCTGAGCCCGACAAATTATGTGTCCAGTCCTGACAGGCAGTTACTCATGAGAAAAGCGGACACATGCTAAGTCAGCTTTGGTCCTCTTCTCTTCCCCACCCGCTCCCCCTTTTTTTCATCAATTTCCCTGGTCTTCTGCTCCTGACGTAGCGGATGGAAAGGGAAAATGTAAGGGAGAATTGAAAAGGATACATTTTCCCCAGTGCATGGGTGCTAAGTCATGTCAGTCATGTCTGACTCTGTGCAACACTGTGGACTGGAGCCCATCAGGCTCCTCTCTCCATGGGATTCTCCAGGCAAGAATATTGGAGTTGCCATTCCCTCTTCCAGGGGATCTTCCGGAACCAGGGATGAAACCCATGTCTCTTACATCTTGTGCATTGGCAGGCTGGTTTTTTACCTCTAGTGCCACCTGGGCATAAGTAATCAGTTCAGGGGCATTATTCTGCACTGCCTTAGGAAAGATGACGTTTCTTCAGGTTTTCTTTTTAAGGAAGGAAGAGACAATCTTGTAAGATGAAAAACCATTTTGCGTGTGCAAATGTGGTCTGTGTGTGTGATATGTGTGCATGTATTAGAGAAGTGGCATCTACTGTGTGCCAGATCTTGCAAGAGGAACTTGATATAGATCATCTCATTCATTCCTCAGAACAAACTATGAGGTAAATATCACTATTATCTCAACTTACAGATGGAGTAAACAATGCTTAGAAAGATTAAATAACTTGTCCCATATCCCACTACAGGCCAGGGGCACAACTGGGCTGACTCCAGATCCAATCTAACTATAAATCTCATGCATTCCACCACTAGGCTGTGCAGCCTGGGCTTGGCAGGGAGGGGGCAGGGGACAGTTAGCAGGTGATTTCCCTGGGAAATAATTATTAAGTGCTGATGTGCCAAGCATTTTATGTCTATGTGCTCATTTAATCCTTGTAATTCTCTGTGAGATGATGCTTTTTTATTTCCATTATACAAGTGAGAGGAAACTGAGGCATAGAGACGTTACATAAATTGTCAAAGATCACATTGCTAGTGAGTGTTGGAAATGTGATTTTTAAATCACACTTTCTTGCTCTAGATTCTTAACTTTTAACCAATACCTTATTCTGCCTCAAGGGAGGAGAAATTACCTAATAGACTACAACCCAATATCTCTTCTGATGATAAAGAAGCATGGAAAAATTTACCCTGTTCTTGACTTAAAATCAGCCCTTTTCCTGAACTGACATGAGAATGCCCTGATGTATTTCCCACAACCCACCACTTGGACACTGACAAACAGAATACCTTCCTGCCCTCGCCCCCGCCCCCCATAAGCAGTTACCATGTCTTTATCTCCCCGTCTCCTCCAGTATTCCTCTACTATTTCATGAAGACATGACTTTTTCCCTTCTCCCTCAGTCTTCAAGGGTCTCTTAGGAGCAATGCTTGCCTGTTGATGTAAGAGACACAAGAAAGTGGGTACCCAGCCCACATATGTTGATGGCCATCTCCTCACTTTCCCCCACCAAGCCACACGGCCCCTCCTTAGCATGGGGCCTGCTCAACTAGAGCAGAACCAGTTTACTCAAAACAAGAGCAATGGCCTGAGAGGAACAGTGGCCAGTGGGAGAATTTCCAGATGAATAAGATGACCTTCAGGTCCTCCTGTGTTTTTTTCAGCCCACGATCTCCCCCCTTAGTCTTTGCTACATTGAGCACTTTTTTAAACAAGAAAACTGTTGCTTTCTCTTCCCAGAGTAGCCACAGCGGAGGAAACCACAGACTGACCTATATGTAGAGAAGACCTTGACATATGTGGTTTTGAAATGTGCTAGTTAAGCAGGGGTTGGGTCACTAATCTTAGTATTGCCGGATTATTTCACTGGTTTTTCGTGCAAGTTCTAGAGATACAAGGGGTTTTTCCCTGATGGGGTGTGGAGGAAAAAGAAGAATGAAGAAGGGGAATTACTTGTGACATTCACCTTCCCACTCTACCAGGTGGTTTGGTAAAATAATTTCAAAGGACAATGCTCAATAATATTAAGAGTTCTGACCTCCATAATAGACTGAGCTGCTATAATGTAGTATTCAGAAACACGGTTGAATTACTTTCCTTGCAAAACCCCTAGAGTGAGCCTAAAGAAGCTTTTCAGTAAGTATCTGAATTAGTAATAATGTATTTGTTTCTTAATTTCATGGATGGACTTTTTCTTCCTACTTCCTCAGTCACACTTTAAGCTACGTAAGGGAAGGAACACTTTCATAATTCTGTTGCACAATTAGTTACACATTTCACAATTCTGAGCATATTACAGAAATCTACAGTCAAAAATATCCAAGAAAAATCTGGGAGAAATAGATTTCAACAAGAGATTGTGGCACAGTTTTCCTTGAAGCACTTGGGACACCAGAACTTTTCCTGGTTTCCAGGGGTACAAACTATTAGTTTGTTTAGCCATCTTGAGATGGAACAATGCTGTGTTTGGGGTTTATGATAAGAAAAGGAAATCACACATTGGGTTCTTCAAATCAGACATTTAACTGCATAAGTGAATAAAGAAACTAGGTATGAATACAATTTAACAGGGAAATACCAACCAGAGAACTTCAGATTGGACAAAATTCTACTCTCTTGAGGTGTGCTCTTCATCTTTGGGGCCAAAATGAATTTAAGAGAAGTAAACGTTAACTCTCACATCCTACTTTTTAAAATAATAAGTTTTCACATTTGCATGCAATTTGATATTTTTCAAAGTATTTTTATATCCATTATAAAATTAGAGTTCATGGAGACTTCCCTAATTTTATAATGGATATGAAAAGACTTTGAAAAATAAAGAACTGAATGCAATGTGAGTTTCCCTGGTGGGTCCAGTGGTTAGGACTCCACCCTTCCACTGCAGAGGGTACAGGTTCAACCCCTATTGGAGGAACTAAGGTCTTACATACTTCATGGTATGGCTAAATAAATACAATTAAAATTGAATAAAAATTTTTAATAAAACGAATTCATGTTGATCTAAAGATCTTGCTGTTTGGTCGTTCAGTAGTATCCAATTCTTTGCGACCCCATGGACAGAAGCACAGGCTTTCCTGTCCTTTATCATCTCCCAGAATTTGCTCAAACTCATGTCCACTGAGTCGGTGATATCATCCAACCATCTCATCCTCTGTTGTCCCCTTTGCCTCCTGCCTTCAATCTTTCCCAGCATCAGGGTCTTTTCCAATGAGTCTATGGGGTCGCACAGAGCTGGACATGACTGAAGTGACTTAGCAGCAACAGCAGCAGAGCTCATACCTGACTAATAGAAGCAACATCTGAGTTTATGACCTTGATCTTTTTCCTGACATCTGAGATCCTGAGGAATGAAATGGAGTGATAAATTTAGTTGTTTCTAATATCTTCTGCAGATAGTGTATAATCTTGGGAAATATTGCTTTGTTAGGTTTTTCAGTAGTTTTAAGTTTTATTCTGCATCACCTATAGATCCTTATGTGAAGCCTCTTCTATTAGAGAGCCTACTGTTTCTAAGACAGGACCAGCTAAAAATCTCAGTTTTCTTTTCTAGCATGTATGCTGGTTTCTATTTGAAAAGTGACATTTATTTACACCCTGTGGAGCTCTTATCTTGCTGTAATATCTCATTCCACATTAACATAAAGGTCAGCACTTAAGGGGAAAATATCTCACAGGTATTTGACAAAAAGCACCAAAATAAAAGAAAAATGCTGCCAGGACAGAAACTATTCCCTTCTCATAATTAACCAGAAAATAGCAACAAAGTAACCATATGCTAACAAGTGATTACACCCACAGGTAGCATTTACACAAAAAGGAAATTTGCCATGTGATATAATCCAAGGCCTTTCAGGAAAATGTGTAAGAGTGAGCTCTGCCTTAGAAGACCCTCAGATGAATTACTACATGTCTGTTTCAGGTTCTAAATCTGATTAATTCTTTAATTACAAACTGAGTAGCAATCTACTGGGTAAAGTATGATTCATAAATACCTTATAAAATTCTCATAAGAACTTCATGGAATAAGTTTTATTGCCTTGATTTTTCAAATGATAAAATGAAGTTCAAAAAGTTAGACGATTCACCTAAAGTCACACAACCTGTAAAAGGAAAATCCAGAACTTCCTCTGGGGTCTTGAGATCCAAACTGAATTCTCTTCCCACTGAACTGGGACTGGTTTCCACATGTGAGGGAAAGATTCCTTTGTATCCAGACAGATGTAAACAGACTACTGGTCAAGTTGTGACTGAATAATTTCATGTACAGGCACAAGAGAAGGAAGAGAAAGAATAGAAAAGGGTCGTTTATTTTTCTGGAATTGAGCTGCATAAGTTGCTTGTATATTTTTAAGATTAGTTGTTTGTCAGTTGCTTCATTTGCTATTATTTTCTCCCATTCAGAAGGCTGTCTTTTAACCTTGCTTATATTTTCCTTTGTTGTGCAGAAGCTTTTAATTTTAATTAGATCCCATTTGTTCATTTTTGCTTTTATTTCCAGAATTCTGGGAGGTAGATCATAGAGGATCCTGCTGTGATTTACGTCGGAGAGTGTTTTGCCTATGTTCTCCTCTAGGAGTTTTATAGTTTCCGGTCTTATATTTAGATCTTTAATCCATTTTGAGTTTATTTTTGTGTACAGTGTTAGAAAGTGATCTAGTTTCATTCTTTTGCAAGTGGTTGACCAGTTTTCCCAGCACCACTTGTTAAAGAGATTGTCTTTACTCCATTGTATATTCTTGCCTCCTTTGTCAAAGATAAGGTGGGAATGCAAACTAGTACAGCCACTACGGAGAACAGTGTGGAGAGTCCTTAAAAAACTGCAAATAGAACTGCCTTATGACCCAGCAATCCCACTGCTGGGCATACACACCTAGGAAACCAGAATTGAAAGAGACACATGTACCCCAATGTTCATCGCAGCACTGTTTATAATAGCCAGGACATGGAAACAACCTAGATGTCCATCAGCAGATGAATGGATAAGAAAGCTGTGGTACATATACACAATGGAGTATTACTCAGCCATTAAAAAGAATACATTTGAATCAGTTCTGATGAGATGGGTGAAACTGGAGGCAATTATACAGAGTGAAGTAAGCCAGAAAGAAAAACACCAATACAGTATACTAACACATATATATGGAATTTAGAAAGATGGCAATGATGACCCTGAATGCAAGACAACAAAAGAGACACAGATGTGTAGAGCGGACTTTTGGACTCAGAGGGAGAGGGAGAGGGTGGGATGATTTGGGAGAATGGCAGTGAAACACATATACTATCATGTAAGAATCGAATCGCCAGTCTGTGTCCGATGCAGGATGCAGCATGCTTGGGGCTGGTGCACGGGGATGACCCAGAGAGATGTTATGGGGTGGGAGGTGGGAGGGTGGTTCATGTTTGGGAACGCATGTACACCCGTGGTGGATTCAAGTCAATGTATGGCAAAACCAATACAGTATTGTAAAGTAAAATAAAGTAAAAACAAACAAACAAACAAACAAACAAACAATTAAAAAAAAAGAATAGAAAAGGGAGTGATGTAGCAGAAGGAATTTCTCAAAGTTTAAAAACAGCAATGGTTTCTAAAAAGTTGAATTAAAGATAAGAAGTTTTCTTCAAAACTTTCTATTAATAGTTCTTCATACTTCATTGTCTTTATCTGTCTTATTTATTCAAATTTCAGATCTTTTAATTTCTAACCCAGGGTACCAATCAGGAAGTAACTGGTATCAATTCTTAAGTGTAAAAAATGTTTATACAGAATGAAATTTAGATCATATACTTCTAGAATTGTACTAAATTTGTCTGGAATTAAATAATTTTCCTGCTCTCAGGGGGGTCATGTGCAAGTTAAATTAAGCTCTCTGAAGGCTTTTTTTATAATGTCAAATTTGGCTAAGAATCATTTCTTGTTTAATTGTCCCTAATTTCTTCCATGTTTAATGATATCCAGATGAAAAAAAAAATTCTTCTGATTGTTTTAATGAAGGAAAGCATCACTGAATATTAACAATTTACTAAATGTGGTGCTGATTAGAAGGAAAATAGGAAAAATTAGACAGACGATATCCAGATTATGAAAGATCCAACTCAAACTACACCCTAAAAAATATGTTCTCTTAAAGATATATCAATGCATTTTTCAAGGCTGTTATGCCCACATTACATCTTTTTACTAATTTCTTTTCCCCTATAGATTATAGCCACCTATCAGTATTTCACCCCCATTTCTAATTAAAATCACAAAAAAATCACAGAATCTAATAATTTGCAGTCAAAAGGAACCTCTCAGATATTACTTGCTTCCAGGATGTATTTAAAGGTACATTGATAGCTATTTGTTGCAATATTTATGAAGCTAGGGTTCAAATTTTCTTTTTAAAAATAAATTATGATTTGGAGATGGCAAATTAGAGATGGCTGGGTGGCATCACTGACTCGATGGACATGAATCTGAGTGAACTCCGTGAGTTGGTGATGGACAGGGAGGCCTGGCGTGCTGCGATTCATGGGGTCGCAAAAAGTCAGACACGACTGAGCAACTGAACTGAACTGAACTGAACTGAAGAATCCCTCTCATAACCTTCACATCAAATTCAGCTTGTTAGAAAGAAGGGGATGAGATAAAGGGATGAGAAGAGAGAAAATCCTTAATCTCCTTATAGGCAGAGAGTTTCTATCAAGTACTGAAGTGGGGAAGGGATGTGTATGTCATATAGAGAAAAATCTGTTGTGAAATTGGCATTAAGAGACATCATGGCCATACGTAAAGTTTTAAGTTTGCCTGTGACTCTGCTCCCCTTCCTGTAGGATATTGTTCCTGTAACAAGCTAGTCAGTGAAAAACAGCAGCTTATTGACACTTTTTAAATGCATGGTAATAGAGGAATGAGAAGAAAATAGTTTGCGTGGTCCAAGCCAACTCTCATATTTCAAAAGAAAAACAAAAATTATATAACTTCCAATACCTCATCCAAATCCTCTCAGCTCAGTTTCTCAAATAAAGGTACATGGTCCTTTCAAAGACCGATTTGAAATACTTCACTTTGATTGGCCTGTTTCCATCAAGAAAGGTTCACAGAATACATCTTCTGACTATGCAATGTCCACATGAGATAAATTAGAATGCTTATGAAACTCACCATTTTGAAGGAGTTGGACACCATATGGTTTGTTATTCCTGCATCCAGATGCACCTGAATAGTGATCAGCTGAATTCTTCCCCTCTGCCACCCTTAACATGAAGAAAAGTCAATTCCTTCTCAGCTCTATGACCTTCTCTCTTCCCTGAATCTTATCCCGTTGTCTTCTTGTATCTTCACTCTTTATCTTCTTTCTGGCTTCCTCCATTCTCCAAAGCAGCCACTACCCTCTTTTCTCTGCCAGTGTGATTAAGGGATGAAATCCAATTGACACACGATATTTCAATGAAGTCCATATTGATTGCCTGGTAACAAATAACAAAATATAAACAATGCAGTCATCTTACCTTCTAGAGAAGTTAGGTCATTCATTAAGTTTCAGTGGACTATGAGCTATGCCTCTCCAAATGTCTGCAGTTACTTCAATTCTCAATGTTAGAAAGAAAATAAATCTTTAAGGCTGGCCTTGCATGAAAGCCACTGACCCCTTCGATGTGATATGGGACCCTAGAAGGGGTTGGGGGAAGATGGCAGGGGTCTGAAAGATGAAAGAATAAATGCTGTAGAATCAGAGAGCTACTAGAAACTTCAAGAGGTCACTTGACCCAACTGCTTACATTTTACAGACGAAAACATACAGTGCCATAGACTTTTAAGAGGTTGTTCAAGATCACCATGCTAGCTAGAAGTTGCCAAGAGTTAATTCTCTGATGCAACAATATTTTAGCTTATTTTTTATTTATACTACTTCTATTTTTAAAAGGGGAGTCATACTATTAATACCACACCAATCATATGCTATATGGCACATAACCAAATTCTTTTTTCTTTTACCCTAAAATTAATAACTAGACCTCATTTTTACCTACTTCATATCTTACCATTCTCTCTTTTCTGGAATACATGTGACCTACTAATCTCGTTTCATCTCCTTGGTTTGGCGAATTTGGAAGTGACTTCTGGCCCCACCCTGGGCTCTGACCTTGTACCTGATATTCATTCAGTCTCTTCTTAAACGTTTATCTCAACATACAATGCTCCAAAGTGTTTCCATTCTCTATCTTCTCAACTTTGTTCCTCCATTCACTGCCTAGTTCAGTTCAGCTGCTCAGTCATGTCCAACTCTTTGTGACCCCATGAACCATGGCAACGCTAGGACTCCCTGTCTATCACCAACTCCCGGAGTCCACTCAAACCCATGTCTATTGTGTTGGTGATGCCATCCAATCATCTCATCCTCTGTTGTCCCCTTCTCCTCCTGCCCTCAATCTTTCCCAGCATCAAGGTCTTTTCAAATGAGTCAGCTCTCTGCATCAGTTGGCCAAAGTATTGGAGTTTCAGCTTCAACATCAGTCCCTCCAATGAACACCTAGGACTAATCTCCTTTAGGATGGACTGGTTGGATCTCCTTACAGTCCAAGGGACTCTCAAGAGTCTTCTCCAACACCACAGTTCAAAAGCATCAATTCTTCAGCGCTCAGCTTTCTTTATAGTCCAACTCTCACATCCATACACGACTATTGGAAAAACCATAGTCTTCACTAGATGGACATTTGTCAGCAAAGTAATGTCTCTGCTTTTTAATATGCTGTCTAGGTTGGTCATAACTTTCCTTCCAAGGAGCAAGCATCTTTTAATTTCATGGCTGCAATCAACATCCGCAGTGATTTTAGGGTACTCAGAAATAAGTTAGATAGAGCCTTGCTTCTCTCCCAATCCCTGTCTGAGCTTGCAGAAATCCCATAGGATGGATGCTACATTTGAAAGGATTCAGGAGACAAATGATCACCATGGATTCCTTGCACTGGGTACAACTCCTGGATTACAGATTCCTCATAACAAGGACCTCTACCCAGAAGCCCTAGTGTAAGTCTGCACATCAACAACTCTGACCCCAGAACCAATGCAATGGAGACTCACAAAAATCTGAGTTACCACACCCTCAACAACCAATATTCCCTCAAAAATGTAACCCAGTTTTTCCTGGTGGTACAGAGGATAAGAATTTGCCTGCCAATGCAGGGGACACAGGTTCAATGCCTGGTCCAGGAAGATTCCACAGGCCTCTGAGCAACAAACCCTTGTGTGCCACAGCTACTGAAACTCGTCCGCCGACAGCCTATGCTCTGCAACAAGAGAAGCCACCACAACATGTGGCCTGCACACTGCAGCTAGAGAGTAGCCCTCGCTTGCCTCAACTAGAGAAAGCCCAGGTGCAGCAACAAAGACCCAGCACAACCACAAGTAAATATATAAATAATCTTTACTTACAAATATATATATATAAATCTCCATAAGCTATCTCAGGCTATGACTGACTCTAAAGGAACTGAAGTGCGTTTACCTACAGGGGTCTCTCCAGAAGGCATCTGGGACCAGGTGTCTCTGCCATACTGGAGCCCACTATACTTCACCTTTCTAGTGTCCTTCCTCCCGTGTCTGAAGCCCCATTGTGGTCTAATCTCTCCTATGCGTCCACCATTAGAGCTACTCTGTGCTGCCCCACCTTCATGCCTTCCCTAACAATCCTTTGCTACAGGATCTCTCCTCATTGTCAATCACTCCTCAGACACATCTACAACTGTGTCCCTCAGAATTTCTCTAGATTCAAAAGATTAAAGTCAGTCACCCCAGTCTCTTTTACTCTTTCATTTCTCTCACTCGTCTACCCTCCCTATACCGGCTTTTCATTTAACCAGATCCACCAATCTGATAACCTTCTCAAGTTTCTCCCAGTTAACCCTTTCAGACTCACTTCCTTCCCTATCTGGCATATTGCTCTAAACAATAAAAAGCACAGTACACCACTCCTGGGCAATCTTGTCCATTTCTATTGGAGAAGACAGTACCAGATATTTTGTCTCCAACCCAGATCTCCTTCTTAAACTCTAGGTTGAGGCATTAAAGTAACTGGCCTTTTCATAGACACCAGAAACTCAACATTTTCATAACGGACACAGACTATTTTCCCAATAGTCTTGTTTTCCTGAAACAGAGAGAGCTTCTTGCATCCAGTAGGGAGAGAACTACTTCCATCAATACAATGACAACTGCCTGCCTGTTGAATAACCTAAACAGAAAATCCAAATCATAAAGTATGCTTCATGACTGCTTTCCCCTGCTACTGATACCTTAAGAATGCATAGACTTAGACCTTTAGGCAGTTATTTAACAAAAACTATTAAGTAGGGCTGCTTTCAGACAACAGTGATAAAATTAACCCAAAAGATTGCAGCTCTAAAAGCTACCCACTGTCTTGAACATGTTGTTTGGTTAGCCACATGTTGTTTGGTTAGTGGGTCTTTCCACTGTGAATGCTGATAGATTTGCTCTCATATGATCTGATAAACTTCCTTCAACTCTTTAGTCTGGTATTTCAGATACAGCTTGCCTATCATCTTTGCTCTTTGAATAGTTTTTGTTCAATTATCCAGTCCAAGCCACACCTTCCTTCTAAGTAATTTTTCTCTTGTCTGGTGACCAACCTAAGAAATCAATTTGTTGTTATTTGGTTGCTCAGTCATGTCTGACTCTTTGCAACCCCATGGACTGCAGCACACCAGGCATCCCAGTCCATCACCATCTCCTAGAGCTTGCTCAAACTCATGTCCATCAAGTCAGTGATGCCATCCAATCATCTCATCCTCTGTCATCCCCTTCTCCTCCTGCCTTCCATCTTTCCCAGCATCAGGGTCTTTTCTAATGAGTCAGCTCTTTGCATCACATGGCCAAAGTATTGGAGCTTCAGCTTCAGCATCAGTCCTTACAATGAATATTCAGGATTCATTTCCTTAGGATTGACTGGTTGGATCTCCTTGCAGTCCAAGGGACTCTCAAGAGTCTTCAAAAGCGTTAATTCTTTGGTGCTAAGCCTTCCTTGTGGTTCAACTCTCACATCCATACATGACTACTGGAAAAACCATAGATTTAACTATATGGATCTTTGTCAGCAAGGTAATGGTTGCAAGTTTGTAACTAATTTAATCTTTACTTATTCTTTGCCTGAGTCCTTCACTAGAATGGAAGTTCTGTAAAGTCAATAATATTTTTATTCACCAAGTTGTTTTTTTTTTTATTTTAAAATCTTTAATTCTTACATGCATTCCCAAACATGAAGCCCCCTCCCACCTCCCTCCCCATAACATCTCTCTGGGTCATCCCCATGCACCAGCCCCAAGCATGCTGCACCCTGCGTCAGACATAGACTGGCAATTCGATTCTTACATGGTAGTATACATGTTAGAATGCCATTCTCCCAAATCATCCCACCCTCTCCCTCTCCCTCTGAGTCCAAAAGTCCGTTATACACATCTGTGTCTCCTTTGCTGTCTTGCATACAGGGTCGTCATTGCCATCTTTCTAAATTCTGTATATATGTGTTAGTATACTGTATTGGTGTTTTTCTTTCTGGCTTACTTCACTCTGTATAATCGGCTCCAGTTTCATCCATCTCATCAGAACTGATTCAAATGAATTCTTTTTAACAGCTGAGTAATACTCCATTGTGTATATGTACCACAGCTTTCTTATCCATTCATCTGCTGATGGACATCTAGGTCGTTTCCATGTCCTGGCTATTATAAACAGTGCTGCGATGAACATTGGGGTACATGTGTCTCTTTCAATTCTGGTTTCCTCAGTGTGTGTATGCCCAACAGTGGGATTGCTGGGTCATAAGGTAGTTCTATTTGCAATTTTTTAAGGAATCTCCACACTGTTCTCCATAGTGGCTGTACTAGTTTGCATTCCCACCAACAGTGTAGGAGGGTTCCCTTTTCTCCACACCCTCTCCAGCATTTATTGCTTGCAGATTTTTGGATCGCAGCCATTATTCACCAAGTTTTTATCTTCAGTGCTTGTAACAGTAGTTGGTATATAGTATGTGGCCAAAATAAATATTTGTTGAGTACATGGAAAGAAGCGAGATGGCTTTCAGGCTTGTAGATGGTGACTGATAGTTGGAAAAGAATAATAGGATGGGACTTTAGACCTTTAGCAGCTTAAAACTAAAAAAAAAAAAAATTAAAATAAGAAATATTGGGAAGGAAAAAGTCAAAGTATAGATATCTATGGTGTTGTAAAGAGTTGGACATGACTGAAATATGTAGGACAAGTTTCTGCCCAGAGGCAGAGACCTAAAGGAAACTAAATGATTAAAAGGCTCAGGAAAATCATGGCTACCTAGGACTTCAAAATAGAAGTAACTCTCTGACCATAGTGATAATAAGATTTAGAAAGGACTTTCACATGAACAAGATCAGACATGAGCTTTTTCGGGAAGGGGGATTTGGAGGAGAGCACCTTTTTGTTTCAGCACCAAAGATAAACTCTGAGACGTGTTCTTGTCAGAGGAACTGAGATTATCATGGACTTTTTCAACCTCATATCCTGCATAGACAATTGCATGTCCTTTTCTTTCCTCTAGTCTTTAGGACATGGGAGAACTTTTTCCTTGTCTCAGCTTCCCCCTATTTCCTTATAGATAGGGTTCTGCTGATGATTCAGTTTCTCTTGCTAGCCTTCCTCAAGATCTCTATTATCTATAAACTTGGCCATTTCCTTCTCTCCTAAATGTATTCACCTAATATTACACAGCATCCACACAGAAGAAGGAAATGAAAACCCACTCCAGTATTCTTGCCTGGAGAATCCCATGGACAGATGAGCCTGGCAGGTTACAGTCCATAGGGTCGCAAGAGTTGGATACAACTTAGCAACTTCACCACCACCACAACCACACAGCATCCACGCAAAACACTGCCCTAATTTTTATCCTCCTCTTTGAGGTCAAGCTTATAGAAGGAGCAGATATGCCTCCTGTATACTATTTTTCTTTCAGGTCCCATCACTCAATAGAAACCCCCTCTAGTAATACCAACAAAACCCCTTAATTGTCAAATGCAAAGAGCTATTTTCAATGCTTATCTAATTCATTATGCTATCACATTGTTTCCCAAAGAGAATTCCTTGGGTTCTAGTTCTTTGTGCTATTATTCAGACTAGTTATGTAAGAAAAACAGGGAGAGATTTAAGGTCAAATAAGCTTTGGAAACATTACACTAGAAATTAAAATGCATAGGTTTCTTAACATCAAAACTTTTCAAAGACATTAATACGCTAAATTGTTGTGTGATTCTGCAAGAGAAGTAAGTAGACTTCAGCATTTCTCTCACTTGGTTGCCCACAGAATCTTTTTCCAAGTAGTATTTCATGGGAGGATTATTCCTTGGAATAGCCTTTGGGAAATACTTCTTATTCTTTGACATAGGTGACCATTACTTTCAATATTTTTTCCTCCTCAGATTCTATGATATGCTGTTTCTGCTCTCTTCTTTCTGTTCTCACACTTTGCTTCCTCTAGTCAACCCTTAAACTTTAGTTTTTACCTTGCTTTTGTCCTAGGTCTCTTTCTACCTATGTTCTTTTTGAAAATGAAAATGTTAGTTGCTTAGTCGTGTGCAACTCTTTCCAACTCCACAGACTGTACCAGGCTTCTCTAGCTACAGGCTTCTCTGTCTGTGGGATTTTATAGGCCAGAATATTGGAGTGGATAGCCATTCCCTTTTTCAGGGGATCTTCACAATGAACCTGGGTCTCCTGAATTGCAGGCAGCTTCTTTACCGTGGATGATCTCATTTGCCATCTTGATTTTAGTACTTACTATGAAATGATGATCCTCAAATCTATAACTAAGATCTCTCCACTGCATTTTCCACATGCCATACAAGGTCTCCTTAACATTTCCACTTGAATATATTCCCAATTATCTCTAACTCAGCATGTGCAAAGTTTTCCCCAAAACCCCAATCCTTTTCTTGTGTTTCCTATCGCATTGAGAAGTACCACTAGTCATTAAATCATCTAAGTTAGAAATCATCTAAGATTTTCCTGCCTTGCTCTTCACATATTCAGTTCAGTTCAGTTGCTCAGTCTTGTCTGACTCTTTGCGACCCCATGAATCACAGCACGCCAGGCCTCCCTGTCCATCACCAACTACCGGAGTTCATTCAGACTCATGTCCATCAAGTCAGTGATGCCATCCAGCCATCTCACCCTCTGTTGTCCCCTCCTCCTCCTGCCCTCAATCCCTCCCAGCATCAGAGTCTTTTCCAATGAGTCAACTCTTTGCATGAGGTGGCCAAAGTATTGGTGTTTCAGCTTTAGCATCAGCCCTTCCAATGAATACCCAGGACTGATCTCCTTTAGAATGGACTGGTTGGATCTCCTTGCAGTCCAAGGGACTCTCAAGAGTCTTCTCCAACAACACAGTTCAAAAGCATCAATTCTTTGGTGCTCAGCTTTCTTCACAGTCCAACTCTCACATCCATACATGACTACTGGAAAAACCATAACCTTGACTAGATGGACCTTTGTTGGCAAAGTAATGTCTCTGCTTTTCAATATGCTATCTAGGTTGGTCATAACTTTTCTTCCAAGGAGTAAGCATCTTTTAATTTCATGGCTGCAATCACCATCTGCAGTGATTTTGGAGCCCCCAAAAATAAAGTCTGACACTGTTTCCACTGTTTCCCCATCTATTTCCACTGTTTCCCCATCTATTTCCCATGAAATGATGTTATCAACCATCAAATCCTGTAGATATTCAAACTGTCTTAATTCTACTGATATCTAACCTATTCAAATTTCTCCATTTATTGAGCAAATATTTACACACTGAGAACTAACTCTATAGGCTTCCCAGGTGGTGCAATGGCAAAGAATCTACCTGCCAAGGCAGAAGACATGAGTTTGATCCCTGGGTCGGGAAGATTCCCTGGAGAAGGCAACACTCCAGCATTCTTGCCTGGGAAAATCCCATGAGCAGAGGAGCTAATGGGCTACAGTCCATGGGATCTCAAGAGTTGGACATGACTAAGCAACTGACCATGCATACACTAACTACACTCCAGTCACAAGTCTAAGTGCTTTGGACACAGTATCTAACAAAATAGATACCTTATACCAAAGGACCTATATTTTGGTAGTGAAAACATAAACCATATATAGGTGTTAAAGGTTGAATGTGACTCCCTCAAATTCACATATTGCAGGCTTAGCCTCCCAGTATCTCAGAATGTGACTCTATTTGGAGTTAGGATCTTAATAGAGGTAATTTAGTTAAAATAAAGTCATTGATGTGGGCCTTAATTGACTGGTGTCCTTATAAGAGGAGGAGTTTAAGGCACAGACATACAGAGGGAAGACTATGTGAAGAAATATGGAAAAGATGGCCATCCACAAGTCAAGGAGAGAAAAAGAAGAAATCAACCGTACTGACACCTTGATCTTGGACTTCTAGTCTACAGAATTGTGAGAAAATAACTTTGTTGTTTAAGCTGCCAATCTCTACTACTTTGTTTTGGCAGCCCTGGCAAATTAATCCATCATGTAAACAAATTTTTAAAAATATCAATGATTAAAATTGTTGTGAAGGAAATAAAACAGAGATTTGATAGCAAAGTCAGATGCTCAGAGACAGGGACCAACCAGCCTAGCACATTCTGGGGTGAGTAGGATGAGAGAGAAAAATCTGAGCTAGAAGGTCAAGGTGACAGGAGATGAGGGAGAGAGAGGCAGGACCAGATCCCAAAATAGACCTTTTACCTGTTTTTCTACTTCAGGTTTTCATCTTTTTTGCATTGTTTTTAGGATAATTTAAATATTAATTGTACTCACTGTCTAACTATAATAGCAGTCAACCTAGCCATTTAAGAAGTCCTTTTTGTTACTTTAAGATTGTCATGCGAGTGTATGTTCCTCGGCTCTTTGTCTCATCACAACAAAGATTTGGAGCGACGGACATTAAAGCCCTCGGCGTGTCACAGCTCTCAGGTCTTGGACAAACCGTGTTATAGCTCTTAGGCAAATCAGTGTTACAGCTCTATTTTATTTAAAAGATAGCAGGAGAATCCATCCTCAAAGCGTGAGGACATGCCAACCCAAAGACTTGAAGGGAAGAGAGTGGAGGAGCACGTGGGGGAGGGGGAGAGAGGGAGGGAGGGAGAGAGAAAGAGTGCATGCATGTGGTAGAGAAAGCGCTTTGGCTCCTCCTTTTATATGTTTCCCTACCCCTGGGCCTGCCCTATGCAAATTGGGCTTAGCCAGGAGTGCTGTTTGTTCTACCTGACATCTTCACTCTGGTTCTCAGACCTTCTTTTGTTCTATTTTCACGGGCTTTTCCCTTCCTTGTCTTTTAGCCACTGCCATTTTGGACTCCTTTTCCCTATTCTACCTACCTAACAAGATTATAGAAATATCTATAATGCTGGAAACCAGGATGGGCTAATCCTGGTCTCCAACTCTTCTCTGGGTTGTCATCATTGAGTAAATTCAGGGTATGCCAAATAGGAAGTAAATGTTTATTCATGAAGCCCAATAACTCCCATAGTAATGAACTTCCTGCTAAAACATTCACTGTGGACCTGAGGTCAAAATGGGACTTTCTTAAGTCCAGAGCTTGGGAGAGTCAATCAAGTTTGTTAAGATGACATAAATTGTTACCCAGCTACTTCACAGGCACATCAACAGTAGGACAGAGAAACCCAAGAAAGCCCAGGAGAGTAAAGTTATGTCTGTGCCTGCTTCCAGAGGGCAAACGCCAGCGCTGACCCTGGTACAGCTCTCATACAGAAGGAGGAAGAGGAAGGAGCACACTGTTCTTACCTACTCACGTTGCAGTCAGTGCAGGAGAAAGCAGAAACTCTGTTCCTCTACTCTCTAAGACACTGGACCCAGGCCAGAGGACATCAGACTCTTCCCCATAAGACTAGCTATTCCTTCTCCCTTGGAGACAAGCACGTAAGAGGTGGAAAGAAACACAGAAACCCCCTTGCATGCACTTCCCAGAAAGGATGGAAGGGTTGATGGAACTTCCTTTCCACGGGGGCCACAGAAGAATATGAAGTGGGGAGTAAGAGAGTCTTCCGCTAGAATCCACCTAAGTTTTCTGTTAATAATTTCAGAAATCATCACACTTCCAGGTTTCGTATTAATAAATAAACATGCACGCACATTCACCCCATGCCTCCGTAAACTCAGGTTACATGGTAGGCTGAGGCTGATGGGTGGGAAAAGGTTGTGAGCCATCCTGAAGGACTATTTTCTGAGCTAGAAATTTAGCTATTTTAAAAGACTGTGTTTCACATGATACATCACAGGCCCTCTGAATTTGCTTGAAACTTACGTAGAGGTAGGTCTATTTCATTCTTCAGCAGCCAAGGCAAAAATAGCAACAGCAGCAGAAACAGCAGGTTTCTATAGATCCTCTACTGGGCACAAGTTGTAGGGTGCTGGGTAGAAAAGAGTGTAAAGTTCTGTTCTTAACTTCAAGGTCTAGTCAGGGAAGTCACTGTGCTTGGGACTTGCCTTGTTTATAGTTTTCTCTTCTAGATTTTTATACCAGCAAACCTACTGGACTTGAGGACAAAAGGAAAGGACGCAGGGAAAGTTTCCAATTATCTGGTGCACAGATATAACTAAAACTCACATGGTAGGCACAATTCTAAGGAAGTTCCCCACCCTGAGATTCACCTCCTGGCTATTAAACTCTGATCTAGGCACTGCTATGAAGAGATTTTGTAGACGGAATTAAGTTCACTCATCAGCTGAGCTTCCCCTGGAGGAGGAAGCCACCTACTCCAGTATTCTTGCCTGGAGAATCCCGTGGACAGAGGAGCCTGGAGGGCTTCAGTCCATAAGGTCACAACATGACTGAAGCATAGCACATCAGTTGAGCTTAAAATAGGAAGATGACCCTGGATTATCTGGGTAGGCCCAACATAATCACATGAGTTGTTAAAAGCAGAAGTGGAGGCAGAGGATTCAGAGAGGTGTGGCTGAAGAGGTGAGTGGAGGCCAGATGAGGCAGAAGGGGAAGGTCAAAGGGGTTAGAAGCATGAGGACTCAACCCACATGGTTGCTGGCTTTGAAGATGGAGGAAGGGGGCCAAGAGTCAGGGAATATTGGTGGCCTCTAGAAACTAGTAACATACTCTGACCAATTGCAAACAAGGAAACAGATCCTTCAGGCCAACATGCAACTGGACCTGGCCAAATCCTGAATGAGCCTGGAAGCAAGCTCCAGACCCTTGTTGATGCCTTATCTCAGTCCTACGAGACTGTCTTGGATGCTGTGACTGGATCTCTGTGCTTCAGAACTACAAGATAATAAGTGGGTGCTAAACTGCTAGATTTGTGATAACTTTTAACAGCAACAATAAAAAACTGATATAGTCCAAGAAAGTTATTCTGTTATGAGGCTAACAAAGAGAAGCTAATCAGAAAAGGGAGCAAAGAAGATTGTGTATCCCTTTGCAAAATGTTATTTAAATAGCACTGAGTAATGCTGGGAAAGACTGAAGGCAGAAGGAGAAGGGGACAACAGAGAACAAGATGTTGGGATGGCTTCACTGACTCGATGGACATGAGTTTGAGCAAATTCTGGAAGTTGGTGATGGACAGGAAAGCCTGGCGTGCTGCAGTCCAGGGGGTTGCAAAGAGTCGGACATGACTGAGTGACTGAACTTAACTGAATTCATTACAATTTCTCTTTGCATTCTAAAGAAATGCTCACTTTTGTACCTAATTTTATTTTCCTCATTTTGTATACTACTTTATATAAGTTTCTTGTTGTCCACACTTGGATCTTCTCCAGCAAAGATGAATGTTCATGTAACAGACTTCTTTCTCCCATATTCTTGGATTCAAGAACAGTTTTGGTAGAGGGCTGGGATGCAGAGGAGGTGGGAGGGAGGTCCAAGAGGGAGGAGATACGTATACATATAGCTGATACACTTCATTGTGCAGCAGAAACACAACACTGTGAAGCACTTATACTCCAATAAAAATAAAGAGCACTGAGTTTCTTAGTTGATACTCTTGTCTTTCTTTTAAGAAGTAAGGCTCTTTCTGGACTCAACACTAGGGAAGGATGTATTTTCAAAAAATTTAAGTTAAGCAAATTCCCACTAGCATCCTATCCTACACCTTTTAAAAAATAACAGGATACCTATTAAGACCAAAAATGAGAAGGGTGTACCTTGAGGATTTTGATAGCTGATGTTATTATTCTTTCAAACATTCCAGTTCCCCTTTCTGTAGTGTTCTTCCCTGCAGGATTATATGTCACCCTCCATGACATCAGGCTTAACCGTATAAGCTTTGGTCCATCAAATGCAAGCGGAAGTTATGCTTGTCGCTTACAAGCAGAAGTTTAAGAGCCAGCATGAAGTTCACTGGGTACCACTTCCCTCTTCCATGATCCTGGCAATGCCCCCAGATAGAGGCTGCGTCATCATTCTGGGTCTCACAATGAAGATATGGAGCAAGAGCCTCAACTGACCAGTGATGGAAATGTAAATTGAGTAAGAAATAAACCTTTATTGATAGGAGCCTCTTGGATTTGGAGGTCATTTTTTATCACAGTATAATTGAGCCAAGCTGACTGATGTAGGTGTAGTCCTAGAAATGTCAATCCCTTTAAAGTCTAGGAGTCAGCAAGCAAGTCCGTCTGAAGCAAACCTTTCTGTTCAGGGTGGGTCAATATAAAAGGTTCCTCTTGCTTATGCAAAAATAAGCTGGATGACATTGTCTGGGTTAGGGGTGTGGCAAATTGCCTTGAGTAATATGTGTACTAGTTAAAGAAGGATAGACTCTTCTATGATAACAATTAGACCCCTAAATCTCAAGACTTCATAAAAGAAAGACGTATTTCTCATGCTCCCAAGAGATCGTGCAGACTGACTACTTTCCTATTAATAGGTGACTTTCCTCTAAGCAGTGACTCAGGGCTCAGGCTATTCCCTACTCATGGCTTTACCATCTTGGAATCCTTTACTTTCAGCCATGCAGATAAAGGAAGGGCACGTGGAAAGGTTTTATGGCAAAACATGGGGACAATAGGACACGTGGGCCCACATTCTCTGTGTGTTTCTCATCACAGTTTCCACCTTGAAGCAAGGAAGGCTGGAAAATAAAGTCTTCCTATGTGAACGGGAGGAAAGTGGCTTTATGAATTATATTTTGTCCACCACAATGAAGCACTCTTTTCATAGGAGAAAAGTATTAAAGAGATGTTGAATTTTCTGTGGCTTTAAAAGAGTGCTACCATTTGGGTGATAATGGTCACCAGAAAAGGTGGAGAATATTGACTCTCTTTTCACTGTAGTTGGAGAAGAAAATAGCAACCCACTCCAGTACTCCTGCCTGGAAAATTCCATGGATGGAGGAGGAGCCTGGTAGGCTACAGTCCTTGGGTCACAAAGAGTCAGACATGACTGAGTGACTTCACTTTCTTTCACTGTAGTTATTAGAACCCAACTAAACCTCTCAGTGTTGGTCAGTTTCTGCCCCTAGTTGTCTGTGTGAACCAAAAGAACCTTCTGCTAGAGCCATATGGGAGCCAACAGAAGCCAAGTGCAGATGAAGGACCGCTGCATAAAATCAGGTGTCTGGGCCACCGAGGGTACCACCACTGCTGTGGACAAGCCCTGCTGGAGAGAGGTGCAAGACTGGTCTTCCACAGTCCCCAGTGGTGGTAAGCAAGGAGCTGACCAGACCCCAGATCTATTTTTATATAGCGTTAACCCTGAAGTTACTAGGCAATTTAAGTAGCAGAACCTCAAGAGAAATTTTGGCTTCCTTGCTGAGAAAATGTGTAGCAGTTCAAACAAATAGTTAAAGAGCAAAAACATGTCTCATGTTTGAATAACAAGTTTGTTGAGCAATTCATTCCAATTAACTGAAGAGAAAGATGATAGGAAAATACTAAAGAGAGGAAGGAGAGCTTCAGAATGGAAGAAAGTGAACATGAAAAAGTAAGTGATTCATTTATATTAATTTTGGCTTTTCTGGGATTTCCCTGGAGGTCCAATGGTTAAGACTTCACCTCTCAATGCAGGGGGTGCGAGTTCGTTTCCTGGTCATAGAGCTAAGATCCCACATGCCTGGCAGCCAAAAAAACAAAAAATCAGAACATAAACAATGGAAGCAATATTGTAACTAATTAAATAAAGATTTTTAAAATAGTCCATCAAAAAGAAATCTTAAAAAAATTTTTTTTCCTTTAATCAATAACCCCCAGCCCTGCAACAGTGCAAGCCAGGGAGGTTAGCTGGCCAGGACAGCAATTACTGAGAGAGGGATGGTTTTCTGTAATTCTCAAGTGATTCTACTTTAGAAATTCAGAGTCTAGAGAACAGAGCAGCGTTTCTGCTCTGTGTATTGAGTCACGGCAGGGGTAAGAGGATACCCTTCCAGTGTGTACTTAAAGCACTGTGGGGGTGTTTGATCTAACTTCTTACATAAACAGGATCTACATGTGAGAACACTTTCAAAGTGTGTGCGTGGAGCTGCGCTAGAGACACAGCAGCAGGTGGGCAGCCAGCCAACCACTCACACAGGACTGGAACTGACAACGTTCTGAAGCCTATGGGCTCCTTGCAACCCCCCCACTTGCTCAGCCCACTCAAACACAAACTTAATGAGGTGCCTCTCACCTGTGGGCTGCCCCTACGCAAACCCCAACTGCACATCTGATCTAATCTCCAGAGGCCTTTCATATAGAGAACACACTTGCTCAAACACCCCTCCCTCATGGGAAAATGGCATCTCTGCTGAACAGCACAATTTTCTCTTGGGAACTCTCAAATCATCTGCTCTCACTAAAACGATGGAATCATGGACTTGTTAAGAAAGCCAGCTGCCATCTCTGTCTGTTCATCAAATCAACTGTTTGACTCAATGGATCTATGAGTATTGTGACTACCCTGTTCTACCCCAGGCCCTCATCTGCCCATGATGGACAGCAATTTGAGTGTCTTTGGCCTCCAAACTCCCAACTCTTACCTTTTCCTGGTATCCCAGGGTTTCCTGTTCAGCTGAATAGATGCCAACCTCTCTCACAGCCGCCTCTATCCTTATGATCATTACTCTGCTCAGAACACATTGACCACTTGGCAGTGGGTCCTTGCTCCCACCAGAGCTAAGAGACCAGCCATTGGCAGCTACAAATCTCGCCACTGTGACTTCTACTTCCGAACTCTTGTCATTAACAATTTATTATCCCAGCAGCTCAGAGTCAATCCCCAAAGAAGGCCCAGTATTTTAATTCACAGAGTTCTTTACCAAAGAACCAGGAACATGTTTCCCAACTTGCAGCCAGGATGCAGAGAGCAGCACCATTTTGAGATCAATTCCAAAGTGATCTTCCTCGACACCCTTGGTAAATAGCGTCCCTTTGGGCTTCCCTGTTGGCTCAATGGTAAAGAATCTGCCTACAATGCAGGAGACCCAGGTTCAGTCCCTGGGTTGGGAAGATCCCCTGGAGAAGGGAATGGCTATCCACTTCTGTATTCTTGCCTAGGGAATTCAATGGATAGAGGAGCCTGGTGGGCTATAGTCCATGAGGTCGCAGAGTCAGACATGACTGAGCGATTAACACTTAGCACTTTACATTGTCCCAGGCACTGTTCTAAGCCCTAGGGATGAACAGATGAATAAGACACTATCCTTGTCCTAAAAGAGTTCTCTGCTTCTGTGTTGCTCTTGCCTAAACTTGGTAGGCATTCGTGCCAAAAAGCAGGCAACTTCTCGAGCAAGCATGGTATTATAGATGCTGTAGATTACAGCACAAAGTAAGGACAGTTCTTGGTAAACCATAATTGTTGGAAAGAACCAAGGAATTCCCCAGCTGGGATTAGGGGTAGCACCTTCTGAAGCCTTACTGTGGATTCTTTTGATTGAGTCTAAAGGAAAGGGAAAAACAGACTGTTCATTTGGTTATTTGGTTTTCCCTTCTAACAAGCTGCCAGATCATTACTTTCATGAAGCATTTGCTGTCCCAAGGCAACTATGCTTTCTGTGAAGTACCCTAGAAAGTGATAAATCTAACTGCAAACAAAATAAGAATCTCATGAAAAAAAGGCAAAAAAAAAAAAAGCTGAAATAATCACATTGTGTTAGCAAGCAAGTATATAACCTAAAACAACAAAAGTTGAAAGCAAAATCATTTATTAAGTTAATAACATGCAAAAGATTTAAAGTAGTTTAGTCCTGACAATGCCCTGGGGTTCTTTGTTACAAAAAACACCTAGGTTCTTTAGAAATTTCCCAAGATCAACAACAGAACCAAGAAGAAAACCTCACTTTTATCATTTATGCATATTATAAATCTGGGAAATACTAAAGGGTGAACTGGATATAAAACCTTTCACATCTCTTCCTTCCTCCCATCTTCTAAAGATATAGGTTTATGGAAATAAGCATGTTTGGAAGGATGTGGCTGTGGGTGGATTTGAGTAACCCTGAAGGTTGTTTGTTTTTCTGAAGGCATCTGAATATGCCAGTGTTTTCCTAAACATAATGAGAATCAAGAAGAGCCGATCCATGTGAATGCATGGCAAAACCCACAATACTGTAATTAGCCTCCAATTAAAATAAATAAACTAATTTAAAAAAATTTTAAAGAGTTATTAATATAGCTAGGGGGAAAGAGGGTGGTACTGATCAATACTGGCAAGACAAATAGATTTCTCAAGCCTATGAAATGTCCTTGAACTACTGATCTTTGGAATTCAGCTACAGGTCACCCCATTGTCCTACTTAGAACTTATCTACTGCTACTAAATGATTCTCCCTAGACAATATGGGCTCTCTGTTAGGTCATATCTAAGCTTCCCCTATTATGGTTGCTTTGTTCCCTCACCACAGGTTTCTTCCATTTAATACAGAACACCCTACCTTCTATTATAAGATAAAGGTCAGAGTCAAAACCAAAAAGTTTCACAAAAACAATAACTGCCTTGTTCCCCACAACCTCTATCTACCCCATAACCTCCCCAAAGGAAAAAAAATGCAAGAAGGGAGCTTGGTTTGAATGGAAATTGATTAAACTTTTTTTTCCAGTTTCAACACTATTAAAAAAAAAAAACTCTTGGTTTCTAGTGACCTTTTAAATACAGAATAATTAAATGCTGAAATTGAAAAACTTTAACTTATAGGTGAAAAACCTAAATTTAAAAGTCACCTAACAATGTTGCCAACTCTTATTTATGGGGCCATCCAAGACCCTGAAAATGCAAAGATTTCTTGCCTGCTACTGGTTTTGTCATACTTTGCCAGGGATGCTGATGCATTTTAAATTATGAAAGAACTATAGCCAGACACCTGGATCTATGCTGAACACAATGCATATGTTACACACACACACACACACACACACACACACAATCAGATTCTGCTGCCCACGCTTAGGGATAAAATATTTTTTAACTACTCAAATAAAATGGCACAGGTACCTAAGCTTCAAACTGAGGTAATTTTTCATCCATAGAACAGAGATAAATAATTTCTATTTCCTAACTACTCTGCAGCCTGATTCTCCTTACTCTCAACTACCTGACTCTCACCACCTGTGGCAATCAGTCACAAGACTGCCAAGACTGGCTTGCTCATACTAAATACCAACTTCCTATTTTTATTTAGCTTTAAGCTAAATCACCACTAGAAATTGTCATGTGTAACAGAAGATTAATGACAATTTCGGAGGTAGTCCAGCAAAGCTGGGAACCATGTAGAAATAAGCGTCACTCCTGTTCCAAAGTCCCTTGATTACTTCCACTACATACCAAGGATTTCCTCAGCCCCCTACTGGATAGCCCCTCCATCTGTGTCCCCTCTCTCCCAGGCTACCCACAGATCAGGCTATCCCCTCACTTGGTTTTTCAGAGTAATTCACCTTTCCCTTTCTTTTCCCCTCTCTCCCCAGGATAGTCACCAAAAAGGCCTGCAAGGTAATTTTTCTGATACTGTTTACTTAAGATAGACTTCTGCTATGCCAGGGAGGTTAGAGGTGGCTGTAGCTGGTTTTTGCTTTGAATGACATTCTTTTCCCTTTTTCACCACACACATATACCCACAAGCATTAAAAATATGTATGTGTGTGTGTGTGTGTATGTTAAACATATATTCAGCTATTAAAGATATTGTCCTTGACAAGTAGAATTTAACAAGTGAAAGTCGCTCAGTCGTGTCTGACTCTTTGTAACTCCATGGATAGTCCATGAAATTCTCCAGGCCAGAATACTGGATTTGGTGGCCTTCCCCTTCTCCAAGGGATCTTCCCAACCTAGGTCTCCCACATTGTAGGCAAATTCTTTACCAGCTAAGCCACAAGGGAAGCCCAAGAATACTGGAGTAAATAGCCTATCCCTTCTCCAGTGGATCTTCCTGACCCAGGAATCGAACCGGGGTCTCCTGCACTGCAGGCGGATTCTTTACCAAATGAGCTATTAGGGAAGAGAATTTAACAAAGTTGGGAGCTTTTCTTTTCCTATAGTGGGTGTATGTGTATATTGTGTAAGACTATTTTTAATGATTAGGTCCTATTTTACAATTAAATAAGGAAAAACATTGTTAATAGAAACCAAAATCTTGGAGTAATCCTTCTTCTTTGGTTTCCCCACATCCTATCCATCTGTAAGGCCACCTCCAAAATGGTACACCTCATCCACTTCTTTCTCCGCTGGCACTCTAGTTTGCAACCCACCACTTCTAACCCGGATACCACAGTAGTCTCCTAATATGTCTCCACGGTTTCACTCTTACAATTCATTCTCTGAATAGCAGAGAGATTTTTAAAGCATGCCCCAACTCCTCCCTTTGAAGGCTTAAAATTCTTTGAAAGGCTTCCTAAGAAAACCCAAACCCCTTCCCAAGGCATTGCAGGACCTAGCAGTCGCCTCCTCTCTACCCTCACCTCCAGCCACACTCCCTCTTGTTCACTGTGCTCTAAGCATGTTAACTGGAGCACAAAATTCATTCCTTGCTTACCCTGCTTCTTGGGGCTGGTTTCTTCCCTACATGTCTTAGCTTCAATGGCACCTCCTTAGCAGGTCCTCCCAAAGCACACTGTCTGAAATAAGTCATGCCGTTATTCTGTATCAAGGTACTAATAACAACCTCTGACTTACTTGATTACTCATTTATCTGTATCTCCAATGGGAGGTAAGTCCCCTGGGGCAAAGACCACATTTGTTTTGTTCTCTGTTGTATCCTCTGCAGACTAATATAACACGTGGCTAAGAGCCATGTATGGATGAGTAAATGAATGAATCGCCTTCTCTTTGGAAGTTGTGCTAGGAACTTTACATATAGGCATAAAAATGTGACTTGAACTTTTCAGGATCTTACCCTCAAACAGGAGGAATAAGACTTGTGAATAAATAATGACAAAATGTTGTAAGAACTCAGAAGAGGAAAAAATACTTTTAATAGTTAAGACAATCAAAGGCTTTGTAGATGAGTGGGAAGTTGAGATGATGGATACTGAGGGATGGGTAAGCTCTCAAAGGATGGAAATTTCAATATTGCACATAGAATGAGGAAAGATACAAATGCATAAAACACAAAACACACCCGGGAGATGATATGGAGCTGTTTTACTAGAGGAGGTTTGTGTAGTGTGGATTAAGTGGGGAAAGGCAAATTGGGGTCAGATTTTTGAAAATCATGAATACAAGAATAGAAAGTTTAAACTTTCAGTTTTTCAAAAGAATATTGACATGATCAAAGTAAATTTAAGCCAAGGGAACCTTGTAGTGGCATATAAGACCAATTAGAAGGTATGTCATGTATTAGGGTTTCCCAGGTGGTGCTAGTGGTAAAGAAGCTGCCTGCCAATGCAGGAGACACTAGACAAACAGGTTTGATCCCTGGATCAGAAAGACCCTCTGGAGAAAGGAAAGGCTACCCACCCCAGTATTCTAGCCTGGGGTATTCCATGGACAGAGGAGCCTGATGGGTTATGTTTCACGGAATTGCAAAAAGTCGGACATGACTGAAGTGACTACACACGCATGCCATAAAAGGGTATCACATACTGGATGGGTTTCACAACAGAAATTTGTTTCTTCAGAGTTGTAGAGGCTCAGAGTCCAAGGTCAAGGCTTTGGCAGGTTTGGCTGCCTTCCTGCTGTGTCCTCTTATGGTTGCTCTCTGTGCATACAAGGGATGGGCGCTCTCTGTGTGTTCTGCTGCTGCTGCTGCTGCTGCTGCTGCTAAGTTGCTTCAGTTGTGCCCGACTCTATGTGACCCCATAGACGGCAGCCCACTAGGCTCCCCCATACCTGGGATTCTCCAGGCAAGAACACTGGAGTGGGTTGCCATTTCCTTCTCCAATGCATGAAAGTGAAAAGTGAAAGTGAAGTTGCTCAGTCATGCCCGACTCTTAGCAACCCCATGGACTACAGCCCACCAGGCTCCTCCATCCATGGGATTTTCTAGGCAAGAGTACTGGAGTGGGTTGCCATTGCCTTCTCCCTGTGTGTTCTAATCTCCTCTTATTAGGACATCAGTCCCACTAGATTGGGGCCCACCCTAATGAAATCATTTTAACTTAGTCACTTCCTTAAAGGCCTTGTTTCCAAAGGCAGTCACATTCTTCAGTTCAGTTCAGTCACTCAGTCATGTCCAACTCTTTGCGACCCCATGAATCGCAGCAAGCCAGGCCTCCCTGTCCATCACCAACTCCCGGAGTTCACTCAGACTCACGTCCATTGAGTCAGTGATGCCATCCAGCCATCTCATCCTCTGTCGTCCCCTTCTCCTCCTGCCCCCAATCCCTGCCAGCATCAGAGTCTTTTCTAATGAGTCAACTCTTCACATGAGGTGGCCAAAGTACTGGAGTTTCAGCTTTAGCATCATTCCCTCCAAAGAAATCCCAGGGCTGATCTCCTTCAGAATGGGCTGGTTGGATCTCCTTGCAGTCCAAGGGACTCTCAAGAGTCTTCTCCAACACCACAGCTCAAAAGCATCAATTCTTCACATTCTTAGGTGCTAGGTATTAGGACCTCAATATACAAATTTTAAGGGGAAAATAATTATGCATGAAGTGAAGTGAAAGTCACTCAACTGTGTCCCATTCTTTGTGACCCTATGGACTATACAATCCATGGAATTCTCCAGGCTGGAATACTGGAGTGGGTAGCGTTCCCTTCTCCAGGGAATCTTCCCAACCCAGGTATCGAACCCAGGTCTCCCACATTGCAGGCAGATTCTTTACCAGCTGAGCCACAAGGAATTGTCCATAGCAGAAGGTAAGGGAGAGGGGATAATATGGGGGATTGAATGTCAAGACGTCTCATCTTTCCTTTCTTAATGTCATGAGGACCCCTCCCCCTCTTCCCTTGTTGATCATGAGGAAATTTTGGAGAGGTCTTGGGTATATTCAAATAGAAAAGAAACCCTATAAGTTTTTTTGTATGAAAGCAAAGTTTTTTTATTTTACTGTTAATTTTTTTTAATTGGAAGATAATTGCTTTATAATGTGTTGATTTCTGCCATAGAACAATGTTAATCAGCCTGAAGTATGGTTGTCACAGAGCACCTATAATTTTGATGTAAAGAAATCAAAGATGATGGTTTCTGATTAGTAAACATTCTCCTCCTTCCCTCGTACAATGAAATTCTTACAAAAGTTGAAGTCGAATTTTTAAATTCTAAATCTTTATAAGAAGACACTGAGGGAAAATAAGCTTTCCATGGCCTAGTATCAGGAATGATTACTTTCCTCTTACTTTCCTACCACGGATTGACTGTTACCTAGGGAATCCTATAAATTTTGTAAACAATCATGTTGACTTTTCTGTTTAGTTCCTAGACAGGCCCAACTCCAACAAACGTAGTGAAATTTATAGCATAAATGTTATGTTCTAAGTTCACTCCTGGATTCATCTAGTATCCCCCACACTTTTTCCCCCAGTGTCTCATTGTCTTATGCATTTACATTTTTTTTCATTCTGTAAGATTTCTAAAGTAGTCTTTGCACCCTGGTTGGTTATTTTCTTTAAAATAAGCATTGAATTTTTTAAGGCAAAAATCTGACATTAAATTTAGTAATTTTATTTCATAATGGAAGTCTTGCAAATTTTGGTTCTCACTACATGCTTGTCCATAGCCATAAAACTAACAGTAAATTGGTAGGAACAAAGTGGGAGAGAGGAAAAAGTGAAGATTTTCCTATTCTAGGAACCTGTGTCTAATAGTCAGATTCTTTCCCACTCCTCAGAGCAGCTGGTTTCTATAGTGTCCAATGATCCCCAGCTACTGACTCCAGTCATGCTATAAATCTCCTCTCTTCATAGTTCCTCACTATCAAGCCTGTGTTCATTTCTCTGGATTCCTTTAGACAACAGGTATCTCTCTTGGTCAGAGTCTGGGGCCCAAACCTGGGTAGTGGTTTGGGCCCAAATTGGGCGACATACCAGTGAATACTACAAAAGCACCAGCTCACATGTGACTGTACCTAACCTTTAGACACACCCTGTCTAATACTGGGGTCTGTTTTACCATTATATCTTGTCTCTCTAAGTAGATCATCAATCTGAGGGGAAGACATTATCTTCCTTTTGAGAGCCCCTCAACTATATCACAATGCTAGCTACATAGTAGTTCATCACTAAACACTTGTTAGTATAAATGAATTCAGTGCCTCTAAAAAGGGTAGAAATAGCAACAGCTAAAGGAGAAAGAGAAGGTGCAGCCCCAAGACTCAGTTAACTGTGTCTGGGGGCTTTTCCAAGAGACCAGAACAGACCACGTGGGGCTGACCACAGGACACTTAAAAGAGAGGAATTGCTTGGGAGGAAGGAAGGGAGTTATCACTTTCAATGTTATTTGGAGAAATATTCGGCCTCAAATGAGGAAAACTGGAAGTCAAAAAGAGTTATAAGCTATAAAGGTAGGGAGAATGTACAGTAAAAATAAAAAGGATGGGGAGAAGACAAACATTAACTGAGCACCAGAGCCAGGCACAATGCTAAAGCTTTTACACATACTAGTTAATCTTCTCAACTAACTGTGGGGCAGGCACAGAAGGAAATAGGCTATAAGAAGATAACAACTTCCCTAAAGTCACATAGCTTGTGATTTACAGATCAGAGAGCTGAGCTCAACCTATCTGATAAGAAAGCCCAAGCTACCACACATTTGACAATAAACATGAGGGGTTCAGACTGAGATGTAAATGGTGGGTGATCAATGAATCAAGAGAGAAGGAAATTAAAAGAATGGAATGAGAGCAAGGCAGAAGTTTCAGGATAAAAAGTCATGAGCACCAGGCCTGTGTGAGAACATACATGTCCCACTAGTATGGGTTGACTTCTTAAAGGACACCAATTACCCCTTCAATGTATTCTGCGAAATTTGACATTTACATGTTCCTCTGAGTCCCTGTGATAATTCATTTCACTACAATATCATAGTTAAGATAACTTTTCTTACTAAAATAAAATCTCCCTGTCTTCCTCTTTCATAACATTGTAACTGGGCACTCCCAGAAAACCAAGAAAACTACTTATTCATGTAACACACCTAGTTTTAAAAAGACAGTCCCTTAAGAAATTGCATAGACAAGCCACAGATGGGAAGAAAATGTTTTCAAAACAAGTATCTGGCAAAAGAATTATATCCATAATTTATAAAGAACTCCTAACACTCAACAATAAGAAAATAAACTTTTTGATTAATTAATTACTAAACACTTTGGGATTCCATTTAAAAATGGGCAGAAGCTCTGAACAAACATTTTACTAAAGGAGATATATGGATGGTAAATAAGTATATGGAAATATGTTCAGTATCACATGTCATTAGAAAATTGCAAATCAAAGCAACAGTGAGGTACCACTACACAATAATTCGAATGGTGAAAATCCAAATCCAACATCAAATGCCAATTAGGATGTGGAGCAACGAGAACTCTCATTCATTGCTGAAGGGAATACAGCTTGGCAATTTCCTGCAAAACTAAACAGTCTTACCATACGATCCAGAAATTGTGCCCCTTGGTATTTATTCAAATGAGTTGAAAACTTATGTCCACCCAGAAACCCACACATGAACATTTATAGCAGTTTTACTCATAAGTGCCAAATATTAGAAACAGCCAAGATGTCTATCAATAAGTGAATAGATTAAGGTATGGTACATTCATAAAATAAATGGAAATGAGCTACTAAGTCATGGAAAGATCTTAGGTGCATACTGCTAAGTGAAAGAAGCCAGTCTGAAAAGACTACATACTATATGATTCCAACTACATGACATTTGAGAAAAATGCAAAACTATAGAGACAGTAAAAATACAGTCTCTACTGTGTTGTCCATTCTCCCTAAATTCCAAGCTGCCAAGAATTCAGGGAGGAAGGAGGGATAACTAGGCAGAACACAGGGAAATTTTAAGATGATAGAACTATTCAATACAATACCATTAGGTGGATATAGGACATTTTGCATTTGTCAAAAGCCATAGAACTGGACAACACAAATAGGGAACTCTAATGTGAACTGTTGACTTTAATTAATAGTGATATATCAATATGGGTTTACAGGGCTTCCCTTGTGGCTCAGACATTAAAGCATCTGCCTACACTGCGGGAGACCCAGATTCGATCCCTGAGTCAGGAAGTTCCCCTGAAGAAGGAAATGGCACCCCACTCCAGTATTCTTGCCTGGAAAATCCCATGGATGGAGGACCCTAGTAGGCTACAGTCCATGGGGTCGCAAAGAGTCAGACATGACTGAGCGACTTCACTTCACTTCAATAGTGATATATATCAATATGGGTTTACCAGTTGTAGGAAATCCACTACAGCAATGCAAGATGTGAAGAACAAGGGAAATTCTGCATGTGAGTGAATGTGAGAAGAGGGAGCAGTATGGCAACTCTCCATTTTTCTGTAAACCTCTTTAATTATACTAAAAATAAAGTCTATTAATTTAAAAAGGAAAAGAAAAATGATACTTAAATATGTTTTTCTACTAGGCTCAGCAGCTAATGGCATGAAAATTGAAGCTGTAAATTTGTATATATGGACATTCTGGTAAACTTTGGCAAATTTCAATTTTCCTTTGTCTTTCGAGGTTGTGTTTTACATTTGAAACAACCCTTAATGCTATTTGTTGCTTTAAAATGCTGCTCATGATGAATGCATCCTTTTTTATACACAGTAAATCTACCAAAATTAACTTTTGTCTTATTCCAGATTAGTAGAAATTTTAGTGCTTCAAGTTGTTTTATGGGTCCTTTGGTAGCTCAGGTGGTAAAGAATCTGCCTGCAATGCAGGAGACCCAGGTTCAATCCCTGGGTCGGGAAGTTCCCCTGAAGAAGGGAATAGCAACCCACTCCAGTATTTTTGCCTGGAGAATTCCGTCTGACAGGCTACAGTCTGTGGGGTCACAAAGAGTCAGACACAGCTGAGCAACTGTCACTTCACTTCAATTCACTTAAAGTAGTTTTAAGACAGAAATGACATTCTGTTTCACAATCATGTGAATTGTTCCTCTCTGAAGAGAATTCATTTTGTTCTGAAGAGAGAAATACCATTTCTGAAAATCATCTCATTTCAGCCTCA
This sequence comes from Ovis canadensis, assembly GCF_042477335.2. Taxonomy (NCBI): domain Eukaryota; kingdom Metazoa; phylum Chordata; class Mammalia; order Artiodactyla; family Bovidae; genus Ovis; species Ovis canadensis. Next base: position 50,790,797 of record NC_091256.1, on the reverse strand, counting down.
TCCATCAAATGTGTCATTAAGGTTCAGGAACTAATTACCTTTGTAGTACCAAGATAACGAAAAATGAAAAAAAAAATGAACAGTGATCACATATCTTCATTAGAAATAAAGTAAATTTGAGGAAAATTTCATACACCCTTTCCTAAGACACACAGAAAGAATAAAACTCTAATATACCTGCTGGAGAATTATCATTGGCTTGTTATGACTTTGTGTGGTTTCATAAAAGGCAAGAAAGGGTCATTGTGCTGCAGTGTTTGTAAAAACGGGGAAGAAAGAAGAGGAAGCAACAGAACTCCTGGAAAGCTACGACTCAAGTGGGGAGTGAAACTCAAGGGGTGCTGGGATGCTGGGGAAATTCCTCCAAGTTTGGAAAGCAAAAAACTGAGAGGACACCAGATTTCAAATCCATGGGTTACAGCACACTGAAGTCAGAAGCTTAAGTTAGAAGTAGAGAAGAGTGCTGGTATAGGACCAAAATATTTGTGTTTAAGAACCCTGTCCTTTACAATTCACTTCTTTGGACAGTTTTCCACTAATGGTAGATGCTTACTTCCTGGTTCACAGTAATGTTCTCAGTTGTATGTAGTTACATGATAAAGATGGAGAGATTGCAATTCGACATTCCGTTGAGAGTTAAAGCTCTGTGGAACCATTTGTTTTTTTTTTTTTTTTTTTTTAATTTTAAGTTTTTTTATTTTTAAAATTTTAAAATCTTTAATTCTTACATGCATTCCCAAACATGAACCCCCCCTCCCACCTCCCTCCCCATAACATCTTTCTGGGTCATCCCCATGCACCAGCCCCAAGCATGCTGCATCCTGCGTCAGACATAGACTGGCGATTCAATTCACATGATAGTATACATGTTAGAATGTCATTCTCCCAAATCATCCCACCCTCTCCCTCTCCCTCTGAGTCCAAAAGTCCGTTATACACATCTGTGTCTCTTTCCCTGTCTTGCATACAGGGTCGTCATTGCCATCTTCCTAAATTCCATATATATGTGTTAGTATACTGTATTGGTGTTTTTCTTTCTGGCTTACTTCACTCTGTATAATCGGCTCCAGTTTCATCCATCTCATCAGAACTGATTCAAATGAATTCTTTTTAACGGCTGAGTAATACTCCATTGTGTATATGTACCACAGCTTGCTTATCCATTCATCTGCTGATGGACATCTAGGTTGTTTCCATGTCCTGGCTATTATAAACAGTGCTGCGATGAACATTGGGGTACATGTGTCTCTTTCAATTCTGGTTTCCTCGGTGTGTATGCCCAGAAGTGGGATTGCTGGGTCATAAGGTAGTTCTATTTGCAATTTTTTAAGGAATCTCCACACTTAATGGAGACTGTCAATCCCTTTTATAGCTTGAATCCATTCTAGCAGGTCCCAGTGAGATGATCAACTCCTTTCTGAAACCAAGAATCCAACTAAGCACAAGATCAAGAGCTCCACCCAAAGAATCACAATCCTCTGCATCATTCCTGTGAACAGGAAGAGCTAGATAACAACTGGCTCTCCTCAGCCTTATACCAATGCCCTTGACTCAGCTCCTGGGCTTCCCAGGTGGCACAGTGGAAAGAACCCACCTGCCAAAGCAGGAGATGCATGAGACTTGGGTTCAGTCTCTGGGCCAGGAAGATCCCCTGGAGGAGGAAATGGCAACCCATGCCAATAATTTTGCCTGGAAAAATTCCATGGACAGAGGAGCCTGAGAGGCTACAGTCAATGGGGTCACAAATAGTTGGACACGACTGAGCAGGCCCACACGCGCTGACTCTGCTCCTACATCCCCACCAGATAGCCAGTCTATCTGCCTCCTACTTGGATCTCTGGGTACTCAAGTTTCTCCACTTTTTCCTCCTCAGACCTCTCTCTCCTCTACAGGACTCAATGCTATATTCTAACCAGCTGACTAGGATCTACTGGATATCTAGGTACTGCCAGGCATTGCTTCCAAATTCTTTGTGTTCATTTTGTAATAAGGAGATGTGAAATTATCAAGGGCAGAGAAAAGTTAGTCAATACATACATATATTTTAAAGATATTTTATTTATTCATTTGTTTGGCTGTGCCAGGTCCCAGCTGTAGCACATGGGGTCTTTTAGTTGCAGTATGTGAACTCCTAGCACGCAGAATCCAGTTCCCTGGCCAGGGATCAAACCCTGGCCCCAAGCACTGGGAGTGCAGAGTCTTAGCCATCGGATCACCAGGGAAGTCCCCTCAATAAATATTAAGCAGCAAACTGGGAAGAGGTAAAATGGGGAATGCAAGGGCTACAAAATAATCTAAACTGATAGTTCTCAAAATGGAAAACATCAAAATCACTTTTAAAATATCTCTCAATATTTTCAGACATCATCCCAGACTTGGTGAATAAAAATGGCAGATAGTGGAGAGAGGAGCGTAATTTCAAAAAAGTTCCACAAGTGATTGATTTGCAACTGTATTTAAATGCAGATAGAATTTGTAGCTGAGCCAAAGCATTCATTTTTGCACTTATTTTCTTTATGTTCATTTGGAAATAAGGTGTGAAACAAAGAAATAAAAGCTATTAAATGCATATGATGTAATGAAGTATCATTTCTGTGCAGTTTCTAATTGAACACATTTTCTTTTTGTCTCAGAAAAACAGTGTTTCTAAAACTTTCTTTAAAAAAAAATATAAGAATACATTAAGAAATACATACATTAAGAAATCAATTCACCCAAGCACACAGAGAACTTCCAAGTTAATTCTACAGTTAATCTACCATTAACTCTTCTTTGTTTAAAATTTTATTGCTCTAATATTTCTGGCACTCAGAAGTACAAAACAGCGAACAATAAATTTTTTCAGGGTATTAGTCTGAGTATTAATTGTCTCATACAATGAACACACACGTTGGAACAGAAAGTTTGGAAATTGAACTAAATCTGGATTGATCCCCCGGAAGTTTAGTTTTGTCGGTAGGCTTTTTCCTCCTAAAAATGAAACGCCTCCAGAAATGAGTTAATTGATAATTCTTTTTAAGTTGTATACTTATTCATAAGAATTTACTGCCAATGAACTTCAGAATAAAGCTGCCATATATATGTAACGCATGAGGGTGGGTAGAAGTCAGTTGGCACAGGATCTCTAGGGGCCGTCCCCCATAGATATTTTGACACCCTATTAAACATTCTGAAAATCCCATAGGGCTTTAAGCCTCCTATATGGTCTGATCCTAGTCAGAGGTGGGTTTACTGGCATCACCCAGACAAAAAAAGGCAGGTTCTGTGTGGGCGTAGGGGTAATTGACAAGTATGACTGAAGACTTGGGGGGCTGAGTAGTTAAAGCTGTGGTTTAACTAACAATTTCAGTTTTGAGTTGTTGGGGGCCCCATAAGAGCTAGAAAAGACTATATTTGGGGGGAGAGAATCTGCGAGGTATCAGTTCTAAAGACCTCCCACCAGAACCCTCAGATCACCTACAAGCAGGAAATGCTCTAGTAGAAATGGGTAGTGGCTCAGAGTCACCGGCCAATTTCTTAAAGGCCACATTTTAAGAGTTGGAGTCAGGCTTCTCGAACATTTTCTAATTCTCAATCTAAGTTTTCTTTTCCCTCACAACTAATAAAGGTAACCAGAAAAATAGTCTGTGTGACTTCTAACACTTATTTCTTGGAGTACATCAAGTTTTTAATTTATAAGCACAAATAATCTATCTGTCAGACTTTTATTCAATTCTCTAAGACCCTACTTAGGTTTCACCCACAGTCTAAAGCTTCCTCTGGCTAACCCCAGTAGCTAGGCGGTTGAATTATTAATGTATAGCTTCATTATTGAAAAACACATTGCATTACACTGGAACATATATCTATCTCCTTGAGGCAAAAGTCATGTTTTATTCACACGATATCTCTCTTCCTTTGTTGGTTCTAAACTCAGTATTATTTGGGAAAAATGAGAAAAAGGGAACAAGGAGGGGAGGAAGAAAAATGAAGCAAAAAGAAATTATTTATCTTATATTCAAATAATTATTTCTACATAACAAAAGTTCAGTTCATTTTGTGCTCACACAAAGAGTTACCGGAATGGATCAAAGCACAGTTTCACATAGTATAGGACAAAGAGTAGGTCAACTTTTCTTCCGTTGAGGCCATACCTCAGTAGTAGTTTATGTCTTAGAAACACCTCAGATCACCATATCTGATAACTCTGTGATTCTCTCCTTAGGTCTTTCCAGCCTAAAAGCCCCAAGGAATGGGCATCTGAGTGAATAGGAGTACAAAACTCTACAGATAGCACCTGCTCAGTGAATACTTACTAAAGTCACACAGGAATGCCTTGAAGAAAGAGACAATTATGCTGAAGGGAGTTCTATTTTCTCCTGAGTTAAAAACAAAAAAAGTACAGTCAACTGGTCTAGAATGACTGAAGGTAAGCCTGGACTCAAGCTCCTCAAATCAGAGCTTTTGGCTGGTGCTCTTCTAAGGAGAAATGAACTCACAGTGAATAAACAGCTGGTTTTAGCAGACTGAATAAAAATAGTTTTGGAAGGGAGTGATCTTCAAAAGTTACTTTACGGACTTGTGTCTGTGCTTCTGAAGGACAACTAGATACAAATTCAGAATCTCAGAACTCCAGCTCTGTTGTTGACAGAAAATAGATGGCCAACTTTAATCAAGTCATTTAAATTTTCTGTGCTTCTGTTTCCTCATCTCTTCAAGAAGGATAATAATCTCTGCTGTATCTCAGTGTTGTTGTGATTCCAAACAGGTATATGATCTAATTCACAACAGTGTCTTCTAAAAGTTCTCTAAGCACAGTTCTTGGTACACAGACAATCCCCCCAAAAGTGTTTACAGAATAAATAGAGTGGAGTGGGTCAGAATGAATTTTCTTCATTCATTTTCTGAGGTCAAAGCATCTTTGTTATTCTTGGAGGTAGATGCTTTGATCAGTGAGATGAAAAATATTCAGCAATACCTATTAGTTTTTCAAAGCTCAAGTCACTGGGAAAACTTATTTATTGTTGTTATTGTTACTATTTTTACCCAGCAGATATTTCAAAGAGTTTTTCCCTATGCCACGTTTTCACATTTTGGTTTTATTTCCATATTTCATGATGAAATAAAGACGGCAGGAAGGAGACAAACATAACAGTGTCCAGTCTGTAAGTCATTTCCAGTTCTAATTGTTTCCTTTCAGAGGGTCATTGAACTGTAACATGGGGCATTGGAGCAAAAGCATCACAGATGTAGATATAAAGATCCAAGTAATAGATATTTGGGTTGCTAACAGGACAAGCAACACAATTAATATTGTCATAATGGACTCATACTGGACACATACAAAGTACAAGCTCATTTAACACAATTGTCAAACAAGAAATAATAGGCAACTGGAAGGCAGAGAAGCTGAAGGTAGGCCAATGGGAGATAAAAAGAAATCCTCTGATAAATCAAGGACCCTGATAGCAGTATAATGACAACAGAAAATCATCAAGACTGTCTAGAAAGAAGTTAACTTCCTTTCCTCAGAGAGGGTTAGGTGGACAACCACTACTGTAAAACCCATGTCCTCTCAGAGGACAATATTAGGGCATCATTACCCATTCAACCAGGAATAGCATCCAGCTCCCATAGTGGAACCACAGGAGACTGCACCAGAGCATTTGGCTGATACGATTAGGAAAACAAGTAGAGCACAATGACAGCAGAGGAGCTGAGCGGGAGTTCTTCCAGAAAGAAGTAAGCCAGGAATCGATGACCTGTACTGTGGCTGGGATCTGTTGCTTCATTTTTCAGTTATTTCCATGAGTGCTTGGGGGGAAAAATAATGTTCCACTCATTACAGACAAAAAAAGCTACCCACCTAGAGGAATACATACAGATGTTTCACAAAAGGGGATCACATACACACAAAGCTGAATTAGGTACAAATCAAGGAGCTCACAGTCTAAAATAGGAATTCTTAACCTGGAGCCTATAAACAGAATAAAGGGAAATAAATCCATGAAATTGAACTGAAAATATATACACTATTATTTCCTCTAATTTCTAACTAAAATTTTTCATTTCCTTCAATTAAGAATGTAGGCAATAAACTAACCCCAGTAGTATTAGCAGTAATTGTGACCTTGTCTCCTATGGAAATTAAGTATTTTCATCTTCTTTATAACCCTTACAGATATTGTAGCAGATACCCAAGATACACTTATGCTCATCACTCCTAAAGCTGCAATATTAGAGTCACCAGTTAAGTTTATCTAATGCATTAATAAAGCAGCATATATGTTGCTATATATCCCACACATGGGATTTTTTAACATTTTGATAACTATGTTTCAATATAACTGGTTTCCTTTATAAGCCTGCATACTTAATCTTACAGATTTTAACATATTCTAAGAAGTGGTTCGTAGACTTCATGTGATGGCCAGATGGGTGACGGGTTCATGTTACAGAAGACTAAGGACTCCTGGCATGAAGAGAAGTCAGACAAGCACAGAGCTCCTGTGTCAGTTTGACATAAGTGTAGCGACTGTCTTTTGATGGAAGTCTGTGTTCTAACCTTCTTGCTGCTTCTCTGAAGCAATTGCCTTCCAATAATTCCCTTTCCTGATGATGCAATCTAGAGCTTACATCTATTAAGTGCAACCAAGACTCAGGTGGCACTGTATTTAATATTTATATATTATGATTTTAAAAGTACATTTTATGGAAAATGCATAAATAGCTATCACATGCTAAATCTTCTAAAATGTTAACAGTTTAATAAGTCTCCTTATTGAATCTAATCTGCCCTAATAGATGCTACCCCCTACCTCATAGCAACTATCAAATGACAGGCCTAATACCTAAAAAGAATTGAATGTCATATTGCCTTGAAAATTCAGCCCCCATGAAGTGGCCGCCGTATTTGTATATTTATAGATACAAACTGTTTAGAATGCCTCATCTTTCTCCACTATAAGCCTTTTCTCATAACCCTCTTACTATCACCCAAATAACTTAACAAGGCAATAGGTAATAGTTGATGGATCAGTGATGCAGAATTCAAGAATAATTCCATTTGCTCTTTTCTTCCACTAAAAAGGATTTGCTTATTGAGGAAAGAAATGCAACCTCCTCGATGTGGCACTCCCATAACCTGGATACTCAAGAGCAAAGTTAAACTGAGAATCTAGAACAGACATTGGGATGTTCTAGGTGCCCACTGGGATCTGGTGGTAGTGGCTGTCTGGAGCACAGTGATAAGAAGTGTCTTGAGGCTACATCCTGGCTCAGTGTGAAAGAACACTACAATTAAATAACAATGCTTATCAAGGGCCCAGAAGCAGTGACATGACTGCTTCATAGCTTCCTCCTGGCTTTACATACTTTCATGAAAGATTAACCAAATGGAACCACAAAGAAGAAAGTCCTTCTTTTGTCTATTGGCTTCAATTCTTAACAGGTATGCCATGATTTCTTAGGACCTTTATGAGTGGTCCAGTATCATGAGCTTGTTAGCAGACACAAGAATTAAAGACGTAATAATAGCAAATAATCCTCTTGGAAACCCTCCCCATTGTATATCAGCTGATCAAATATAAATTTATTTGAGTCCATCTATAGATCCTGAGCTCTTTAGCCATTGGCATCACTCCAATGGAAGAGTGAGAATAAAGAAAGACTTCAAACACTGGCAAATACTTGAAGATTCAAAACCAAATTCCTCTTCCTAGTTCACCTTGCTTACAGCGATGACACATACCACTCCCAGAAACTAGTGACTACCTGCAGTGGTAAGCACTCGGGCCCTGGTGGCCTCTGGTGTTTCTTCTTTCTAGTCATATAGTCCTTCTCAGCAAGGGTCACTCTTACTCCCAAGAGGAAAGTCAACATGACTCACTTTCAGAAACTGAAAGTACACCATGTCCACATGAGCAGTGCTGCTTACTGTATAACCACAAAACCACATCAGAAGAAGGAGTCAGCTGCTTAGGAAGGAGAAGAGGCAGTGGGCTGAACAAGCTCATTCCCCATTCCAGACAGCCAGGCTTCTGGAGGACCACGGTTTCCTTTACTCAGATATGGAACAGCAGACAAATGTCAGCAACAAATGCAGCCAGGGCCCTTGGCTTCTGGTCACTGAACAGAGAGAAATGAGGGCCTTCCCAAAGCCCCATTGTGAAGCAGGGAGGTTTTGGCCTCATCCTTCTTTCCATTTCCTGGGGCATGTTCTTCTCCAATTCTATCCCCTTCCCAAACACCCAGCACTCTCTTACCCAACCTTGTGTTAGGGGATTTGGAGGGAGGATTTAAGGAAACAAGGCCTTGGTCTGGGTGGGATACTGTCAGGATTCCATGACTGCGTGTCCTGATAATTCTTACCTAGAAGGTATGAGGAATGTGTGCTGTGTGTCAGTCACTCGGTTGTGTCCGACGCTTTGCGACCTCATGGATGTAGCCCACCAAGCTCTTCTGTCCATGCAATTTTTCCCAGTAACAATACTGGGGTGGGTTGCCATTTCCTTCCCCAGGGGATCTTCCTGATCCAGGGATCAAACCGAGGTCTCCTGGATTGCAGGCAGACTTTTACTGTCTGAGCCACCAGAGAAAAAGGTATGAGGAATGAAACATGGCCAAGCTTTTATCAGCAAAGAAATGTAACTCACTCACTCATATTCATCAGATTATTGGCATGTTTAGTCCTTTTTGTGCTCACTTTTGACCATGCTCTCATTTGTATCTATGTTCAGACCTGAGTAACAATTTTTTTTTTCACCTTGCCCACTGTGGTTGCAGACTGGCCTTGTCAGATACTGGGGTTGTGCGAAATTGTTTCTGTTCAACCAGAGAACACCACAGCCTAGCCAAGAGAAAGAGTACAGGGCCAGCTCCAGTAATACCAAGGACTACCTAATAGGCCCAGGCCTGCTCCTAGCTGTCAGCCAAAACGAGGAGTGGGAATTCGCCCTAAATTCTGATCCTGTAGTATGACTTTAACCTTTCCCTCCACTTTTGGTTTAAAACTGTGGGTTTCCACTCCCTTCCTTGAGACAATTCACTCTTTCAAAGTGGCATAAACTAATTGAAGAATTGATCTCAGCTAATAAGAGTTAAACTTTTGTCCCAAAGGGGTTGGAGGGATGTCCTGTACTTACATTATAACAGTGATCTTTCAGAGATAAAAGCTGACCCAGATGAGCCATAATGTTGAGCCTGGGCTAAACTGTGGAACAGAACACCTCAGAACTTCACCAGGTAAACTAGAAAGACAACTGGTTCTTCGTCCAACATACAGATCAGGCCCTGAATTTCATACCCACGATTGCACTTCCACATACTGACTCAGTGAGGTACTCTCTGGTCACTCCCATGTTGATTTCTCCAAGCATCTCTCCCCTCACAGAGAATCTCCTCTCATCCACCTGACATTTCTCTGCTAGTTTTTATATGGAGACGGTATTTTTGAACTCATATTGGAGCTTGACTTGCCAGATCTAATGAGTTGCTTTCAGAATGAGGACTGCCCTGAATAAGCCAACCCCTCTCTTTTCTTATTTACCTTACTCTTTTTATTCAAGCATGGTTGATTTACAGTGTTGTATTAATTTCTGCTGTACATCAAAGTGACTTAGTTATGCGTGCGCACACATACGCACATATGTATTCTTTTTCATATTCTTCTCCATCATATGGAAAGGATACTTAATACAGTTCCTTATGTTATACAGTTACTGCTAAGTCACTTCAGTCGTGTCCGACTCTGTGTGACCCCATAGACGGCAGCCCACCAGGCTCTGCCGTCCCTGGGATTCTCCAGGCAAGAACACATTTCCTTCTCCAATGCATGAAAGTGAAAAGTGAAAGGGAAGTCGCTCAGTCGTGTCTTGACTTTTAGTGACCCCATGGACTGCAGCCTAGGCTCCTCTATCCATGGGATTTTCCAGGCAAGAGTACTGGAGTGGGGTGCCATTGCCTTCCCCGGTTATGCCGTAGGACCTTGTTATTTATCCATTCTATATGTGATAGTTTGCATCTGCTAACTCTGTTGCAATATTCATATCAGATGAAATAGACTTTAAAACAAAGGCCATAAAGAAAAAGAAGGACACTATATAAGGAGAAAAAAATCAACACAAGGGACTTCCCTGGTGGTCCATGCTTCCAATGCAGGGGACCCAGGGTTTGATCCCCGGTCAAGGAACTAGGTCCCACATGCCACAGCTAAGAGTTTACACGCCAAAACTAAAGATCCTACACACTTCAACAAAGATCCCACGTGCTGCAACTTAGACCCAGGGCAGACAAATAAATACTTTTAATTAAAAAAAAAAGTCAATGCAAGAAGAGGATTTTATACTCATCAACATATAGGCACCCAAATACATAAATAGAAATAGACACAAAGGGAGAAACTGACAGGAGTATAATAATAGAAGGAAACTTAAACACCCTCCTCTGACATCAATGGACAGATCTTCAAGCCACCATCGCTTGCTTGTCTCTACTCTGTGGTCTGAGTAGGACACTGAATTCTGTGACTTCTCATAGTACTCTGCTGCCACCTGGTGAAAATTCATAACCAAATAGGACACAAGTCACCACTGACTTTCAACCTCTGTACACACTCACATAGACACACAAAGGAAGTATTTACTCCTGTGGGATGAGTGAAGCTGGAATTCCTTGTTGATTGGAATCATCAACAAGCTGGAATCATCTTGTTGATTCTTCAATTTTGTCTGTAATTGGTCTTTAAAAGTAAATGCTACAGCAACATTCATATTAAAACACATCCACAAACACCTATCTGCCTACCTTCTACATGTATATTGGGCCATTTTAATCTTCAAGATAGCTCTATGAGATAATTTATTAATATCACCACTTCACAGATAAGAACACGAAGGCACAGAGAAGCTAAGTGATGTCCCCAAAGTCACCTTATTAGGAGAAGAACTGAAATAGAACCTCAGAGAGTATGGCTTCAGAATCTATTTTCTGCTGTGACTTTCTGACTCTTACTATGCTACCTGGAGCTCTGATCACTGGAAAAGAAAAAGAAGGAAAAAAGCTTCCTATCTCCTTTCTGAATCTGCATCCTTTGCCTCTCCATCCTCCATTTCTCAGGCACCCTAGAGTCCTTGAACCAGATTCCCAGCTTCTATGGACTCAGGCAACAAAGAATACTGATCACCCTTTGGGATTCACAGAGCTATAATAAGGCATCAGCGAGAGAAACACGAACCCCCAATTCTCCCCCAGTTCTAATTAATAAGAAATAGTAAGTGATTAAAATCTATGTATAGCTATCTAAGTAGACTATCCTATTTTAAATGCAACCTAGAGGCTTAAAGAACCAATAGATTTAAAAATAAAATTCTGAAGACCATAGTAACTTCTGAATGAGCACCAAAGAACGATCAGGGTCACTGTTAAAACCTGTACTGATGTACCTGAGACATAAGGAGACCACCAGGAATACAGTGCTTTGCGTGCCAGCCACCACCATGAGTGGCTAGCCCTTACATAGAGGGGAAGCAGAGGGCTGGGCGTAGCGGGTAGCTCATAGGAAGGGCTGGGGGGAGTTGCTCTGGGACACGCCATTAGGAGACCTTCCCACACATGGACAGGAAAATCAGCAAAGAGGAACTCCCTCCATGTACACTTAGGTCTGGACCTCAGCCATGACAGAGATTGGGAAAGGAGCCTACAGACGACTCTCAGGAAGAAGTGGCTGCCCAAGGGCCCACTCCAGCCCACAGATAGTTTTGATTGGCTCACTCTGTGCTTCCTAAACTATGAATTAGTGCCAGCAATTAAAGAAAAAAAAATCAGGAAATTTCATATAAAGTTGCATTTCCGAACTCTCTTGAAAAACTGGAAGACTCAGTAATACCAGGTCCAGGTCACCATGTGATAACAAGCTTTCATCCAGGACCTTCAACCTGACCGCGTCTGGCAAGGAGTTTCCCCAGCCAAGGCACTTTTGTAACTTCCCTCCGGGACCCTAGAGGATGTTGAGTCTTGAGCTTCTGACCCAGCAGGAGCTGTCCAAGGCTCTGGGACAGGCTGTTTGTTGCTAAGCACTGCGAGCACACCCAGCACCCAGGCCAGAGACGGGAGCATGTACACAGGACTCAGAGACAACACCCTTCCCCCATGTAAGGACTCCCATAACGTGATGCCAACTCAGCTTCCCAACATCAACTTCTGTGATTTCCTTCACATATGCTATGCTGCAGCCACACTTCAGGATTTATTGTTCTCTAGGTATTCTTCCCAGATCTGTACACTCTATTTGGAATACCTCCTCCCTCTTCCCACCTGGTATGTTCAACATTTACCCAACTGTCAAAGCCAATCACAAAAGTTGTTCAGTGAAGACTTCTTCAGTTTTTGTAAATCAGAATTAATCCCCCCTTCCTGTCTTACATTAACATTAGTTTACATTTCTACTGTAGGATTACCATAGTCTGATTTATATTATGGTTAGTCTTTCTGTTAATTTGTGAAATTCTGAAAGGCAGAAATTGCCTCTTATTAATTTTCATGCCCACCGCCTCTCCATAACCACTCCTTTCCTAATCTATGCTGCTGCTAAGTCACCTCAGTCGTGTCCGACTCTGTGTGACCCCATAGACAGCAGCCCACCAGGCTCCCCCGTCCCTGGGACTCTCTAGGCAAGAACACTGGAGTGGGTTGCCATTTCCTTCTCCAATGCATGAAAGTGAAAAGTGAAAGTGAAGTCGCTCAGTCATGCGACCCCATGGACTGCAGCCTACCAGTCTCCTCCGTCCATAGGATTCTCCAGGCAAGAGTACTGGAGTGGGGTGCCATTATAAGTATATTGTTAATATAATCATTGTTGAGGATGTTTTTAAAAGACTGTGAAGTAAACCTTGGTTTCTACTGCCATCTAGTGACCATAATGTAGAATTACGCCTGAAACCACTGCAATCTCTTAGGAACCTAACATTCTGAATTCATCCCTCCGTTTCTCTTTCCAATATTTCCTATTCCTTCCTTTTTCTCCTTTCCTTCTTTTCTCCTTCACTTTTTATTCATTTATCCTTTCAATCAACACATACTCGTTGATCATCTTCTAGCTGTCAGACACTGTGAGCAATGAACAATCATCACAAATATGAATAAATATGAAGGACCCCTATTGCCAGCCAAAGTGGAGCAAGCCCACTGCAGCCAGTATCTCGTATCGATTACAGAAAAACTGTGGGCAAACACACAAAAGCAACTACCTGGAAGAAGATTAGGGAGGAGAACCTAAAGTTGAAAAATTCGTATAGAGACAAGTTTCTTTGCTATTTTTCCTCTTTTGCCTTCCCACTTTGACCCAAGTGATTCCCACTGGGTTTTGTTTTGTTTTTTTTTTTTCGTTGTTTTGTTTCTCCTATTTTTCCTTCCAGGCCTGCACCAAGGGCAACCCAAATCATGAACCTGCAATGTAATCACCATTACTCCAGCACCAAAATCCCTGGGAGAAAAATCCATGTTTCTGGCCAAAGTAACTCAAATAAAGGGAAGCTTGTGATACAAAAAGAGTGGAGAAATGACTTTTATGTTTTTGCCCCTCTCTCTCCCCCTTTATTCTCACCACTTGGTACTGAGGGTTGCCCCAGTCATACATAATTATGGGATATAAGGTCACTAGAACTTCAAATAAACTTTTTTTTCTAGTCAGATGATCAGGAAAAGGAGCTCCTGGAAGCCAGAGAGTTTGGGGGATACACTGGAGAGAAAGAGTCAGAGATGGAGATCTCTGAATTTTGTGGATAAAGCCACATGTCCTGAATTCATCTCTGAGTGCCCATGCACAGGACAGAGTAAAAGCAGAAGGGCAAAGACCTTGAAAGGCTATGCAGAGAAAATGAAAGAAAGCTCACAGTCTAAATGTAAAGATTAACTACCAAAAAATGAAAAGAAAAACCTTATGCAGAGGAGTTTAATAGGCCCAACTCTCAATATAAAATCCAAAATGGCTGGATACAATTGAAAAAAAAAAAATCTACTGGCAAGCAAGGAACCAGGGAAATTTGACAACTTACAGGGAAATAAGAATCAATGAAAGTCAATTGTGAGATGATACAGATATTGGAATCAGACAAAATTTAGACCAGCTATAGTAACCAGACCCCAAGAAGCAAACACTCCTGAAATAAATGTAGAGATAGAAGCTCTCAATTAAGAAAGAGAAACTGGGGGTGGAGGGGAGTAAGAGGAAATTTTAGAACTGAAAAATATCTGAAATACAAAATTCACTAGGTGGTCTCAAGGGAGATGGAAAAAAAAAAAAAGGAAAGAGTCAGAAAATTAGTACAGATCAACAGAAACTATTCAAACCTGAAGAACAGAAAGGGAAAATACTGGTGGTGGGGGGCGGGGGGACAAGCCTATAGGAAAATATCGAAAGGTTTACATTTATGTCATTGGAATCACAGAAAAATGTGAAAAGGGGGAAAAGGATGGCTGAAAACTTTCCAGACTTTGTGAAGGAAATAAATTTATAAATTCAAAAGGCTCAGAAAACCCAAGATAGATTAAATTCAAAGAAAATTATACCTCCATATATTATAATAAATTTGCAGGAAATCAAGGATTTTTTTTAAAGTTTTGAAAATAACCAGAGGAAAATGACACATTACAAAAAGAGGCAAAATTATTCAAATTACTGTGGCTATCTTATCAGAAAACATGGAGACCAGAAGATAGTGACACAGTTTTCTTTTAAAGTAACTATAATGTAATAACTAGCAAACCAGAACTCTGTGTTTAGCTAACGAAATAACTGGCAAGGAAAAATATAGCGAAATTAACGCATTTTAAGATGAAGGAAAACTAAGACAATTCATATTTAGCAAAACTGCTCTAAGAAAAACGCTAAAGGAATTTCTTCAGGCTAACTGAAAGTGATACAACATGGAGATTAAGAAAGAGCAATAATATAATAAACAACAACGATAGATATCTAGATAAATAGCTTATTTCTTCCTCTTAGATTCATTAAAATAGGTGTGACTATTAAAAGCAAAACTTATAATATTGTCTGATGGGATTTGCAATGCATATAAATGTAATACTTTGGTGTGTGTGCTCAGTTGCTTGGTTATGTCCAACTCTTTGCGATCCCAGAGACTATAACCCACCAGGTTCCTCTGTCCATGAGAGTCTCTAGGCAAGAATACTGGAGTGGTTTGCCATTTCCTTCTCCAGGGGATCTTTCCAACCCATGGATCAAATCTGCATCTCTTATGTCTCCTGCATTGACAGGAGGGTTCTTTACCACTAGCGCCACCTGGGAGCCCAAATGTAATACACATGAAAAGTTTAATATGAAGGAAGAGGGGGAAATAAATACGTGATTAAAACTTCAACCCTTACTTGAAGTGGTAAAATACTAACTCTAAGTAGACTGTGAAAGGTTAGATATGTATATTGGAAAGAACTAAAACAGCAACTAAAAAAAATACAATGACATAAAGCCAAGAGATAAAGTATATATTAAAAATAATAATAATAATAATCTAAAACATGGCAGAAAATGGTGAATAGAGAAAAACCAGAGAAATGGTGAATAGGTAAAAAACAGAGAAAAGGAAAATCTAAAATAAATAGAGAGTACACCTAAATCCAACCATATCAATAATCCCATTCAAAGTAAGCGGTCTCCACGTGTCAATTAGAAGACAAAGATTGTCAGATAGGGAAAACAAAAAATGCTCAGTTACATGTTGTCTATAAGAAACTCTATAAATAGGATATACAGGTTAAAGTAGAAGGGAGGAGAATGATAAAACATGACATCACACAACTAAAGACAGTGAGAATGACTATATTAATATCCAGGCAGATGTCAAAACAAGGAATATTACTAGGGAGAAAAAGGGGTCAATATATCTAGAACACAAAACAATCCAGATATGTATACTGCAAACAACAGAGCTTCAAAATACATGAATCAAAAATGGCGAACTGAAAGGAATAATACCCAAATCCACAATTATTCCTGGGGACTTCAAAATACCTCCATAATCAGCAAAACAGTAAAAAATCAAGGATTAAGAAGACCTGAATATTATTGCTCAGTTTTACCTAATTAATATTCATAAAGTATTCCATCCAACAACAGAATATACATATTTAAGTGTACATGGAACATTCACCAAGGTAGATTAGGGGTCAGCAAATTATGGCCTACAAGCCAAATTCAATCTATCATCTGTTTTTATAAATAAAGTCTAACTGGAACACAGCTATGCCTATTTGTTTTCATTTCTTCTGTGGCTGTTTCTGTGCCACAAAAGCAGAAATGAGTAGTTGAGGGATAAACTATATGGTCTTAAAAGTCAAAAATATTTGCTATCTGACACGCTACGAAATAAATTATTTACTTCTGTTCTGGACAATGCCCAAATAATAGTCAACTGAGAAGACTACTAGAGAGCACATCTGACCATAATGGAATTAAATTTAAAAATAATAAAGATATCTGAAAATTTCCCAATTTTTGGAAGTTAAACCACATCCTTATAACTCACTCATTGGTCAAAGTGGAAGTCTCAAGAGAAAGTATAAAATATTTTAAACTACCCAAATATGAAAATATCACATATCAAATATTTCTGGGAAGGGGATGCAACTAAAGAATGTTTACAGGAAAAGTTATAAGTGGTATAAGTATTTATATTGAAAAATAAGAAAGGCCTCAAATTAATTCTAAGCTTCCATCTTAAGAAACTAGAAAAATAAGAGCAAATTAAATACAAATTGAAAAGAAAGGAATACAATTAAGAGCATAAAAAACACTGAAAATACAGAATAAAGAACATTTATAAAAACCAATTTTATCTAAAGATAAAAATAATTCATAACCTCTAGCTGAGCTAGACTGACTGAGCTAGAAACAAAGAGAAAACACAAATTATCGATATCAAGAATGAAAGAGTAGGCATTGCAGTAGATACTACCATCACTAAAAGGTGATTAAGGAAATACTCCAAACAACTTTAAGTGCTTCCATTCAACTTAAATAAAATGGAATGAATTCTTGAAAGGCAAACTACCAAAAATCACTCATGAGGAGATAAGTAAGCTGAATATTCTACTAAAGAAATGGAATACAAAGTTTAAAAAGTTTCAACAGAGAATAATACAGGCCAGGAGAAATATACTATAAACTCAACCAAGCATATAAGGGAGAAATACCAAATCTATATCATTTCTTTCAGAAAACAGAATAGGAAGGAACAACTTTCGCATTCATTTTATGAGCTCAGCGTTAGCCTGATACCAACACTAGACAAAGACATTACAAGAGAGTAAAATTATAAAACAACATCCCTCCCGAATATGGACACCAAAGTTAACAGATTTTATCAATTCCAGGAGCATATAAAAAGAATTATATACTATGAGCAAGAGAGGTTTATTACAGAAATGCAAAGATGTTTCAACTTTTGAAAATCACTCCAGTATAATTTATCATAACAGACTTAAAAGAAAAACTGTACAATCATCTCAATAGAAGCAGGAAAATATTTGACCGAACTCAATGTCCAGCATGTTAAAAACTCTCAACATCACTATCAAAAGAAAAAGAAAGCTTCATTAATCTGAAAAAGGCAGCTACAAAAAATATACTGCTAATGCTAATTTATGGAGAAATAATGACTGTTTACTCCTTGGAAGAAAAGTTATGACCAACCTAGATAGCATATTCAAAAGCAGAGACATTACTTTGCTAAAAAAAAAAAAGGTCTGTCTAGTCAAGGCTATGGCTTTTCCAGTGGTCATGTATGGATGTGAGAGTTGGACTGTGAAGAAAGTTGAGCGCTGAAGAATTGATGCTTTTGAACTATGGTGTTGGAGAAGACTCTTGAGAGTCCCCTGGACTGCAAGGAGATCCAACCAGTCCATCCTAAAGGAGATTAGTCCTGGGTGTTCATTGGAAAGACTGATGTTGAAGCTGAAACTCCAATACTTAGACCACCTGAGGCAAAGAGCTGACTCATTGGAAAAGACCCTGATCCTGGGAAAGATTGAGGGCAGGAGGAGGAGATGACAGAGGATGAGATGGTTGGATGGCATCACCGACACAATGGACATGGGTGGACTCCAGGAGTTGGTGATGGACAGGGAGGCCTGGCATGCTGCAGTTCATGGGATTGCAAAGTGTTGAACACGACTGAGCAACTGAACTGACTGACTGAACTGATCCAGAAAAATGAAACATCTTAACCATATATAATACAAGAAAGATATAACTCAAGAAAGATCAAAGACTTAAATGCATAACATAAAACCATAAAGTTCCTGAAACTGAAAGTGTTAGTCTCCCAGTCATGTCTGACTCTTTGTGATCCCGTGGACTTTAGCCCACTAGTCTCCTCTGTCCATAGAATTCTCCAGGCAAGAATACTAGAGTGGGTTGCTACTTCCTTCTGTAGGGGATCTTCCCGAGCTGGGATTGAACTCGAGTCTCCCACACTGCAGGCAGACTTACTGACTGAGCCACCAGGGAAGACATAAATGAAAGTGGAAGTCGTTCAGTTGTGGCTGACTCTTTGCGACCCCATGGACTATAGTCCACGGAATTATCTAGGCCAGAATACTAGAGTGGGTAGTCTTCCCCTTCTCCAGGGGAATCTTCCCAACCCAGGGATCAAACCCAGGTCTCCTGGTTTACAAGCAGATTCTTTACCAGCTGAGCAACCAGGCAAGCCCAAAAAAGCTCCTAGAAGAAAATTAAGGAGAAAATCTTTGTGGCCTTAGGTTAGGTAAAGAATTCCTAGATATGGCAACAAAAGCATGACCAAAAAAGAAGAAAATTGGTAAACTGAATTTCACCATAATTAAAAACATGTGCTCTGCAAAAGACACTTAAGCAAATAAAAAGACAATCTAATTAAATCATTGTGATACACCACATAACAAAGAATAAAAACCGTATGACCATCTCAGTAGACACAGAAAAAGCTGAGTTCAAATTCAATACCCATTTATGATTTAAAAAAAAAAAAGAGAGAAAGACCCTCCTGAAAGTGGGCATAGAGGGAACCTGTGCTGTGCTTAGCTGCTCAGTCATGTCCAGCTCTTTGCGACCTCATGGATTGTAGCCCTCCAGGCTCCTTGGTCCATGGGATTCTTCAGGCAAGACTACTGGAGTGGGTTGCCATGCCCTCCTCCAGGGGATCTTCCCAATCCAGGGATCAAAGCCAGGCCTCCCACATTGCAGGTGGAATCTTTACTGTCTGAGCCACCAGGGAAGCCCATAGATGGCATCTACTTCAACATAATAAAGGCCATATATGACAAACCCACAGCTAACATCATACTCGACCATCAAAAGCTTATTCCTCTAAGATCAGGAATAAGACAAGGATGTCTACTCTTAGCGCTTTTATTCAACATAGGTTTAGAATTCTATGGCAAAACAGAGGGAAAAAGGAATACGAACTGGAAAAGAAGTTAAACTGTCACTGTCTGCAGATGTGGTTTAGTCACTGAGTCGTGTCTGACACTTGCGACCCCATGGACTGTAGCCTGCCAGGCTCCTCTGTCCATGGATTCTCCAGGCAAGAATACTGGAGTGGGTTGCCATTTCCTTCTCCAGGACATCTTCCCGACCCAGGAATAGAACTTGGGTCACCTGCATTGCAGGCAGATTCTTTACCAACTGAGCTACAAGGGAAGATTATTTGCAGATGACATGATACTATACATAGAAAATCCTAAAGATGCTACCAGATAACTTAAGAGTTCATCAATGAATTTGGTAAAGTTGCAGGATACGAAATTACAATACACAGAAATCGCTTGCATTTCTCTATATTAACAATGAAATATCAGAATGAGAAATTAAAGAAACAGTCCCATTTCCATCACATGAAAAAGAATAAAATACCTAGGAATAAATCTACCTAAGGAGGCAAAACACTCATACACCAAAAACTATGAGGCTGATGAAAGAAACTGAAGATGACACAAAGAGTTGGAAAAATATGCCATGTTCCAGGATTGGAAGATCAGTATTGTCAGAATCACTATACTACCCCACAATCTCCAGATTCAGTGCAATCCTTATCAAATTGCCAGTGACATTTTTCACAAATCTAGGGGAAAAATCTTAAAATTTGTGTGGAAACACAAAAGATCCTGAGTAGCCAAAGCAATCTTAAGAAAGAAAAACGGAGCTTGAGGAAATCAGACTCCCTAACTTCAGTCTGTACTACAGTCATCAAGACAGTATGTGACTGACACAAAAGCAGAAATATAGATCAATGGAATAGGATTGAAATTCCAGAGATAAACTCACCCACCTATGTTCACCTAATCTATGACAAAGGAGGCAAGAATACCCAATGGAGAGAAGACAGTCTCTTCAATAAGTGGAGAAAACTAGATAGTTACATGTGAAAGAATGAAATCAGAATACTTCCTAACACCATACACAAAAATAAACTCAAAAATTGATTAAAGACCTAAATGTAACACTTGATACTATAAAACTCTTAGAGGAAAACATAGGTAGAATCCTCTGACATAAGTTGCAGCAAGATTTTTTGAGCCACCAGAGAATAATGAAAATAAAAACAAAAATAAACAACTGGGACCAAACTAAACTTAGAAAGGTTTTGTACAGCAAATAAAACCATAATCAGAAATAACAACACCCAGAATGGGAGAAAATATTTGCATACAAAGTGACCAACAAGGAATTAACCTCCAAAATATACAAACAGCTCATTCATCTCAATTTAAAAAGCAGTTCCAAAATAGGCAGGTCTTAATAGACATTTCTCTAAATGGCCGATGGCCATGAAGCACATGAAAAGATGCTCAACATCACTGATTATTAGAGAAATACAAATCAATACTACAATGAGGTATCACCTCACATCAGTTAAAATGGCCATTATCACAAAATCTGCAAACAATGAATGCTGGTGAGGGTATGGAAAAAAAGAAATCCTCCTACACTGTTAATGGGAATGAAATTGGTACAGCCACTATGGAGAACAGTATGGAGGTTCCTTAAAAGACTAAAAATAGAGCTAGTATATGACCTAGCAATCCCATCCCTGGGCTGATACCCAAAGAAAACCATAATTTGAAAAGATACATACACCTCAGTGTTCATTGCAGCACTATTTACAATAGCCAGGACATGAAAGTAACTTAAATGTCCATCGACAACAGAATGGATAAAGAAGATGTGGTCCGTATATACAGTGGAATATTATTCAGCCATAAAAAAGAATGAAATGTCATTTGCAGCATCGTAGATGGACCTAGAGATTGTTATACTGAGTGAAGTCAGATAGATAAATACAAATACCAAGATATCATTTTTATGTGGAATCTTAAAAAAATGATACAAATGAACCTATTCACAAAACAGAAATAGAGACACAGATGTGGAAAACAAACATGGTTACCAGGAGGAAAGGGGGGGGATAAATAGGGAGATTGGGATTGACATAAACATATCACTGAATATAAAATTGATAATAAGGACCTATTGCATAGCGCAGGAAACGCTATTCAGTACTCTCTAATGACCTATATGGGAAAAGAATCTAAAAAAGAGTGGATATATGTATAACTGATTCACTTAGCCATGCACCTGAAACACAATATTATAAAACAACTATACTCCAATAACATTTTTTTTAAATAGCCTACTGACTTTACCTCCCCCTCCCAAAATAAAAACATGTTAACACTAAAACCTATTTGCAAATGTTTATAGCAGCTTTATTAACAATCACTAAAAACTAGAAAAAAGCAAATGTCTTTCAACAGGTGACTGGATAAACAGACCATCATACATCAATAAAATAGAATACCATTCTACAACAAAAAGTATGTATTTTACTGATGCACACAACAACATAAATAAATCTCTAAAAAATGATTGATGCTAAGTGGGGGGGAAAAAGCCAGACTGAAAAGGCTACATATTGTCTGATTCCATTTCTTTGATGTTCTGGAAAAGTTGAAACTATAGGAACAGAGAACACAGTGGTTACTAGGGATTGACGATGGAGGAAGAATTGATACATGAGCTATATAAGGAACTGATGGGTGATGGAACCATTCTGTATCTTGGTTGTATTGGTAACGATATGACTGCATGCATTTGTGAAAACTCAGAAATATATACTAAATAGAATGAATATTAATACATGCACATATAAATAAAATAGAAGAAAAGTAAGTGGATACAACTATCTTTGAGTGTCTTCAATATTAGAAAGAAACTTATCACTGGGATTTGAATGATCTTTATGAAACAAAATGAGCTGGTTTGAACACATTGTCTTTAAAGTCCATTTTAGTTCTGAAATTCAATTATTTCAATTTCTGAATTCTGAAATCCACTTATTCTATAATTTGATACTGTATAGATACCTCCTCACCAGGTAGGAGGACAAATAAAGGAGATCAATTTTATTCTTAGTGATAATGATAGTGAAGATGACATATTCTCTCTTAGGTCCAAGTCTTTATTATTCAGAGCAGCATAGAACCCGCACAATCACATGCTAAATATGGGATCGAGCAAGGTACTCCTCCACATTTTTAGGGCTCTCTGTAGAGTTTTTCCAATAGCTTTTAAGAGTTTGATTCCTTTATCTAAATAAATGTAATTTAGAAAAGCTATCTTTTTTCTGGGTAAGCGTTATGTTAGTCTTAGATTCCTATATAATATTTTTGAAATACTGGTGTAGAGATAAATTAGACCAAACATAGCTTTTACTAATCCTTGACAAGTTAACTTCAGTAAGAACTCAGTAATAGGGTACAAGAAAGCACTTAATCTACTTATGTCACTTTATTATTTTATTTAAGATATTTACGCAGTTTTGACATTAATATTCAGAGGATATACTGAAGAGTTCTCAGAAGTAAGTTTACCTAACTGTGTTAAGTGAGCTGTGAACCAAAAAGAACTTTCAGAGACTCAGAATAATGCCAATCCTAATGATTATCTAGTTCAAACACTTCAATTCACAGACCAGAAAACTAGATGCCAGGGAAGGAAAATGACTGGTTTGTCAAGCTTATATGCTTACACACTGATGGAGCCAGAACTTTAGAAATCAAATCAGACAGACCAGCACTTGCAAATTTTAACAGCTCAGCATAGAAATCTCAAGATAGCTTCAATTAAATTGACCAAGGCACTTTGAAATTATTAGTCTTAAATTTTTGGTTTTAGAGTCAAATCACCAACAATATTTAATAGCTGCCCTTTTTCATAAAGTAAATCAGACAAAAATCACTCAGAACATTAATGATCACATTAAAATGATCAAAAATAAGATTTTGTGTGAACTTATTTCACTTTCACTCTTGTTTCATCCATTTACCACAAATTTTCATCTGGCAATCTAGCAGGTAATTAAAGTCATATACGCAATTTTGTCCTCTTTAATTTCAGTGCCCCTTCAACTTCTCTGAACTGCCTCAGTCATGTGATGGAGATAATAATTCCTACATACCGAGGTCAGAGATTAATAGCCTCAGTTGCATTCATGCTGAAGGTCAGTTCTTGTCTGAATACATCTGTAGAATCTACCAAATAGCCTCAAATACAAAGGAAGGAAGTTATTCAAACACAGAATGACTCCTTGTGCCTGGTCCAAGGGCAGGGTTGAAGAGACAGTACCAAGCGTCTGCTAGTAGGCTGACAGGTCACACCAGAGTCTTTGAGGCAAGGCTCTAATAAAGAGAAGGTTAAAAAGTGAATCATTTCCCCCAGTCCCTGCTATTACATTGAGAGTATAGATGATTCCGATTTGAAACCCAATAGAACAAACCAAGGATAAAAGGGACTTTCATAATCCTTTTTAAAAGCTGCTTATAATTTCATGTGAAAATTATGCAATATAAATAAAAGATGTGCTGTAGTTTCTCTCATTTCCAACACCCTTTTAGCCTGCCTCTATCCCTACTTGTTCCAAGTTCATTTCTTGATGAAACTGTGATTAACAGTTTGTTGTATAACTTTAGACACACACACAGTTTTGTATTGAGGTCACACTATGCTGTTGAACTGAAATTGCTAAAAACATATCATAGTCATGTTTCCAGGTCAGTATTTATTCTTAATAGTTCCTAGTATTTCACAATTTTTTTAGCCATTCATCTATTGATAGATACTTGGGTCATTTCCAATTTCTTAATGAAAGGTTCTGGCTAAGGAGGAGGCTCCTAAAGGCTCCTAACAAGGTTCTAGCTCAGGAAGAAGAATTAGAGAAGCCCCTTCCTGAAAGAGGGTCTTTGAAATCACACACAAAATACTCATTTCATGGTACTGGAGGGATTCAAGGAAGGCTGAAATTATAGTCAAACCAAATCTAACTCTACCTCAAGCTTTGTTGTGATTAATAAGATTACACATATGAAGCATTAGAAGCTCAGTAAACATCAGTTTCCTTCCTACAATCCTTTAAGTGCCTGTGTATGACAGCCCACTGTGTGGATAAATTCTTGAGTTTGAGGCTGGAGGGGATTGAAACATCCCGGTGCCATCCTGGAAACCAGTGATCACCGACAGATAACAAGTGTCCCAAGGTAAGTGCCTTCTTTCCACACAACCTCAGGGTGATGATCTTGCCATCCTGTGGAGTTCTCCAACGTGCCCAACAGAGATGGACAAAGGTAGCCTTTGTCTCAAGTCTGTTTCTCAAGAGTGCCGTCTTTTTTAAAAGTATATTTCAAAAACAGGTTTTATTTACTCATAAAAATTAAAAAAAATTAGAGTATAGCTGATTTACAATGTTGCGTTGTTTTCAGGTGTACAGCAATCAGATATATATATAATGGCAACCCACTCCAGTGTTCTTGCCTGGAGAATCCCAGGGACGGCGGAGCCTGGTGGGCTGCTGTCTATGGGGTCGCACAGAATTGGACATGACTGAAGCGACTTCGCAGCAGCAGCAGCAGCATAGATATATCCACCCTTTGAAAAGATTCTTTTCTCCTATAGGCCATTGTTGGTCAGTCACTAAGTCATTTCCAACTTTTGCAACCCTGTGGACATTAGCCTGCCAGGCTCTTCTGCCCTGGGATTTCCCAGGCAAGAATACTGGAGTGAGTTTCTATTTCCCTCTCCGGGGGATCTTCCCAGCCCAGGGATTGAACCCATGTCTCCTGCTTTGGCAGGGGGAATCTTTACCCCTGAGACACCAGAAAAGCCCTATAGATTATTACAGAGAATTGAGTAGAGTTCCTTATGCTATACAGCCGATTCTTCTTAGTTATCTACTTTATATATAGTATTAATAGTGTGTATATGTCAAGGATTTCCATTTTGATGCCCCAAGCACCACAGTCTCTTTATATTTGTTACCCAAGGGACATTGGGCCACCATACCAGGAGGATTCCTAGGAACTTTGCCTGTTAGTTTAGAGCTCTGAAAATGATCATTGCTGTATATATACACACATGAGAAGTTTTTCTATAGAGAATAAATTGTCTCTAAATGTTTCCCCAAAAATGTATTGATATGTTGCTTGTATGTTTATGATATCTCTCATCTCATTTAGTATGATTGGTTTCTTTCCCGTTTCCTACATTAGACTATAAAATCCTTACTGGCAGAGACCTTCCGTACTCTTTACTCCTGAACTGCAAGGGACTTTAATGGAACCTACTGAACTGGGTATCTGAAAGAACATGGGGTAGAGAATCAGATCTGGGTGTTACTCCCAACTCTGTTAATAGCTTGCATCTGATCTCAGAAAAGTCTCACCCCCTGTCTGGATCTCAGTTTTCCTCATCTTTAAAACATCTTTACAAGAAAGGAACGGAATGGATCAAATGTCCTTTACAGTCCCTTCAAGCTCTAACATTTGATACTCACAACTGATATCTGTCACCAGGAATCATGATAGCAAAACAGAAAAATGCTTACTACCTTAATATAGATTGTCACTACGATGTTCATTTTAGTTAGTAAAAATGAGTGTCATTGAACTTATCTTATTTGTACTTGTATATTTCCTAAATTCACATCAGCTACACAGAAATTGTTCCTCAGAGCGGGCTTTGCAACAGGTACCACTTGTCAGTTGACTTCCATTATTTTCTTTTTCAGATGGTGCCTTTTCTTGACCTTCCCCTTAATTCCAGCTGTTTCTATACTCTTACCTTGGCTAGTTATTCTACAATCACTTCAGAGTATTAGAAATATCACTAAGATTAAGTACACTAAGAACTACTAGCAGTACTTTTTAATAATAATTGAGATAATAAATATTTATATAATGCTTTAAACTTAATCACAGTCTTTCACACATATCTCACTTGAATCTTAGAAGAAGTATGTTAGAGGGATATAGTAGATAATACTACTTTCTTGATTTTACTGCCTAAAACCCTCGGCTAGAGAGATTGGATAAATCACCCAAATTGCCAAGCTAATAACAAGTGTCACTGCAGCAAGTAGTAGTAGCGTTGGTCATTCAGTTGTGTCTGACTCTTTGCGACCCCAGCCCGCCAGGCTCCTCCGTCCATGGGATTTTCCAGGCAAGAATACTGGAGTGGGTTGCCATTTCCTTCTCCACGGGATCTTCCCGAGGATTGAACCTGGGTCTCCCGCATTGCAGGCAGACTCTTTACTGTCTGCGCCACCAGGGAAGCCAACAATGAGTTACTCCTTCCCTATCAGTGGCAGTTAAACCGAGTTGGATCATCAAAGAAAATTCACAGGACCCAAATGACAAAGCTTAAGGAAACAAAAGACACAGTAGCAGTATAGGATCAGCAGTACAATCAGGCTCTCTCAGAGAGGGGCCTGGGGAGGCCAGGTGCAGGCTCTCACTGCCCTCGCTCTCTCAGGCTGTGGCCGGATGAACTTTCCCTCTGTTCAAATGCGCAGAACAATTTTGAAAAACCTCAGTTCAGACTATTATCATTTTGCTAATCACTTGGACATAATCCTGCTATGTACTAGCTCAACACCAGAGCCAGAATTCTGAAGAGCTCAGTAAAACTAGGTACAAATACACACACACACACACACACACACACACTTTTCTCCAGATTACATACATTAAATGTGTACAGTTTTTAATGTCAATCATATCTCAGTAAAATGGTTTTAAAAAAATTTTTTTAAACTAATACCACTATCAAGCTCAAGCAGTACCTACAGCTGCCACTAGGCAGTACCAGCAAGCCAAACATGTATGCAAGGGGAGAAACAAAATGAAAAGAAACAAGAGAAGAAAAGGATGAATGGATACAAGCAAAATTAGTTAAGTATTTCCTAATTATTTATAAGAGCCATATATGAGAGAATCAGTCTGGTAGGGGAGGAGGAAATATGTGTCCTCTGATTTCACATTATAATATATCCCCACACATCCTCCTAATTTAAACCTTTAAAGCTCTCAATTCAATGTCTCAATATCCCTGAAGGAGAAATATCACATATGCAGTCATCAAGCAAATGATAGACATTAAAAATGAGAGCAGATGAAATCACCAATATACATTTCTAAATACAAGTCACTGTTCTATTGATTCTACCACTGTACAAACTTTAACTTGGGCCTCACTCCAGCTCTATCACATTTATGTAAGTCAAGCTTGAAAAGCAGATATTATTCACCACTCCTTCCCTTGTTTAGTGAAGGAGGTTGAGGCTCAAAGAATGAGGTTGCCCACAATCACAGCACTAGCAGAGCTGGAATTCAAATCCTGGTCTAACTTCAAAGACTTTTTTCTTTAAACCATAAAACTGGGAGACAGGGTTCCTGAATCATTAGTAAATTTATGTAAGATTTCCTTGGAGAAGGAGGAAAAAATTATAAATATAAACAGTTATGTTTATCTATTCCTTTGAATGGTCAGGAACCCTGCTAACACATTTAAAACCACCACCTAGGGAACTGTTGTTGGTCCTTCTGGCATCATTTTTCTCCCCCTTTTCCTGGAACAAGATTCATATTTTTGTTTGAGGAACTGCTTCTGCTGAAGTCTTCACATGGTGGTTACTGTGGGTTTGACACCACTCTCAGCTCTGGAAGTGACCCTTATGTCTATCATCCCACCCCTTTTGCCCAGTGATTGTTCAGAGTGTACCCATGAGCTAACTCTGGCCTTTGAGACATAGGAGACATTTGCTGAGGGCTTCTTGGAAAGAAGGTTCTTCCTCCTTCCATGGGAATTACCAGAAGAGAACTCCCTTCCTTTAGACAGTGGGATATGAGGGTGTAAGGTCTAGAACTGCCGTGACCAGTGTTGCTTCCCTGAAGTAGGACAGTCTGAGGGCATAACTGATGCAAGAAGGAAGACACAGCAAGAGACTTGTGTGAAACGCAGCCTGAGGCCCAGTGAAATTGTGAGTAGCTGGATCAAACCGCACCTGAAGCTAGGCCTACTTCAAAACTTCATTTCCCCTAAACTATCTTGAGTTTTCTATTATTCACAATCAAAGGCATCTTAACTGATTCATATAAGCACTAGCATTTATCCCTGTTTTAAGAAAAAGAAAATGAGGACTTAAAAATATTACCCAATATTATACCATCTGTAAGAAAATTTGAGCTTTCTGGCCCCCAGGCCCTGGGCCGAGGGCGGGGGGTGGGGGCGGGGGGTATGCAGGGAGTTCCCCAATGGCTCAGCAGGTAAAGAATCCTCCTGCAACACAAGAGACATGGGTTCAATCCCTGAGCTGGGAAGATCCCCTGGAGAAGGAAATAGCAACCCACTCCAGGATTCTTGCCTGGAAAATCCGATGGGCAGAGGAGTTTGGCGGGCTACAGTCCAAAGGGTCACAAAGGGTCAAACATGACTAAGCATGCAGGGAAGGCATGGCCCCCAAGCCTTAGCTATTGATTACAAATTACAACTTTCGCATGCCAACATCCCAAAGAAGGGAAATGCCTCCTTTGCTTTGGCTTTAGCTAGGAGCTGCTGTTTAGCCCTTCTCTTTTATTTTCGCATTTTCTATGGAACTCTTTAAAGAGCCTCTTCTGATCACATATTCACCAGACTAAGATGTTACTAGCTTGATGATGTGAACTCCCAGGTGCAAATAAGATTGTTCTATTTGATTTCAAAAGTGAACTATTAGAATGACTTCAAGCCCAGGAACCAATTATGTGTCTTCACTGTGGATTTCTGATTGTCTCCAATGCTTAGACACGGTCATTTCTGGATCTCTGGTGATAAAACAGAGTATTTGTCTTGTCGTTGACAATGCCAGGCAAAGCAGAGCCAAAGGAAACATGACAGTGGCTGTGTAAACGTATGGCTCATAGCAAACTTCCCAAGAGGATAAGAGGGTGATCACAAACAAACCCACAGCATTATTGAAACACCTGCATGACACCAGTTTAGAACTTCTGCCTCCACTCACATTCTACTTAGAAAAGATTCCCAAATGTCCCCACCCTCAACTATGCTCAAATTGCTTTCTGTCCACTTAACCAAACGTATAAAATTACCCTTTGTGACAGTACAAAACAAGAAAAGCCTACAGCAGGGAAGTTCATCAAAACACCTTCCAGTGGGATCCACCAGAAAGACTTTTTAGAAGTATCTTCTCACAAAGTAAAATAACAATAAGAGGTCACATACACCTCTTGGAAGCTAAACTCTTTATTCTCTGTGGTGGAAATATTCTGTCGCACTTTTTCAAACTTGTTATTCAAGTTGTTTTTTTTTTTTTTTCAGTATCAATCTGACATTTTCTTTCTTTAAACATCTCCACCTCTATAGCTCCCTCCCTGTACATGGCCTCTGCAGTTAATAGAATTTGAAAGGTATACCCCAACAACTGGGCTTTTGATGTGGGTTTTGCTGCATGGTTTTCTTATTGACTGTTCAAAATAATTTCAGCAATTTTTTTCGATCATGATATTCGGTTTTCTGTTTGTACTTCAGAATCGGTCTCCCCAGAGAGTGGCAAAACAAGATAAGTCTGTGCACTTTTCCACCCACATGACAGCCAGTCACAGGGAGAGAGAAGAGGGGGCGAGGATAGGAAACCCTGCAGAGGTATGAGTGGAGGAAGATGCAAGATAAGGCTCTTGATGACACCAACACAGCTTCTCCAGGAGGGAGAGAAATAATACCTCTTAGGGGTTTTCATATGTCTCTATAGAGCAAAAGTCTACAGATTAGTAACTGAACCCTTCTTGTCATTCAACTACTAACTGGTGTCTGACTCTTTGCAACCCCATGGACTGCAGCATGCCATGCTTCCTTGCCCTTCACCACCTCCCAGAGCTTACTCAAGCTCATGTCCTTCAAGTCAATGATGCTATCCCACCATCTCATCTTCTGTTGCCCCCTTCTCCTCCTGCCCTCAATCTTTCCCATCACCAGGGCCTTTCCCAGTGAGTCGACTCTTTGCATCAGGTGGCCAAAGTATTGGAGCTTCAGCTTCAGCATCAGTCCTTCCAATGAATATTCAGAGTTGATTTCCTTTAGGACTGACTGCTTTGATCTTACTGTCCAAGGAACTCTCAAGTCTTCTCCAGCACCACAGTTTAAAAGCATCAACTTTCACATCCATACATGACTACTAGAAAAAACATAGCTTTCCTACTGAGTGATACTCTATAAGAGCAGTTATTATAGTCTACTAAGTTCAACTGTTGAATTATGGACAAGTCAGTTGACTTTGTTACTTTCATGACAAACACTGGATTGAGAACATGTCTGCCACATGACCATCAGGACTGCTCTGATTCCACCTTTTTCCAGAGTCCTACTCTGCTGAAGGAGCAACTGGATTACATTTTAGACCCACTGGCCAGGTGCCTTACTGAAGGCACATAGAGGAGTCCATAAGGAGAGGTCACTGCTGAGCCCCTAAGCCCTTAGATGAGCTGTGGTTCATGGACACAGACCTCAAGTAGAAGAGCAAGACAAGTGTAGACTCCTTCTTAGAATCAGTGTCAATGCTATGAGCAACTTTGAAAGTCACTTAGTACAAAACCCTTATTTTCAAGCTAAAGAAATGAAGACCCAGAGGTTAAAGTTACATGCCTAAAATATAATCTGAAGGTTTGGAAGAGAACTTAAGGTCAACTGATCAAACCTTCCTTGCTGAAGTTTATTCTATAACTCTTAATTGCTATCCTGTTTGTGCTTGTATACCCTCAGTGTTGAGAGCTTATTACACCTCAAAGCAAAATGTTCTCCACATGGAGAATTGGTTAAAAAAAAATTCTTCCTTGGACTTTCCTGGTGGTACAGTGGATAAGAATCTGCCTGCCAATGCAGGGGACACAGAATTGATCCCTGATCTGGGAAGATTCCACATGCTGTGGGGCAACTAATCCCATGTGCCACAGCTACTGAGCCTGTGCTCTTAGGGCCCGTGAACCACAACTCCTGAGCCTGTGTGCTGCAACTACTGAAGCTTGTGTGCCCTAGAGCCTGTGCTCAGCGACAAAAGAGGCCACCACAATGAGAAGCCCTCACACCCCAGTGGCGAGTGGCCTCCCAGTCACAATTAGAGAAAGCCCATGCAAAGCAATGAAGACCCAGCACAGCCAAAAATAAATAAATCTTAAAAAAAAAACACACACACACACTCACACACACAAAACCTCTTCCTTACACTGAAGAGAAATCTGACTCCTTGCAACTCTTCCCCACCTCCCCACCCACAGCAAGGCCCCATGGGCCTTAGTTTTTTGTCTGGAGTCACATAAGGAGCAAAATTAAACCTTCTTACATCACAGTCCTTTAGTTACTTGAAGATGCCTATGATGTCTATTACCCTACTCTTCTCCAGGATATACACCCTAGTTCTTTTAAACTCTCTACTTAAGGGTTCCAAATGTCATCATGTGTCCTGAACATTTTACACTGGACATGCCAGGACACTCCCACAGGGGACTTACTGAAATAAATGTGAGCTCCAAGTACAATATAGTACAGAAAGGAGAAGATCACTTCCCTTGTTCTGGTCAACAGAGCAGTCCCTGGGACCACATTTAGGTCAGCAATATACAAATGCTCTTTCTAACTTCCCTCTACAGCCTTCTCCCTAAAAAGGGTAAAATATCTAAATGTTATCATCCCCTGAACTAAAATCCAGCTGTCCTTAGTAAGTTTTCAATTCTAGACCAACTAAATCCAGATCAGCAGAGCAGAAATGGCAGTCTACGATGATTATAAGAAAAAGGGAGAAGCCAGTCAACAGCCAGTTAAGACAGACTCTTGTCAGTTTTGCATGGTTAAACATTGCTCCTATTAGGCAATTGATAAATGAAGGAATTTATCAAAGAAACCTTGGGTATCGTGAAATAAAAGTAGCAGCTAGGAGTGATAAGACCAACTTCTAGGATTTGTTAAAATATGAACCCATGCCCATCTATGCTGCATTATTGAGGCAGAAGTCTGTGTAAGAGGATGGGTGTTGGTAGGCTTCTCGAAGTCTCTTCCAGCCAGTTTACAAATGTTAAATCACTAAGTCACACCTCAAGACACTATACTTTGAAGTGATGTTATAACATTCAGTTCAGTTCAGTTCAGTCGCTCAGCCGTGTTCGAGTCTTTGCGACCCCATGAATTTGCAGCACACCAGGCCTCCCTGTCCATCACGAACCCCCAGAGTTCACCCAAACTCATGTCCATCGAGTCGGCGATGCCATCCAACCATCTCATCCTCTGCTGTCCCCTTCTCCTCCTGCCCCCAATCCCTCCCACCATCAAAGTCTTTTCCAATGAGTCAACTCTTTGCATGAGGTGGCCAAAGTACTGGAGTTTCAGCTTTAGCATCATTCCTTCCAAAGAACACCCAGGGCTGATCTCTTTCACAATGGACTGGTTGGATCTCCTTGCAGTCCAAGGGACTCTCAAGAGTCTTCTCCAACACCACAGTTCAAAAGCATCAATTCTTCGGTGCTCAGCTTTCTTCCCCATCCAACTCTCACATCCATACATGACCACTGGAAAAACCATAGCCTTGACTAGATGCACCTTAGTCAGCAAAGTAATGTCTCTGCTTCTGAATATGCTATCTAGGTTGGTCATAACTTTCCTTCCAAGGAGTAAGCGTCTTTTAATTTCATGGCTACAATCACCATCTGCAGTGATTTTGGAGCCCCAAAAAATAAAGTCTGACCCTGTTTCCCCATGTATTTCCTGTGAAGTGATGGGACCAGATGCCATGATCTTCGTTTTCTGAATGTTGAGCTTTAAGCCAACTTTTTCACTCTCCTCTTTCACTTTCATCAAGAGACTTTTTAGTTCCTCTTCACTTTCTGCCATAAGGGTGGTGTCAACTGCATTTCTGAGGTTATTGATATTTCTCCCAGCAGTCTTGATTCCAGCTTGTGTTTCTTCCAGTCCAGCCTTTCCCATGATGTACTCTGCATATAAATTAAATAAGCAGGGTGATAATATACAGCCTTGATGTACTCCTTTTCCTATTTGGAACCAGTCTGTTGTTCCATGTCCAGTTCTAACTATTGCTTCCTGACCTGCATACAGATTTCTCAAGAAGCAGATCAGATGGTTTGGTATTCCCATCTCTTTCAGAATTTTCCACAGTTTATTGTGATCCACACAGTCAAAGGCTTTGGCACAGTCAATAAAGCAGAAGTAGGTGTTTCTCTGGAACTCTCTTGCTTTTTTGATGATCCAGCAGATGTTGGCAATTTGACTTCTGTTTCCTCTTTTCTAAATCCAGCTTGAACATCTGGAAGTTCATGGTTCACATACTGTTGAAGCCTGGCTTGGAGAATTTTGAGCATTACTTTGCTAGCGTGTGAGATGAGTGCAATTGTGTGGTAGTTTGAGCATTCTTTGGCATTGCCTTTCTTTGGGATTGGAATGAAAACTGACCTTTTCCAGTCCTGTGGCCACTGCTGAGTTGACACAAATTTACAGAATAATGTGAAATTGACTAATTCTTAGGACAAAGAGTCTCACTTGTAAAAACATGACCGCAGGCCATTCAGATGATTGGCAGAAGGACAGTATCACTCCAAAGCAGATGATTTCTCCAGGACGTAGGCTACTTAGGCCTCATCCCCTTAAATCCCAATTGTCCCAAGAAAACGGTCAGTGTCTGAGTTAAATGCTCTATTGGGAGTTTTTTTGTTGAAGTGTCAAATGAAATAATCTTCATGTGACAAATTCATACCATAAAAGATAACCTGAATGGTGGTGAAAAAATTCAGCCCTGTGTTTTTAAATGCTCACTTTGTAGGTAAAAGGAAGACCAATGAGGAACTCTAAAGTCATCATTATTTTCACTTCAAAAATAAAAGTTTCAAAGTCTACCATTGTTTTTTTTTTTAATTTTTTATTTCATTTATTTCTAGGGGGAGGTTTGTAGTTTACTTCTAGCCCATGAATTTCATTGTATGTTCAAGTAGAGTCATATCTATTATGTTTTACTTTCATATTTATATTTAAGGAAGTTTCATTTCTGATCATGGTGTATAGAATATGACTAGAGAGACGACTGAATAGGGAAGGATATTCATGTGTAATTTAGTGTGACCTGGGAATTAATGGAAGTATCATGAACTTAAAAATAGCATGGAAAACTGCACTAGAAAATATCTGTGTAAGTGAGACTGCTTTGGACTGCCTAACTCCAGCTTTATAGGATGTCCTCATAAGATGGAAAAATGGATTTTTACAACAGCCAAAGTAATTTTTGCTCACATAAAAAAGTAATATAGAGAACTTGCTTTTGAAAGTCAATATAACTTATTTGGGAATTGTTTTTATAGTTCTTTTTCTCTGGATAATATAAATGTATCTGAATGTATAGATTCTGGCTATACTTTCTGTCATCTAAGAATGATCAGCATATACTCATGGGTAAAAATCTTCCCCCCTCAACACACTTCCATACTCAGGACCAGCAGGAGAGCTTGCTTCTACCCCTTCTCTATTTTATTTGCTAAAGAGAAGGGCATGAGGTTCCTGCAAATTAACTTAAGAGTGCTATCATACTTCCTTGCTAATTTCCCAAAAGGAAGAAAACAGCTGTTGCTTGGCCAAATGTCAAAATTTCTAAATTCCAGTGCAGTAACTATACCTGTGAGTGAAAGAGCATATTTTCTTTCCTGTCTAACTAGTGGGGGAGGGGCAGAGGGGGGTAGAATTAGATTTACTTTGCTTTAGCAAGAGTCAAGCAAATTTTGCTCTCTCATCATAATCAGTAGTTCTCCAACTTTAAGGGCTCTGGAACCACTCAGAAAGCTTGTGAAAACGTACAGGGATGTTTGACTGAGTAAGTAGACTGAGAGAGAGGCCTAGAAGACTGTACTTGAAACAAAATACTACAAGTAGTCCTTGGTCCACACTTTAAGATATCCCATTCCAGAAACCCCACCACTCAATAGGTATAAACTAAAGAGCTCCAACTGGTCCATGAATGCTGGCTTGTTAGTGAAATGTTTGGCACAAATAGAGATTACTTTCCTTTATCTTCTCCCACTCCTTCTCACCACCCTTTCTGCTTTCCCCTTGGTTTCCTCCTGCTCTGTCTTTGCATTCTCAGCTGTGAATCATGAAAAAGCAAAAGAAAAGTGAAGAAGAAAGGTAAGCAGAAGGGAAGGCCTCACTCCTCTTGACTTTCTGAGCACCAGACTGTCATTTGTTGGTGTCCTCCTTAAATTCAAGAATTTTCCTAAGTCTGGTACTGATACGATTTTCTTATCTTTCAGTTCCATGATTTCTCCTTTCTTTTTCTTTGGCTAAAAGCTTTGGAATATCCACAAGCCAATAAATTGAGAGGTGAAAGGAAATTCCATCTAACACATTTATTACTTGTTAGCAGCTTGGAGAAAGAGTTACTGAAAGAACTGAAGCTGAGAATAAAATATCAAGAAGAAGATTTATTCACTCATTCTTTCACTTATTCTTAACATCCATTTTTTTTTTTTTTGCCAGGGCATAAGAAAATTAAATTGTTTTCATTATTATTAAAGGATTGTTCAAGAAATAATTAAAAATAAAGAAATCAAATCAAATAGAAAGTCTGACTAAGAAATGTTTTCATAACATCAACTTTGTTTCTCATAATCTAAAGCTGATGGATCTCCCTTTATTTATAAAGAACATCTTTCCTTACTCCACTCAAGCAATCTTGGATCAACTCATTAAGCTCCTGACCAAAACAAATGAAGATGAGTTACTTTACCTATCTTCAATTCCTCTAAATCAGCAATTCCCAACCTTTCTTGACACCAGGCACTGGTTTTATGGATGACCATTTTTCCATGGATAGAGGGGGATGGTTTCAGGATGATTTGAATCCATTACATTTATTATGCACTGTATGTCTAACCTAATGCCACTGCTGATTTGACAGGTGATACTTGTCCACAGCTTGAAGGTTAGGGACCCCAGCTCTAAATCATTGGTCATTAACATCGTATTCACAGATTCCAAGGAGCCCACTGATAGAATAGAGGGGATTCCTGAACCTGAATGGGGAAAACAAAAACTCATCTTGATTTTTCATTAACTTTGAACAGGTATTTAACACATCTTTTATGATTGTAGGAAATAAATCACAGTAATATCAGCCATTCCTGTAGCTATCAGAGATCACTGATATCTTCCTTAACACATTAACAGTTGTACACACCTTAAAACACTGTTTACATTTATCCCTATGTTAACCTACAACACTTTGCAGACATGCTGATATCTTATTTAACATGTTAACATTAATATATCACAAATTTTCAAATATATCAATATCCATACTTCAATACAACTGATTTCATTGTAATTCTGTGTTCTTTGTTTCATAGCTATAAAATGGTGTTTTAAAAAGAGGTCCATAGCATAAGAAAGTTAAAGAACTCCAGCAATAAATTCTCAGTATTCTGTGTCAAATAATGTTTAAACAAGACATATTAGCTTAGGACTCCATACAAACTCCTTAAGTGAGCACAATATTATGCCTTTGAATTTTGAAGGATCATGAATGTGAGAGAAAATTACTCATAGGATATTTCTGCAAACATGTCCATTTCTTTATTAGCTTTTATAATAAGACTAAGTTAATTTCTCTTTGGAATTCAATACAAAAAAAAATACCTCTAAATGGATTTTTATGATTCCCTTTATCAAATAACAAGAACTATGTCTATTTTTTTAGCTATTGTTTTCCTAAGGCTACTAAGATCAGAACTAAATCTAGTACCTGATTTTCCGACAATATATCAGTTTTGATATAAAATTGTCTATCTTCCCTTAAAATAGTTTGTTATACCGTTTTAGCTAGCCTATGCTATAATTTGGAAAAGACCCTGATGCTGGGAAAGACTGAAGGCAGGAGGAGAAGGGGATGACAGAGGATGAGATGATTCAATGGTATCACAGACTCAATGGACATGAGTTTGAGAAAGCTCCAGGAGTTGCCGATGGACAGGGAAGCCTGGCATGCTGCAGTCCATGGGGTCGCAGAGAGTAGGACACAACTTGGCGACTGAACAACAACAAATGCTGTAACTTTTAACAACTTAGAGTTGTTAAAACTTTAATTATAAGTTGATATAAAACATTTTTTGAAGTAGGAAAGGTGAGAAAGATGAACAAGTTTTTCTTAACAGTTTTGAAGAAATATTTTAAGTCCTTCCATCTAGATATTTTCTGAGTTCTTTCCTATCCTGGGGAAAAGAAATATATATTTTTTAATATGGTCTTTACTTCCCCCATTTACTTTCTAGACACTTTGAGTCAGTGCTCATGAGCTCTGCAACCCCTAATCATCTGCCAGAAACAAAGGAGCTTCTGCATGGGATGATATAAGTTGTTATGTTACAGGGCCTCAGCAGGCCATGCCCACCACAGAAAAATTCCACCAGTCTTGATAGAAATAAACTGCCCCCAAGACATTCCAGTGATTCAGTTCTCCCACTTTAATGAGCTGTTATGCAAATATTCATGAACTGCAGAAGGACTTTGCCTTATACAGAGTTACACAGGAAACCAGCATCTGATTTCTTAAATCAATGTAATTGCCACCCACCCACTACACTATTTCTCCTTCTCCCAGCCTCACTCCCATCCTCCCCACAGCCCAGGTTTACTCACCTATTCATAGAACACCCCCAGGACTTTCCAAGCTTCCAGAAAATATATATATATATCTCAAAGAAATAAAGGTTCTGAGACAGTGTGAATCCATGTGGGTCATTTCAGATCAGGAATGAGACTCGAGACTTCACTCTAAGTGAGGCACCCATTGTCTCCACCCACTAAATGTCGACTTTGGCCTGACTCACTGAATTGAGAGGAAGTAATGAGTTTTCTTAGTGAGTTCCTGGTAAAAAATAGAGACAGCTCCAGATGGGAGGTAGATGGGTCCCCCCAGGGAAAGCACTCCCTGTGGACAGAAACTCCAAAACATACACAGCAAGACAAGAAAGGAAGTTGGGCCATTTCCAGATAATTCTCAGAGTCAAGAAACCCTTCTAGGCTAGAAAGCTCTTTAGAGGTCAGAAAGGAAGCGATGCTTAGTCTACCCATCAGCCTCTTTGCCAGACCCCATCTTGGCTGAGAGATGTGCACATGCACATGTGGGAGGACCCTGAGATAAACCAAATACAGACTCAGCACCAAGCAAAGCAAGGTGACTGGCCAAAGAAAATCTGGAACAAATACCCCAAAAAAGTGATTTAAACTGCCATGAGGCCATGACCCCAAATTTGCTTGTGTATCTAGATACATACTGTACTATTTTTCCTCCTAATAAACAGTTTACTTATTTCGTTACTTTCTGTCTTTGTGGGAATTCTTTTCTGCAAAGCTGAAGGGCCAGGGCCTTGCCACTGACCACTGGCCTAGTGGTTAGGACCAGGTGCTCACAGTGCCATGACCTGACCTTGAACCCTGGCCAGGAACCAAATCCCTGTTTCAAGCCACTGCAAGCCGAGGCCACGAAGACCAAGCTGAGCACTATAACTTCATTTCTGCCCTTGACCCTCTGAAGACCCCAGACATTAACTTTAGTCATCAGTTTCCCCACATGACTGAGCTCCCCTTAGAGAGTACTCTTGACCTCTTTGGAGTAAAATCCATAATCATAACCCACAGTAGAGCTTGACGTATGGAAGCAAAGGGCAGGAATGATTTTCTGCTTATGGAGTAGTGGTCAATTGTGGGGGAAAAAAAGGGGGGCGGGGAGGCAAACAAATCAAAATACTAAGGCTGAAGCTTAATTTCAAAATTGTCCTTGCATAATATCCTTAAAGTCTATCACAATGATTTGAGTTGTACCTTAGAGTTATAATTTTCTATAAAAATGCCATCCTTAAATAACTGACAGATGCCTCTCAGGCATTCAGAGCACTGAGAAGATGATTAAATCCTTCAGCAAAGAGATAGTAAATAGCTACTGTGTTATCAGGCCCTGAAATAGAAATCAGGTGTATTTTAGTTCAATAAAACAAATATGGACAATGTATTGGTCATTTTTTAGAAGTTTAAATATACATCTACCCTAGGACTCAGTAATTTCACCTCAACGTGCTTGTCCAAGAGAAACAAATACATATAAGCAGAAAAATACTTGGACAAGAATGTTCATACCAGCCTTATTCCAAAATCTGGGAACCACCCAAGTGGCATCAATAAGACAATGGAGAATCAACTTTTAGGGTATTCATACAATGGAATGTTAGTCAGCAATAAAAGGAGTTAACAGATATCTATAGCAACTTGAAAGAATCTCACAGGGATTGTGTTAAAAGAAAGCCAAAAATAGGCAAAAGTGAAGTAATGTAAATTAGTAACTGGTTACCTTTGGTGAAGAACTAAGGAGAGGAGCATGAGGAAAACTTTCATGGATAATGAAAAAAATACCATATCATTATGAGTGGTGGTTACATGGGTATATATAATTGTCAAAATTATGCTGAACATTTCAAATCTTTCCTCCTTGTTTTATGTAAATAAATCTATAACGAATTATTTCTTCTAGATCATCTGCCCATCTCAAAGAGAAAAGGAGATGAAAAAGAATAGGCATAGTCTTTGTGGTATGACAGGGAAAGACTGATAATGCCCCCCAAAATAAGCAAATTGATAATTACATGAACAGAATGCAGTAATAGAAAATAATAGAGGGACCTCATTAGCGTGGTTGTGGAAGGCCTTCCTGAGAAGATAGCCTAAAGAGCCAAAGGATGAAAAGAAATAGCCTTGTAAAGAGCCACAGAGCAGCATTTCAGGTAGAAGAAATGGTGTGTGCAAAGGCCCTGAGGTAAGAGAAGGTGGTGGGTGCAGCAACTGAAGGGGCCAGTGTGGCTGGCACTTAGTGGACGTCAGGGAAGCTAGCATGAGATGAGGCTGGGGAGTAGGCAGGCACCAGAAAATATTGGTTAGAAAGGCCACGAACAAGAGTTTGGATTTTAAATTTCAGAGTGCTGGGAAGTTATTGAAGGATTTAATACAGGTGAACATTGCTGAGTCATGTCCGATTCCTCCTAACCCATGGACTGTAGCCTGCCAGTCTCCTCTCAAAAAGGAAAAGTTAAAATTTTACATCACCTCCTGCTCATTCTGCCTCTGTAACTCAGCTTGCTTCTTGCAAAGCCTGGATCACATATGTCATGTAGTCTCAGAAAGTGGGGACTCACAATACTATGAGCTGGAGCTTATCTCACTCACCCTTGTCCTGCTCTTTGCAATCACCCAGCTCCTGCAAACCCACATAATCATGCCTGTCCATGTATGAAAACTCTGTAACCCTTTTGTTCAGGGCTCAGAGACTGAAGTGTTAACTCCTCTGGGCCCGCCAGCGTAATAAACCCAAGTCCTCCAACTCTCCAAGTGTGGTGTTTGGTTTCTCAAGTACTGGTTTCTGCAACCCTCTCACCAAGGGATTTCCCAGGCAAGAATACTGGAGTGGGTTGCCATTTCCTTCTCCAGGGGATCGTTCCAACTCAGGGATCGAACCTGCGTCTCCTGCATTGCCAGGCGAATTCTTTACCACTGGATCATAAGGGAAGCCCAACACAGGTGAAAAGTGTGATTTATTATTTTTTTTTAATATCACTCTGGTTGCTGGACTGAAAATGGAGGAACACATGAACTATGTAAACCAATTTCTCTTAAAAGCTATTAAGCTTTTTTAGAATGAGTTTAGTTTTCCAATTACATAAAGCTATTTTATTCTATCATCAGTCTTCAGGGCTTGGGTGTCAAGTGTAAAAGCAGCCTAGCTCTCTACTCCGTGAAACCGATTTGTCTTCTTCTGATTATTCCATTTTATCCTTCAGCCCGAAGAGAAAAGTATTCAAATACTCTTGACTACAGAATGAAACTTGTCTGTTAGGAAAATGCACCCTCAACTGTTGCTGGTTGAAACTTCAGGACAGAGAGCAACAAAGAGCAACTTTAAATGAAGATTTATCCCAATCAGCCAGTCCCAGCTGCTGAACCAATGAGTGTGCATGTGAGGAGAGGCATGGACTTCAAAGCCAGATTACACTCTCAAGTATTTTGCAGCTATCTTTTTTTAAAGCCTAGGTTAGCAGAAAAGAAAAAAGCAATGCTCTCATCTCTTCTCCCCCGCACCCCATCCTCCAACCTCATCAAGAGGACACAGCCCAACCTACAAAACTAACATGGAAAACAGCCATCAGACCTGCAGCTAAGAAGCCCCAGAGACACAGTGGTTTTATTCACTAAGGACTCTGCAAACACACTCAGGTTTTCTGACAATGCACTACTTGGAACAATGAATAAGATTCCACCCCTGTGGGGTTGCCTGACTAAACAAAAAGTAAAAGTTGACAAATAGAGGGAAAGAATGACGAGCTCAGGTAGCTTCTATCTTCAGTGGAAATCAATGCTCAGCAAACCGTGAGGTGGGAAAATACTACCTAATGGGAGCGATCAAAAGAAAGAGCTTCAGCTGTTCAGCTCGTTTTCAGCCTGTCAGCTGAAGCAGGTGTCTTCTCTCAAAAATTCGCAGAGCAGGGAATACCCACGGTGACCCCCGCCTCTTCCTCCCACTCGGAGAGAGAATTTGACTTGAGAAGAAACAGATTTCTCCAGTATCTTGAAAGCACTGAAATTTAAAACAAAAAAAAATGAAACACACACAGGCGAAAAGAACAATGAGGCAGTCTAATCGAGTTACAAGCAGGAAAAAAAACAGGCAAGTCAGGGAAAATGAGCTCTAATTGTAAGCACATTTGGAAACTGATGCCAGCACCCAATTCTGGCCAGGAATACTTCTTTTTCCAGCAAGCCATCAACCAAGGGTCTTCATTTTCTCAATTATGATATTGTCCAAGCCTAAGTCATTTGAGTGAATTAAGTCCTAGACACAGTACATGCCAGTAGGTTTACCCCTAAAACCAACTGCTGATTTATTTACTATTGATATCTGTGGTCTTCTCTCCCTGCTTTCTCGCTTCATATGCAATTCTTTTTAAATTTAGTCTCTCAGTTAACTTTTGATTCCAACAGACTCTTGGAAAAGCCTTAATGCTCTTCTAACTTAAAATGTGAAGTTAAAAAAAATAAAGGCATGGTGAGACATCACCACACACCTGTTAAAAAGGCTAAAATAAAAATTATATGGATAATATCAACCTTTATCAAGTATCCAGAACAGATGGATCTCTCATCTATTGGTGGTAAGAATAAAAATAAACAATCATTCCAAAAAATAAATACAGTTAGTATGTTGCTGTTAGGATGGCTCAGTGGTAAAGAATCTGCTTGCCGATGCATGATACTCGGTTTCAATCCGAGTCAAGA
This sequence comes from Ovis canadensis, assembly GCF_042477335.2. Classification (NCBI taxonomy): domain Eukaryota; kingdom Metazoa; phylum Chordata; class Mammalia; order Artiodactyla; family Bovidae; genus Ovis; species Ovis canadensis. Next base: position 50,748,085 of record NC_091256.1, on the reverse strand, counting down.
AGCTCCCTGGAGAAGGAAATGGCAACCCACTCCAGAATTCTTGCCTGGAGAATCCCATGGACAGAGGAGCCTGGCACACTACAGTCTGTAGCTTGCGAAGAGTCAGACACGGCTTAGCAACTCAGTTCAGTTCAGTCACTCAGCGGTGTCCGACTCTTTGTGACCCCATGAATTGCAGCACACCAGGCCTCCCTGTCCATCACGAACCCCCGGAGTTCACCCAAACTCTTGTCCATCGAGTCAGCGATGCCATCCAACCATCTCATCCTCTGCTGTCCCCTTCTCCTCCTGCCCCCAATCCCTCCCAGCATCAAAGCCTTTTCCAAATGAGTCAACTCGTCGCATGACGTGGCCAAAGTATTGGAGTTTCAGCTTTAGCATCATTCCTTCCGAAGAACACCCAGGACTGATCTCCTTTACAATGGACTGGTTGGATTTCCTTGCAGTCCAAGGGACTCTCAAAAGTCTTCTCCAACACCACAGTTCAAAAGCATCAATTCTTCGGTGCTCAGCTTTCTTCACAGTCCAACTCTCACATCTATACATGACCACTGGAAAAACCATAGCCTTGACTAGACGGACCTTTGTCGGCAAAGAAATGTCTCTGCTTTTGAATATGCTATCTAGGTTGCTCATAACTTTCCTTCCAAGGAATAAGCGTCTTTTAATTTCATGGCTGCAATCACCACCTGCAGTGATTTTGGAGCCCCAAAAAATAAAGTGTGAAACTGTTTCCACTGTTTCCCCATCTATTTTCCATGAAGTGATGAGACCAGATGCCATGATCTTTGTTTTCTGAATGTTGAGCTTTAAGCCAACTTTTTCACTTTCCTCTTTTACTTTCATCAAGAGGCTTTTTAGTTCCTCTTCACTTTCTGCCATAAGGGTGATGTCATCTGCATACCTGAGGTTATGGATATTTCTCCCGGCTTAGCAACTAAACAACAGTAAACTTAAAACATGATGTTTAAACTCAGTATACTTAAATTCAAAGTATTTTGATTTCACCTAAGGGAAAAACATGTTAAATACTGCTTGTTTTGATTTAGAACCCAAGCACCTCCAAAAGATTCTAAAATGAACACAAGGTAATATTTTAAAAGTTACTAGAGCAGCCAAGCATTCAGGAAGCCTCCATACCTCTTTCAGGAAAGGTGAAGCCAGTGGTGTTGGAGGACGTCACGGAGAGGACAGGGCCATCAGCTGACCCAGGAGCTAGATCCGGACAATCTGAGCCTTCTCACCTTCTCTGATCCTTGGAGCTTATATCAGCCCACCATTCCCACAGCTGGAACCGTTTTCAAAGATGCAGCCTTGGGAGGGTTAAGTGTTATTGAGACCATCTGGATTAAATATGTGACTGAACGTCATTGAGGCCTCAAAAACTTTTAAAAAAATATATTCTTAAATATCTATATTCTTGTATTTGTGATAGTTTTGTTAATTTGCTTTGTTCTTTTTAAATTGGAGGATAACTGCTTTACAATGTTGTGTTGGTTTCTGCCATACAACAACACAAATCAACCATAAAATACATATGGGGTTTCCTAAGTGGCGCAGTGGTAAAGAATCCGCCTGCCAATGTAGGAGACGCAGGTTTGATCCCTGCATCAGCCAGAGTCCCTGGAGGAGGGATGGCAACCCACTCCAGTGTTCTTGCCTGGAGAGTCCCGTGAACAGAGGAGCCTGGCGATGTCAGTGCTGCTCTCTCAATTCGTCCCGCCCTCTCAGTGTGGCTGAGCAGGAAGGCAGGCTCTGGGAAGTAACTGACAACCACACAGGGAAAACAACCCAAGAGGAAGCCAGCATGGTAGGAAGCAGAAGGAAAGGTCCCCTAGGACCCACCTGGGCTGTAAAATCATGAGGCAGGGTGCTCAGGGCTGGTGCACTGGGGTGACCCTGAGGGATGGGATGAGGAGGGAGGGGGGAGAGAAGGTCAGGATGGGGAACACATGTACACCCATGGCTGATTCATGTGAATGTATGGTGAAAACCGCCACAATATTGTAGAGTAAATAGCCTCCAATTAAAAAAAAAATCAATACAAACCCTGAAGTCTACCCTCACTGTGACCTTACCAATATATGAAAGAATCACACTATATTTTCTAAGGACATCTGAGTCTGGGAATGCTGCAAACTTGCTGGTAAACCATCCTGATACAGACAGTCAGCATTAAGCAGAGGATTTTTTTGAGCTCCTTCTATGTGTCAGACACCACCCCAGGCCCTGGGCCCACAGTGGTGAAAAGAAAAGGAACTCCCCCTTATGGAGTATACAGTCCAGTGGGGAAGACACTCTCTACCTACACAAATACTATTCAGAAAATTCTACCGTGCAAATGCTGGGGACCAGAGTCACTGATAACTAGGGGGTCTAACAGAGTCTGAGAAATCAGAGAAGGTTTTCCTGAAGAAAGTGATGTTTAAGCTGAGACCTGAGAGTAAATGGGAGTTGTTCCAAGTCAAGATTGTATGTGTGGAAAACTGACGGGAACGGAGTAATGGTTGGTAATTTCCAGGTAAAGGGATGGCCTGGAGGCAGCAAGAAACTGTCATCTGTCATATTTAGGGAACTGATAACCACCAGGTACTGCTTGGAGTGGGCTTTGCTGGTGGCTCAATGATAAAGGATCTGCCTGCCAAGGCAGGAGATGCAGGTTCCATCTCTGAGTCGGGAAGATCCCCCGGGAAAAGAAATGGCAACCCACTGCAATATTTTTACCTGGGAAATCCCACTGACAGAGGAGCCTGGTAGGCTACACTCCATGGGGTTGAAAAAGAGTCAGTAGGAACTTAGCAACTAAACAACAACAACTGCTTGTAGCAGAGAGCCTGGGAGATTCACTTGGGGCTGGAGGATAATAGTCGTGTAGCTACTTGCGTAGCTTGAGGCCAGAGCAGTAGGTAAGCTGTGTTACAAATCTGAAGCTAGGGCTTCCGTGGTGACTCAGTGGTAAGGAGTCTGCCTGCCAATTCAGGAAACAGGGTTCAATCCCTGGTCTGGGAGGCTCCCACGTGCCGTGGAGCAGTTAGGCCCATGTACCACAACTCCTGAGCCTGTGCTCCAGAGCCAGGGAAGTGAAACTACCGAGCCTGTACACCCTAGAACCTGTGGTCTGCAATAAGAGAAGCCACTGCAATGAGAAGCTCCTGTACCACAACTAGAAAGTAGCTCCCACTTGCTACAACTAGAGAAAAATCCATGCAGCAACAAAGACCCAGCACAGCCAAAAATAAAAAGTAAATAAAATTAAATATAAAAAAAAAGAATTTGAAGCTAAATACTTAAGTCAGTAAAAAGCCATGGTAAAGGAGTGAGTGGTACAGCCAGGTATATGATTTTAAAAGAATATTTTTTTAAGAGGGTGATGAATGGGTGGATGGAGTTCAAGAGTGCAGCAGAAAGGCAGGCCATAAAGGACCAGGAGGGGAAAATATATAAAGGGATGGAAAGCATATAAATGGTGGATTGATAATGGGTTGGATGGGGTGAAGAACTAGTCATCAGCAATGTCCCCAACATCTCTGGCCTGGGCAAGAAGGGAGAAGGCAAGGCTGTTTACTGAAATTCAGGACAGGGAAAGTAGAGGAGGTGACAAGCAGGGGGAGGAGGTACACGAGAGACCAAAAAATTGACTCTCTCTGTAGAAAACTATGCTGGTCAGTGATTCAAGCGGGCTCTGGGGACCTAATTTACAGCAGTGAATCCAGGTAGTTAGAAGAGTCAGACACAGAACTGAGCCCCCAAGATCAACACACACAAATGACCCTTGTGGTTTTCCAACTGACTCAGCGACTCAGCTGCATGTGGGGACCCACCGTGTGCTGCACATCCTCTTTCCTGAAGATCATCAAGATGACCAGAGCACAGGGACTCTGCACTGCTGAGATGACTGGAAGTGATCTTCAGTGAGGTCAAAAACTGACGTGGAACCTAAAAAAGGCTTCTGTCCTACTGCCTGGGTTTCTCACACTCAGTACAGTTTATGTCTCTCCATGAAGAGGCACATCATCTGGACAATCATAGTTCATTCTGTTTCAAAGGGCATCACTGGCCTTTTCAGCACGTGGTTGTTCACTGGCCCTGCTGTTCAGGTCCACACAGGAAAACAGAGCAGCCCTATAAAATGCCTTGGGTGTATCCGCTGCTGCTGCTGCTGCTGCTGCTGCTGCTGCTGCTGCTGCTGCTGCTGCTGCTGCTGCTAAGTCGCTTCAGTCGTGTCCGACTCTGTGCGACCCCGTAGACGGCAGCCCACCAGGCTCCCCTGTCCCTGGGATTCTCCAGGCAAGAACACTGGAGTGGGTTGCCATTGCCTTCCCCAATGCATGAAAGTGAAAAGTGAAAGTGAAGTCACTCAGTCCTGTCCAACTCTTAGCAACTCCATGGATTGCAGCCCACCAGGCTCCTTGGTCCATGGGATTTTCCAGGCAAGAGTACTGGAGTGGGGTGCCATCGCCTTCTCCAGTGTATCCACTGGCACTGATTAAATAACATGTGCATACTGTCAACTGGGAAAAATCTATGTCACTTATATTTGCTGCTGTATATAGTTAATAACTACTGCTGCTGCTGCTGCAAAGTCGCTTCAGTCGTGTCCAACTCTGGGCAACCCCATAGACGGCAGCCCATCAGGCTCCCTCGTCCCTGGGATTCTCCAGGCAAGAACACTGGAGTGGGTTGCCATTTCCTTCTCCAAGGCATGGAAGTGAAAAGTGAAAGTGAAGTCACTCAGTTGTGTCTGACTCTTAGCGACCCCATGGACTGCAGCCTACTAGACTCCTCCGTCCATGGGATTTTCCAGGCAAGAGTACTGAAGTGGGTCGCCAGTGCCTTCTCTACTGATCACTATATAGAAGGTACAGGGACATGCAAGTGACCTGAATTATATTTTCCTTGAGAAGGAAAGGATTAAAAACAACCATCAACTGTGTTAAAGTGTTACAAAATTCCTCTAACCAAGCCACCTAAAAGGAGTGCCCTTATTTATTGCATATGTTATTTGGTCTCTGATTGGATTTTGGTAGTGGCTAGGGAGGGAAAAAGGTTCTGGGTTTTGGCTTTTCTTTTGTCCTTTTTTTTTTTTCTTTCTTTTGAAGTGCATGAGAGGCACACAATGAGTAGTTGTCTTCCTGGGAGAAGATATCTATCAAACGAAAAACAAACAAACATAAAAACCTCTGTTCACACTACTACATACAAAATAGATAAACAAGGATTTGCTGTATAGCACAGGGAACTAAACTCAATAACTTGTAATAACCTATGATGGAAAAGAATCTGAGAAAGAACATATACATCTGTGTGTATACATACATACATACATGCATATATGTGTATATAACCAGATCACTTTGCCTCACACCTGAAACTAATACAATACTGTAAATCAATTATTCTTCCATTTAAAGAAAATCATTTAAAAAAAATCTTTTATTGTCCAATAGCTATAACCATGGCATTATAAGACAGAGAAGGATGTCTGACTGATTGATTTCTCAAACAATACTCATTATTTTCCTCTTTCTGAATAATCTGTATAATCTCTGGCAATTATGGTAAAAAAACAGCACCAGAGCTGACAAGATGAATCACCAATCCCCCTAATTGTCTAGCAGTTGACAGAAGTTACCAAAATCAAGAGCCCTTGTTCGTTATAAGGATTTTTGAAACCTCAACCAAAACCTATCTTCAGACCAGACCACAGTACAACGCCAGGAAATGCATTTTCGCCGGGGGTGGGGGGAGGGTGGAAGGGTTCACACAAAAGCACTTGCTTTTATTCTGGAAGAAAAGGATCATTTGTTCACTCAGAATGAGAACTCAGACAGGTAGGCCAGCAGAAGGAGCAGTTAGGAACAGGAAGGTTGATTTTGACAACTGGTTCATCATATATTGACTTCCCGGGTGGCTCAGACGGTAAAGCGTCTGTCTGCAATGCGGGAGACCTGGGTTCGATCTCTGGGTTGGGAAGATCCCCTGGAGAAGGAAATGGCAATCCACTCCAGGACTATTGCCTGGAAAATCCCATGGACAGAGGAGCCTGGTAGGCTACAGCTCATTCGGTCGCAAAGAGTCGGACAGGACTGAGAGAATTCACTTTCACTTTCACTTTCATCATATATTAGAGAAGCAGAGGTTAGTTCCCCGAAGTGAAGTCCTGGAGGGTCACTGAAAGTGCACTTGGAAAGGGCATGAAGAAATCGTGAAGAGTGCCGTCCAGGCAGGGAAAGTGGTGGTGGAAGGGGGCAGAGCCAAGGTCCTCTCTTTGCATGTTTTACTTTGGGCATTGTGCCCATGTTCCCTTCCTTCAATACCCACACACACTCATCCTTGTTCCTCAGACCCTCCCAGGGCACAAGCACTTGGACTGTGAATTCCCTGCGTGACTCTGAGCTGGGTGAGCCTCCTATATCCCTTCTCCTAACACAAGGGATCGAAAGAATTGGAGAGAAGGTACATCTATATCACTTACGCCGTGGCTACCTTAATTAATAGGGGCATTTATACATTGGATTGACCTACAAAAACCCTTTCTCTCTGCACACAAGGAAGGCTGCAAGAAACAGCCCAGGTCCAAGGAGTGTTCTTGAAAGTCCAGATAGGTTCTGACCCTGACTACCAGCCCAGGGCACCACCCTCTCTTTCTCTCTGTCCATCTCGGGTCTGTTCTCTCTACAGGTTCCATTTGTAGCAAGGAGGAGGTGGGGGATGGTTGGCTTTGACAGGATGAATAATTTCTGAGTTATGTTGCTTCTTGGTGACGCCATTAACGTTTCATTAAGGGGAAATATCACAACTACTGACTGAAGTGAAAGTGAATGTGAAGTTGCTCAGTCATGTCCCACTCTTTGCGACCCCGTGGATTGTAGCCTACCAGGCTCCTTTGTCCATAGGATTTTCCAGGCAATAGTACTAGAGTGGATTGCCATTTCCTTCTCCAGGGGATCTTCCCAACCCAGGGATTGAACCTGGGTCTCCCGCTTTGTAGACAGACGCTTTACTGTCTGAGCCACTAGGGAAGTCTAAGGAGATCTTAAAAGGATTTGTTGGCCCCATCCGTTAATTTGTGCCCTAACCTTCCCCTACCCATGAAGCATCTGCTCAGCCTTAGCCAGAGAGGGGTCAACTTATCACTTCTTGCATACCAAGAATGTTACTGCCCCTTGCCTTTGGCCGAGTCTCTCCACCAGGTCCACTCCTGTCCATCCTTCAAGGAATATGAGTCCGACTCTTGACTAATACCTTCTTTGGAAATGGCTGTTAACTTTTCATCCCATAATGATGTCCCCTTCCTGTAATTCAGAGCAAAGGTGATCTAAAACTTTTACATTTTCTTGGCCTTTAGCAAGCCTGGGACTGCCTTGGTTCCACTCCTTTTGTGGTCATCTAACCTTTTATATGTAAATTCTGTCTTACCAACTTGGCTATAAGCTAAAGACTTGAAATGCAGCATCTAGCACAGTGCTGATTGTTTAAGGGCATTTGGTAATAGCTAAAAGTAAATGTTACTATGAGGAGATGATCAAATCCAGTCATCTCATTTTACAAATAAAATATAAAATGAGATAATTTTTCCAAAGTCACTGTGACAAACAGAAATCAGTCTGAAGCCTACCCCCCTTTACCAATCCATGTCTCTAAATTGCTGATTTCTACCCATGTACAAAGAATAAAGAATCTAGAATGCAGATAATAAAGACAGCTGTCATTCAATCCAGTTAGAATCCTGTATCTATAAAAGATTACTACTTGAACATCATTTCCAAATGAATGGGGAGAAGAACAAGGTGCCATCATCCTGAATAACCAAGACAGTTTGTGGAAAGGGGCTGAGGAGCTGACCTCCACCAGTCAGAATCAGCCCTCTTGGGTAGGCTGTGTCCTCTCATATAGTTACTCTATTTACAAGACTAAGAAATGACTTTCCTCCAATACCATTTCTGTCATTTTTGATCAAATGTAAAGATTTAAAGGTGTTTTAACACTCCTTAGACATATGCAGAGGTGTGGGTAGGAAATTTTATTTTGGTGTTTGTAATGGCACACTGAAAGCTCAGTAAAATGATGTGAACATCACCTTGACTACCTATTATTTTTATGCCAATAAAAATGCTTTCAGTTTCCATACTACTCTTCATCTTGCCTTATGGCATTGATTTCTACTCCTTTCTCAAGTTTTCTCACATGACTGTGTCTTTTGATAATATGCTATACTTTATTACCAACATCCTCAAGTGAGTCCCTGTATAAAGTCTCTAATTGTTCTTCTCTTATTCTTTTCTTAAACTCATTCCAACCAGACATTAGTCCTCATAACCCCACCACACCTGCTCTCATCAAAGTCCTCAGTGACCCCCACTTTGCTGGTTCCCTTGATCAGTTCTCAGCAATTCACATCTCTCACCATAATTGGCCTATCAGAAGCATTTGACGTAGTAGGTCATTTCTACTCCTTGATATATTTTTTTGTCACCTGCTTTCTAGGACCCTAAACTCTAGTTTCCTCATACATCATGGGTCATTCCTTCTCCATCTCCTTTATTGGTTCCTTCTCTTCTACCCAGCCTCTTAATGCTGGAGTATCTATCCCAAGATTGAGTCCTTTGGTCCTCTGTTCTTCTCTGTCAACAGTGACTTACCCAGTGTCATAATTTTAAACAGCTCCTAAATGCCAGGCCTCCCAGATTTCTATACCCAGTGCAGACCTCTCTCCTGAACTCTAGAATCACACTTCCACAACTGCCCACTTCATATTTACACTTAGAATTCAACAGAAACAGAATCCTTCATCACCTCTCAAACCTGAACCCTTAATCTTTCCCTTGAGATATCTCCACCTTAGTTTACTGTTACTCCATCCTTCCGGCTGTTCAGATCAAAAATTTTGAGGCCCTGTATTCCCAATGCCCTGATTCCTAGCCACTTGGATCATTGCCATACCTCTTTTTTTCAATTAATTTATTTATTTTAATTGATGGCTAATTACTTTACAATATTGTAGTGGTTTTTGCCATACATTGACATGATTCAGCCATGGGTATATATGTGTCCCCATCCTGAACCCCTCCCACCTCTCTCCACATCCCATCCCTCAGGGTTGTCCCAGTACACCAGCTTTGAGTGTCCTGTCTCATGCATCAAACGTGGACTGGTGATCTATTTCACATATGGTAATATACGTGTTTCAATGCTATTCTCTCAAATCATCCTACTCTTGCCTTCTCCCACAGAGTCCAAAACTCTGTTCTTTATATCTGTGTCTCTTTTGCCATCTCGCATATAGGATCATCATTACCATCTTTCTAAATTCTATATATATGTGTTCATTTCAGTTCAGTCACTCGGTCATGTCTGACTCTCTGCAACCCCATGAATTGCAGCATGCCAGGCCTCCCTGTCCATCACCAACTCCTGGAGTTTACCCAAATTCATGCCCATTGAGTCAGTGATGCCATCCAGCCATCTCATCTACTGCCGTCCTCTTCTCCTCCTATCCCCAATCCCTCCCAGCATCAGAGTCTTTTCCAATGAGTCAACTCTTTGCTTGAGGTGGCCAAAGTGGAGTTTCAGCTTTAGCATCATTCCTTCCAATGAACACCCAGGACTGAACTCCTTTAGAATGGACTGGTTGGATCTCCTTGCAGTCCAAGGGACTCTCAAGAGTCTTCTCCAACAACACAGTTCAAAAGCATCAATTCTTCGCTGCTCAGTTTCTTCACAGTCCAACTCTCACATCCATACATGACCACTGGAAAAACCATAGCCTTGACTAGATGGACCTCTGTTGGCAAACGAATGTCTCTGCTTTTGAATATGCTATCTAGGTTGGTCTTAACTTTCCTTTCAAGGAGTAAGCATCTTTAAATTTCATGGCTGCAGTCACCATCTGCAGTGATTTTGGAGCCCCCCAAAATAAAGTAACATTGTCTCCACTGTTTCTCCATCTATTTCCCATGAAGTGATGGACCAGATGCCATGATCTTCATTTTCTGAATGTTGAGCTTTAAGCCAACTCTCTCATTCTCCTCTTTCACTTTCATCAAGAGGTTTTTTAGTTCCTCTTCACTTTCTGCCATAAGGGTGGTGTCATCTGCATATCTGAGGCTATTGATATTTCTCCCAGCAATCTTGATTCTAGCTTGTGTTTCTTCCAGCCCAGTGTTTCTCATGATGTACTCTGCATATAAGTTAAATAAGCAGGGTGACAATATACAGCCTTGACATACTCCTTTTCCTATTTGGAACCAGTCTGTTATTCCATGTCCAGTTCTAACTGCTTCCTGACCTGAATACAGATTTCTCAAGAGGCAGGTTAGGTGGTCTGTTATGCCCATCTCTTTAAGAATTTTCCACAGTTTATTGTGATCCACACAGTCAAAGGCTTTGGCATAGTCAATAAAGCAGAAGTAGATGTTTTTCTGGAACTCTATTGCCTTTCCGATGATCCAGCGGATGTTGGCAATTTGATCTCTGGTTCCTCTGCCTTTTCTAAAACCAGCTTGAACATCTGGAAGTTCACGGTTCACGTATTGCTTAAGCCTGGCTTGGAGAATTTTGAGCATTACTTTACTAGCATGTGAGATGAGTGCAATTGTGCAGTAGTTTGAGCATTATTTGACATTGCCTTTCTTTGGGATTGGAATGAAAACTGACTTTTCCAGTCCTGTGGCCACTGCTGAGTTTTCCAAACTTGCTGGCATATTGAGTGCAGCACTTTCACAGCATCATCTTTCAGGATTTGAAATAGCTCAACTAGAATTCCATCACCTCCACTAGATTTGTTCATAATGATGCTTTCTAAGGCCCACTGGACTTCACATTCCAGGATGTCTGGCTCTAGACGAGTGATCACACCATCATGATTATCTTGGTCATGAAGATTTTTTTGCACAGTTCTTCTGTGTATTCTTGCCAACTCATCTTAATATCTTCTGCTTCTGTTAGGTCCATATCATTTCTGTCCTTTATTGAGCCCATCTTTGCATGAAATGTTCCCTTGGTATCTCTAATTTTCTTGAAGAGATCTCTAGTCTTTCCCATTCTGTTGTTTTCCTCTATTTCTTTGTACTGATCGCCGAAGATGGCTTTCTTACCTCTTCTTGCTATTCTTTGGAATTCTGCATTCAGATGCTTATTTCTTTCCTTTTCTCCTTTGCCTTTCACTTCTCTTCTTTTCACAGCCATTTGTAAGGCCTCCCCAGACAGCCATTTTGCTTTTTTGCATTTCTTTTCCATGGGGATGGTCTTGAAACCCGTCTCCTGTACAATGTCATGAACCTCATTCCATAGTTCATCAGGCACTCTATCTATCAGATCTAGTCCCTTACATCTATTTCTCACTTCCACTGTATAATCATAAGGGATTTGATTTAGGTCATACCTGAATGGTCTCGTGGTTTTCCCTACTTTCTTCAATTTAAGTCTGAATTTGGCAAAAAGGAGTTCATGATCTGAGCCATAGTCAGCTCCTGGTCTTGTTTTTCTTGACTGTATAGAGCTTCTCCATCCTTGGCTGCAAAGAATATAATCAATCTGATTTTGGTGTTGACCATCTGGTGATGTCCATGTGTAGAGTTTTCTCTTGTGTTGTTGGAAGAGGGTGTTTGCTATGACCAGTGCATTCTCTTGGCAAAACTCTATTAGCCTTTGCCCTGATTCATTCTGTATTCCAAGGCCAAATTTGCCTGTTACCCCAGGTGTTTCTTGACTTCCTACTTTTGCATTCCAGTCCCCAATAATGAAAAGGACATCTTTTTTGGGTGTTAGTTCTAAAAGGTCTTGTAGGTCTTCATAGATATGTGTAATATGCTGTATTGGTGTTTTTCTTTCTGACTTACTTCACTCTGTGTAATAGGCTCCCATTTCATTCACCTCATTAGAACTGATTCAAATTCATTCTTTTTAATAGCTGATAATACTCCATTGTGTATATATACCACAGCTTTCTTATCCATTGTCTGCCAATGGACATCTAGGTTGTTTCCATGTCCTGGCTATTATGAACAGTGCTGCGATGAACATTGGGGTACATGTGTCTCTTTCACTTCTGGTTTCCTCAGTGTGTGTGCCCAGCAGTGGGATTGCTAGGTTGTATGGCAGTTCTGTTTCCAGTTTTTTGAGGAATATCCACACTGTTTTCCATAGTGGTTGTACAAATATGCATTTCCACCAACGGTGTAAGAGGGGTCCCTTATCTCCACACCCTCTCCAGCATTTATTGTTTGTAGACTTTTTGATAGCAGCCTTTCTGACCAGTATGAGATGGTTCTGCACTGTGGTTTTGATCTGCATTTCTCTGATAATGAGTGATGTTGAGCATCTTTTCATGTGTTTGTTAGCCATTTGTATGTCTTCTTTGGAGAAATGCCTGTTTAGTTCTTTGGCCCAATTTTTGATTGGGTTGTTTATTTTTCTGGTATTGAACTGCATGAGCTGCTTATATATTTTTGAGATTAATTCTTGTCAGTTGCTTGCACTCATCTCACACGCTAGTAAAGTAATGCTCAAAATTCTCCAAGCTAGGCTTCAGCAATACGTGAACCGTGAACTTCCAGATGTTCAAGCTGGTTTTAGAAAAGGCAGAGGAACCAGAGATCAAATTGCCAACATCTGCTGGATCATGGAAAAAGCAAGAGAGTTCCAGAAAAACATCTATTTCTGCTTTATTGACTATGCCAAAGCCTTTGACTGTGTGGATCACAATAAACTGTGGAAAATTCTGAAAGAGAAGGGAAAACCAGACCACCTGACCTGCCTCTTGAGGAATCTGTATGCAGGTCAGGAAGCAACAGTTAGAACTGAACATGGAACAACAGACTGGTTCCAAATAGGAAAAGGAGTATGTCAAGGCTGTATATTGTCACCCTGCTTATTTAACTTATATGCAGAGGACATCATGAGAAATGCTGGACTGGAAGAAACACAAGCTGGAATCAAGATTGCTGGGAGAAATATCAAGAACCTCAGATATGCAGATGACACCACCCTTATGGCAGAAAGTGAAGAGGAGCTAAAAAGCCTCTTGATGAAAGTAAAAGAGGAGAGTGAAAAAGTTGGCTTAAAGCTCAACATTCAGAAAACGAAGATCATGGCATCTGGTCCCATCACTCCATGGGAAATAGATGGGGAAACAGTGTAAACAGTGTCAGACTTTATTTTTTTGGGCTCCAAAATCACTGCAGATGGTGACTGCAGCCATGAAATTAAAAGACGCTTACTCCTTGGAAGGAAAGTTATGACCAATCTAGATAGCATGTTCAAAAGCAGAGACATTACTTTGCCGACTAAGGTCCATCTAGTCAAGGTATGGTTTTTCCAGTAGTCATGTATGGATGTGAGAGTTGGACTGTGAAGAAAGCTGAGCACCAAAGAATTGATGCTTTTGAACTGTGTTGTTGGAGAAGACTCTTGAGAGTCCCTTGGACTGCAAGGAGATCCAACCAGTCCATTCTGAAGGAGATCAGCCCTGGGATTTCTTTGGAAGAAATGATGCTAAAGCTGAAACTCCAGTACTTTGGCCACCTCATGCGAAGAGTTGACTCATTGGAAAAGACTTTGATGGTGGGAGGGATTGGTGGCAGGAGGAGAAGGGGACAACAGAGGATAAGATGGCTGGATGGCATCACCAACTCGATGGACGCGAGTCTGAGTGAACTCCGGGAGATGGTGATGGACAGGGAGGCCTGGTGTGCTGCGATTCATGGGGTTGCAAAGAGTCCGACATGACTTTGCCACCTAATGCAAAGAACTGACTCATTTGAAAAGACCCTGATGCTGAGAAAGATTGAGTTTGAGCAAGTTTGGGAGATAGTAAAGGACAAGGAGGCCTGGCATGCTGCAGTCCTTGGGGTCACAAAGAGTCAGACATGACTGAGTAACTGAACTGAACCCACAGCCTATTCACGACACTGAAGCCAGAGAGATACTTTCAAAATGCAAATTAGGTCATATCACCATAAGATAAAACACTCTAACACTCCCTATTTCACTCAGAATATAAACCAAAGTGTTTACAGAGTCCCACAAGGACCTACCTGAATAATTCTTCATCTACTCTCTTACCTCTCTGACCTCACTTCTTACGACTTTCCTCATCCTTTAATTCACTCAGTACACAAAACAAGACAGGAGGCTGACTGTGGCTTAGATCATGAACTCCTTATTGCCAAATTCAGACTTAAATTAAAGAAAGTAGGGAAAACCTCTAGAGCATTCAAGTATGACCTAAATCAAATCCCTTATGATTATACAGCGGGAGTGACAAATAGATTCAACGGATTACATCTCACAGACAGAGTAACTGAAGAACTATGGATGGAGGTTTGTGACATTGTAGGGGAGGCAGTGATCAAGATCATCCACAAGAAAAAGAAATACAAGAAGGCAAAATGGTTGTCTGAGGAGGGCTTACAAATAGCTGTGAAAAGAAGAGAAGCAAAAGGCAAAGGAGAAAAAGAAAGATATACCCATTTGAATGTAGAGTTCCAAAGAATAGCAAGGAGAGATAAGAAAGCATTCCTCAGTGATCAATGCAAAGAAATAGAGGAAAACAATAGAATGAGAAAGACTAGAGGTCTCTTCAAGAAAATTAGAGATACCAAGGGAACATTTCACGCAAAGATAAGCTCAATAAAGGACCGAAATGGTATGGACTTAACGGAAGCAGAAGATATTAAGAAGAGGTGGCAAGAATACACAGAAGAACTGTACAAAAAAGATCTTCATGACCCAGATAACCATGATGTGTGGTCACTCACCTAGAGCCAGACATCCTGGAATGCAAAGTCAAGTGGGCCTTAGGAAGCATCACAAACAAAGCTAGTGGAGGTGATCGAATTCCAGCTGAGTTATTTCAAATCCTAAAAGATGATGCTGTGAAAGTGCTGCAGTCAATATGCCAGCAAATTTGGAAAACTGAGCAGTGGCCACCAGACTAGAAAGGATCAGTTTTCATTACAATCCAAAAGAAAGACAATGCCAAAGAATGTTCAAACTACCACACAATTGCACTCATCTCACACACTAGCAAAGTAATGATCAATATTCTCCACACCAGGCTTCAACAGTACGTGAACCATGAACTTCCAGATGTTCAAGCTGGATTTGGAAAAGGCAGTGCAACCAGAGATCAGATTGCGAACATTGGTTGGATCATAGAAAAAGCAAGAGAGGTCCAGAAAAACATCTACTTTTGCTTTATTGACTATGCCAGAGCCTTTGACTATGTGGCTCATAACAAACTGTGTAAAATTCTTAAAGAGATGGGAATACCAGACCACCTGACCAGCCCCCTGAGAAATCTGTATTCAGGTCAAGAGACAGCAGTTACAACTGGACATGGAATAGCAGACTGGCTCCAAATCAGGAAAGGAGTACGTCAAGGCTGTATGTTGTCACCCTGCTTATTTAGCTTATATGCAGAGTACATCACGTGAAATGCCAGGCTGTATGAAGCACAAGCTGGAATCAAAACTGCAGGGAGAAATAGCAATAACCTCAGATATGCAGATGACATGACTCTTATGGCAGAAAGCAAAGAAGAACTAAACAGCCTCTTGATGAAAGTGAAAAAAGAGAGCGGAAAAGTTGGCTTAAAACTCAACATTCAGAAAACTAAAATCATGGCATCCTGTCCCATCACTTCATGGTAGATAGATGAGAAAACAATGGAAATAGTGACAGACTTTATTTTGGGAGGGCTCCAAAATCACTGCAAATGGTGACTGCAGTCATGAAATTTAAAAAAAACTTGCTCCTTGGAAGAAAAGCTATGACCAACCTAGACACTATATTAAAAAGCAGAGACATTACTTTACCAACAAAGGTCCGTCTAGTCAAAGCTATGGTTTTTCCTGTAGTCATGTATGGATGTGAGAGTTGGACTATAAAGAAAGCTGAGTGCTGAAGAACTGATGCTTTTGAACTGTGGTTTTGGGGAAGGCTCTTGAGAGTCCCTTGGACTGCAAGGAGATCCAACCAGTCCATCCTAAAGGAAATCAGTGCTAAATATTCATTGAAAGGACTGATGCTGAAGCTGAAATGGCAATACTCTGGCCCCCTGATGTGAAGAACTGACTCACTGGAAAAGATCCTGATGCTGAGAGAGATTGAAGGCGGGAGAAGAAGGGGATGACAGGGGATGAGGTGTTTGGATGGCATCACTGACACGATGGATATGAGTTTGAGTGAGTCGGCTCCAGGAGTTGGTGATAGACAGAGAAGCCTGGCGTGCTGCAGTGCATGGCGTTGCAAAGAGTTGGATATGACTGAGTGACTGAACTGAACTGAACTGAGACACACTGACCTCATTACTCTCCTTGGAATATTGCAGCCACTCTACTGCCCCAGGTCCTTTACACCAGCTGTCACCTCTGCCTGGCAACATGCTTGCCCCAGAAATCTGCCTGGTTTCCTCCCTTACTCCTGTCAAGTCTCTCCCCAAATATCACTTTTCCAATGAGACTTACTGTGACCATGTTATTTATATTATAACATGCTTCCACTCATACTCCATAGTTCCCCTACCTCGCTCTACATCTCATTTTTCCTGAGCCATTATAACCTTATAGCATATAATATTTATTTAATTTACTATTTGCTCCACAAACCGCAGTAAAAGCTCTGTGAGGACACAGGTCTTCTTTGTTCACCAATATATCTCAGGTCCCTGGAATGATGCATCCACATATATGCTGAATGAGGGGATGAATGTGTTCAGCAAGCCCCTCCACTGCAGAGCAGTAGGGAACTGTCTACTGCATACCGCCTCAAATGAGGAAAGTCAGACCCAAAAAGGACTTGACTGTTAATCAAAGCAGAAGCTCAAGTCTTAGGATTTCATTTTCTCTTTCCCTCTCTCACACAGGTCACCTGTCACTTTTCATGTGGACTACTGTACAGGAAAGAACTTTCACTTTCTGGCAATATGGGTTATACTCACTCACCTCAGAACTGGAAAGAAATCGAAGACTGAGATGATGAATTCTTACCGACGCCCAAGCAAGGACAAATTCTCTACCTTCAGTAATCACTGAGCTCTTATTCTGTGCCAGGAACGGGAAACATGCTAAAGAAGGAAGGAAAGGCCGCTGCTTTCCTGGAGGTTAAATTCCAGTGTAATCACCTATCCCACCAAGGTCTGTGTCTGGGTGCCAGTTACTAGAACTCATTTGCCTTTTTGGGGACAGAAGAAAAACCCAGGTATTCTAGTTACATTCACCCTTAGAACATGTGGCTCACGGTGTGATCCCCAGCTAGCTGCATGGGCTCACCTGGGAGCCTGTTAGAAATGCAGACTCACAGGCCCTACCTCAGGCCTATGAATCAGAGACTGTATTTGAATAAGATTCCCAGGCAATTCTTATGCGCAGAAATGTTCCTATGCACTGCCTTGGAGCCCTCCCCTCACAGTAAACCCACTGGTATCACGTGACTTGTGGCCAACAGAAATTTGAGGAAGAGACATGAGAGAATCCAGCTCATATTCCCTTTTGCTAATAAACAAGGACTATCACTTGATGCCATAGATAATAATAGGAATTGTAGTAGAAGACTCTAGATTAATGTCCTTGATGATTTAAACATTCATAGAACACAAAACTGACCTGAAATATGTACATGATAATCATTTGCTAAACACTTTGAGATTTCAAACACATTCAAGAGGCAGTATTTAAAGGCCTTAATACATTTGAGTCTAGATTCTGAAGTTAAACATCCTGATTTCTAAGCTGTCACTCTATCATTAGTTGTGGTTCCTGGGTCAATTTTTTTGGCCTCTCTAAGTTTCCATTTCCCCTTCTATAAATTAGAAATAATAATAGTACTTACTTTATATGATTTTTATGAGGACTAGATAAGGTAATTGTGTATAAAGAAGTAAGCATCCAACATGCACACAAACTTTCCATTAGAAAATAAATAATTTCTAGAGATCTAATGTGAAGAAAGATGCTTGCTCCTTGGAAGAAAAGTTATGACCAACCTAGGTAGCATATTCAAAAGCAGAGACATTACTTTGCCAACTAAGGTCCGTCTAGTTAAGGCTATGGTTTTTCCTGTGGTCATGTATGGATTGTGAGAGTTGGACTGTGAAGAAGGCTGAGTGCCGAAGAATTGATGCTTTTGAACTGTGGTGTTGGAGAAGACTCTTGAGAGTCCCTTGGACTGCAAGGAGATCCAACCAGTCCATTCTGAAGGAGATCAACCCTGGGATTTCTTTGGAAGGAATGATGCTAAAGCTGAAACTGCAGTACTTTGGCCACCTCATGCGAAGAGTTGACTCATTGGAAAAGACTCTGATGCTGGGAGGGTTTGGGGGCAGGAGGAAAAGGGGACGACCAAGGATGAGATGGCTGGACGGCATCACTGACTCGATGGACGTGAGTCTGAGTGAATTCCGGGAGTTGGTGATGGACAGGGAGGCCTGGCGTGCTGCAATTCATCCAAAGAGTTGGATACGACTGAGCGACTGAACTGAACTGAACTGAATGTGAAGCATGATAATTGACTTAATAATGTATCTACCTCTGGAATGAGTAGATTTAGTGTTCTCAGAACAAAAAAAAAAGGTAAAGAAAGGAAAAAAGAAAGAAACATAATGCTAAACATATAATAAGAATACAATAAATTTTAGCTTATATTATTTTATTATTTTGTTTCAATCAACATTTCATTTATTTGAAAAATATTTTAGGAATATAATGTAATGTGTCGGTCATGTCTGACTCTTTGTGACCCCATAGCCTGCCAGGCTCCTCTGTCAAGAATACTAGAGTGGTTTGCCATTTCCTTCTCCAGGGATTTTCCCAACCCAGGGACTGAACCTGTGTCTCTTGCATTGGCAGGTGGATTCTTTACCACTGCGCCACCTGGGAAACCCTATTTTAGGAATAGGGTACAAAAATGGAGACAATCAGCATAAAGTATGAGGAACCTACTTAGATTAGCTAATAAAGCAAGACCTCTCTGGGGAAAAAAGGTTGACATGGAAACCTGGAGGATAAGAAATAGCCAGTCATGATGAGTCATGGAGTCATGCTGGGGAAGGGAAGAGCTGTTCAAGATAGATACAGATCACACAGGGCTTCAGAGTCTAGAAGAGGGGAATGGAATTCATACATCATCATGGAAAGCTACTGAATCCTTCCAGACAGAGGAGTGAATTGGACAAATATACGAATGTATATTGGGGTGCCACTGGGGACAAAGGTCTGGGAAAAGTCCCTGGGACGTATGGAGATGAATCAAACATGGGGTCAGCTTCTAAAGAACTGTCATTCTAATAGTCTGGCTTGAGACTTAATGCCAAAGTAGCAAAGTTCCCCTCCCATGTCCTCCCACCCTTCCTCTGCACCTCCTCACTGAACATGTCCAGGAACCAGCTCACCCATCGGCTCCTTTCTGGAACTTGTACTGACCTCTCTGTCCCCTGAGTCCCTATCTCCTTTGTCTGATTTCTCAGAGAGCCTGGCACCCGCCTGTGTAATAGAGCCTCGATCTCCTGTGGCTGTAATTAGTTGCATCCTTTCTATACTTGTTTATGGCTAAATCTATGTTTTCCATTTTTGTAGTCTCACTACCGATTATAACGCTGGCAGGTTGGCACATGGCCAGTTCTCAATAAATGTTATTGTAAATAAAAGAACTAACATTTGTATGCCATTTCTTCCTTTATGGCCAAAAAAGTGTATGCCAGATTCAGTTTCTGTGCTTCAGTGATAAAGCACAGACCCCCTGACTAGGGGTTTTCTCGAAGAGAATTATCTCTTTGAGTGACTACCCCAGGAAGAGGAAAAGCAATTTGAAATGCATTTTACTAATAAGTGGATGTGTATTTTACACACCTTGTGGTTTCTTTTTTAAAATTCAGCCCAGAATTATTACCATAGAAACCATAGAAGAACATATCCACCACCAGCGTCTTGGTCTATTTTTTGAGTTTTTCCTCCCATGGTCCTTTGTTGTGCTTCTCATCTCACAGTAGGGGAAACTGCGGCACAGGAAGGGCAGGCCGCACAATGAGTCAGTGATCAAGCAAGCTCTTCCTGCGAGCAGGGTGCTCTGGAGGTGTCTCTGAGGTGGCTACACTCATCTCTGACCTTGCCCTCCCCTCTCTGCGCTGCTTTCTCTGCTAGGTCTCCTCCAGGCATAGCTTCCACTCTTCCCTGGTCCTATTAGTCCAGCCCTGTATCCCCAGTCAGCCCGGAAAACCCAGCCACGCCCGTGCAGACTCCTCACCTGGACAATCCCTCCTATGCTGGCCCCCTACCCTGCCCCAGAGGGGCTCACGACCCCCCTTTCTGCCACCTCTTCTCCTACCTGGTCACAAATGCTAGTTGAATCTTCAAGCTCTGCCTCTCTTTCCCTTAAAGTCCTGCTATTTGAAACAAATATAGAACCTCAAGTTGACAAAGAACGCAGAGTCATCCAATGCCACCTACGAAAGTACCTTACAAAGTAATAGCGGCTAATCTGGTCTTCCCTTGTGGTACGGTGGACAGGAGCCCACTTGCCAACGCAGGAGACAAGGGTTTGATCCATGGTCTGGGATGACTCCACATGCCACCAAGCCTGAGAGCCCCCACTACGGAAGCCCGGGTGCCCTAGAGCCTGTACACCGAGGGCAACTACTGAGGCCACATGCTACAGCTACTGAAGGCTGCACCTAGAGCCTGTGTGCCACAAAAGTCACCACAGTGAGAAGCCCTTAGTGAAGAGTAGCCCCTACTCACTGCAACTACAGAAAGACTGTCCAGAGCAGGGAAGACCCAGTGCCGTCCAAAATAAATGAACAAAATTTTTTTAAAAAAATAGCAGCTAATCTGAAAAGCAGTTTGTGTTTCTGGGTAGTTAATGGAAAAGAAAAAAAAAAAACGATCAGCACTGAGAGGAGCCAAAATTAAGTACCCTTTCAAGAATCAGGGTAAGCTAATTGCCACATCTGTTTGGTCATTCACTGGAGGAGCTAGAACTCATGTCTACCAAAACTGTTCTTGGATCTAAGAAGATGAGAGAAAAGAAGTCTGTTACATGAACATTCATCCTTGCTGGAGAAGATCCAAGTGTGGACAACAAGAAACTTATATAAAGTATCATACAAAATGATGAAAATACAATTAGGTATCAAAGTGAGCATTTCTTTAAAATTCGAAGAGAAATTGTAATGAATTCAGTTCAGTTCAGTTCAGTCACTCAGTCGTGTCCAACTCTTTGCAACCCCATAGACTGCAGCACACCAGGATTCCCTGTCCATCACCAACTCCTGGAGTATGCTCAAACTCATGTCCATTGAGTCAGTGATGCCATCCAACCATCTCATCTGTTGTCCCCTTCTGCTCCTGCCTTCAATCTTTCCCAGCATCAGGGTCTTTTCAAATGAGTCAGTTCTTCACATCAGGTGGCCAAAGTATTGGAACTTCAGGTTCAGCATCAGTCCTTCTAATGAATATTCAGGACTAATTTCCTTTAGGAGAGACTGGTTGGATCTCCTTGCAATCAAATAGACTCTCAAGACTCTTCTCCAAGAGCGCAGTTCAAAAGCATCAACTCTTCAGTGCTCAGCTTTCTTTATAGTCCAACTCTCACACCCATACGTGACTGGAAAAACCATAGCTTTGACTAGATGGACCTTTGTTGGTAAAATAATGTCTCTGCTTTTTAACATGCTATCTAGGTTGGTCATAGCTTTTCTTCCAAGGAGCAAGCATCTTTTAATTTCATGACTGCAGTCACCGTCTTCAGTGATGTTGGAGCCCAAGAATATAAAGTCTGTCACTGTTTCCATTGTTTCCCCTACTATTTGCCATTAAGTGATGGGACCGGATGCCATGATTTTCATTTTTTGAATGTTGAGTTTTAAGCTAGATTTTTCACTCTCCTCTTTCACCTTCATCTAAAAGGTTCTTTAGTTCCTCTTCGCTTTCTGCTGTAAGGGTGGGTCATCTGCGTATCTGAGGTTATTGATATTTCTCCCTGCAATCTTGATTCCAGCTTGTGCTTCATCCAGTCTGGCATTTTGCTTGATGTACTCTGCATATAAGTTAAACAAGAAAGGTGACAATATACAGTCTTGATGTACTTCTTCCTTTCCCAATTTGGAACCAGTCCATTGTTCCATGTCCAATTCTAACTGTTGCTTCTTGACCTGCATACAGATTTCTCAGGAGGCAGGTAAGATGGTCTGGTATTTCCATCTCTTTAAGAATTTTCCACAGTTTGTTGTGATCCACACAGTCAAAGGTTTTAGCATAGTCAATGAAGCAGAAGTAGGCGTTCTTCTGGAATTTTCTTGCCTTTTCAATGATCCAGTGGATGTTGGCAATTTGATCTCTGGTTCCTCTGCCTTTTCTAAATCCGGCTTGAACATCTGGAAGTTCTTGGTTCATGTACTGTTGAAGCCTGACATGGAGAATTTTGAGCATTACTTTGCTAGCATGTGAGCTGGTAGACTGCAGTCCATGGGGTCGCTAAAAGTCAGACATGACTGAGTGACTTCACTCTCACTTCTCACTTTCATGCATTGGAGAAGGAAATGGCAACACACTCCAGTGTTCTTGCCTGGAGAATCCCAGGGATGGGGGAGCCTGATGGGCTGCCATCTATGGGGCTGCACAGAGTCAGACATGACTGAGGTGACTTAGCAGCAGCAGAGATGAGTGCAATTGTGCGGTAGTTTGAATATTCTTTGGCATTGTCTGTCTTTGAGATTGGAATGAAACTGATCTTTTCCAGTCCTATGGCCACTGCTGTTTTCCAGATTTGCTGGCATAATGAATGTAGTACTTTCACAGCATCATTCTTTAGGATTTGAAATGACTCAGCTGGAATTCCATCACCTCCACTAGCTTTGTTCGTAGTGATGGCCCACTTGACTTTGCACTCCAGGATGTCTGGCTCTAGGTGAGTGATCACACTATCGTGGTTATCTGGGTTATTAAGATCTTTTTTATATAGTTTTTCTGTGCATTGTTGCCACCTCTTCTTGATATTTTCTGCTTCTGTTAAGTTCATACCATTTCTGTCCTTTATTGAGTTCATCTTTGCATGAAATGTTCCCTTGGTATCTCTAATTTTCTTGAAGAGATCTCTAGTCTTTCCCATTCTATTGTTTTCCTCTATTTCTTTGCATTGATCACTGAGGAAGGCCTTCTCATCTCTCCTTGCTATTCTTTGGAACTCTGCATTCAGATGGGTGTATCTTTCCTTTTTCCCTTTGCTTTTTGCTTCTCTTCTTTTCTCAGCTATTTGTAAGGCCTCCTCAGACAATCATTTTGCCTTTTGGCATTTCTTTTTCTTTGGGATGGTTTTGATCACCACCACCTGTACAATGTTATGAACCACTATCCATAGTTCATCAGGCACTCTGTCTATCAGATCTTGTCCCTTAAATCTAATTCTCACTTCCACTGTATAATCATAAGGATTTGATTTAGGTCATGCTTGAATGGTCTAGTGGTTTTCCCTACTTTTTTCAATTTAAGTCTGAATTTGGCAATAAGGAGTTCATGATCTGAGTCACAGTCAGCTCCTGGTCTTGTTTTTGCTGACTGTATAGAGCTTCTTCTTCTTCGGCTGCAAAGAATATAATCAAGCTGATTTTGGTACTGACCATCTGGTGATGTCCATGTGTAGAGTCTTCTCTTGTGTTGTTGGAAGAGAGTGTTTTCTATGACCAGCTCATTCTCTTGGCAAAACTCTATTAGCCTTTTCTCTGCTTCATTTTGTACTCCAAGGCCAAGCTTGCCTGTTACTCCAGGTATCTCTTGACTTCTTACTTTTGCATTCCAGTCCCCTATGATGAAAAGGACATCTTTTTTTTGGTGTTAATTCTAGAAGTTCTTGTAGGTCTTCATAGAAGAAATTGCACATTTTTAAAAAGGTGATAAATATCACAAAATCCCAAGTCATCCAATGTCAGAGCAGTGAGGATCCCTGGAGTTTTTTCTAACAGGATAGGTAACTCTGACTTTAATCCTGGAGTTCTTTTTCTTCTTTGTTCCCTGTCTATATTTTTTTGAAAAGTTGTCTGTCTTCCTCTCCTCCATTTCCTCATCAGTGAATCTCCCCCTAATTGCTGACACTGTTTTCTAGTCTATACAACTCCACTGAATCATCTCTCAAAGATTCCCAGTGCCTCCTCATCACCTAATCAGATGGCTTTTACTCAGCCTTTGTGCTACTGGTCTCTCTTTCGTGCAGACAATCATAACTGAAAATGAGTCCTGCTGAAAACAAGTCCTTTTACTGAGTCTGTGATTCATCTTTCTATCCATAACTTTTTTCCCTTTCTTATCCCCTGACCTCAATTCTGTGCTGACCACTAATCAACCAGAATCAGATGATTAATGTTGCAGTTGTCCCTAAATATTGTTAATGGACTAAAGTTGCTATTGTTATATTTCAGTATTAATATACAAACTAAAGTTGTTTTTCCAGGACAAGATGAGCTCAGAGACCCCTAAGCCATGGGCCACCTGGCTAGAGAATCATAAACTGGACACATCTTGACTCCTAAAAACATGATTAAGAAATGTCACAGGATGATGATTTATCCCAGTTTTTCTGTTCTTCCCCTTAAAATTATCCCTGACTCAAAGACCAAGGTGGAATGGATCTGAGTCCTATCTCCCACTCCTTTGCTTGACTCCCTGCAAATAAATCCTTACTTTGCTGCAAATACTTGCTACCAGAGTTTGGCTTTCTGCCTTTTGGGCACACAAGCCCTTGCTCAGTTATATAATCACACCTGCCTTCTCAGAATTCTATCAGTGTTGGCATGCACAAGGCTATATTGTCACAGTCTCCCTACCATATCTATTCATCTTTTTTTTCTTGGTTTCACTTTCTCCTTCCATGTACCAAATTGGGTATAACCCAAGGCTCAATCCTCAATCCCTGCTTTTGGCAGTCCAGGAGTTTCCCCATCACCTCACAAAGCTTCAAACATAAAAGTAATGACCAAATCTGTAACTCTGGCCCTGACACCTCTTCAGTATGTCAGCTCTGCCAGTTGGACACCTCCATAGGAAAATCTCACTGAGCCTTAAACTCCATGTGTTCAAAGCCTAATGATATGCACTTCAAAACTGGGTTCTGTGTTCCCAAAACTCACTAGATTCTGAAATTCAATGTTTCTAAAATTAAATGCATCATCTTCCCTCATAACTAGCTATTTATCAGAACTTCCCCTTTCTGTTAAAGATCTGAACCAAGGAGATGAGTATCAAGCCATAATTTCAGATAAGAAAATGATACTATCTTGCTCCTATCCTGTCTACATAAAGCAATTCATTCTGGTTTGTTCCTCATGAGAACAGGAAGTTGCTCTGAAGAGTTGGTTGGGAGAGAGCATCTGCAACCCACTTCATGAACTTTTGTTTACATGCAATTCTGTGTCTGTCTCCACCTAGACTTAGAGCAGAGGCTCCAGGCCCTATTAGCATGAAAGCACATTTTGTGGTCAATGATGCTATTGTGATTCTGGTAGCTAACAGGAACATTTAAAAGCATTTAAAAGATGAACATTGTGTTATCAATACTATTTTCAAAAACAAACAAACAAAACTAAGAAGCAAAAAAACTTTACTTTACACTTGTAGAATTGAGGTGCAAGAGCAAAAACAGCTCTTAACCCTGTTCTTAGTACCTCAAGGAACTAGAAAATATCCTTACAAAAAGGAGCAGAATGGCAGAGTTCAGGGGAGAGTGTTCAGTGAAAAGAGAGAGGAAGAAGAAAAGGGGAGGAGAGGGAGTGAGGAGAGAAAGAAGAGGAAAAGAGAGAGCACCAAAGTAAAACAAGAACCTCCAACCTTTGCAGAATAAAATGGATTCTTCAATGCCCTAAAGCAAAAACCAAAATTTTCTCAACTGAATATTGAGGAAAGAGAAATTGACTAATCAGTTTCAAAGACTGACATACTGAGTGGCTTCTAATGGAAACTGACCTGGAAGTCTGGAGAGATGTTTTGTTAAGGAGGCAAAATTCAGCCAACAAGAGAAGCTGGGATATAAAGTGAAAAGAAGCAAGAGCAATTTCCCTTTTAAAATCATAGTATTATGACCAACCCTGGGACTTCCCTGGTGGTCCAGTGGTTAAGAATCTGCCTGCCAATGCAGGGGACATAGGTTTGTTTCCGGTCCAGGAAGATCCCACTTGCTGTGTCACAACTACTGAGCCCACGTTCTACAGCCTGTGCTCTGCAGCAAGAGAAGCCGCCGCACTAAGAAGCCCACACACCACAGCCAGAGAGTAGCCCCACTCACTGCAACTAGAGAAAAGCCCGTGCACAGCGACGAAGACACCGCGCGGCCAAAATACAGATTGGCATTTTATCTTATCTGGGTAATCCAGAGTCCGTGTATGTATCACAGCTGTAAGTGGCTGGGTAGAATATACAGGTAGTTCTTATAGTAATACATACACACATATATCCACTGCTAAGTCACTTCAGTCATGTCTGACTCTGTGCGACCCCATAGACGGCAGCCCATCAGGCTCCCCCGTCCCTGGGATTCTCCAGGCAAGAACACTAGAGTGGGTTGCCATTTCCTTCTCCAGTGCATGAAAGTGAAAAGTGAAAGTGAAGTTGTTCAGTCATATCCGACTCTTTGCGACCCCATGGACTGCAGCCTACCAGGCTCCTCCGTCCATGGGATTTTCCAGGCAAGAGTACTGCAGTGGGGTCCCATTGCCTTCTCCCACATATATCCACATTTATACCTAAAGTAGATAATACAATCACAGAGGAAAATACCTTCAGTATTCAGAACTGAGCATGCCCAAATGATAAATGGCCAATTTGTCAATGTTCCCCAGGGTTCTGACTTTGGTTCTTCTCTTACACTATTCTTTTTCCCTTTGTGATCTTCTCTTAATTTTGAGACCTGCATATCCAGATCTATACTATGCGTTTTCACGTGTGTCCTTCAGGGGTTTTGTTTCTATCTTATTGCCATATAACAAACTACCACACATGCAATGGTAAAGAAACATTGATTCTCACGCTCATGAATCTGCAGATTGATTGTAGTTCAGCTCATCTAGAATGAGCTTGGCTAGGCAGTTCTGCTCCAAAGTGTGGGTTAAGCTTAGATCTGCTCTGTATGTGTTTTGTTCTGGGACCCAGAATGAAAGAGCTTTTTATTTTCATGGTAGGTGGTAGAAGTTCCTTCCCTGAGCACAAATATACAATGCCTCTTTGGCTTAGGCTTTGAAAGGGCAGCTATCATTTTCATCCACATTCTATCAGTTAAAGCAAGCCATGCACCCAAGAACACCATCAAAGGCTCAAAGAAGAGCAGTTTTCTCATAGAGGCTGAGAAAAGGAAGTGAATGATATTTAATCTGCTAAATTTCTCAAACTGAATAACTTCAAATCTTTCATCCTTGTTGTTCTCTTTTATTTAGTGTCTGGCACCACTATAAACTCAGTTAGAAAATCAAGAGTCATTATAACATCTGCCTACCTTCAGTAACTGTTTATCAAATCTTATTGATTCTCATTTTTACATTTTTAATTTATCTGTACTTAATTTAGGCCTGAAGTGAAAACTATAATGATTTTCTGACTGCCAACTGTATTATTCCAGAGCTGGTTATTCTGTTATCCTACAATTAGAGAAAGCAAGTAAACTTAGGTGATCATTAAAAGCTCTTTTTTTCAGTACTCCATCTAATAAATGTGGAATAAATGATTGAATTTATAAACCCTAATCAACTATTGTGGAGAAGGTGATAGCACCCCACTCCAGTACTCTTGCCTGGAAAATCTCATGGACGGAGGAGCCTGGTAGGCTGCAGTCCATGGGGCTGGGAAGAGTTGGACATGACTGAGCGACTTCACTTTTTACTTTCATGCATTGGAGAAGGAAATGGCAACCCACTCCAGTGTTCTTGCCTGGAGAATCCCGGGGACAGGGGAGCCTGGTGGGCTGCCGTCTATGGGGTCGCACAGAGTCGGACACGACTGAAGCAACTTAGCAGCAGCAGCAGCAGCAGCAGCAGCAATCAACTATTGATGGGCTTCCCTGGTGGCTCAGAGGGTAAAGCAGCTGCCTGCAATGAGGGAGACCTAGGTTCGATCCCTGAGTCAGGAAGATCCTCTGGAGAAGGAAATGGCAAGTCAACTATTGACTCAAGGAAAAATCATCTGCAGCTGAAACCATTAGATCAGGCATTCTCAACCTCAGCACTACTAACTTTTTTCATCATCAGAATTCTTACTGTCTTTTTCGAATTTCACATCCCTTGGACTTCAAAGAGATCCAACCAGTCCATCCTAAAGGAAATCAGTCCCGAATATTCATTGGCAGGACTAATGTTGAAGCTGAAACTCCCATACTTTGGTCACCTGATGCAAAGAGCTGACTCATTTGAAAAGACCCTGATGCTGGGAAAGATTGAAGGTGTGAGGAGAAGGGGATGACAGAGGATAAGATGTTTGGATGGCATCACCAACTCAATGGACATGAGTTTGGGTAAACTCCAGGAGTTGGTGATGGACAGGGAGGCCTGACATGCTGCAGTCCATGGGGTTGCAAAGAGTCAGACGCGACTGAGTGACTGAACTGACTGAACTTCTCAAATGCTTGGGATACTGCACTGTCAGTATGTTCTCTTCACTTGTATCCCATCTCACTTCCCAACAAACGTTTCGTTTTGTGTTTTTTTTAAACTGGAGTATAGTTGCTTTACAGTGTTGTGTTAGTTTTGCTGTACAATGAAGTGAATCAGCTGTGTGTGTGTGTGTGTGTGTGTGTGTATTTCCTTCCTTTTGGACCTCCCTCCCAACCCACCCTGTCCCAGCCCTCTAGCCTACAGAGCACTGAGCTGAGCTCGCTGTCTATACAGCAGGTTCCCACGAACTTTCTGTTTTACATTTGGCTGTGCGCATACGTCAGTCCCAACCTCCCAATTCATCCCCTCCACCCCCGTGTTCACACATCCACTCCCTACCTCAGCATCTCTATTTCTGCCCTGCAAATAGTTTCATCTGTACCGATTTTTCCTAGATTCCATATTCATGTGTTAATATACAATATTTGCTTTTCTCTTCCTTACTTCACTCTGATTGAAAAGTTTAAGCAATTTTGTACTACTCACCACATGTCTCATCACTTCCCTGGTAGCTCAGATGGTAAAGAATCTGCCTGCAGTGAGGGAGACCCAGGTTCGATCCCTCAGTCAGGAAAATCCCCTGGAGAAGGGAGTGGCAACCCACTCCAGTGTTCTTGCCGGGAGAATCCTATGGACAGAGGAACCTGGTGGGCTACAGTTCATGGGGTTGTGAAGAGTCAGACATGACTGAGCGGCTTTCACTTTCACCACATGCCAGCGTCTATCAGAACCGTAGCGACAGGATTCTTATTGCCAGCTATCCAACTCTAAAATCCTATTTTGTCTGCCTTCTCAGACGGACTTTCTTGGGAATAGACACCAAGAGAGAGATTTGTGGAAGATCTCATTTGTGTTTGTTCTCGGGAACACCACATTTCTGGGAGAGAAAGAAGAAGGACTAGACAAAGGGAGGAACTGAACTGCAAAGAAGTTGAGACAAAGGCCACTACCTATCCCATGGGGAGCTCTGGGAGTAGAATGGCCCTTCAAAATTGTTTTGTTTTTTAATATTTTTTCCAAGTTAAGTTTATCAAGGTAAATTTACATCCAGTTAAATTATCTTTTTTTAGTGTACAGTTCTATGAATTTTGACACACACATACACTCATGTAACTGCCTCCACAATAAGGATATAAAATGCTTCTATCCTCCCCAAAAGTTCTCTCACATGACTGGGATCAATCCCCACTCCTTCTTTGCCATGGCGACCACTGATTTGATTTTTGCCATTGTGGTTTTAGTGTCTTCTGAAATATCGTTTGGATGGAATCATGCAGAATGTCATCTTTCGAATCTGGTTGTTTTAAATTGTGGCAGTGGCATTGTGCCATCATGTCGGCCCGTCCCTGATGCAGACACCTACAGGGAGGGTGTGAAACCTTGCAGAAGGCAGCTGCCTTCAGCTGAGGGCAGTTTCCATCAGCTGTGAACCTTCCGTAGTCAACATTCTCGTTGCTTGAAAATGCGTGCCTCGGTCTTGAAGCAATGTGGGCAGTGCATCGCGCTACCCACTATGGTGTAAGTGTGCTCTAAGGTTGGACAGAGCCAGGTTCAACATGTTCTGGGGGTGTGAGTGAAGGGTATATTACATCAGAGTAGTTGAGGCACATAATATCCGCTTGCCCCACCCTAACGTCCTTTTATCTCAGTCAGTGGTTCCCTACACAGTCAGTTTTGCCGCAACAAGGGAACATTTGACAGTGTCTGAAGACGTGTTTGGTTGCCACAACTGGGAGGGTGGGGGGTGGAGGTTGCTTCTGGCCTCTGGTACGATGCTGCTAACCACCCAATAGCGCACAATACAATATCTTCCCCAACAAAGATTTATTCTCATGCTCAAAATGTCGATAGTGCTAAGGAATGAGAAAGTTAAAGGGCCTCCTAGGCAACATATAAGACTAACCCTAGAAGCTGGAGGTTAGAGCTCTAAAAAAATCTGAGAATTGGGTCCCAGTCTTAACCTTAGTGTGCTCCAGACAAGTTTAAAATCTCAACTCTGACAAGTCCAGTATGCCAGAGGAAGGACCCTGCTTCAAAAAGCATGGTACTTTGAGACTGGAAAACAGGACCTTTAGGTCAATGCTCTAAAAATCCTTGAAACATCAGATTCCCTTGACCTTTCTGTGCCTTCAGAAGAGGCCCACTCCTCCATATTAAAAATTAACATTCCCCTTTTCTTGAAGATGACACAGAGGCCTCTCCCTTACAAGAAAAAAAAAAACTTTCAAAGATTAAAATTTGCTTCCACCTCCTCCTCTTAGCCATCAGAGCAAACTAGAGTCATTCACAACATGGCATATTATGGTAGGAAGACCAAACTCTACCACCCTTACCTTTCAGCTGAGATAATAAATCAAAACAATCTTGTATGCTAGGCAGGGGGATGACAGGAGCGGTAGTCCTCGCCGTATTTCCATTTAATTCATGTCTGATTCATAAGGAAACCATGTGATCCTAGAGAATAACAATGGGCTGCAACAAACTCCATCCATACTACCTCTACGTGCAGCTGTGGTGACAGACATGCTATTTTTAGTTAAAGCGCACTGGCACTGTCTCGATAACAAAGTGTTTATCACTGATCTGGTCAAAGAATTCTTTTCCATATTATCAAGACAACAGAGCAGAAACAGTTCATGTTCCCATGGAAGGGACAATATATTGCAGTTATGGTTTTGCTCTAAGGTGATACTCTCTCCCTCTGTCATAATATAGTCTAAAGGGACTTGGGCCATCTGAACATATATTAGTATATTCTGCAGATGGCACCATGTTAATCAGTTGAGATAAGCAAGAAATGGCAGGCATTTTGAAGGCCTTGGTAAGACACAAACACTCTAGAGAGCGGGAGATGCATCCCATGAAGATTCAGAAGCCTGTCTCACTAGTGAAAACTATAGGGGTCTAGTGGCCTGGGGGATGATTTAAACAACACCTTTAGTAGGATCTTCATCTCTCCTTGCCCTTATCCTTCCACTACAATTCATGCAGACCTCCAATCACCTCTGAATGACACCAAAAGCTACATATCCAAAATGAAACTCACAACCTTCCCCAGAGACCCTGCTCCTCTCCTGTGTTGTATCTCTTGGTGAATGTCTCTACCACCCAACCCATTAATCCTATATGCCCCAGCTTTATCTCTGTCTTTACCCCAAATCCAATAAATCACTGAATCCTAAGCATCTCTCAAATCAGCCTTCTTATTTTTTCCACTGCTATTGCTCTAATTCAGGCCTTCCCCATCTCTTTCCTCATCTGACACTGGAGACAAATACATGAGTGGAAGGAATATCAGTTTTGGAAACCTGCTGGTCTGCTGACCTGGGTTTTAATTTTCATTTTACCCACTCTCTGCTACATGAACTTGAACAATTAAACTAACCTAAGACTCAGATATGCAGATGACACCACCCTTATGGCAGAAAGTGAAGAGAAACTAAACAGCCTCTTGATGAAAGGGAAAGTGGAGAGTGAAAAAGTTGGCCTAAAGCTCAACATTCAGAAAACGAAGATCATGGCATCCGGTCCCATCACTTCATGGGAAATACATGGGGAAACAGTGTCAGACTTTATTTTGGGGGGCTCCAAAATCACTGCAGATGGTGATTGCGACCATGAAATTAAAAGACGCTTACTCCTTGGAAGAAAAGTTATGAGTAACCTAGATAGTATATTCAAAAGCAGAGACATTACTTTGCTGACTAAGGTCTGTCTAGTCAAGGCTATGGTTTTTCCTGTGGTCATGTATGGATGTGAGAGTTGGACTGTAAAGAAGGCTGAGTGCCGAAGAATTGATGCTTTTGGACTGTGGTGTTGGAGAAGACTCTTGAGAGTCCCTTGAACTGTAAGGAGATCCAACCAGTCCATTCTGAAGGAGATCAACCCTGGGATTTCTTTGGAAGAAATGATGCTAAAGCTGAAACTCCAATACTTTGGCCACCTCATGCAAAGAGTTGACTTATTGGAAAAGACTCTGATTCTGGGAGGGATTGGGGGCAGGAGGAGAAGGGAACGACAGAGGATGAGATGGCTGGATGGCATCACTGACTCGATGGATGTGAGTCTGAGTGAACTTCGGGTGTTGGTGATGGACAGGGAGGCCTGGAGTGCTGCGATTGGGGTCGCAATGAGTCGGACATGACTGAGCAACTGAACTGAACTGAACTGAAAGACTTAATTTCTTCCTCTGTAATAAGAGATAATAAATATCCAAATAATAATGTTAGTATGAGGATACAATGAAACTAATGTGTAAATTGCCTGACATAGAGGTCAGCATATTTTCCTAGAAGGGTAGACTTCATAGTGTAAAGCAGTCAAACTCCCTCCAAATTAAATTATAATAAATTTTATATAACTCCATTCAAAAATTCAATAGGATTTGGCAGGTAAGTGAATGAGGGGAAAGGCACTGGAGGAGTTGATTATAAACTCCACACAAATAATAAATATATAAAAGTTGCCAACAACAAAAAGTCATAAAGATGCAGTTATCAAAATAGAATGACTAGCCCAATAACAGACAAAAAGACCAAAGGAACCGAGGAGAGTTTGGAACACTTAAAATACAAAATTCAACTGAGCAATCTTGCTTTCTATTTAGCTTTATCCAACAGCTCATGAGTTGAGCTGCACACCATCTAGTAAACAGAAGGGTTCTCCAAGGAGCTGTATAAAATGGATGGCTTTTCCAGAAATGGAACAGGACAAAGAGGCTATTAGCAAAAGAAAAGAAAGTTTCAGGCAAAACTACCTCATCAGTGCTGACCAGAAATTTCCAGAAATTCCATTCCTGAGAGAAGTAGAAGCTGCAATTAAGTCTAGGTTTGCTGTTCTGGGGACAAGTGGTTCCATCTTAGGCCTGTTGACTTTTTTTTTTCCCCTTTTTTTTTTTAAACAGAAACAAACCCAAGCATAAGGGGAGCTTAGTCTAAGATCGTGTTGTCCTTTCAAATGAATGGGGAATTAAAGCGAGGTGTGACATATCTGATTTGAAAAATCTGTTTACTACTTATCTCAACTATATAAAAGTAGATTTTTACTGGAACTAAAGCAAATGAAAGCTCTCTATTAGAAGAAAACAGAGAAATATGTATCTGTAAGTATAAGGTGAGGTAAGTCTAAGTGTAACAAGAAGCTGTAAAGAAAACAATAGATTTGCTTTTAAAAATTAAACATTTCTACATGGAAAAAGTTAATAGACAAATGACACAATGGGAAGACACCTTTGTAATACATGTAACTGACAAAGAAAGAGCTACATTCATAACACACAAA
Source organism: Ovis canadensis (assembly GCF_042477335.2). Lineage (NCBI taxonomy): Eukaryota > Metazoa > Chordata > Mammalia > Artiodactyla > Bovidae > Ovis > Ovis canadensis. The sequence goes on along the minus strand of NC_091256.1, from coordinate 50,714,187 downwards.
GAGCTGTTGTAAACCAGTAATAAAAATACAACAGCTGAATTTCTAAAAGTAAATTGTATGAGGTAATCCACTGAAGAAGAACTACAAATAGCAATAAAGCCAAAAATTAAAGAGTCTCAACTTCGAAAATATTTTAAGGCAAATTATGGAGAGCATTTTTTTGCCTGCTAATGTAAAAAGTTTTAGAAATGATAATATAAATAAAGCTTACAGTATAGAGAAAAGGCATTCTCACCTGATGTGGGTAGGAATGAAAATTAGTACAACTTTTCACAGAGCAATTTGATAATACCTATTGAAAGTCATAACTATATAGCTTATACGTTCCAATTCAGTTTCTCTATCTTAAAGAAATACTAGCAGAAATACACAAACACATATATAAACATAGTCGTTTTAGCATTTTTTTTTTGAAACAGCAAAACTTTGGGAACAAATTAAATGTCCCTTCATAGAGAAATGACTCAAGATGTGCTGATGGTCTATGCACACAACCATTAAGAAGAAAGAGGAAGATGTGTAAGATAAATAGCTAGTGGGAAGCAGCTGCATAACACAGGGAGCTCAGCCTGGCGTTCTGTAATGACCTGGAGACTTGGGATCGGGGTAGGGGAGATGGGAGGGAGGCACAAGGGTATGGACATATGTATACTTATGACTGATTCGCTTGTTGTGTGGCAGAAACCAACCCAACATTGTAAAGCAATTATTCTCCAATTAAAAAAAAAAAAAAACTTTATAGATGAGGGACTTCCCTGGCCATTCAGTGGTTAAGACTTTGCCTTCTAATGCAGTAGGGCACAGGTTTGCTCCCTCTTCAGAGAGCTAAGATCCCACATGTCTCAGGTCAAAAACCAAAAACATAAAACAGAAGTAATATTATAACAAATAAAAGACTTTAAGAAATGAAAACAGAAAAAAAAAAAAAGAAAAGAAAGGGATAGATCTGTATGCTTGGAGAAAGAGATGTCCATATTGTTCTGTTCAATCATTTTTTCAACACAATGTTATTGAGCACCAGAATAAAAGTAGACCTGGATCTAATTGGAAAAATACACAAAGGAAAAATAAAGTCTAGGAAATCATTACAATAGGTGCTGTAAAGGAAACAGAGTAGAAAATAGTAGGCGTAATCCTTGATTCATCTCTTTTCCATGCACCCAACACCCAATCAACAAACCTGAAAATTTTACTACTAAAACTAACAGATCAAAACTTTCCACTTCTCTCCAGTTCTCCCTTTATAATGCTTTTCAGTGGCTTCCACTAGAACCTAAACCCCTCACCCCAGTTTAGAAAGCCCTGTATCATCTGGGCTCCTGTCTACTTCTTTAGCATCATCTCTTGCCATCCTCAGACTCCAGCCCTGTGGTCTTTCATGCTGTTCCTGCTATTAATACATGCTGAGCCCATTCCTGTTTTACAGCCATCACTTTTGACTGTGGTTTTCAACAAGGAGGAAGTTAGGAGCCGTGCCAGGGAGAAGTTTGGAAATACTTGGGGGATATATTTAGTTGTGTGAAAAGATTTCAATCTAAAATAGAACTAGAGGGTATGCAGTGGTGGACCTCACACATGCGCCCTCAGAGGAATGGAATTTAAGAACCAGGAGACTGATCTCCTATAAACGTCTGGTTTATGAAAGACTGAGACTTGTTACCTGACCAGTGAACATCTGCCCAGAATCTCTCTCCATCCTCAAGCCAAAAAACATGTTTCTTGGACTCTCCCTGAACTTCCCCTTCTTCGCACTCCTTGCTCAAAAATACAGCTCACCCTAAATCCTCAACAGACTTGCCTATAACTTGCTACAGCATGTGCTTCCCAAATAGCAATTCCTCTACTGTTCTCAAATAAACCTAATTTCTAGGAACTTGAGCTTGCCTCAGTTTACCTCTTTCTTTAGGCTGACAGTTGTCAAGTAACTAGTGGACCTATTGTCATTTAAGCCCTTAAAAAAATCTCAACATATTTCTAGATGCATTATGGTCTCAAAAATACCAAGAGTAAGCCCAGAAAAAGCTGTTGCCTCTGCTTGCAATGTATTCTAGCTTCATCTTTGCATTCCTGGCCCTTGTTATTTTTAAATGGTACCTTCTCAGAAAGGCCTTTCCACTAACGTAGTTTTCTAGTCTCTCTTCACCTTATCACCCTATGGTAATTCTCTGTATAGTGTTTATGGTATTTATTATTTACTTGTCTGTTAATTTTCTCCACCACTCACGCTCCCATCTAGGATGTAAGTTTAAAAGAAGTGAGGAACTTACCTGACTTGTTCACTATTCTATCCTCTGAACAATGCTTGGCACTTAGTAGTTGCTTAATGAATGTTTGTTGAATGAATGAAGAATATTGGTAATATAATGGAGCAATATGATCTTGCTTTGGTTAAGATTTTTTAGATCATAAAAGCCTCATCTTGAATCCTAGCTCTCTTACCATGTGACCTTGGGAAAGTTACTTAACCTCTCCGAAACTAAATCTGTTTTTGGTCATTTGCAAAATGGATTTGTAGAGCTGCTGTGAGGATTAGTAAACATAAATGTTGGGCACTTTGCATAATCCTCACAAAAAGGAGTCAATAAGTTACAACTACCATTTCTACTTACATACTTCATGGCTTGGCTTAGGGCAAGAATTAAGTCGTGTGATAAGAGTCCCACTATTTTTAAGTAAAGGGCTTCCCTGGTAGTTCAGCTGGTAAAGAATCCACCTGCAATGCAGGAAACCCCAGTTTGATTCCTCATTGGGAAGATACTCTGTAGAATGGATAGGCTACCCACTCTAGTATTCTTGGGTTTCCCTGGTGGCGCAGATGGTAAAGAATCTGCCTGCAATGTGCGAGAACTGGGTTTGATTTCTGGGTGGTGGAGGAGGGCATGGCAACCCACTCCAATATTCTTACCTGGAGAATACCCACAGACAGATGAGCCTGGTGGGCTACAGTCCACGGGATTGGAAACAGTCAGGCATGACTGAGTGGCTAAGCACAGGGACACATTTTTAAGTAAAAGTTGGGTATTCTTACCGATCTTGTGAGCCATAAGATATGACAACGTGGACATAGAAGTAGGGCAGAAGAAATGTATTCATCTTCCTCTCAAATGTACTCTCAGCTACCTGAACACTGACTATACTCCTGCTCCCAATCTCAGAACAGAGCAATTTTTTCATGTTCTTCTGGAAAGTTAGAAAGAGTCACTTTGCCACCCAAAAGACATATGAACCATCTCAGCCCCTTGCGTGGTGTTCTTCTCTTTGCCACCCTCCAGACCTCTGCAGAAGTCTCCAGAATTTCGTAGGAGCCAGAACACAACCCACCAAATGATGCAAAGAGGATGCTGAGGTTTGACTGTCTTTCCTGGTAGTTCGCACTTTGAGAGTTCTGTTTGACACCTTTGGGTCTCTTTCTCATCATCTGAGTCAATGCTGTTTTCTTTTCTCAATGAAGATATGGGTGAGAATAAGACACATTTCATGTTATTGGAATCCCCAGTTTCTTTAACCTACAGTCTTCAATCTGTTACAAAGATCTAGATTCTTAGTTCATTTACTTAAGGCCAGAGAACTTTGTAGCTTCCTGAACCTTTCACCTGCCTTCTCTTTCAAGCAGGAGCAACTCATAGAATCTTCCTTTCCAGAAAATGTGTACCAAGTTCCCTTCCAGAGACTGGAAGTGGTGCAAGGGTGGTGGTGTTATGGTGAGGTGTACAAAAAGACTGAGACCTAAACCAAGTGAAACTGAAAGATCCTTGCCCGGAGAAACATTTGAGATATCAGCAGATGCCTCTACAACTCTCTAGTCTCCTTTGCAAAGGTTCTTGTCTTGCATACGGTGTCTTACATGAGTGGACACTTTCAGAGTTCAATAACATCAAGAGTGCCTCTTGGTAACTCACTTTGTTGCTTTGTTCACCCACGGAAAGCCAAGGCTAGGACAAAAGCAGTAAGAAGCTCTGTCCCTTCTGTGATGAGTGGCTGGAGAAGGTAGATTCCTTAGCAGTTCATGTCTCCAAAGAAGCCCTGAGTTAAGCAGAGGGTTTTAGCGATAGATAAGATAGCAAAGAGCTTAAAGTGTTATATATCACCAGTCAAAAGTGAGTTAAATAGAATTAAATCACTCTATTTAATTATATGTCAGGCTTAAAAAATAGATCACCCTAGGCTGTGAGTATAATGAGCATAGAAAACATTCAATATATTCAACTAACTTTATAGAGAATCTGATACATGCCAACTGCTTTGATGTGTATTACTTCATATATTTTTTAAAACAATAAAAGCAAGAAGCATGTGAGAAAATGTTTTTAAAGGCCATAAAGACATAAGATATTATTACTTTGTTTACAAAGCTCAGAATGAGATTTACCCAGATATTGTTCCTAAATAGTATTTTTTATGTTTGATGGGATTCATGCATAATAGGATTATGGATAATTGATTTTGTAAGCAAGTAAGAAAGTTTTTAAGTGACTATATCAAGAAAGTTGGGGCTTTCCTGGTGGCTCAGATGGTAAAGAATCTGCCTGCAATGCTGGAGACCTGGGTTCTGTCCCTCAGTTGGGAAGATCCCCTGGAGGAGAGCATGGCAACCCACTCCAGAATTCTTGCCTGGAGAATCCCCTTGGACAGAGGAGCCTGGAGGGCTACAGTCCACAGGGTCGCAAAGAGTCAGACATGACTGAGTGACTAAGCATACATACATATCAAGAAAGTTGCTGAGGAACATAGCAGCTCCAGTGACTTACCTCAGGAGTGATTTTCCAAGTCACAATGTAGCCTTGTTCCACTTGGCTTTAACACTATTCCTATAAAGTCATAAGAATAGAAACTGGCATTCTTATTTCATAGAGGAGACAAGTGAATCCCAAGTTGTTCATGTCACATACTTAAGATCCCACATATAGAAGAGGCTGAACCCAAACCCAGGCCTTTGACCCCAAGTGCAATCTCTTTCCCTGTCACCTTATTAAAACCAGGATGCTATGTGCTGGCAGAGGGGCAGTAGGGGCAAATCATATAGAACACAGTAGATAGAAGAAATGAAAGGAGAATCAAAGAGCAAGTCTCAGCACGGAAACTCTGTGAACCGCATCAACAGGGTTACATCAGAATTCTACCAAAATCAACAGGACTACATCAATATAATGTATGTTATACATAACAATATGATATAATGAAGAATATTGGTACTAGGCAAAGTGAGACTCATATTGAAATGCAAGGAGATAATGAATCACTGAAAATTAATGAGATGAGGCTCATGATGAGTGCCATTTTATGATACAATTTTAAGAAATCACTTTGCATGTGGAAAGAACTTAAGACATAGGGTTAGATAATTACAGTTAAGTCCCACCTCACCATTTCTTAGCCACGTCACCTTTTGCAAGGCTCACAACTTTCCAGGATTTCAGTTGTTTTTGTGTATAAAATAAGGATAACAATCTACCTTACAGGGTTTAGTGAAAAATAAACAAGATAAGGCACATGAGAGAGCTTGACAAGCCATAAAATTCTACAGGAGTATTAAGCAGCAAAGACCTATGACCAGTGCGTAGAGGACTTCAATCTAAGAAATAGCTTTCTAAAATGTAATGTAGTCCAGTACAGAAATGGGTTCCCTCACAGTTCAGTGAGTCCTCTCTTCTGAAACTATTCATAGAGGATATGTTTGGAAATGGGTTCCACTTGTTGGAAATACGGCAAAGGGGACTTCTACATTAGAAGAAAGTTTGCCTTATTTCTAAGACTACTTATTGACTTGAGATCTGCAATGAGTAATTTTTGGTAACTGGGGAAATTTCAGGTTTATACATGGCAATCTTAATATACAGTGTCTTCCTTCCTTCTTAAGGCCATTATAGAGAACTTATATCTATGAGAAGAACTCAAGCAGAAACTAAAGGCTGGTTGGTCCTTATGCCTTCAGCTATCAGTGAAAAGCTAGTCCTTGTTGGTACAAACCTAAGGATGTATAACAGGAAACAAGAGTTTTCTTTTTTAAAAATTTGTCTATTTTCACTTTTGGTTGTGCTGGGTCTTCATTGCTGCATGGGCGTTTCTTGGGTCTACTCTCTGTTTGCAGTGTGTGGGCTTCTCATTACAGTGGCTTCTCTTGTTGCAGAGTACGGGTCCTAGGGTGTATGGGCCTCAGTAGTTGTGGCACGTGGGCTCAGTAGTGGCAGCTCCCAGGCTCTGGAGCACAGGTTAGGTAGTTGTGGCACATGATCTTAGTTGCTCCACAGCCTGTGGGATCTTCCCAGATCAGGGATCAAACCCATGTCCCCTGCAATGGCAGGTGGATTCTTTATCACTGAGCCATGACAGAATCCCCAAACAAGAGTTTTCTGACTCCATCACAGACTGTACCTCCTACTCGAGAGTAGCAAAACCACACTACGTAAACGGCACCACCATCCACCCAATTGCTCAGACAAAAAAATGAAAGAACTGTCACTTCCCTCATGTCCCACATCCAATCCATTAGCAAATTTGTTTAACACTAACGCCAAATTGACTCTCAATACCCTGGTTCAAGCCACTGCCCTCTCCAAACTGGAGTGCTAAAGCAGCCTACAACTGTCCTCCCAACTCAGAGGCTGTTCTTCATAAACAACTAGAGGTCACATCACTCTCTGTTTCTAGCCCTTTAAAGGCTTTCTATGACCCTTAGAATAAAATCCACACTCTTTTACAAAATTTCCAAGGCCCTACATCATCTGGCCACTGGTAACCTTTCCAACCAGTTTTCATCAACTCACTCCACTCCAACCATATACCAAACACACCAAACACCTTTTGGTCTTATGCCTTTGCATTTTAATCTCTCCGCTTGATGTGCTCTGAGTAGTATCCCCTCAGCACCTATCAAACAGTCCCCTCCTCTTCGCCACGCTCCACCATCTTATCTCACTTACAATTTCTTCATTACCACTTACTGCGTGTGCTCACTCACTCAGCCATGTCCAACTCTTTGCGACCCCATGGATTGTGGCCCATGAGGAGCCTGAGAGAGGGAGATTCATGAGATTCTGCAGGCAGGAATCCTGGAGTGGGTAGCCATTTATTTCTCTGTGGGAATCTTCCTGACCCAGGAATTGAACCTGCATCTCTTGCCTCTCCTGCATTGGCAGGCAAATTCTTTACCACTGCACCACAAGGGAAGCCCATAACTAACTAGATACTTACTTGCTTCTTTTTTGTTGTCTATTTGCCATCTCTCCATTAGAACACGACTCCATAAGAGACTTTATTTTTTGTCATACTCATGGTATCTTGGATAGTTTCTGGTAGATGGGAGACAATAGTCAGGAAGCAAGTTAGAACTGGACATGGAATAACAGACTGGTTCCAAATAGGAAAAGGAGTCCGTCAAGGCTGTATATTGTCACCCTGATTATTTAACATATGCAGAGTACATCATGAGAAATGCTGGGCTGGAAGAAGCACAAGCTGGAATCAAGATTGCCAGGAGAAATATGCAGATGATACCACCCTTATGGCAGAAAGTGAAGAGGAACTAAAAAGCCTCTTGATGAAAGTGAAAGAGGAGAGTGAAAAAGTTGGCTTAAAGATTGACATTCAGAAAACGAAGATCATGGCATCCGGTCCCATCACTTCATGGGAAATACATGGGGAAACAGTGGAAACAGTGTCAGACTTTATTTTGGGGGGCTCCAAAATCACTGCAGATGGTGATTGCAGCCATGAAATTAAAAGATGCTTACTCCTTGGAAGGAAAGTTATGAGCTACCTAGATAGCATATTCAAAAGCAGAGACATTACTTTGCCAACAAAGGTCCATCTAGTCAAGGCTATGGTTTTTCCTGTGGTCATGTATGGATGTGAGAGTTGGGCTGTGAAGAAGGCTGGGCACCAAAGAATTGATGCTTTTGAACTGTGGTGTTGGAGAAGACTCCTTGGATTGCAAGGAGATCCAACCAGTCCATTCTGAGGAGATCAGCCCTGGGATTTCTTTGGAAGGACTGATGCTAAAGCTGAAACTCCAGTACTTTGGCCACCTCATGCAAAGAGTTGACTTATTGGAAAAGACTCTGATTCTGGGAGGGATTGGGGGCAGGAGGAGAAGGGGATGACCGAGGATGAGATGGCTGGATGGCATCACGGACTCGATGGACATGAGTCTGAGTGAACTCCGGGAGATGGTGATGGACAGGGAGGCCTGGCGTGCTGCGATTCATGGGATCACAAAGAGTCGGACATGACTGAGCGACTGAACTGACCGAACTGAAACAGTTTTTGAATGAATAAGCTTATGCTCCCTTTCAAGTACTAGGATTGGGGTGACACATTTAAGGAAATAACTGCAGCAAATTTGAGGGATGCTGGTGATGTCTGACACTCAATTTTAGGTGTAACTTACACTGTGTGTGTAATGTAATCTCTATCCATTAGCCCCAAACTGTCAATAAAATTTGTGTATACCCAGCAACTTGTGGTAGGAGTGCCTTGAGGGCAACTCAGATAGTCCACAATAGGAGTCCTTTAGAGAGCATGCACTGCCAGAATCCAGGTGAGAGCCAGGAAGCCTGCTGTTAATGTCATGTGGACTGCTCAAAAAATGGAGGTCTTTCCTGAAATTTTCAGAAAACTTAGGACAACTTTTAGAACAGAAGACAACTTTCAACAGAATGTGATTGAGGTTCATGTCATTCTACTGAGAAAGAGAAGAAAGGATGACCCCATAGATTTGAAGGGGTCTCCGAGGAAGAGAAGAGACATGCCCAGTGCACTTTTCTCGAAAGAGGTACCAGGTAGAACAGTGAAGAAATGTCTCCCAGCAAAGGGAAAACTAGCGACAGCAAGAAAGTTGTCATTGAGGTGATGCTTTTCTACCCTCTGGGTAAACCGTAAGGAGCAAAATACCCACTTAGCTGTCTATATTTCCAAGGCTGGTGGTTTCTAGATGAATCTCAAAGATTCCTGGCTACTATCAGTAGTTATATTATTTCTGAATAAGGTCCATTTTTGAGTCTGAAGGCCCTAAGGAATGGGCTTTAATTCAGCTTTCCTAGGACTACCTCATTCTGCCTCTGGATGATTCAAACCCCTGGAAAAGAAACACACAAATACATACACACAAAGAGAAAGTAAAAAATCGTCTCTACTAACATCAGAACTTAACCAAACTCCTTTGAAAAAATGTAATTTAACATACAGTTTAACAGCACTCTTTCTTAAATAAGGACCAAGAAATGTCTAAGGTTTAACTTCCTTAAGGAAATCTTACAGTCTGGCTTTGAGGAGGCAGCTTCTCTAAGCAATTCAATGTCTTCCAATGATCTGTTGTTTCAAGTTAGTCATTCTCACAGTGATGGTCCCAGTAAAGCCTTTTTTTCTGAAAAGCTGTGGTAAGTCAAAACCTACTTCAGAGGATACAAAGTTACCACTCTAGGGGGCTAAGGGAAAAAAAAATATGGTTTTCTATGGTTTTAGTTCTTTGAAAAGAAAGAAAACCTCAAACTACTGAACCAGAGGTGACCTTTTTTTTTTTTTAATAAGTGTTCTACTTTGGGTTTATCATTTCATAAGGGAACAATGGCTGACTCTATTTTTGTTGAGCACATTCAAAAAGTTTTAGGGTTTTGACATCCCTTGTATTCCTGCTTACAGAAAAATAGCTAAGGAAACTGTTAGTACCTCTTCCCTGAAATGAAATAGTAAGTTACAAACTTGTCTTCAGAAAATCCTGAAGGCATCCTAGCAGAGCAGACTCAGATGCATAAAAGGACCAGTAGTACCACCACTAGCTAATGGCATCAAGTCTCCTCTGGATGCCCAGCACCATTCCTATTTCCTCTTTGCTCTAACACCATTCTCTAGAAGGTCCCATTGACCCCTCAAAATGGTCCAGCCAACTTCCCATGACCATTAGAACCAGTTTACTTCAATGGATGAAGCCATATGAAGAAGAAACTGATGAGGAAAATGTCATTGTGAGGGTTGGGAGTACAGACAATCAGCCGAAAGAAGGGTGAATACCTCTCTGACTTTCTCCAAGAGGTACCTGGTCAGAAACCTGACCATATAAAGCAGATTAATCAACAGAAGAGTTTTAAGGAAATCAGGTGACATACTCCAACCTGCACCTTTGGTTTTGTTCATTAATTTATTCAACAAATACATATTGAAAAAGTGAAAGTATTAATTGCTCAGTCATGTCCAATCATTTGGGACCCTATGGTCTATAGCCTGCCAGGCTCCTCTGTACACGGAATTTCCTAGGTGAGAATACTGGAGTGAGTTGCCATTCCCTTCTCCAGGGGATCTTTCCAACCCAGGGATCGAACTCAGGACTCCTGCACTGCAGGCAGATTCCTTACTGTCTGAGCTACCAGGGAAGAGAAATATGTATTGAGTATCTTCTAAATGACAGTTTCAGCTCTAATTACCTAGAATTTTTCCTCCACATTCTCCCAAAAGCTCCTGGTAATTCCAAGGACCAATTAGATCTTTCTTGTTTTCTAATTCCATGAATTAGGATGCACAATTTTTTTTCATCTGTAGCCTCAAACTCTCATTGGGTAATCTAGTCAAAGATGGATAAACATGCGCACACATCCATGAGGCAACACAGCTATGGATTCACTACTCTGAAAAACACATCCACTGAAAGGCTTTTGCCTTATGACTAAAGTTATTTAGTCAATGAATATTTATTGAGCACCTAATATGTGCTGGCACTGAGGTAATCTGGAATACAAAGGCAAACACAACAGAAAAGGTCTTGCTTTCGGAACTTTTATTCTAACAGGAAAAAAAAAAGAAAAAACCAGATTTTTTAAGTGGTCAAATAAATAACCTAGCCAGATTCCTGGCTGAAAAAAAAAAAAAAATGGAGCTCATGTGTGTGGAAAAAGCCTTCTCAGATGTTTGTCTCTACCAGAAAAATGAGAAATGAAGGGGAAGGTTAAAGAAAGGTTTGGGTTGATTTGTGGTTTGATTTGTCTTTTAGTGAAAGGGAATACTTGAGTATATATGTATTACATGCTAGTGGGCATTATTTCATAGACAGCTAGTTTGAAGATCCAGAAGAAAGAAGAAAAAATGTAAACAGGTAAAGCAGGGAAGAGGAAAGGAGTCTAGCGCACAAATAGATGGTCCTCATCCTCCTCCGTACTGGATGGAAGAAAGAGATCATTCAGACGCAGGTGGGTTTGTGTTTCAGTGGTAGAAGTGAGATTCCATGGTGGGAGGAGGGGATGTGGTTGGTTTACAAGAGGAAAAGACATGATGTAATTGTCTCAAACAGTGAAAAAAAAAAAATGCCCATGAAGAAACTGAAGAAAAAGCGGTGGGCCTTTGAATGCTGATTTGAAATCTCTGATCACTAATAAAAAGCAGTGGTTCTCAACCAGGAGGGACTTTGTCTCCTCACTCCCAGCCTGGGGACATTTGACTTCATTTGGTGATATTTTTGGTTATCACACATGGCGGGAGGGGAATGCTACTGGTATCCAGTGGGTAGAAGGCAGGGATACTGCTAAACATACTACAATGTGCAGGCAGGACAACCCTCACAAGAAAGAATCAGCCAGCTCAGAATGTCAACAGAACCGAGCTTGGGAAACCCTGACATAAAGTGATGTCATATTTATGTATAGACCATCTCGCAAAAGTTACATAAGGAGACAGTGCTGTTCCTCGTGGGCAGAGGTGGAGCCACAGGACAGGATGAGAAGAGGACTTGCTTTCATCCTATGTTTTCGCATACCTTTTACAATTTGTACTATGTGTAGGTATTACCTATTCAAATCAATCAAAAGACAGAAATAATTCACTGATAGATAAATAATTGATTGGCTGATTTAAGCAGATGATAGATAAAAATAAAATGAAACTAATCAACCAGTTTGAGTTATTTTTCTCCAGCAACATCCAGCTGCTAGGATGCCAGCTTAAAGAAAATGAGATTTTCCAAGAGGAAAATAGTGACTGTAACAGAGTATTTTGGAGTTCGAGGTCTTTCCAAGGTACTGATTGTAATGACAGATCATGGAATCTAAGTTGAATGGAGAAAAGAGTGAAGATAAAGAAGGAGCTGATAGATAAGCAAGAAAATGATACTATTTATTAACTGAATGTCAAATATGGAAAAAAATATATTTTAAGAGAGAAGATGTTGGACCAAATTGAGTTGGAATTATAGGAGATTGTGTTGTGAAAATAAGGTGCTGAAGTCAAATTCTAACAGAAGTGTTATTTTTAACAGTGACAAAGTATAAGGAGAAGTCATGGTAATGAGCATTTGGACAAAATAGGAAAAGGTCATTGTGACTGACCAAGGTGAGGAGGCAAGAAACAGGTGTTTGGATGGATCTCTCAGATTTGTAGCTTCTTCTGGAATGAAGTACCTCCCCTTATTAATAATGGCAGATACTATTTCTGACATTCTACTATGTATTAGATACTTTATGTACGTATCACCCCCCTTTTGTCCAAAAAAGGTCAAGTGACCTGCATAGTTATCAAGTAGAGGAACAAAGATTCAAATTCAGGTTTTTAGGCCCAAGTCTATGCCCTTTCCATTGTGCATGTCTCTGCCACCAGGAAAAGACAAACTGTCATCAAATCTATGGGAAATAGGTGAGCTTAACACTGGCAATAATATCGGTAATAGAAACTCTAGGTAGTAGAAGCAAGAAGGGAAAGAGAATATAGTAAGGAGAGGAGAGCCTGGCAAAGATGCAAAGGTCTGCCTCATAACTCTTCTCACACTAGTAAATTCTTCTTTAAGTGGGCTTAAATCATAATGAATGAGGAAGCCGTGGAGAAAAGAAATAATAAGGAAAAGATACAAACCTCAGTGATTTCCAAATAGAACACTCACAATGCCTACCTATATTATAAAATATAGTTTTTGTTATGGGTATTCTTTTCATTAAAAATGTACAAAATACATATAAATATAGTTATATTATGGAAAAATGGCATTAACAACTGACAATCAAAGAGCTTTGAGGACTATTAGAGTTGGTTACCAAAAAGCATTCAAAATCTACCACCAAATGCAGCCCATATTCTAATATGCCCTTCCCAATTCCCGCGTTCTTTCTACTTATGTAACCCTCTAGTCACATACACACACACACACACACACACACACACACACACACACACCCCTACAATTGCACTGGAAATATGCATGCTGTATAGGGAGTGTTTTGAGTTCCCAAAGATTTCTTTTGCTTCTCTGTTAACATCACCTGATGGCTCAGACTGTACATCTAGAAATAAAGATGCTACCAGTGGGATGCTGGCCTTTCAGTCTCTTTAGCTTATCATGCAAGCCTGGTCCTCTTTTCCCATCCCTTATACATTCATGTCACACCCATATACATGAAAGACAGCCTCCTCTGAGGTAGACAGTAGACCCACCCCAAGAGGTGAGTTAAAAGGTGCCATTTTCAATGTGTCCAAATGCACTAGGCCACTTAAGACGAGTGTAGTTGCTGGCATAAGCAACTGGTAGTCACTTTTCCCTGCCTTTGCATCTCCACATGGCAGCCCAGAGTTTCATGTTCGTTACTCATAGTCCTCCTCCTGTCTGGCTGTGGGCCTTTCAGGAACTGTGGACCTGCTGGACTCCGTGGTCTCAAGATTCTCTTGGTTCATGTCTTCTCTCATGGCCTCAAGTGGACTTAAGAAAACTCTCATTCAAGACAATATTCTCAGGGCCTGAAACAGGGAATCATACTGGAGAGAATCCCAAAGTGCTTTGCTTAGAGTTTATATAAGCCAAAAAATGTCTTAGATTCCTCAAAACTGACCAGAGAGAGTTCAGACACATTGACATATAAATGATCAGCACTGGTGAGATTGAATACAGCCCCCAGGTAGCTGCTGCGGGCCCACATCTTGCCAGGAGTGCAGTAGTTCATCATCTTCCCCTCCATCAGCACCATGTCCTGGGGGTACCTAAAGTTCCTGGAGTAGACCTTGTGGCTCAGGGGCTGGTTGTTGCAGGACTGACCCCGGAAGTACACTTTGGAATACACAAAATACAGCCCAGTTTCATTGATCACAAGGCTGCCCTTCTTGTACTTCACCCCAGAGACCAGGGCAATTCCATAGGTGTCTTCCCATTCCAAAGGGATGGATCTTGAGTTGGGCTTGCCTGAAATCAAACGAGAGAGGAGCTTTCAGCCAGGAATGCTCATGTATCGCACAGACCAAGCTTTCAAGGCAAAACTGTGGACCATTCCTTGAGCAAGTGCTTTTTCCCCAAATGACATAGAACTGGGTGATGGGTCAGACCTGACCTATTACTGAACTTCTTCAGCACGTTTATCAAATTGACTCCCTCAATTTTATCATCCACACAACTGGGACAATAACATATGTTTCTAACCAACTGCAGTGAGAAAAGACTAGGATGATTTTAGCTCTCTGGAACAGAGATTCTATGAACAGAGGTTCAGAACTAGCCTACAAATTGCTAGAGTCTGAGTCTCTTCATGAGAGGAGAAGTCAAATCCAAGGCACTCTGAAGTTCTAAAGTTGGAAAAGACCTTAGGAATCATCTAGTCCAACTCTTTACCTACACGAAAGATTCTTCAGTATGGGCAAGAATCCCCTTTCCTTTGTATCTATACAGCATGGTGTACATACCTACTTCAAGCAGAGAATGCTGGAAATATTGCTTTCATACCTGTCTTTCCCTATTAGATTGTAAGCTCCTTGAAGGCAGGAGCCATGTGTGATTCACCTCCACGTGGCCCAGGTTTGGCACACAGCACATGCTCAAGAAATATCTGTTGATCTAAACTGGGTCATTTTACAGCCTCTGCTGACATAGTTTCAGGGACAGCAGCATGCCAGTTTCTGTGATACTCATCCACTTTGCAGATATTGTGGACTTCACACTGACAGTGCCCCCACTGTCTTGCTATCAAATCATGTCACTCCACTGCACGACCATGTGTGCCAGGGCCTGGCCTCCCTTCTCTTATTTCTGCTCATGGACAGAGAAAAACTCTCCCAGAAAACCAAGGCAACACATATTGAAATAATTCACTGTTCACCATCTCCCCAGCTCTCACCTCTAGGACCTATGCCCCAAATTCCCTAAGGGTCCTTGGAGTGAGTGAAGAAAGTGGGTTCCTTATGAGCAGGGATCATGTCATAAGCACCTCCATTTCTCCAGCTTAGAGCAGGGCCTTGCCTAGAGCCGCCCTGTGTGTGTGTGTGTGTGTGCATGTGTGTGGTGTTGGCGTGACTAGAAAGATGTGACTACTCTTGGGTTTCAAATACTGTCACTGGAAAGTATCAGCTCCCTCAGAGCTCAGTCACAGAAACCAACCAGCTACTCTGCTTTCTGCCAAAGGCTTTCCCAAGATGGCCCTCCAGATACAGACCTGTTAAATGAGCCGCTTTTTTCAGTTCCTTTTTCTCAGAGGGTGGACTGGGGTGACCTGTATTACAGAGAGATGAAGGATACATGTCAAAGTGACATAACTACTATTCTTTTTTGTGGGACTCTAAACAGGGCATTTAAATAAAAGATACTTTTTATAAGCATAAATGGCAACAGTCTAACATACACTAATCATTCAAGTCCAAGCTATAGGACTTACAGCAGCCTATATTTCAGAAACAGAGAGGTAAAAAGGAGTCAATTTAAGACAGACATGCATAAATTATAAATTACAAAGCAATATAAAGGTTGGTTTATAAAGACCTGCCATATAAGTTACTGCATTTATAACTCCCAACAATCCTTTGAGGTAGAGATTACTGTCCCATCTTACAGATGGCAAAATGAGCTTGAAAGCTGGGTGACTTGTCCAAGAAGATCCGCTAACTCAGTGTCAGAGTGGGACCAACACTCAGGTCTCCTGAGTCCAAATCCAGGGCCCTTGCATCTCTGGCTCTGCTGCCCTCAGGACTACAGGACAAAAGTTGAAGAAGACTGCGAATGTCCAGGCCACCAGGTCTTCCCCAGTGGCATTCTACAGTTGGCCCCAGATTAATTACTCTAAGGTCTCAAACACCTCGAATGACTCCTCATTAAACATGTAATTGCACACAGGTGTTCCCCACCACATGACCTCTGCTCATCTGTCCAGCCTCCTCTGGCTTACTCACCCACACTGGATGCTGCCACACTAGAGTTCTGAGCACACCCAGCCTCCCTGCCTCTGTGCTTTAGTCTGTGCTGTTCTTCCTGCCTGGAATGCCCTCCCAAACTGATCTCTGTGTCAAATTCCTATCGACACTACGAACACCATCTAAAATATCTCTTTTCTTGGAAAACCTTCCCAAGCCTTTCTAATTGAATATGATTCTTTCCTCCACTGAAACCTGGAAGCACTCTGGCGTCACCCTATTTTGTTGGTTCTGACTCGCCTTCTTTTTAATGGTAACTGTATGACTAGTCTTACTCCTCCAAATAAATGGCAAATTCCTTACTATATGTTTAATCTATCAGAGTAATTAGCTCAGTTTCTAACCCAGGGCATGCTATCAGTACATGTTCACTAAATTAAACTGATAGATTTAAAATAGACAACAGTTCTCAAAATAGATCCTATTTCTCTGACTTGAGATATTTCAGTGGAATAGCACTACCATTTGGCTAATAAATTCAGCTAACTTAGACTTTGAATAAAAGTTGCATAGACGAGTGCTCATCCACATCAGGCTCCTCACAGTTAGCCTGTAAAATTCCATGTGGTTTGCAGATGCTCCCGCCAGCTGAGGCTATGATGTGAGCAGTCATTCCCTCTGTAGCTGCCCAAGACCACACACCATGAATGAGGTGTTAGCGAACAGGAAAGGCAAAACTGAGTCTCTTCTATATTCCTATACCACAACCATCTGTGCAGCTATCTGGCATTCAGCCATAAACTGACAGGAAATGGAACAGAGAACCACACGTTGTCTATCTTTATATCCCTCACAGTGTTGGTCTCATAGAAGGTACTCAATAAAAATACCTGCTGGATAAATGCTGGAATAAACAAAGGAGAAATATACCCTACACTTTTGATGATGACTTTTTCCTGCCGCTGGGTCTTTGCACACGCCATTCTCCGTGCTGGACTGCTCTTCCCAGCCTCCTACCCGCCCCCCCCCCCCCAACACACATACACACACCCATGTTAACAACATCTCCTTAGAGGGGACTTTCCAGACCACTCTATCTTAGGTTGCATTTAGCACAGCTTGAAAGTATGTTGTCTGTTTGCTTGCTTTTGTTTGTTTCTCTAGCATGCTAAGAGCTCCATGAGAGCAGGCCCCTTGTCTCTCTTGTTCTGTTGTCACCCACTAACCCTACACTCAGCCTGGCATACAGGAAGCACTCCAAGAACACTTGTGAATGAATAAAAGATTCAATGAGTTAACTGTGGGAAAATGACAGTGAACCAAATAAGAAAGTTTAAATAATCTACAGTAGTAAGTACCTCCCAGTTAACCTGTTGGAGTATAAGTCCTTCTAGATGCTTACTAAGAATATGAAAATATGTATATGTATTTAAAGAATGAATATTAAACTAAATACACTGTTTTATAACTTGTCTTTTTAATCTAACAATATGGGCTACACAATCTCTATGACATTAAATGTCCTTCTTGTATACAATTTTAGTTGCTGCATATTATGCTCTTGTGTGAATACACTGCAATGTGTTTAATTAATTTCCTATTGAGTGGCATTTAACTTTCTCCTAAGTGGTTGATTAGAAATAGTCTTCTAAGCAAGTGGTGAACATCCTTATTATAAATTTTCAGGCACATTTTATTTTCTTTAGATAGCTTTAGTGATGAGATTACAAGGGAAATTAACAGTATTAATCCTTTGATATATTTTTCCCAACTGCTCTTTAGAGAAGGTATAGCAATTTACATGCTCACTGACTGTCACTAAGCAGATCCTTTTCACTCACATTTTTTGCCAGTTGGGCTTTATTTTTTCAAACTTCACTAATTAGATGGGTCAACCTAGGTATCCCCCTTTTTAAAATTTGCATCTCTTATCTCATTAGTAGAGTTGCTAATTTGATTTCTATGTGATAACACACCAATTTCTGGCCCATCTGGTTTGGTCTAAGGAAGATACTTAATACTTGTTAGTGGGACAGGTTGACCTGACTCATCTGCTAACTTGATTTTTAATCACTAAAAGGACTCTAGAGAGTGTTGAAAGATGAGTAATTTGGTACCCATTTTACCAGCCACATTTCACTGATCTTCAAAGCTATTTTATTTTAGAAATCCTCCAGAAGCTTTATTCTTCCAACAAACATTTGTACTCTGCTTGGGTACATCTGGAATTTCTCTTTACAGGTTCATACCCAGAATTAGAAACCAGAGGACCCTACCAGTATCTCCTACAAGAGCCTACCTGCTAGGGCAATAGGGTGACCTGGTTTCTCAGGCACAGCCTGAGAATTTGGAGCAGGCTTCCCCAACTAGATGACCAGTGCTGTCTTCTCTTTGCAGAGGCATCTTGCCTGTTGTCCTTATTTCTCATTCCATGCCCATCAGAGATAGATAGGAGTAGGAGTTTCCCTGTGTCACAGGGCCGGAGCACACACTGGTAAGAGCTGGAGGTGGCAAGGCATCAGGAGCCTGAGCTCCTTCTCAGCCCCATTCCACAGCAGAGGTCTTGGGGACATTACTAATCCATCTGGTGTTTTGCTTCTCTTCTGAAAGGTGAGAAGACTGGACCAGATGTTCTCTAACCTCCTTTCCATCTTAGTTTAACGAGTATTCTAAATCCACAGTTTCCAAAACTATGTCCTAAAACTTTAGGAGGCCGATGTTCAACATTGTCATCTTCCTGTACTGAATTTCACACAGAGGATTTCCCTTTATTATCAAAAGTAGCGCATGATTATCTCTGAGTGAAGTGGGACTACCCTCTGTAAAATGCCTAACATCTTCCTCCAAGCTTTCCAGCGGCTGCAAAAGAACCACCCTAATGTGGATGACTGGTTGCCCACTCTTTAAAAGCTTAAATATAACCTATTAAAATTTTAAATCAGGTCTGACTCTTAAGTAATTTTTTTTTTTTTTGCTATTGCTAAGTCACTTCAGTCATGTCCGACTACGTGTGACCCTATAGATGGCAGCCAACCAGGCTCCCCCATCCCTGGGATTCTCCAGGCAAGAACACTGGAGTGGGTTGCCATTTCCTTCTCCAATGCATGAAAGCAAAAGGTGAAAGTGAAGTCACTCAGTCATGTCCGACTTAGCGACCCCATGGACTGCAGCCTACCAGGCTCCTCCATCCATGGGATTTTCCAGGCAAGAGTACAGAGATTAAACAGGAGAGCAAGGATCTTTCCCAGCAACAGCTGTGTCTGTCTGCACCTTCCCTTCTCTCCTGAGGAGCTATAGCCACCGCCCTGTACATGGGAATCAGGAGGCCTGAGGAAGGGGGCAGGCCTGGAGCCAGCTGCTTGGGGTGTGGGGGGTGGGCAAAGGTCCAGGGTTGTACACGTGTGTTTCTCTTTCCAAATTCAAGCAGAAATTAGTTTTGAATTTTTCTGTGATACTTAACTAATTTTGAACAGTTAAACTCACTTCATATTTTAGGGCAGTATCAAGAACCAAAATGACAAGAGATTTCAGAATTGGTTAGGATTTCTCTTCTATAGTCTATATATGCCTAAGAATAAGGTGGAATTCAAGGTACTCCTCCAACATGGTCGGTGCTGAGGACTGTTTTTAGAAACTCAACGTGCAAGCATAAAAAAACTCACCTATTTGCTTCTCCACAGATGATGCTGTATGCCTCTGGCTGGTGGACTGGCAAAAGAGAAAAGATATATAATAACTAGATAGCACATTCAAAAGCAGAGACATTACTTTGCCAACTAAGGTCCATCTAGTCAAGGCTATGGTTTTTCCAGTAGTCATGTATGGATGTGAGAGTTGGACTGTGAAGAAGGCTGAGCGCCGAAGAATTGATGCTTTTGAACTGTGATGTTGGAGAAGACTCTTGAGAGTCCCTTGGACTGAAAGGAGATCCAACCAGTCCATTTTGAAGGAGATCAGCCCTGGGATTTCTTTGGAAGGAATGATGCTACAGCTGAAATTCCAGTACTTTGGCCACCTCATGAGAAGAGTTGACTCACTGGAAAAGACTTTGATGCTGGGAGGGATTGGGGGCAGGAGGAGAAGGGGACGACAGAGGATGAGATGGCTGGATGGCATCACTGACTAGATGGATGCGAGCCTGAGTGAACTCCAGGTGTTGGTGATGGACAGGGAGGCCTCGCGTGCTGCGATTCATGGGGTCACAAAGAGTCGGACACGACTGAGCGACTGAACTGAACTGAACTGATGAAGTTCTTTAAGCAAAGGAAGAAGAACTGTCAAATAAACTAAGCACTGGAAAGGGAATCTAAGCACCCAGAACCTCTCCTAACTCAGACTCTGGCCAAGCAATTGTGCCTGTCCATGCCTCAGTTTTGTGATTTGAAATAGTTCTAATAATTTTAAGCACTTTCAAGGAAATTTAGTTTGTGCATTTGAACAAATTCACTTCACAGATGCCAAGTCCCTTTTCTTTCTTGAATCGAGTATGAGGTAGGTAGCAGAGTTCTTCCTCTCTCAGATGATCAGCCAACTGATCATCTGCCAGTCCTGATTTGATCCTGATCCCTCCCAAGATAGAAAATATTCCTTCCACCCATTTGAGCCCCCATTTCTCTGCAGGCAGAACAGGATGGCTAGCGTGATTCATTTCTAAGACAGGAAGAAAGGATTGAGAAGTATGCTGCAAGCCAAGTGTGGTCCATGTGGATTTCTGTCGCCCTCCTCCCCCACTGCAGCAGGGCAGTTTCACCCCATCCCCCACCTCCGCACATTCCAGGGTGCGGCAATCCCCCAGGCAGCTTACCTCTCTGAGTTCGGCCAACTCCTTCTGCAGATGGAAGAGCTGAAATATCCCCAGCCCCAGTCCAACCAGGGCCACCAGAACCATGAAAAACACCACAAGGAGACACAGGCCTGTGTTGTGGCCCCTCCTCTTCTTCAGAGGTGGTGGTGGTAGTGGAGGCAGGGGTGGCGATGGCGGTAGTGTTGGGGGTGGTGGTGGTGGTGGCCTCCTTTGCCCCGGCCTTCCTGGCACTGAGGACGGACAGGGGAAGACTGATCCTGGAGAGGCCCAGGGGGAGCTGGCACTGCTGTCCACCCAGAAGATTGGGGGGTATGGGTAATTCAAGGGCTGCTGCATGGTATCCAGTGCCTCAGGCCAGCCCCCAGCCAAGGGTTTTCCTCTTCCTCAGTCGTGCGGAGGCCCAGGTGTCAAGGGCCGGACTCCTATTTCTGAGTGCTCATGAGAAGGAAGCCGGTTCTCTCTTTATAGAGTTTCCAGAACCAAGGGAAACACCTCTCTTTCGTTCTCTCTTTCTGCTTCTCAAAGAGACACCCACTCACTCTGCATCTGAACCTGAGAAGCTTCAAGAAGCTCAGAGCAAACCCCCGGAAGTTTCCGCCCACAACTTTCTGATGAAAGCTTTCAAAACCCCAGTCGCTGCTGCCCTGCTCCCTGAAAGGCTGGTAGGGTGGGCTCGTTGTCCTCAGGCCCTGAGACGGGGGTAGCGTCAGCGCAGCTCTGTAGGCTCCGGCCGCTGTTCAGCTACAAGGAGAGTGGCCTGTGGGGCGAAAGCACCGAGTCACGGCCAGAGGAGTCACTTCTGTGTCTTACCTTTGGCAGGAGGGAATCACCCCCTGCTGCCATCCCTCCCCCACACCCAAGTACTGTTTACCCTGACACAGCAAAGCACCGTAGTTTACAGGTTACAAACTTGACTTGCCCGCCTACTCTATAATAGATCAGAGATTGCAAACCCGTGGCCATATGCCTCACAGAGCCCTCAGACCTGCTTTGCTTGTGCCTTACAATGTTGTTTATTTCTATTTACCGTCCTCCTCAAAAAACGGGATAGTCCATAATGCAGACATTCATCTCTGTTTTGCTGAGCCTAGAACTTAGGCCAGAAAAGCACAAGATAAACCAACCACAGATGCCTGGGGCAAAAGATTACCGTTGAGACTCACAGTGGACTGCTGTTATGGACTGAATAGTGTTCTTCCAAAGTGTAAGCACCGAATCCCAATCCCCAATGTAATTGTATTTGGAGATAATGCCTTTAAGGTGTAATTAAGGTTAAATGAGGTAGTCTGAGTGGGACCCTAATCCAACATGATTAATGTCCTTATAAGAAGAAGAGGTAGAGGGCTCCCTTGGTGGTCCAATGGTTGAGAATCTGCCTTGCAATGCAGGGGACACATATTCCATTCTTGCTCTAGGAAGATCCCACATGGCATGGGGCAACTAAGCCCTACAGCTGCAACCACTGAACCCATGTTCCCTAGAGCCCATGCTCTACAAAGAGAGAAGTCACGGCAATGAGAAGCCCGTGCTTGTCTACAACTAGAGAAAGCCCACACACTGACAAGGAGCCAGCATAGCCAAAAATAAAGAAATAAATACTTCCTGAAAAAAAGAAGAAGTGGTAGAGACAGCAGGGAGGCATATGTACACAGAAAAGGCCAAGTGAGCACACAGCAAGAAGGTGGTTATCTGTAAACCATGAAAAGAGGACTCAGGAGAAACCAGCCCTACTGACTCTTTGATCGTGGACTTCTATCATCCAGAACTGAGAAAATAAACTTTTGTTGTGTAGGCCATTCAGAAAAATTGGGATAGTCCATATATGTTATAGTCATATTGGGTTTTGAAACACTAGAATATTGGGCAGTCTGGAGGCCCTGTCTGCAAACCCAGTCAGCTGGAGTTGGGCCACTGTTGCAGCTCTCAAGGTCAGGACATGGGTGTGCCAGGCTGCCTGGCTTGCACACCCTCCACTGTGTTTCCCATGAAACTCACTGTGAGAAATGGCCTTCCTGGGCCCTTTAGGCACCTCTGTTATGGTTGTCAACATGTGTTGGATCATGGAGAAAGCAAGGGAGTTTCAGAAAAACATCTATTTCTGCTTCATTGACTACCCTAAAGCTTTTGACTGTGTGAATTACAACAAATTGGAAAATTCTTAAAGAGATGGGAATACCAGACCACCTTACCTGCCTCCTGAGAAAGCTGTATGCAGGCTAAGAAGTAACAGGTAGAACCAGACATGGAACAACTGACAGCTTCAAAATTAGGAAAGGAGTATGACAAGGCTGTATATTGTCACCTTATATGCAGAATACATCATGCGAAATGCCGGGCTGGAGGAATCATAAGGTGGAATCAAGATTGCCAGGAGAAATATCAATAAGCTCAGATATGCAGATGATACCACTTTACTGGAAGAAAGTGAAGAGGAACTAAAGAGCCTCTTGGTGAGGGTGAAAGAGGAGAGTGAAAAAGCTGGCTTAAAACTCAACATTCAGAAACTAAGACCATGGCATCCAGTCCCATCACTTCATGACAAAGAGAAGGGGGAAAAGTGGAAACAGTGACAGGTTTTATGTTCTTGGGCTCCACAATCACTGCAGACAGTGACTGCAGCCATAAAATTAAAAAACCCTTGCTCCTTTGAAGGAAATCAATGACAAACTTAGAATATTAAAAAGTAGAGATATTATTTTGACAACAAATGTCCATATAGTCAGAGATATGGTTTTTCTAGTAGTCATGTACAGATGTGACAGTTGGGTCATACAGAAGGCTGAGTTGAAGAATTAATACTTTCAAATTGTGATATTGGAGAAGACTCTTGAGAGTCTGGATGTTGGGAAAGATGGAAGGCAAAAGGAGAAGAGGATGGTAGAGGATGAGATGGTTAGACAGCATCACTGACTCAATGGACATGAATTTGAGCAAACTCCAGGAGACAGTGGAGGACAGAGGAGCCTGGTGTGTTGCAGTCCATGGGGTTGCAAAAAGGAAGACATGACTGAACAACAACAACAAAACAACAAAAGAGATCATTTGACTTAATTTCAATATATAATAATTAAAAGAAGAGAAATCTAAACAATAGAGAAAAATAACAGCATATATATCACCAAACTGGGCTGACCTCTTTTCAGACTTGAACAGTGCTGGGAAGTGCTTCATTAACAGCAATCTGGAGTCCCAGTTGGGAAAGGGTCCTGGGCAGTGCGTCCACTCCATGGGCAAGACTCCAAATTGCAGTTTCAAGGGCTCCCACTTATAATCCCAGGCTGCAAACTGATACCATCATCAATTTGCACTTAAAAATGTGGCTATGGTTTTCGTAACTTTTCAACTGTGGTGTTGGAGAAGACTCTTGGGAGCCCCTTGGACACCAAGGAGATCAAACCAGTCCATCCTAAAGGAAATCAGTCCTGAATATTCATTGGAAGGACTGAAGCTGAAGCTCCAATACTTTGGTCACCTGATGCGAAGAACTGACTCATTTGAAAAGACCCTGATGCTGGGAAAGATTGACGGCAGGAGGAGAAGGTGTCAACAGAGGATGAGATAGTTGGATGGCATCACCAATTCGATGGACATGAGTTTGAGTAAACTCCAAGAGCTGGTGATGGACAGGGAGGCCTGGCGTGCTGCAGTCCATGGGGTCACAAAGAGTTGGACACAACTGAGCGACTGTTTCACCTTGTGCATTTTAGGGTTTTGTTGGGCCCTGGGGTGGGTTTTGTTGACCCTCAGGGGCTTGAGAATTCCAAGACCTGCTCCCTTTCTTATCTAAAGTTCTGCCTTACTTGCTATGCATGCAGGCAGGCATGGAATCTGGGCAGTGTCCAGGCAGGTGAGAAGCTGGTCAGAAGCCTGTTCTGCTTTCGAAGCCTAAACGAGACTTCCTCCATTTTAATTTTCCTAACATGGCACAATGTTCTCATTCTTTTACAGGTGGGCAGAGTTAACATGCTTTTAAATTCACATATGGGTTTCTTCATAGGCAAAAAAAAACCAGTAAGTTTATAATAATCAAAAAACATAATTTTAAGAGTTCCACCTTACGTACAACCAAAATACAACCCTTAAAGTATCCTGAAGTAATTCTTAATAGCAGTTGTATAGAATCATATTTTTAAACTATAAAAATTTTCCTGAGAATGGCAAGGATTCATATCAATGTATGAGGAGGCTAGATAAATGGTTAGGATTGTGCGCTTCTGTTGTGAGACTTCCTGAGTTCAAATCCCAGCTTTTGCACTTGTTAGTTATGTGAGCTGGACACGTCACTTTCCCTCCTCTGTACCACAGTTTTCTTATCTATAAAAATGGGCATAATGGGACTGGATGCTATGATCTTTGTTTTTTGAATGCTGAGTTTCAAGTCAACTTTTTCACTCTCCTCTTTCACTTTCATCAGAGGCTCTTTAGTTCTTCTTTGCTTTCTGCCATAAGGGAGGTGTCATCTGCATATCTGAGGTTATTAATATTTCTCCCAGCAATCTTGATTACAGCTTGTACTTCATCTAGCCTGTCATTTCGCATGATGTACTCTGCATATAAGTTAAATAAGAAGGGTGACAATATACAGCCTTGACATACTCCTTTCCCAATATGGAACAAATCTGTTGTTCCATGTCCAGTTCTAACTGTTGCTTCTTGACCTGCATACAGATTTCTCAGGAAGCAGGTCTGGTCATCTGGTATTCCCATCTCTTTAAGAATTTTCCACAGTTTGTTGTGATCCACACAGTTGAAGGCTTTGGCATAGTCAATAAAGCAGAAATAGATGTTTTTCTGGAACTCTCTTGCTTTTTCAATGATCCAGCTGATGTTGGCAATTTGATCTCTGGTTCCTCTGCCTTTTCTAAATCCAGCTTGAACATTTGGAAGTTCACAGTTCACATACTATTGAAGCCTAGCTTGCAGAATTTTGAGCATTACTTTGCTAGTGAGTGAGAGGAATGCAATTGTGTGGTAGTTTAAACATTCTTTGGCATTGCCTTTCTTTGGGATTGGAATGAAAGCTGACCTTTTCCAGTCCTGTGGCCACTGATGAGTTTTCCAAATTTGCTGGCATACTGAGTGCAGCACTTTCACAGCATCATCTTTTAGGATTTGAAATAGCTCATCTGGAACTCCATCACCTTACTAGCTTTGTTTGTAGTCATTTGTAGTTGCAAATGACTCTAACTGGTTTACATAAATGCTCTTCATTCTGTAATAATTTAGACTCTTGTAAACTTATGGAACTCTCTTTATTTCTGATAGTGTGCCTATTGATTTCTGGGATTTTCTTTCCTATATACATAACATTATTAGTGGATAAAATGATAAATTCTAATCTCCCTTTCTAATCCTACGCCTCATTCCTTTACTTTTCTTTTTGGATTGTCCCAAACCTCAAGAGCTATATAAAACATTAATTGTGATTATGGGTATCTATCTCTTGTCCCCATTCACAGAGAGACTGTTCTAAAGTTTCTCACAATGATGTTTTTTCTAAGGTTTTGTTTTTAATATATAACTCTGTCAATAAAGTTTCCTCTTATATCATCAGAATCTCATCAGCACACAGATGGAATAGAATTTAGGATAGCTTGAGAAGGACTTAGCGAAAAGGACAACCATATAAGTAAGGAGTAGGGAAATAAAAAAGAAAACAGTATACTCTTCTAGCACTAGAAGGAACAGGATTGTTATGACCACTAGTTAAGAAGAATGATGAGTTATTAGAACCTAAGAAGGGCAGACTTGTATGGAGAAGACAGCCTAACAGGACTTGTGACTTCGAGTCAAGAATTGCAGCCAGTCCAAGGTGTACCTGGAGAATAACTAACTATCCTACTACAAGAGCTTCCCTGGTGGCTCAGCTGGTAAAGAATCCGCCTGCAATGCAGAAGACCTGGGTTTGATCCCTGGATTGGGAAGATCCCCTGGAGAAGGGAAACGCTACCCAGTCCAGTATTCTTGCCTGGAGAATTCCATGGACTATGCAGTCCATGGGGTCGCAGAGAGTCAGATACAACTGAGCGACTTTCACTTCACTTTCACTACAGGATAGCTCCTTCTCTTCTGCTGGAGCTTCCCATTAGGCAAATTCAATCAGAAGCCAGAGGGCAAGGAAGTCCATTGAAGTAGTCCACATAAGGTAAATTCATAGAAGAGAGAGCAAACTATAGTCCCATTCCCTACTACCACCTTTGTCATGTTCCTGCTGCCTAGAATTTTAATTCTGGGTTGTGAAGGATCCTTACAGTTCCTTTGTACTAGTATTTAAATGGTAATTTAGCGGGATATACATTTCAAAATCTGACATTTTTTCCCCAAAAGATTTGCAAGTAAGATTCCTTTCAAAATTTCTATCTACTTTCTTGATGCTTTGAAGTTTTCGGATCTCTTCCAGCTCAGTAATACATCCAATACATTCTTCAGCTATATCTTTTCTAAAATTTAACAAATTCATTAAGATTTTTATTTCAACTATAACATTTTTTCAAATCCAATATTTCCCACCAGTTCTTCTTTCAATTGTTTTCCTTGATTAATGTTGTCGGTATTTTACCTTCGTTATTTTTGGAAGGTATTTCTCATGCTTATTTTAAACTCATGTTCTATGGTCTGTTAATTTTCTTTGCCTGCTATAACTTGTTTAGTGTTGTCTTTCTTTTAGAGCACTGTGTTTCTCATACGTCTGATCATTTTTCCTTGCGAGCTTACACATTCCTGTGAGTTTCAGCTCTCATGGAGCATAATGTGAAGCATGTGTGTGGGAGCTAGAGGGAGGGAGAGGTGGAGGTGGCTAAAGCCCAGGAATCCAGGAGTAATTCATGCCCTTCCTAGTCAGCTTACGGAGTTGGCAGTGCGTCCCTCCTTAGGAGGAAGAGCCTCTGGCATTATAATCTGGGGTAAATCATCCCCTGTTTGTCACCTACCTTGCCAAGTAAAATCTACCAAGGGTCTGCCTAACACTGCTCTTTTTTTTAAGAGATTTTCTTCCTCAGCTGGAGTCATTTATCTATACCTGCTCTTGACTCCTCCTCCCCATCTCAGCCAGATTCCAGCACTATATTGATATTTCCCCCAGTGCTTCTGGGCATCCACTGTTGTTTATCTGCCTCAAAATGTCAACCAAGCAAGATAGAAAAGAGAAACACACAGAGTTGTAAAGCTCTGGCCTGGCCCATCTCCGTGTGGCATCTGACCCTCCTCCCCCCTGAGCTGCTGTAAACGTACACACACATGTACACTGAGATGCAGCCACCCCTTCTGCTCCCCTCAAGACCTTCTCAGGTTGATATTAGTTTCTCAGGCCCATCAAGACACTGCCTGTTTCTTGGAGTTGTTTCAAGGGTCAGAGTCAGAAACCCATGTTCATAAGTCATCTTGTCAGCTCTGCTATATTCTTTACATCCATTGCCTCCAGTGTTATTGTGAGGATTAATTAAATGAGTTGATTCACATGAGGCACTTAGGAGAGTGTCTGGAATACAGTACATGTTTTACAACTGTTAGCAGTAATTATTATTTATCGTCATCATCATTAATATGCAGAATAAGTCTATGAAAATGAGTATATTATCTTTATAGATGAATAATTAGATTCAGAGAAGAAAAGTAAACCTGGCAAGAGGTTGAGCCAGGCTTCAGTCACATTTATGTCTATTTGATCTGCGAAGAGTGTGCTCTTTCTGTTCTTTTTATCGGTGGCCCTTTTCTACTCCCACTTCACAATCTGATCAGCTCAGGAAAATCTGTAAGATACTGAAGGCTTTTGAACTCACTTCAGGAGGTGGACGATCATAACTTTCTCTGTGCTTCAATCTGATCTCCTGTCTCTAAGATAAAGGTAACTTTGATGTCCTTTTCTAGTATAAAAGACTGAATTGGAGGATAAGCGATCAAGCACAACTCTTATTTCTCCAGGTCACAGCAACTTGAATGGGGACAATCTGGAGACGTGGATGATAGTAGCAATGGGGCCAAAATTATCCTTCATCCCTGCCACTCCATGCAACAGTATTATTGGATGTCAAGACTATTCTCATTTTTTCCCTGTCTTTTGTGTATCAATTGGTGTCTGGACAGGAAAACAGAAGCCACCCTAAGTATGCAAAGTGGGGAAAGGATTAATACAGGAATTAAAGACTGGGCAAGCAAAAGTCAGCAAGAACAACTTTAGGAAACTTTGAAGTTCAGACTCATGCTACAACCAGTAGTTTCAGCTTCCAACAACACTAATATTGGCGATTCTTAGGTGAATAGCAGAAAGCTGTAGGAAAACCCCAAACCACTTCTCCTGTCCCCAAACACTCTTCAGTAACTACTGTGACAACCAGCGCCTTCTCCTCCATTACTTTCCAAATCTCATGGAATTGCTTCTCATTGACGGAATCCAATTGGAATCTCACTTGCAATGGAGTGGAAGAATTGTCATTTCTCAGCTTTATGCTCCTGGGAATGGGGAAGAGGATAAAGAGACAGGGGTAGTACTGAGAATTAACAAATTACACGTGGTACACTGTGTCTGTTTTGTTCAACATCACTGGGTAAAAACTCAACATATGTTGGCTGAATTAACAATTACAAGAGGGTCCCAGGCCATGAACAGGACTATTTAGTGGGAATTAAGATTCTATTGCAGCCTCATTCAGTAATGTTATATGCTCCATAGTCTGATAATACCCTACACATGCTATCAGCCTGTCATTGACTTATTATGGAATCATGACAACATTGTATTTCTTCATCTTCCACTGAGGTGGGTCATGTCACTTCTAAAGTTGTCACTGATGCAAGTGTAAATCTGATCATGTAAGTCTGCTTCTTAAAAGTAACACTTCAGTGGCTGCCCATTGCCTTTAGAATAAAATCTGAACACTTTATCATGAGGCTGCATTATCTGGGCTCTTCCCAGCTCTCCAGCTTAACACTTTCTACTCCCTTCCTCTCTCACCACACACAGGCCACACTGGCCTTTCAGTTCATCAAATGGGGCAAATTCTTCCTTACCTCAGGATCTATGCCTAAGATGGTGCCTGGAAAGCTCTTTGCCACAGCTCTGCCCCACTTTTATTTGACCAGGTGCCAGAACCCTTCAATCCTAAACTACATATCACTTTCTCAAAGAGGTCTTCACTTGTCACTTCATCTAAAGGAGATAATTCCAGTTAGTGTTCTCTCTCTGAGGCTTTTTCCCCCTCTTCGGGTACTTATCACTATTTGATAGGAGGTATAACATCACAGTGCATTCGACTGTACATCCAGCCCAGCACAGTGCCTGGCAACTAACATGCACTCAATAAATAAATGCTGAAATTCTTTACAGGCTCCTCATAAAGCAATTTTACGGAATGCTCAAATTATGTTTCACTTTCTAAATTTCCCATCAGCTTTTGGCTTTTAAATCTGAGGCTAGCCAAAAGCCATTTGAAAGGAAACAGACTTACTACCAAAGGCATCTGTTACCATTAATAATCCAACTGGATCCCAAGCACTCATTGGTCTTTCCTGGCTTCAGATGACCTCCTTTCCACCCAAAGTATGTCCCAAGAAGCCAGGGAGAGACCATCATCTCTCTTGCTCAAAGGGTTTAATACCATTTCATTGAATAACTATTTCTCTCAGGAGGTTCATCATGTTCTCCTGCAGTTAGAACCCTGGTGGCTAACCTTGACCTGGTAAGGTAGGTATGGCTCTGCTTACTGACCATATTTTCCTCTCAGTCTCTGTATGCAAACACAGAAATACATAGTGTACAACTGGGAACAGTGTTGGAGGTCATCCATTGGTTCCCTAAATCTTATCAGTGACCAATTGCTTTAATTTCTCAAAGACAAATGAATAAATATTCCAAGCCAAGAATAGTGCCTGGTATTAGAGGTACTCAATAAATGTATGCTGATTATATGAATATAGATGAAGAAACTGACACTTAAATAGATTAAGGGACTTGCCTGAAGTCACACAGCCTGTTGGTATTGAGCCAAAACTCTAATCCAAAAAGGACACAATGTAAGAGGGATTATGAAACAAGACTGCTCTGTGAGCAGTGCTCCCAAGTATATAGGGCTGAGAACCCACTGCCTATAGGCCAGTAGGAGACAGGATAGGACAGTATCTATTAAGACTGGAAATTTCTGAAGAAATAATAAAGATCAGAGCAGAAATAAATGAAATAGAGACCAAAAAACAATAGAAAGATTAATTAAACTAAGAGTTGGTTCTTTGAAAAGGTAAACAAAATTTACAAACCTTTGATCCAGACATCAAGAAGAGGGCCCAAATCAATAAAACCAGGGGGGAAAAGGAGAAGTTATAGCCAATACCACAGAAATGCGAAGGATCATAAGAGATTACCATAAAGAGTTGAACACCAAAAAAATGGACACTCTCCCAAGATAGAACCAAGAAATAGAAAATATGAACAGATCAACCACTGGTAATAAAACTGAATTAGGAATTTAAAAAAAAACTGGATGGCTTCACAGATTAAATTTACCAAATGTTTAGAGAAGAGTTAATGCCTATTCTTCTCAAACTATTCCAAGAACTTGGAAAGGAAGGAAAGCTTCTTAACTCATTCTATGAGGGGCCAGAATCATCCTAATACCAAAACTAGACAAAGATATCACACAAAAAAGAAAATTACAGGCCAGTATCACTGATGAACATGATGCCAAAATCCTCAACAAAATACTAACAAACCAAATTCAATCATACATTAAAAGGATCTTATACCACGATCAAGTGGGTTTAATATCAGGGATGCAA
Organism: Ovis canadensis; assembly: GCF_042477335.2. Taxonomy (NCBI): domain Eukaryota; kingdom Metazoa; phylum Chordata; class Mammalia; order Artiodactyla; family Bovidae; genus Ovis; species Ovis canadensis. The sequence goes on along the minus strand of NC_091256.1, from coordinate 50,682,545 downwards.
GGATGGTTCAGCATCCACAAACCAATCAATGTGATATACCATATTAACATATTAAAGAATAAAAATCATATAATCATCTCCATAAATGCAGAGAGAGAGAGATTTAACATCTGTTTATGATTTAAAAAAAAAAAAAACCTCTCACAAAGTAGCTATAGAGAGAATATACCTGAACATAATAAAGGCCATGTATGACCAGCCCACAGCCAAAATTATACTCAACAGTGAAAAGCTGAGAACGTTTCATTCAAGATCAGGAACAAGACAAGGATGCCCACACTCACCACTTGTATTCAACATACTGTTGGAAGTCCTAGCCACAGCACTTAGACAATAAAAAGAAATGAAAGGAATCCAAATGGGAGAGGAAGAAGTAAAACTGTTACTGTTTGCAGATGACATGATACTATACACAGAAAATCCTAAAGATACCACACACACACACACACAAATACTAGAACTCATCAATGAATTCAGTAAAGTTGCAGAGTATAAAATTAATATACAGATGTCTGTCACACTTCTATTTCCTAACAAGAAACTATCAAAAAAGAAATTAAGAAAACAATCCCATTTACAACCACTGCAAAAGAATAAAAATAAGTCTAACTAAGGCGGTAAAAGAATGGTACTCAGAAAACTGTAAGACACTGTTGAAAGAGATTGAAGGCAACACAAACAGATGAAAAGATAGCCCATGTTCATAAACTGGAAGAATTAATATGGTTAAAAAGAGCATACTACCCAATGTAATCTACAGACTCAATGCAATCCCCAGCAAAATATCAATGGTATTTTTCACAGAACTAGAAGAAATAATTCTAAAATTTGTATGGAAACACAAAAGATCTCAAACAGTCAAAACAATCTTAAGAAAGAAAAAGTAGAGCTAGAAGTATTATGCTCCCTGATTACAAACTACACTTCAAAGTTGGAGTAATCGAAAAGGACCATTTGTATGGTCCTGCACAAAAACAGACACATAATTCAGTGGGAAAAAAGATATCCTAGAAATGAACCCACATTTTTGTGGTTAGTTAATCTATGAAAAAAGGAGGCAAGAATATATGATGGAAAAAAGACAGCTTCTTCAATAAATGGTATTGGGAAAACTATACAGTTACATTAAAAAGAATCAAACTGGATTACTCTCTTAAAGTACAAAACTCAAACTAAATTCCTCTCTCAAAGCACAAAAATAAATTTGAAATGGATTAAAGATTTAAGACCTGAAACAATAAAACTTCTAGAAAAAACCATAAGCTCTTTGGCATCAGTCATGGTAGAATTTTTTTTTCTTTGTATATTTCCCCTCAGACAATGGAAACAAAACCAAAAATAAACAAATGGGGCTATACCAAATTAAAAATCTTTTGCATAATGGAGAAAACTATCAACAAAATGAAAAGTCAACCTACTAAATGGGAGTGAGTGGAAGGAGATATTTGCAAAAAATATATCCAATAAGGGGTTGATATCATATATATGTACGTATATATGATATATATATATGATACACAACACACACACACACACACATATATATATATATATATATATATAACACACACAATTCAACATCAAAAATACAAACAATCCAACCAACTGAAAATGGGCAGAGGATCTGAACAGACGTTTTTCCAAATAGGCACATGAAAAGATGCTTAATATCATTAATCACCAGGGAAATGCAAGTCAAAACCTCAATGAGAAATTATCTCATACTTGTCTGAATGGCTATTATCAAAAAGACAACAAATAACAAGTGCTTGGAAGGACGTGAAGAAAAGAGAACTCCCACCCATGCACTGTGGACAGAACTGTAAACTGGTGCAGCTCCTATGAAAATCAGTATGGAGATTCCTTTAAAAATTAAAAATAGAACTACCATATGATCCAGCAATTCCACTCCTGGGTATTTATTTGAAGAAAAGGAAACAACTAATTCAAAATGACATATGAACCCCTATGTTCACTGCAACCTTATTTTTTTCAACTGCCAGGATATGGAAGTAACTTAAGTGTCCAGAAACAGATGAATGGATAAGGAAGATATATATAAGGGAAAATTACTCAGCCATAAAAAAGAATGAAATCTTGCCATCTGTGACAACATGGATGAACCTAGAGGGTATTAAGTAAAATAAGACATGCAGAGATAGACAAATGCTATCTGACTTCACTTACTATGTGGAATCTAAAAAACAAAGCAGGAGACACAGACATAAAGAACAGATTTTTGGACATAGTGGGGGAAGGAGAAGGTGAGATAATTTGAGAGAATAGCAATGAAACATATTGCCTGGAAAATCCCATGGACAAAGGAGATTAGGGGGCTACAGTCTATAGGCTCACAAGAGTCAGACATGACTTAGTGACTAAACCATCACCACCATATACATTACCATATGTAAAACAGATAGCCAGTGGGAGTTTGATGTACGATGAAGGGAACCCAAAGCTGGTGCTCTGTGACAACCTTGAGGGGTGTGGTGGGGAGGGAGGTGGAAGAGGGGATCAAGAGGGAGGGGACACATACGGTCGATTCATGTATGGCAAAAAGCATCACAGTATTGTAATTATCCCCCAGTTAAATAAATAAATAAAATTTTTTAAAAAGCAAATGAACAAACGGAAACAGAATCCAATATACAGAGCAAAAACAGGTGGCTGCCAGAGAAGAGGAGGGTTGGGGCAGGTGAGGGGGAATTGGTAAGGGAGATTAAGTACAAAATTCTAGCTGCAAAATAAATGAGTCACAGGTATGAAGTGTGCAGTGAGGAGACGCTAGTCAAGAATCAGGCAGCATCATTGTATGCTGACATATTGTACCTAGACTTATCGTGGTGACCATTTTAGTATATATAGAAATATCAAATAATAGAAACTAACATAGTATTGTAGCTCAATTATACTTTAAAAGCCAGCAAACTCACAGAAAAAGAGATCAGATTTGTGGTTACCAGAGGCAGGGTTTTGCGGGAAGGAGAAACCAGATGAAGGCAGTTAAAAGGGACAAACTTCCAGTTGTAAGATAAGTATGAGGGATATAATACACAACATAATAAATATAATTACTGCTGTATGTTATATATCGACTCCTTGGTCAGGCAGCTGCGGGCCGGCTCACCAAGCGCGGCCGAGAGGAGCTACCCCACGTCTGAGGTCAGGGGCAGCGGCCTAGAGCGCCAGGCTGCGACGGCGCAGGAACGGCCGAGAGGGGCTGCCCTGCGTCCGAGGTCAGTGGCTGCGGCCAGGAGGAGCTACCCGGCGTCCGAGGCCAGTGGCGGCCGGGAGGAGACACCCCGCGTCCGAGATCAGAGGCCGCCAGGAGAAGCCACCTTGCTCCTGAGGCCAGGGGCGGTGACCTTGAGGAGCCACCCGGAGCCCGAGGCCAGGGCCGGCGACAGGGAGGAGCAACCCCAGGAGCGGTGGCTGCGCCGGCACAGGAGGGCCTAGAGGAGCTATCCCACGCTGAAGGTCAGAAACGGTGGCGGTAAGGAGGCACCCCTCGTCCAAGGTAAGGAACAGCGGCTGTGCTTTGCTGGAGCAGCCGTGAAGAGATACCCCACGCCAAGGTAAGAGAAACCCAAGTAAGATGGTAAGTGTTACAAGAGGGCATCAGAGGGCAGACACACTGAAACCATATTCACAGAAAACTAGTCAATCTAATCACACTAGGACCACAGCCTTGTCTAACTCAATGAAACCAAGCCATGTCTGTGGGGCAACCCAAGACGGGCGGGTCATGGTGGAGAGGCCTGACAGAATGCGGTCCACTGGAGAAGGGAATGGCAAGCCACTTCAGTATTCTTGCCCTGAGAACCCCATGAACAGTAGGAAAAGGCAAAATGATAGGAAACCAAAAGCGGAACTCCTCAGGTCATTAGGTGCCCAATATGCTACTGGAGATCAGTGGAGAAATAACTCCAGAAAGAATGAAGGGATGGAGCCAAAGCAAAAACAATACCCAGTTGTGGATGTGACTGGTGATAGAAGCAAGATTCGATGCTGTAAAGAGCAATATTGCATAGGAATCTGGAATGTCAGGTCCATGAATCAAGGCAAATTGGAAGTGGTCAAACAAGAGATGGCAAGGGTGAACGTCGGCATTCTAGGAATCAGCGAACTAAAATGGACTGGAATGGGTGAATTTAACTCAGATGACCATTACATCTACTACTGCGGGCAGGAATCCCTCAGAAGAAATGGAGTAGCCATCATGGTCAACAAAGAGTCCAAAATGCAGTACTTGGATGCAATCTCAAAAATGATAGAATGATCTTTGTTCGTCTCCAAGGCAAACCATTCAATATCACAGTTATCCAAGTCTATGCCCCAACCAGTAATGCTGAAGAAACTGAAGTTGAATGGTTTTATGAAGACCTACACGACCTTTTAGAACTAACACCCAAAAAAGATGTCCTTTTCTTTATAGGGGACTGGAATGCAAAAGTAGGAAGTCAAGAAACACCTGGAGTAACAGGCAAATTTGGCCTTGGAATGTAGAATGAAGCAGGGCAAAGACTAATAGAGTTTTGCCAAGAAAATGCACTGGTCATAGCAAACACCCTCTTCCAACAACACAAGAGAAGACTCTACACATGGACATCACCAGATGGTAACACTGAAATCAGATTGATTATATTCTTTGCAGCCAAAGATGGAGAAGCTCTATACAGTCAACAAAAACAAGACTGGGAGCTGACTGTGGCTCAGATCATGAACTCCTTATTGCCAAATTCAGACTTAAATTGAAGAAAGTAGGGAAAACCACTAGACCATTCAGGTATGACCTAAATCAAATCTCTTATTGCCGGGGTCCAGCCCCAGTGGATCCAGGGTAATTCGAAGAAGTTACAGAGTCAGGGACGGAGTTGGCGTCCTGGAAAAAACTTATTTAATTACAGATACAGAGGGAGACTAGAAACAGATGGTGTAGTAGGAGAATTAGTGGAGAAAAGAGGCTGAATAACTGGTTTACATGGAATACCAGTCACCACCTACGTAGGCCACAGGCGTCTTTCCATTCTCCCAAAGGAGAGGAGGCACTGAGGCCTCCCCGGTCCAACCTCAGAAGCCCAGGCAGAATTAGCAGGCTTGGTGAGTACCCACATTTCAGATGGTAATTCAGCCAGGAAAGTGGGGAGCAAGAAAGAAACGACACGGGGGAATCAGTCTTTCCAGAAACTGATCTGATTTCTTTATTTTTCAGGCTTGTTTATATACCTTTTTGTTATACATAGGGATGAATACAGAGTCACGTGGGGGTCAGCAGACCTGACCCTTGTCACAATCAGGTGCTTCACATAAAATTATACAAAGGTCTTATGAGTTTCATCATCTTTTAGCCATGAGGTCTGCTGACATTTTATGGCCCTTTCTGATACCGGTCAGTTAACCAGAAAACTTATTTTTCCAGGGGTGATTTTTTCTTAAATCAGAAGCCACCCTCCAAATAAAGTTGCATTCCTATAGGGTGAGGGTGTAGTGAGTTATAATCAAGAAAGGAATTTACTTAACCTAAGGTTTAACATGATTAATCTTAAAGGTTAATACTTATTTCTTCTATATGCTAGTTATATTCATTATAAGGGCAGGAATATGGAGATTTAGCAGCACATATTGGCTCAACAAATGTAAACCCTTCACCAATGTTCCCCTTAAGATCTATTTTGTCTTAAGATAGTGATAAAGTTACATTTTCGCATAGCAAAGACACAGTGATTTATAACAAAGTACAGTGGTCTATAATAAAAGGGAAAATTCATTAACTCAAAAAGTCTAGTATTGCTAACATCAAAAGCTACTCTATTTCCTTTTCTATATTCCAAATACATTGATTAATATATTCCCAGGTGCCTAAGGATATGGAGGCCTGATGGCAATCATTGACTCATCAATGAAAAAAGCCCTATGCTAATACTCCAACCTCTGTGCTGTTTATGGTTGAGAGGTTGTCACACAAGCTAGTCTGTCAGCAGAGAGGTTTGACCTGAGACATCCTTGTCACACTCAGGGCAGGGAATTAGCAGTAATTATTGGCAGGACAAATGAAAAAATCCTTCACCAATATAATTCCTAATCAACCTACTAATACTATACTAATGATCTTCTAACTTCTCAAAAGAGTCTGTATTTAGAAAGTTTTAAAACATTCTCACAGTTGGGAGGCTGTAAACAATCACATGTGGCCGGACGAGCCTGATCAGGCAGGCCAGAGAAACTTCAGAGTTCGTAAGTTGAAACACTCTTGTCACGCCCAGGAATTTTTATTAACTTGGAGCTGCAAGTTAACTCCTTCTCCGAGAGAAATGGTTATGGGGGAGAGCTCCCCGTAAAGTACTCTGATTTGGGGGTAGATGCTCGGGAACAGGGGGTTTCCTGAGGCTTGATCACGCCTTTGCGTATGCCAAGCTTCTTTCCTCATGACCTTTGCCATGGGCGGAGTTCCTCACACTGGCTTCCAACACCTTATGATTATACAGTGGAAGTGAGAAATAGATTTAAGGGACTAGATCTGATAGATGGAGTGCCTGATGAACTATGGAATGAGGTTCGTAACACTGTACAGGAGACAGGGATCAAGACCATCCCCATGGAAAAGAAATGCAAAACAAAATGGCTGTGAAAAGAAGAGAAGCAAAAAGCAAAGAAGGAAAGGAAAGCTATAAGCATATGAATGCAGAGTTCCAAAGAATAGCAAGAAGAGATAAGAAAGCCTTCTTCAGCGATCAATGCAAAGAAATAGAGGAAAACAACAGAATGGGAAAGACTAGAGATCTCTTCAAGAAAATTAGAGATACCAAGGGAACATTTCATGCAAAGATGGGCTCAATAAAGGACAGAAATGGTATGGACCAAACAGAAGCAGAAGATATTAAGAAGAGGTGGCAAGAATACACGGAAGAACTGTACAAAAAAAGATCTTCACGACCCAGATAATCATGATGATGTGATCACTCATCTAGAGCCAGACATCTTGGAATGTGAAGTCAAGTGGGCCTTAGAAAGCATCACTACGAACAAAGCTAGTGGAGGCGATGGAATTCCAGTTGAGCTGTTTCAAATCCTGAAAGATGATGCTGTGAAAGTGCTGCACTCAATATGCCAGCAAGTTTGGAAAACTCAGCAGTGGCCACAGGACTGGAAAAGGTCAGTTTTCATTCCAATTCCAAAGAAAGGCAATGCCAAAGAATGCTCAAACTACCTCACAATTGCACTCATCTCACATGCTAGTAAAGTAATGCTCAAAATTCTCCAAGCCAGGCTTCAGCAATACATGAACCATGAACTCCCTATGTTCAAGCTAGTCTTAGAGAGGCAGAGGAACCAGAGATCAAATTGCCAACATCCGCTGGATCATTGAAAAAGCAAGAGAGTTCCAGAAAAACATCTATTTCTGCTTTATTGACTATGCCAAAGCCTTTGACTGTGTGGTTCACAATAAACTCTGGAAAATTCTGAAAGAGATGGGAATATCAGACCACCTAACCTGCCTCTTGAGAAATCTGTATGCAGGTCAAGAAGCAATAGTTAGAACTGGACATGGAACAACAGACTGGTTCCAAATAGGAAAAGGAGTACATCAAGGCTGTATATTGTCACCCTGCTTATTTAACTTACATGCAGAGTACATCATGAGAAACGCTGGACTGGAAGAAACACAAGCTGGATTCAAGATTTCCAGGAGAAATATCAATAACCTCAGATATGCAGATGACACCACCCTTATGGCAGAAAGTGAAGAGGAACTAAAAAGCCTCTTGATGAAAGTAAAAGAGGAGAGTGAAAAAGCTGGCTAAAAGCTCAACATTCAGAAAACGAAGATCATGGCATCTGGTCCCATCACTTCATGGGAAATAGATGGGGCAACAGTAGAAACAGTGTCAGACTTTATTTTTTTGGGCTCAAAATCACTGCAGATGGTGACTGCAGCCATGAAATTAAAAGACGCTTACTCTTTGGAAGAAAAGTTATGAGCAACCTAGATAGTATATTCAAAAGCAGAGACATTACTTTACTGTTAAGGTCCATCTAGTCAAGGCTATGGTTTTTCCAGTGGTCATGTATGGATGTGAGAGTTGTACTGTGAAGAAGAATTGATGCTTTTGAACTGTGGTGTTTGAGAAGACTCTTGAGGGTCCCTTGGACTGCAAGGAGATCCAACCAGTCCATTCTGAAGGAGATCAACCCTGGGATTTCTTTGGAAGAAATGATGCTAAAGCTGAAGCTCCAGTACTTTGGACATCTCATGCAAAGAACTGACTCATTGGAAAAGACTCTGATGCTGGGAGAGATTGGGGGCAGGAGGAGAAGGGGACGACCCAGGATGAGATGGTTGGATGGCATCATGGACTCGATGGATGTGAGTCTGAGTGAACTCTGGGAGATGGTGATGGACAGGGAGGCCTGGCGTGCTGTGACTCATGGGGTCGCAAAGAGTCGGACACGATTGAGGGACTGAACTGAACTGGGTCAGGAAGATCCCCTGGAGAAGAGAAAGGCTTCCCACTTTATTATTCTTGCCTGGAGAATTCCATGGACAGAGGAGCCTGGCAGGCTGTAGCCATGGGGTGGCAAAGAGTCAGACACAACTGAGCAACTTTCACTTTCACTGTGTTATATATGAAAGTTGTTAAGAGAGTAAATCCCAAGAGTTCTCATCATAAGGAAAAATTTTTTTCTGTTTCTTAAATTTTGCATCTATAAAAGATGATGGATGTTCATTAAACTTGTGATAATTATTTCATGATGTATATATAATGTATATAATTATTTCATGATGTCTTCATAATGATGTCAAATCATGATGTTGTACACCGTAAACACATACAATGCTATATGCCAGTTATAGCTCAATAATTAACTGGAAGTGAAAAAAGACTGGAAAGACCTAGGTCTTGTGGGCTCTTTTAAGAAGCCTTATTGATGTCTGAAATGCTTCTTCACATTTGTCATGGTGCCATGGTGGGTTCGTGGGAAGGTCACATGCACTAAGGACTGACTTAAATGTCAAAGTCGTTGTTTTTGTCACCCACTGTTTCCTTTGACCGTCTAGCAGATATTAGTCAGGGCTATGCAGCTGGAAGAGTCTTCTAACCTCAGGGTCTCCTAAGAAGACAATTTGAGCATACTGCCTCTGAGTCTGGATATGTTTCGCTGCCTATTACCGACGGTGGGACAGCCACAGCCCGGGAAGTGAAAAGCCCTAGACCTTGTACCAGTTTGCAATTTGATAAATGAGGCGCTCTCCACTGAGCTTTCTTTGCAAACTAGCGATGTCTGACCAATCTGAAACCTTACAGTAAAGTCCTAGAATCTCAATGCTGGAATAGGGAAGAGCCGACTGATTCATGCCCCTAACTTCACAGATTTGGACCTGAGCTCAAAAGAGGTAAGAGGATTCTCCCCAAACCACAACCAGTATGGAGGAAGAAATCCCACTCTATCTCCTGGTGCTTCCCCACCACACCTTCTACATCTGGAAATGAAACACAGGAAGCATTTGTTTCTGTTCAATTCCACCCGTACATGTCTTGAGCACCAAACAGGAGCCAAGCAGCACAGAAGGGTGCAAAGACAAAGCCATGCTCATTCATAACTCCTTCAGGAGCTCCTAATTTGGTGAGTCCTGTCCCTGCGGTCATTTTCATGCTAAGTTGCTTCAGTTATGTCTGACTCCATGGCCTGTAGTCCACCAGGTTCCTTTGTGCATGGGATTCTCCAGCCAAAAATACTGGAGTGGGTTGCTGTTTCCTCCTCCAGGGGATCTTCCCAACCCAGGGATCAACCCACGTGTCTCATGTCTCCTGCACTGGCAGTCGGGCTCTTTACCACCAGCACCACCTGGGAAGCCCACCTCAAATTCATCCAGTTTTTCCTGTTCCTCCTGGTGAACCACTTACTCGGTGTTCTGTTGGGATGGGTGGGGAGGAAAAGGGGAAGGAAAGAAACAAGTTATTTAGCAAGTATGCTAGGTCCTGAGCTAGAACTCTATGCTGTGCTGTGCTTAGTCGCTCAGTTGTGTCTCACTCTGCGATCCCCTGGACTGTAGCCTGCCAGGCTCCTCTGTCCATGGGGATTCTTCAGGCAAGAATACTAGAGTGGAATGCCATTTCCTCCTCCATGGGATCTTCCCAACCCAGGGATCAAACCCAGGTCTCCAGCATTGCAGGCAGATTCTTTACCGTCTGAGACACCATGGAAGCAGGAACTCTATACATTACCTTATTTTACCCTCAAGCAGCCCTCCATGATAAGAATTATCTTAGCTCCATTATACAAATGATTTGAGAGGCTAAATAACCTATGAAAAGGCTGAGCTTAGACATGAATTCAGGTCTTCCTACCAGACCACACTGCGACTCTAGATTTTTCTTCTCACCACTGCCCCCTCATTCCTGCAAATTCTCACATGCCTTTGACAAATAAGTTCCCCTCCCCAAATACATACCAGCAAAATCCCTATTTATCATTCTAGGGAACCTGAATTCCATGTGGAAGTTTCTCGTTCTCACTTTTAAACTCCTAGTCCCCACTTCTCCACGCCTCCTGTTTCATAACGTCTGTCTCTGAAGCCACACGCGTAACTGCTTAGCTCGCCTTACCTCCCTAAATGCACTGTACTCCACGACTGAGACCTGGACTGAATACTCAGACTCCACCCCTTACACTCCCCACCACAAGACAGACAGGCTGGTATCGATGTCGCCTCTATCAACAGAAGAGGTAACCGGAACCCAGCAAGGCTGTCCTCTCACAATAGGAAGTGCTGGACCCCCACACCTCTACTCCTCAGGGTTCCTGCTCCCTGACCTTCTTGCACCACCCTGTGTGTGGTTTCTACATCATGTTACACGTGATATCTTTTTCAGTCTCCTAGGGAATCTATCAGGCCAACCCATTCCTTCACTCCTTCCAGTTAAATACCTCACTCTATTTTATCTTAGTCAAGCTGCCTGATGGAGCCCCATATCCCCAAGTCCTGCCTGGTAAACTCTTCTTCCCAAAGTCAGCTCAGACATCAGCTCCTCTGTGAGGCCTTCCCAGGCACAGTGAATTCCTCCTCCTTCAAGGTTCCTACAGCTTGTTTGTTACAACACTTAACACCATGTCACTGGAAATCTAGTCTATTTCCTAAACACAAGCATCTTAACTCTTGAGACACTTTCAAGTCAACTTTGCAATCTGTAACCTCTAGCCAGGAAATGTTCAATAAATATCCCCTGAGTGTCGCTTGTCTAGACAGACCTGTGGAGAAGTAGTACCAAACAGTAGAAGGTTCCACTTCCTCAGAGGCCGAGGGAACAACTTCTTTCATCAGTGGAGCCCCACTGTGTTTACAGTCACAGCGCTGCAAACACGACTCGAGCCACCCTGGGCTGGGGTCAGTTCCCAGCTCCAGGAGATGCCCAAGCTTGGGATAATGATGTGCTGGCGGAGAGCTGGGGCTCAGGCTGCACCAGATGTTCTGAGGTCCCGACTCCTCCAAAGACTATAGTTCTATGATGAGGGAGAAGTTGGTTAAAAGATCAAAAGACAGATAGGAAAAGATGTGGACAGAGGAAGGTGGAGGTGAAAGAGCCGCGAGCCAGAAGATAAAGATTTGGTGAGGAAAGGGAGGCTGAAAACTGGGGAAAGAGAGGAAACTGGAGGGACTGGTAAGAAGAAGGACAAAGAGAGGAAGAGAGGTGCGTGGACACTGGTCATGATCAGATTCCCAAGATCCCATGCCCATAAACACAAAGTCATCCAGAAAACTAAAACTGAAATGCTGAAAGCTGCTGCTCTTAAAAATCAGTCCAAAATGGGCTTAATGCATCTCCCGCCCAAATAGGAAACTAAATCCTCAGAAAATCAGCTGCAGCTGACAAAAACCAAGACCCAGAAGAACACAGTTACAGCACTTACTGCCTGGAGCCATCTGGTCCTTCCCATGTGCCGTGGGCTGGCCAGCCCTGAGTCAGCACGCTAGGGCCTCAGTTCTTAACCAACAAGGAGCCAGGGAGGGCAGACAACTTCCCAGCTCCGTGACCCAATGGCTCCATAATCCGTCTACCCTCTTCACCCAAAACTTACTGCACATTACAGGTGGTGACACTGCAGGCTGAGCGCTGGGACCAGACCGACTTCTGAACAGGAAGTAACAGGAGACCTGCTCTCCTGTCACCTTGGGGCTACAGGCCATGCTCTAGCTTCATACCCTTATTCTTATCAACCAGCAACCATCTGGTGCCCCCAGCAATGCTTATCTAGTGTCACACCAGGGTTTAAATCTGTACCTATAACTAAACTACATTATGACGAATAAGTTACCTAATGTTTGTACCTTAGATATCTTATCTGTGAAATGGGGGTAATGATGATAATATACTTCACATGATTTGATGGTTAAATGAGAAAATATACAGTGAGCATCCAATAAGACATCTATTCTCTTAACCTTTCCTAAAAATTAAATGGAATATATGTCTGTAACTTTTAGAAAAGTGTATATCTGGTATGCCACTATAAAAATATTTAGCTCTTTTGTCTTTTGTGAGACAATGGGTAACTGAGAAAGTCCTTATTCAAAAAAATAAAATAATAAACTGTAGCAAAAAAAATAGGATCCTGAGTGTCACAGAGTATCCAGATACTGAATCAGATCCTTTATGTGGATTATCATATCAGTTCCTCAAAATAACCCAGTAAGGTTAAATATCCCCATTGGCAATAGGGGATTGGCAAGCTCAGAAAGATTAAATCATTTTTCAAAAGAGTGGCAGGGCCTGGGTTCAAACCCAGGCTGTCCAGCTCCAGTGTCCATAACACACTACATCCAGGAATGGGGTTTTATTCCCCCGTCCCTGAAGCCCTGCCCTCGTGCCCATTCCTCTCACACTCAGGCCAGCTTTGCTCGCTGTTGTCTTCCCTAGGCCTGTTGCTCTGCCAGATTCTCCTTCCAGGGCCGTGCCCTGGCACCTGCTCCAGTCCCCTGGTAAACGCCCCATCGGTCTGCCAAGGCACCTACCTGGCATCTCCTGTTCCATGCTTCGCCACTGCAGAGGCCAGCCTGCCTGTCTTTATATTGCCAGCTCCAGAAACCCGCCCCTATCACCTTACAGAGGTTAACCTCTGTATCTTGCTATCCACAGCAGGTCTGTCCTGCCCCTGACGGAACTGGTTTTCATGTACACTGAGATACCTAAATGCATCCCCAGGACAGTGACTGAACCGCTGGCTGAATCAGCTTCCCCTCTGCAGATACCTAACTTGTGAGAACCCCAATCCTACAATGCACTTCATCTTCACATATCACATCACTCACATATCAAGGTAATTGGACCGTACAGAAAGGGAGACCTCAGCCCTGGGTCTGACACTCCTCAGGGTCCAATCTTCTGAGGGTAGGGATTCCAGCTGGGAGAGCAAAGGTGCTGGGGTGTCCTTTATCTTGCAGCTCTGCACCATCCTTGTTCGTGCACATCAAGGCCTGCTTTCACACCTGCACCCTAACCTGTGTGTGAACCTACATTCTGACAGCTGACACAGAATGCAGGTTCACGCACAAGTTAGGATGTGTGTGTGTGCACATGTGAGTGTGTTTAACAGCCTACACTGGCCTTGCTCACTCTCCCTGGGCTCAGGTTAACCCATACCACCACACAGAGAGGGCTGGGCAGAGAATAAAGACACAGACAAGGACCCAGTGACAATATCCACTAAAGTAGTTTCATTTCCACAACACTCCTCGGTCAGTTGTTTCAACTCCAACTCCACAGAGTTGAAGAGTTGGGGGGGACTGTGGTGGGAGGGACACTGAGGAAGTGGTCAAAGGGTGGCAGGAAGCGCTTCCTTTCACAGGTCTCAGGGGCAGAAGCTAAGCATTATGACCTCTGAGTTCAAACGTCTCTTCTCCTGTCCCGTAGCCCCTTTCTCCAGTTTATAGACATGTATTTTCTGTGTTCTCCACTTTTTTTCCTGTACCTATGCGCTGTCTTCCCTCCTGAAGAGAGATCCCTGTGCTCACGGCCATGGAGCTGGAACTGAAATTCATCTTAGCATCCAGCCATCAGTTCATTCTTTCTCTCTGTATCTAGCATGGACCTGCCTTAGGTTTCAACACAGTGTCATCATCCAGTATAACTTCTTAGTTGCCCAGTTGGAAATCTGAGATAAAAGACCTTTCCAAACTGAAATGAGCATCGTGGCAGGCAGTATTTCATTTCCATTAATGATATATCTCAGAATGATTAAACATGAAATAGACACAATTTCTTGTTTCCTGTGCACAAATGTCTCTCTCCCTCCCTGTCTCATATCCTCCATGTTTAGGCATGCAGGGGGCATCTGCTCATTTTTGTGGGCAGTTTCATGTCACAAGGTCAGTGGACAGTTGATAGTTAGTTGACTATGTCTCAGAAACTAAGTGTAGCCCACACTGGATCTGAAGATATCCATGACTTAGTGACATCCCTTATCTTGAAAGAAGTGTTGAGCATTATTGTCACTCACATTCCTCTTCTTGAATCAAGCAGAAAGGTGTTTTTAAAATTTAATCTTGCAGTGCCAAAGTTTTGCCATATACAGATATGGAGGAGGTGTAACCCAGAGTATTATAGACTTGAATGCCAGCCCAAAATCAAATGCTTTAGAAATAAAGTGCAGTACACTAGAGATAAAACACCCAAAACCTAACATTACAGATAAGAGAACTGAAGCCCAGAAAAGAAGTGGATTACTCCATAATTAAGAGCATTATGGATTTTGAGTATCTGCCAAAAATCAAATACTTCAGAAATAAAATGGAGTACACCAGAGAGAAAATGTCCAAAACCGAACATTAACAGATGAGAAAACTGAAGCCCAGGAAAGAAGTGAATTACTCAGTCTCACCCAGGTTGTGAGTGGCAAAGTTAGGGCCAAAACCTCCAGTCTCCCAGCATTCATCAAGGCCAGGTACGTCTGACCGCATGCTCCAAACACCCTGATCACCCTGGAGATGGGGCTCCAACCACATGACATATTGGTTCCATTCAGATAAATCTATGATGATCTTTTGTTCCTAGATGGTTTTAGAAACTTTGTTTGTCTTCACTGAGGAGCATAGATTGTGCTTCTTGATTATTTCACTGGATTGGAAAAAAAAATGAAATGGTATTTTCCCTCTTGATGAACACCCTCTATAAGAAAATATCCAACTTTCTTTAAAAAAAAAAAACAAAAAACAAACAAAAAAAACCACCAGCTCTTAAATGGAACCAGGAGGGTATTGAGGAATGGGAGACGCAATTTTAGGAGCCCAGTCCTTAAAGCTTAGATGGAAAGACATGTTTCTATAGGAACACTCTTGCATGTAGGAAGGATGCAGAAATCTTTACAGAGTGCCTGCGCTTTTTCACTGTGATGTAATTCACTCTGTAATCATCACCCCATTTTTGGTAACAACCGTCCAATTTTCTTTGAGAAATTTTCCACCATCTGTCTCTGCGGTTCAGTTGTAGCTGATTCCACCCAGATGCTACCCTGCTCCAAGGATGGACTCAGGACTCAGACTTGGTCAGTAAACCATGAGTTTTAGTGGCCTTAGGGACTGGGTCAGAGCTGGCCAAGTGCCCCAAGCTAGGCCATTACTGAGCAGCTCTGGAACCTTACTGGAGCTATTAGGAAAGAAGTACTCTTGCTCTTCAGGGGTTATTCGTAACACAGAGAGGAGGCCTAGACCTGCTTGTCTAGTCATCTATGTGGTAGTGTGTAAGACAGCAAAGCTGAGAGAGGGGCAAAGGTAAATACCTGAGGATATTACCAGAGTATCTGATTCTAGGGGGCCTTACTCTTGGAGATCTACCCTTAAACTTTATAAACTGCAAGGGCCATAAAATTTTCTTTTTTTTAAGTCTAAACCTATTTGAATTGGGTTTCTGTCACTTAAAACCAAAAGAGACATAATTAATCCATAACAATAAGGGTGGATAAATGGACAGAGTTGGGAGCAGAAGAAATATTTCATTGAGGAGGTTAACTCTGGGATGGGACTTGAAGAATTATCTCCACTGATTTAATTTGATGTCTTAAAAAAAAAGTTTGGGTCCATTCAACTGAACGTTCATATGAAGCAAGAAAACAATTCAAGAGAAAGTGGAAATCTCTGTGGCTGCTTAAAGAGAGCAAGAACTTTAATGAAAGGGCAGTGACAATGTTTGGGGCAACTGGCCTAAGTCTTGCCAGTCTGTGAGAAGAGGAAAGGTCAATACTGCCCCAAAAATTAGGGCTGCAGGGTGGCAGAGCAGAGCTCACGAGAAGAGCAGAGCTCATCCTGAGCTGACAGAGAGACCTCCACCCACCTAACCTTCCAGTGAAATTCAGTGTGAGAATATGAAACTGCTTTTATGAGGTTTCACCTCCTCTAACTCCCACAATGCTTTCCAGGTCCCCAGAACATAATTTGTATTTTAGAGGCACCTGAAGACATCTGAATCAGGCTTCATCAGCAGCCACATTTTCTCTATCGCTCAAACCCCAAGGTATTTTTTTTTTTAATAAAAGCTATCCCCGATCTCAAGGTCCTTCCTTTTCCATGACTTCTGTCCCTCCCTGTGTTTATCCAGAACAGAGTGGATATTAGTCCTTTGATAAAAGCACAACATTAGACCTTCATGACTGACTGCATTCCTACTTTTTGGGCAGATGGCTTGAATTCTCATTGCCCTCCTGACTGACTTCCTGATGATCATCAGCCCCATTCCCCTCCTCACCTGAAGTTGAGAGAAGAAACAAATTAGACTGAGGTGCCACCATAAAGCCAGGAGTCGATCAGTCATTCCATCAATAGCTCTGAGCACCTGGCACCACAAACCCCTGTGGGCATACAGTGGACACAAGCGACACCCTGTCCTCAGGGAATTATTTACACAGTAAACCACCAGTGGGGACCTTGTGTATAGCTCTCCGATTATGAAATGGCTATGAAAGTTGGGGGCACTCAAGAGACTTCACAGTGATGTCATGATGTCATCTATTAGTAGTTGTGATTTCATAAAATACTAACTTAAAAATATATATATATATAATATGCATATATGTACAAATGTGTTTGTATATACTTATATATCATGTATAGCACTAATTCTATTGAATATTCCTAATAATTAAACAATGTCAAATGGTAAAAAAAAAAAAAAAGAAACATTTCTGAAGCCATGTCATACTGTGTGTTCTACCAACCTCATTTATTTGAAATGTTTTTAAAAGATCTCCTGGCCATCTCCTTCCCTGAATGTGGCCAGCACTGGTGGCTGGTTACCAGCAGTGGGCCAGGGAAAGGAGCATGTCTCAGAGCCCCTTGGTTCCTCTCTTCATCACTGAGCTTCTACGTGTGGCGCCCTCACCACCCACCTCAGGGAGGCAGACAGAGCAAGCCAATCCTCCAGCTCACGTTCCCCATGGTTAGAAAAGCTGTGTTGAAGCAGAGAAGTCCTCATATAACAGTAACTGCATTACAAGTGTGATAAATATTCTAGACACCTTAAAATTAGTGTTGTATTAAAAAGGAGGTAAATCCTACTTGGACTGAGGGTGGAGGAATGGACAGAGCTGGGAGCAGAGGAAATACATCGAGGAGGTTTACTCTGACATGGGACTTGAAGAATTATCTTCACTCATTTAGCCGGATGCTTTTTTTTTTTTTTTAAGTTTGGGTGCATTCACCTTAAAGCTCATAGGAAGCAAATAAACAACTGAAGAGAAGAGAAACTGCAGATTTGATCTGTGACCCGAATCTCCCTTGCTCAATGTGATCAGAACCCCTGCCGGCCTGGCTCTGCCTGTTCCCCAGCAGCGAGGTCAGCGGCAGCTGCAACCCCGACTGTCCCATCCACAACCAGCCCTCCTCTTCTAAGGTAAGGCACACACAAGTAATGCCCATCGGTGAGCCTTTCCCTGCTGCCACCCTTTCAGGGCACAAACTTCCCAGCCAGCTGCCCAAGGCCACTCCTTCCTCTTCCCCTCACCCGGGGTTCAAGCCTGGTCACTTTCTTCTGGGGCGGCTCTGACACAGCCTGAAAGTCAGGGTTTCCAGAGATGAGACACATCAGAGGCTGCTCTGCCCACAGCCCTCTGTGGTCTGGCTCCAGATCTCAGGTGTTCCAGAGTGCAGTGGAACAAGTGTGTGCTCCGCTCAAGAAACAGAAAATCAGCCCTCATCTTGTTCCAGGGGTGGCAACACATGGGCAGAGGGAGCCCCAACCCTGCGTCTTCTAGAAAACCAAGCCAGCCTCTAGGCACTGGCACTGGGGTTCTCAGAATTTTAGACAAAGGAGGCTTTAACCACGGAAACTCAGGCAGCGGCAACCAGATGCAACCGCAGCGCACAGCAAGTCAGACACGCTGGTCAGAGGTAGAGCTGTGCCAGGAGCAGCGCTCAGTGTTTGATGCTTGTCAGTCATAAATACGCATCCTGTTTACCTAAGTCATACAGTGCAAGCACACACGGTTAGGTCCCAGCCTATTGGCACAGGACATATGTTCTTCATCTTGTGTGTGTCGATGTGTGTAGGAATATGCATATATGAATGTACAAATATGATATGTGACTGTACAAACATGATGGGTATACTAGTATCTGTTTCCCAACCAGGTAAAGTCAGCTTTGCCTCTTTTGACTCACTGATAATACAAGACAGTATTTTACACTCACTAAGAAGCTGCCCCTAAACCAAAGGACACAAACAATGTGTGTCCTTTAACTTGGTTTTCTAGGTAACCACATGCACCGTTCTGTGTTTTGACAGCAGAAAAAAAAATGCTTTTCTTACAGGAAGGCATGAAGAAAAGAGAGCAGGAGGATTCTCCTCCCACCCAGCAATTCCCTTACTAAAGACCTTCACAAAGCTATCCCTTTGATTGTCAAATACTTATAAAATATTAAGGAAATACAGAAGCCCTCGAATGATTACACACTATCTTGCGGGAGATACTGAAAAGTAATTATATACTTAAACCTTGTGGTGAGAGCAGGGACAGGTGCCACAGAAACCAGGATGGGGGTCACCAATGTTCCATGGACAGGGTGGGAGTCAGAGAAAATATTTCAGAGGTTGTGATGCTCATTAGGTCTCAAGCAGCTAAGCCTCAAGGAAGGGAGAGTCATTCCCAGCAGACACAGAGCAGAGAAGGAAAGCAAGGCATGTTCTGCAAGCTGCCAGGCAGGAGCTTACCCTGCTGATTTTCCCTATGGCACTTTGGCGCCATCTGTCATTTTGTACCTTCGCTTGTGTCTGTCTCCCCCAACTAGAACATAAGTCCCCCGATGGCAGGGACTTTGTTTAGTTATCTGCTATATCCTCAGCACCTAGAACATACTTAGAATATAGTAGGAGTCATGAACACTTGCTGAATACATGGATGTTGGCAGGAGTGTGAAATGAAACTGGACAGTCAGGCAGAGTAGCCCGCACCTCCCTGAGGGTCTTGTGTGCTCTGCTAGTGAGTATGGCCATGAGCTTTGAGATCTGGTGCACATTTACAAACTGGCAGCCCATAATTTACAGACTACTCATACAGCTGAATATCAAAAACACAAACAACTCAATCAAAAAATTGGCAGAAGACCTAAATGGACCTTTCTCCAAAGAAGACATATGGATGGGCAAGAGGTACATGAGAAGACAATCAACGTCTCTAATTATCAGAGAAATGCAAATTGAATCTGCAATGAGGTATCACCTCACATCAGTCAGAATGGCCATCATCAAAGTCCACAAACAATAAATGCTGGAAAGGGTATGAAGAAAAGGGAACCCTTCTGCACCATTAATGAGAGTGTAAATTGCAGTCACTACGGAGAACACTACAGAGGTAAAAATAGGGCTATAATGAATGTTTGCATGCTAAGTCACTTCAGCCGTGTCTGACTCTTTGCAACCCTATGGACTATATCGTCTGCCAGGTTTCTTTGTCCATGAGATTCTCCACGCAAGAATACTAGAGGGGGCTACCATGCCCTTCTCTGTTGGAGTCACACGGAAATAATTTTCACAAACACATAGGATTATGAGAGACAGTGCAGGGAGAGCTCGTGAGAGAGTAATTCCCTGAGGAAACTGCAGAGAGTATATTTATTAGAAGCTTATCTGACAGCTCAGTGGAGCATCACGAAGACCAGAAATCAGGAACAAAGGCAAACATCTGAGGGAAATGGAATGCACATGTACACCACTTCCTTGAGCGAGCAAAGGATTATGCGGCAATCATAAGGAGCTGTTCTGTGTGCAGAACAACATCTGTAGTGGGCTGATATGTCAGCCAAAATATTTGTCTTAGGGGCATGAGAATGGCTACACAAGAAAGAGCACAGCTACAAGACAGCAGTATCAGGAAGCTTCCATCAGCCTCTCATCCTTCTCCATCAGAGGGCAGACAGAATGAAAACCACAATCACAGAAGACTAACCAAACTGATCACATGGACCACAGCCTTGTCTAACTCAATGAAACCGAGCCATGTTGTATAGGGCCACCCAAGAGATGGGTCATAGTGGAGAGGTCTGACAAAACATGATCCACTGAAGAGGAGAATGGCAAACCACTCCAGTATTCTTGCCGTGAGAAATCCATGAACAGAATGAAAAAGCAAAAAGATATGACACTAAAAGATGAACTCCCCAAGTCGGTAGCTGCCCAATATGCTATTGGAGAAGAGTGGAGAAATAACTCCAAAAAGAATGAAGAGATCGGAGCCAAAGCGAAAACAGTGTCCAGTTGTGGATGTGACTGGTGATAAAAGCAAAGTCCAATGTGGTAAAGAACAATATTGCACAGGAACCTGGAATGTTAAGTCCATAAATCAAGGTAATTGGAAGCAGTCAAACAGGAGATGGCAAGAGTGAACATCGACATTCTAGGAATCAGAGAATTAAAATATACTAGAACGGGCAAATTTAACTCAGATGACTATTATATCTACTACTGTGGGCAAGAATCGCTAAGAAGAAATGGAGTAGCCCTCATAGTCAACAAAAGAGTCTGAAAATGAGTATATGGGTACAATCTCAAAAATGACAGAATGATCTCAGTTTGTTTCCAAGGCAAACCATTCAATATCACAGTAATCCAAATCTATGCCCCAACCAGTAAAGCGGAAGAAGCTCAAATTGAATAATTCTATGAAGACCTACAAGACCTTCTAGAACTAACACCCCCCAAAAGGTATATTATTATAATAGAGGACTGGAATGCAAAAGTAGGAAGTCAAGAGATACCTGGAGTAACAGGCAAGTTTGACCTTGGAGTACAAAATGAAGCAGGGCTAAGGCTAGTAGAGTTTTACCAAGAGACTGCAGTGGTCATAGCAAACACCCTCTTCCGACAACACAAGAGAAGACTCTACACACGGACATCACCAGATAGTCCATACCGAAATCAGCTTGATTATCTTCTTTGCAGCCATAGATGGAGAAGCTCTAGACAGTCAGCAAAAACAAAACCGAGAGCTGACTGTGGCTCAGATCATGATCCCATATTGCAAAATTCAGACATAAATTGAAGAAAGTAAGGAAAACCACTAGACCATTCAGGTATGACCTAAATCAAATCCTGTATGATTACACAGCGGAAGTGAGAAAGAGATTCAGGGGATGAGATTTCATAGACAGAGTGCCTGAAAAACTATGGACAGAGTTCATGACATTGTACAGGAGGCAGTGATCAAGACCATCCCCAAGAAAAAGAAATACAAGAAGGCAAAATGGTTGTCTGAGGAGACCTTACAAATAGCTGAGAAAAGAAGAGAAGCAAAAGGCAAAGGAGAAAAGGAAAGACACACCCATCTGAATGCAGAGTTCCAAAGAATAGCAAGGAGAGATTAGAAAGCCTTCCTCAGTGATCAATGCAAAGAAATAGAGGAAAACAACAGAAAGGGAAAGACTAGAGATCTCTTCAAGAAAATTAGAGATACCAAGGGAACATTTCATGCAAAGATGGGCTCGATAAAGGAGAGAAACAGTACAGACTTAACAGAAGCAGAAAATATTAAGAAGAGGTGGCAAGAATACACAGAAGAACTGTACAAAAAAGATCTTCATGACCCAGATAACCATGATGTGTGATCACTCACCTAGAGCCAGACATCCTGGAATGCAAAGTCAAGTGGGCCTTAGGAAGCATCACTACAAACAAAGCTAGTGGAGGTGATGGAATTCCAGCTGAGTTATTTCAAATCCTAAAAGGTGATGCTGTGAAAGTGCTGCACTCAGTATGCCAGCAAATTTGCTAAACTCAGCAGTGGCCACAGGACTGGAAAAGGTCAGTTTTCATTCCCATTCCAAAGAAAGGTAATGCCAAAGAATGTTCAAACTACCACCCAATTGCACCCATCTCACATGTTTACAAAGTAATGCTCAAAATTCTCTAAGCAAGACAGCAACAGTACATGAACTGAGAATTTCCAGATATTCAAGCTGGTTTTAGAAAAGGCAAAGGAACCAGAGATCAAATTGCTAACATCCATTGGATCATAGGAATGCAAGAGATTTCCAGAAAATCATCTACTTCTGCGTTATTGACTACACCAAAGCCTTTACCTGTGTGGATCACAACAATCTGAGGAAAATTCTTCAAGAGATGGGTATATCAGACCATCTTACCTGCCTCCTGAGAAATCTGTATGCAGGTCAAGAAGCAATAGTTAGAATTGGACATGGAACAATGGACTGGTTCAAAACTGGGAAAGGAGTACGTCAGGGCTATATATTGTCACCCTGCTTATTTAACTTATATACAGAGTACATCAAGCAAAATGCTGGGCTGGATGAAGCACAAGCTGGAATCAAGAGTGCCAGGAGAAATATCAATAACCTCAGATAGGCAGATGACACCACCCTTATGACAGAAAGTGAAGAGGAACTAAAGAGCCTCTTGATGAAAGTGAAAGAGGAGAGTGAAAAAGTTGGCTTAAAACTCAACATTCAAAAAACGAAGATCATGGCATCTGGTCCCATCACTTCATGGGAAATAGATGGGGAAACAGTGGAAATAGCATCAGACTTTATTTTCATGGGCTCCAAAATCACTGCAGGTGGTGACTGCAGCCATGAAATTAAAAGATGCTTGCTCCTTGGAAGAAAAGCTATGTCCAAACTAGAGAGCATATTAAAAAGCAGAAACATTACTTTGTCGACAAAGGTCCATCTAGTCAAAGCTATGGTTTTCCAGTAGTCATGTATGGCTATAAAAGTTGGACCATAAGGCAGAGCACTGAAGAATTGATGCTTTTGAACTGTGGTATTGGAGAAGACTCTTGACAGTCCCCTGGACTGCAAGTCCCTTGACTGCAACCAGTCAACCTAAAGGAAATCCGTTCCAAATATTCATTGGAAGGGCTGATGCTGAATCTCAAGCTCCAATGCTTTGGCCATCTGATGCAAAGAACAGACTCATTGGAAAAGACCTTGTTGCTGGGAAAGATTGAAGGTGGGAGGAGAAGGGGATGACAGAGGATGAGATGGTTGGATGGCATCACTGACTCTATGGACATGAGTTTGAGCAAGCTCCTGGAGTTGGTGATGACAAGGAAGCTTGGTGTGCTGCAGTCCATGGGGTCACAAAGAGTCAAACAGGACTGAGTGACTGAACTGAACTGAACAAGACAGCAGAGCTAACATGAAGACTGCTGCTGCTGCTGCTGCTAAGTCGCTTCAGTCGTGTCCGACTCTGTACGACCCCATAGACGGCAGCCCACCAGGCTCCCCCGTCCCTGGGATTCTCCAGGCAAGAACACTGGAGTGGGTTGCCATTTCCTTCTCCGATGCATGAAAGTGAAAAGTGAAAGTGAAGTCATTCAGTTGTGTCCGACTCTTCGTGACCCCATGGACTGCAACCCACCAGGCTCCTCCATCCATAGGATTTTCCAGGCAAGAGTACTGGAGTGGGTTGCCATTGCCTTCTCCTAATATGAAGACTATAAAGTGCATTCTCCCAGGGGATCTTCCAGAGCCAGGGATAGAACCCACATCTCTTCTTTCTCCTACATTGGCAGGTGTGTTCTTCAGCACTAGCACCATCTGGGAAGCTCACCAGAGCTACCATGTGATCCAGCAATTGCATTCCTGAGCCCATATCCAGAAAACCACAATTTAAAAGGATACATGCACCCCAATGTTCACTGCAGTGCTGTTTACAGTAACCAAGACATGGCAGCAACATAAATGTCCACTGGCAGATTAATGAATAAAGAAAATGCGGTGTACACACACACACAAATGGACTACTATTCAGCCATTCAAACAATGAAATAATGTCATTTGCAGCAAGATGGATAGACCTTGAGATTATCACACTAAGTGAAGTAAGATAAAGATAAATTCACATGACACCACTTATATGCAGAATCTAAAAAACTGATACAAATGAACATCTTAAAAAACAAACTTATGGTTATCAAAGGGGAAAGGTGGGGGAGGTATAAATGTGGAGTTTGGGACTATCATAGACACACCACTATATTTAAAATAAATAATAAGGACCTAGTGCATAGCATAGGAACCCTGTTCAACATTCTGTAACAACATAAATGGGAAAAGAATTTAAAAAAGAATAGATATGTGTATAACTGAATCATTTTGCTGTACATCTGAAACTAAAACAATATTGTTAGTCAACTGTACTCCAATATAAAATAAAAAATTTTTTTAAACTGGCAGCCCATGGGCCAAATACGAGAGTGCTTTGCTTGACCTATGCTGTGCTTTTTAAAGTAGGGTATTTTTAAATTTTTTATTGGAGTGTAGTTGATTTACAGTGTTGTGTTAGTTTCAGGTATGTAGCAAACTGACTCAATTATACATAAACATATACCTACTCTTGAACATATTTACACTGCTATATATAAAATAGATAACTAACAAGGACTTACTGTATATCACAAGGACCTACTCAATACTCTGTAATAGCCTATGTGGGAAAATAGTCTAAATTAGGGTATTTTATAAAAGCAAACAAACTAGGTTTCAAGATTCCCTTTAATAATCAGAGTTTGCATTAATACAGACCATGTAGTTCTGCCAGGCAATTCAACTGATGGTAACCATAAAGATAGCTAGTGGTTTTTAATAAGACTGCTCTTCAGTTCACCAGAATCTTTTCCAATCTCAATTGTCTTGCTAAGGCTTCCTTCTTCACATGTCACCTGCTATTCTATCTTGATAAATGGGTTTGCAACCTCTTAGCCTGAGTTCAGAATGTCTGGTTTAAAGATCCCAATGTGATAGCAAGTCTCCAAAATAATCTCCCAATGACCCACACCTGCCAGTATTTATGACCTCCCACAGTGAAACTGAATTGTTACGATGCAACAAATAGAATGAGGCAGAAGTGACATTGTGTGACTCCTAAGGACTATTCATAAGAAGCTAATTATCACACAAGAAGTCGGACGACCATGAGGCCTCCATGCTGGGAGGAAACCCAAGCTAACAATGAGGAGATGCCATGTAGACAGAGTCCCCTAATGTCCCACCTGAGATGCTGGACATGTGAAAGCCATCTTGACTCTCAGAACCCACCTAACTACATACAAAGAGGTCCATCACGAGAGACTCCAAGCGAGAACCAGTCAGTTGAACCCTTTCAACCCACAGAACCATGAGAAATATTAGTAAACTGTTTTAAGCCACTGTGTTTTGGTGACTTGTTACAGAGCAAAGGTAACTGAAACACACACGTTGCCACTTATTCAGAATGTGGCCTTAAGGATATCATTTGTCATCTTTAAGCCTCAACTTCTTCATCCTTAAAATAAGGAAAATATCAATAACAGTGCTAACTTTAGAGTTTTTGAAATTCAAATTAAACTATGAATGGGAGTACTTAGCCTTGAAGCAAGCACATCATCAGTGCTCAGTAAATATTAACCATTATTTAATTTTACTCTTCATTACTACTGTTGTTGAAGTCTGTCTAGTGGGTAGCAGCATCTTTCACAGCCAGAACACTGTAAAGGGAAGAGACAGGGAAGGTATGGGTCGACAGATCAGGGTCAAGGAGGGTGTACATGGAGAAGACATTTCTCAGTGTGGTGTGTATGTCTTGCTCACACGAACTCTAGAGGGCCAGGCAGTTGGCTATTTTCTCCATTTTGGTGTCTGCACTAAGGATTCTGGAAACTCCTCTCAAGTCAATAACTTGATCAAAAAAATTTTACTGAGCGCTGACACTAAATGTCAGGCACCGTTCTAGGTGCTGAGGATACAGCAGTAAACAGAAACAGATAAAGGCCTCTGTCCTCATGGAGCTTCCATTCCAGGGTTGGAGAAGATATCAAATAAATTTGAAAAAGATGTAGTGTGGCAGATAGTGATAAGTACAATGGAAAAAATAAGTAAGCTAGGGTGATAATGTGGGTGGGGTGGAAGAAATTGGGTTGTAATTGTAAGTAAGTGGGTCAAGGAAGGGCTCCCTGAGCATAGCAGAAAGTGAAAGAGGTCTCTGGGATGGGGAGGGACCATCATACAGAAAGACCCACTTTGTCCTGTGAATGTAACCTTTAAGTTCTAACATTCTCCATTTCTGACTGATTCATTTAAAAATTCATTGCGCTTGTAATAAGATTTGAATTGCTGTCTGTTTTCTGAAAAGTATAATACTTGGGAAGTTCTTTTTAAAGTAAGAACAAGAGCTTTGGAATTTCCCTTTTCTTTATCATTAAAGATTGACATAAATCTTCAAAAAAAAAAAAGAAAGATCCAAACATAAAAATGAACTAACGTCTCATATTGTTACATCTACTGTCAATCACAACTGATAAATATTTATGTCTTCTCCCAATAATTCTGTAAGGCAAATGCTATTATAAATTACCCTTAATTTACTCAGTTACTCTTTTATCCTACTGTGCTTTATTTCTGTTTCAATCTACTTTAACTTTTTTTTGGAACAAGGCAAGATGATGTGTTAGTCAGGTGAAGGTGGGTTAAGCAACGAATAACCCCCAAGTCTCACTGTCCTAACACAACAACATATTTCTCATGCACAGAAGGTCCACAATGGCTGGGCTCCACTGTGTCTTCATTCAGGGACCCTAGTCAGCTGAGGCATCACATTTACACTGTCAGCAGGGAGAAGGAAAGATGGAACACTGTCACCAGCTCGTCAGTGTTTCTGCTTTTCAGAACACAAGTCATCACCTCTCCTCAGTGAGGGAGGGAAGGAGGGGGAGCGAGAGGGAGGGTGTGTGTGTATATGTTCTAAATGCCTGGAAGGAAAAGAAGATAGATACTGATGAGTAGTTTGTCCACCATAGATGGACAGATGGAAATGATAGATGATAGTAAGTAATAACTGATGGAAGGGAGGAAGGGACAGAGGGAAAAAGAAGGAAAAAGGAAAGGAGGAAAGAGAGAGAGAAAGAAAGAAAAGAAAAACTAGGTAAAAGAAAGGAAAACTGAGGCTTAGAAATGGCCAAACATTTGCACGTGGTGAAAATGTTTATAAATAGCCAAATCAAAATCAGAACCAAATTCTACTTGCTTTTTCATACTAGTCTTAGAGACAAGAGTACCTGGTCTCCCTGCTGCTGAACAGAGTTCTCTGATAACAAGTCAGATGTTATTTCATATCAGGTCAGGCACTGAATGTGCCTCTCTGACTAGGTGTTAAGTGGATCTCTGAATTTTGTTTTCATGAAGCACAATTTCAGAACCTCTACACTTTTTTTCCAGCAAATTTTAAAAACTATCATTATTCAAGTATCAATCACCACAGAAAACCTCAGTCAGCTCCACAAACACCACTGTTCCATGGGAATGTGCTTTGAAAATCACTATGATGAAAGTCTCACTCTGGAGTATTTTCCACCACCAACAACCAATTCTCTGATTTCCACCAACAACAACTCAATGCAGTTCTGACACTAACTTCCCAGAGTGCCTCAGCATTTAAGGGCTCAATCTCACAGACTGTGTTCCACTTCAGGTGCCAGTCGAAAGTCCTGGCCTCCCATACTTCTGGCTGACTGGCTACAAAACAGGGTTCAAGCTTCCATGCTGTTTCAGGTCACACTACCCTCCTAGCACACGTGTGCTTACCAACCTCAGACTCTCCAAACACCATTGATTAGGGGGTTTTAATGGAAGTTTCATTATGTAGGTGTGATCAGCTAAAGCACTGACCACTGCTGACTAATTCAATCTCCAGCCCCTCTACCCTCCTCAGAAATTGGGGGTGTCTTTCTGGCAAGCAGCCCCCATTCCCTACTTTGTGTAAGAATGTCTTTTCTTACCTCTCCAGGCTGAGACAAGATGCAGTTTTACTTCTGCCGGCTCTGTCATCATATCCTGAAATGAAGATCCTGCGTGCCACAACAAAGACCTGGCACAGCCAAATAAATAAATGAATTTTTTTAAGGAAATCACTTTCTTAATAAAAAAAGAAACAAACTTCACCAGATTTGTTCCCACCACCGACCCTGACCCTAAATAGGGGAGGGGCAGGGGCAGGGGCAGAAAGGACTTAAAATATAGTGTATCAAACTTGGGATTTTAAACTTATTTGAGGGTGAAAGAGTCCTTTGAGAAACTGATAAAACCCAAAGACAAATAAGAATTAGCTTGAAATTCTGCAGGGACTTTCAGGTTCCTTAGATACCTTCTCCAAGCTCAGATGAACTTCCATCCCAGACCCTTGCTTCTCAAAGGTTGGGGGTCCAGGGAGACCCATCAGATCCCTAGGCAGAGACAGTCACACTGTATACCACACTCCCGCCTACTGTAAGGCACACACCTGGAACCACTATCTGAGAAACCTTTTGAATAATTAGAAGTGGATCCCACATGTGTCCTCAATCTTTGAGTTGCTCAAGGAAAATCCTTCCTCCAGGTGGGCCACCTCTTTGATGTGAAGTAATTCTTCCATAAAGGAGAGTCATTATGGAAGAGGGAAATTTTCCTCAAATAAAATACGTGTCAGGATTTATCTTGGTTTTGATCCAGACTTCTGAACTCAATCTTCCTGGTCATTTGTGTCTTTAGTTTTTTTCCAGGCCAGTTACTGGGACTTCCCTGGTAGCTCAGTGGTAAAGAATCTGCCTGCAAAGCAGGAGACACAAGAGACATGGGTTCCATCCCTGGGTCAGAATGATCCCCTGGAGAAGGACATGGCACCCCACTCCAGTATTCTTGCCTGGGAAATCCCATGGACAGCAGAGCCTTGAAGGCTACAGTCCACAGGGTTGCAGAGTCAGAAACAACTGAGCACAGCACATGCCAATTTTAAAATTTAGATTTTTCTCTTATTTGACTTGGGAATTTTTTTCTATGTTCTTCATGGAGAAATGCAATGAAGAAAATGAGGAAGTGACACTTTTCCCCACTCCTTGCCTGAAAGAGATTAAAAATTCCTAAAGTATCACAGATTATAGATATATACAGTCAGCTGATTAACCCAGAATAGAAAGGACCTGTAAGGATCCATAATCACAGCAAAGGCTACTTTCTTAATCCCTGTTGGCCGTTATCTCAAACATAAGCCTCCAGTCTCAGTGTAACTGAGCGGGACTCTATGGGGGACCCCATGTCCTCTGCTTTAGCTCCTCTCGGAAGTACCTAGATAACATTATCTGATGCACATTTCCCGAGTTGTTTTACAGATGCTAAAGTGAAAGTGTTAATTGCTAAATTGTGTCTGACTCTTTGTGACCCCACAGACTGTAGCCTGCCCTGGAATTCTCCTGGCAGGAATATTGGAGTGGGTTGCTTTCCCTTCTTTGGGGGATCTTTCCAAGCCAGGGAAAATATACCACCAAATGGAAGAAATTACTTGATATGCAGGAGCACAGAGGCTCCGACCTACTGGAGCCTGAGGATTAACGATGTTAACCCTGTGACTCCACCCTATTACCTCACCATCAGCCAATCAGAGAATTGTCCATGAGCTGATTCCATGTCCTGAGATGCAAAATGCCTTGCTGAAATCCACTGGGGAGTTCAAGCTTTTTGAGCACTGAAGTGAAGTGAAGGTTGCTCAGCCGTGTCCAACTCTTATTACCCCATGGACTGCACCCTGCCAGACTCCTTGGCCCATGGGATTCTCCAGGCAAGAATACTGGAGTGGGTTGCCATTCTCGTCTACAAGGGATCTTCTCAAACCAGGGATCGAACCCGGATCTCCTGCATTGCAGGCAGATTCTTTACCTCCTGAGCCACCAAAGAGGTTTTGAGCACTAGCTGTCCCGAACTCCCTACTTGGCACCCTGCAACCAATGTTGCACTTTCTTTCACTACAACCTGGTGTCTGGAGACTGGCTTTACTGCCACAGGCAAGCAGACCCAAGCTTGGTTTGGTAACAGCAGAGAAGAGATAATATTTGGAGGCCCCACAACTACTAATTAATCTCCATAAACAGAAAAACCCATGTGGTGTTTCAATAATGGCATCTTCATATAATAAGAGAAAGCCAAGATGAGAGGTAAGAATCTGATGATCTTTGCCTTGGGAGAGAAACTGAAGTCCATCTGGTTAGTGACCAGCTATGGTCATGAAGCTCATTGTACTTTATGCCTCTGAGCTTTTCAGGGCTTTTTGTGGGTAAAATACCCTCCTGATGGCCATTCAGGGTAGCCCCCAGTCCTACCCTTGCCCAACAATGTCCACCACGACTGCTTCCATTGCCTGGGAAACTCCTATTCATTCAATTTCTCTCTGAAATCTGCTCTGCCCAGACAGTGGTACACCCTCTGTCTTCCTATAACTTTTCATCATACCACTACTAGAGCACTTAAACATGATATACTATTAATGGCTGTCTCTTTGCATTTCTCTTGTCAACCCCTGCTTACTAGACTGAAGTTCCTAAGTTTAGGGACTGTCTTAAAACAGCCCTGTCTGAGGCCTCTGCATTTTTTCTTGGGGAAACTTCAAAATTGCAAAGTAACCCAAATGATGTTTTAGACAGAATATAACTAGGAATACATGAGTTAAGATATAACTGAACAAGGCATATCCTTTTAAGTATTTAATCTCAGAAACCTCACAATTCTAGTGAGGGAGAGGAGACACATATCTAAGAAAATTTTTATCATTATACTATAATGATCAAATAGTACAGGGATACGTGAAAGGACGAATGTTGTTGAAACATCTTTTTCTAAATGAGTACGTACACAGTCTTCTTCTGAAAGTTATGATATTTGTTTCATGGAAGTCACATGTATGTGTGCAGGCAAGTGTGTGGATGCCCACATGGACTTGTCCAAGCTGTGCCCATGAGAGACAGGAGAAGGTCCAGACTAAGGCAGGAGGTCAGGTGGACCTGACTTTCTCTTCTTCGGTGGTTATGCCATGAAAGAAAATGAGACAAGCCTTGACATAGCCCGGCAGCACCTGGATTGGGTCTGCTTGGCCCTTCTAAAGGGCTCCTTACATTAGGAGAATGTATTCTTGGTCTATGAGGATTTTCAAGTACTGGGTGGCATGCTGAAATGTTAATATTTTGGATATATATTTGATTAAATTAAAATTTTATTTAAATTAAAAAAAAAAACAGTACTGGGTGCTGTATTACTCAGGAAAAGTTTTGAATAGGGAAAAGTTTTGAAATGGGTCGGGCAATAAAGGGTCATCTGTTGGATCCTTTTTGAACTAAGGGTAATAAATCAGTTAAGTTACTTGATTCCACAGAAAGAGTCCTAGACCTATAAAACTTGTGATGAGGGGGAAATAAGTTCATCAAACTACCAGTGGAAGTTTGCATCTGTAATTCTTCTTATAGGAAGTTGAAATATATTAGCAATTAATGTTCCCCAGTGGCAATCTTGAGGGCAAATCTTTCCCTTAAATTTCATTTAACTGTCTTTCAGTTATGTGACTCCTCCTTCATGAATATTGCAGAATAGAAATACCAACCCACAGCCACTTTTCAAAAATAGGTGAATTGATCATTTCTTTACTGTAAATAAGAGTCTCTGAATCAGTTTACAGTTCAGACTCTCACTCCTGATAACATGCAAAGAGGATTACTTATTTTTACAATGAAACAGCTGACAGTGTGTGTGTGTGTATGTGTGTAGCAGTGTCTGACTCTTTTGCGACCCCATGGACTGTGTGTGTGTGTCTGTGTAGCAGTGTCTGACTCTTGTGACCCCATGGACTGTGTGTATGTGTCTGTGTGTGTCTGTGTAGCAGTGTCTGACTCTTTGCGACCCCATGGACTGTGTGTATGTGTCTGTGTGTGTCTGTGTAGCAGTGTCTGACTCTTTGCGACCCCATGGACTGTAGTCTGCCAGGCTCCTCTGTCCATAGGATTTCCAGGCAAGAATACTGGAGTGGTTTGCCATTTCCTCCCCCAGGGGATCTTCCTGACCCAGGGACCAAACCCGCGTGTCCTGCATTGCAAAGTGTATTCTTTATCATTGAGCCATCAGAGAAGCTGTCAGAGATAGCTCTAAACTGATCCATACTATAGTTTGAAAACAAAACAACACAACACAATACCACTCTAAAATGCCTAGGGTTCTTTATTTGCTCCAACTATACTTAGGCAAACAATGGCCAGGGATTTCCAGACAGCACTAGTGGTAAAGAACCCGCCTGTCAATGCAGGAGATGCAAGAGACACTAGTTTGAACCCTGGGTCCCCTGGAGGAGGAAATGGCAATCCACTCCAGTATTCTTGCCTGTAAATTCCAGGGACAGAACAGCCTGGTGGGCTACAGTCCATGGGGTCGCAAAGAGTCGGACATGACTGAGCAACGGAGCACACATAATTGGGAAAAACAATGGCCAGAGTTAGCCTGGGATAGACAATATGGCCCTATGATAAATTCTTCAGGTATTTCTGAGTGATTTGATAAACTTGGTCACTCTGGGATTCATAGAAGCATGCAGATCAAAACCCTAGTGAGGCTCGTGCGATTCATGTGAAGGGTGCTCTGGGGCTTTAGGGGGAGATCAGAGACTCTTGGGGGAGAAAAGAAGAGCCACAATTTCCGTTCTCTGCTGTGTTACTAGTTGTTATATTTAAGCTGAGCCTCTTTGATGTGAGACACATTAACATTTCACACTCCCTCAAATCAATATTCTTTTTCATGTGGGGATTTTGAGTCATTTTTATACTTACTCTTTAAAGTCCCATAAACCATAATAGATAAGAATTCTGATTGCCTGCTCCTGGGGAGAGCAGACCTTTCGTGACCAGTGATAAAAATACTGTTCATTTCTACTGAATGTTGCCTGGGTCTTAGAATTGGATTGTGCAAACTTCCTTACCCCTTAAAGTTAGGGTTGTGGTGGTCCATCCCGAATACATAATGATCACAAAATATTTTGCCTCATTGAATAAAATATCTCTTGAAAGAAAGACTCATCCTTTTTCTTTTTACTGAAGTATAGTTGATTTGCCGTGTTGTATTAGTTTCAGGTGTATAGTCCAGTTATACATATATTTCTTTTTCATACTCTTCTCATATTATGAAATAGTGAATATAACTCCCTTGCTATACAGTAGGTCCTTGTTTATTTTCTTTATAGCAGTGTGCATTTCTTAATCCCAGATTCACAGTTTATCCCTCTCTCTACTTCCCCTTTGGAAACCATAAGCTGGTTTTCCATGTCATGATTCTACTTATGTTTTCTATGGTTTACTTGTATCATTTTTCACATTTCACATTTAAGTGGTATCATATCACACAGTTTGTCTTTCTCTGTTTGACTTTCTTCACTTAGTCAGATAATCTCTAGGTCCATCCATATTGCTGCAAAAGGCATTACTTCATTCTCTTTTAAGGCTAAATAATATTATACATATATGTATGTATATACAAATATACATATATATATAGTTGTTCAGTCAGTCAGTCATGTCTGATTCTTTGTGACTTCATAGACTACAGCACTCTAGGCTTTCCTGTCCTGGACTATTTATTGGAGTTTGCTCAAACTAGTCCATTGAGTTGGTGATGCTATCCAGTCAACTCATTCTCTATTGTCCCCTTCTATTCCTGCCCTCCTGCCCTATCCTTCTCAGCATCAGGGTCTTTTCTGATAAGCTGACTCTTCACATCAGGTGGCCAAAGTATCAGAGATTCAACTTCACCATCAGTCCTTCCAATGAATATTCAGGGTTGATTTCCTTTAGGATTGACTGGTTGGATCTCCTTGCAGTCCAAGTGACTCTCAAGTCTTCCCTGACACCGCAATTTGACAGCATCATCTCTTTGGTGCTCAGCCTTCTTTTTGGTTCAATTCTCACATCCATGCATGACTACTGGAAAAAATCATAGCTTTGACTAGACAGAACTTTGTTGAGCAAAATGATGCCTTCCTTGGCTTTTTAATATGCTGTCTAAGTTTAATATGCTGGGCTGGAGGAAGCACAAGCTGGAATCAAGATTGCTGGGAGAAATATCAATAAACTCAGATATGCAGATGACACCACCTTTATGGCAGAAAGTGAAGAGGAACTAAAGAGCCTCTTGATGAAAGTGAAAGAGCAGAGTGAAAAAGTTGGCTTAAAGCTCAACATTCAGAAAATGAAGACCATGGCATCTGGTCCCATCATTTCATGGGAAATAGATGGGGAAACAGTGGAAACAGTGGCTGACTTTATTTTTCTGGGCTGTAAAATGACTGCAGATGGTGATTGTAGCCATGAAATTAAAAGATGCTTACTCCTTGGAAGAAAGTTATGACAAACCTAGACAGCATATTAAATGTTGAGTTTTAAACCAACTTTTTCACTCTCCTCTTTCACCCTCATTACAGTACTCTTTAGTTTCTCTTTGCTTTCTGCCATAAGGGTGGTGTTATCTGCATATCTGAGGTTGTTGATATTTCTCCTGGCAATCCTGATTCCAGCTTGCATTTCTCCAGCTCAGCCTTTCACATGATGTACTCTGCATGTAAGTTAAATAAACAGGGTGACAATACACAGCCTTGATGTACTCTTTTCCCAATTTTGAACTAGTCTGTTGTTCCATGCCTGATTCTAACTGTTGCTTCTTAATCTGCATAAAGGTTTCTCAGGAGACAGGTAAGGTGGTCCAGTATTCCCATCTCTTGAAGAGTTTCCCAGTTTGTTGTGATCCACACAGTCAAAGGCTTTAGAGTAGTCAATGAAGCAGTGTATGTTTTTCTGACATTCCTTTGCTTCCTCTATGATCCAACCAATGCTGACACTTTGATCTCTGGTTTCTCTGCTTTTCTAAACCCAGTTTGTACATCTATCTGGAAGTTATCAGTTCATGTACTTTTGAAGCCTAGATTGAAGGATTTAGAGCATTACCATGCTAGTATAGGAAATCAGAGTAATTTTATGGTAGTTTGAACATTCTTTGGCATTGCCCTTCTTTGGGATTGGAATGAAAACTGACCTTTTCCAGTCCTGTGGCCACTGTTGTTTTCCAAATTTGCTGACAGATAGGAGTACAGCTCTTTAACAGCATCATCCTTTAGGATTTTAAATAACAGATAGAACTGAATCACCTCCATTAGCTTTGTTCATAGTAATGCTTCTTAAGGCCCACTTGACTTCACACTCCAGGATGTCTGACTCTAGGTGAGTGACCACATCATTTTGGTTATCTGGGTCGTTGTTTTTTTGTAGCTGTGTATTCTTGCTGCTACTTCTTAATCTCTTCTGTTTCTGTGAGGCCCTTACTGTTTCTGTCCTTTATTGTGCACATCCTTGCATGAAATGTTCCTTTGATATCTCCAATTTTCTTGAAGAGATCTCTGGTCTTTCCTGTTCTATTGTTTTCCTCTATTTCTTTACATTGTTCACTTAGAAAGGCTTTCTCTCTCCTTGCTATTCCCTGGGACTTTGCATTCAAATGGGTATATCTTTCCCCTTGCCTTTCACTTCTTTTCTCAGCTATTTGTAAAGCCTCCTCAGACAAACACTTTGCCTTCTTGCATTTCTTTCTCTCTGGGATGGTTTTGGTCACCACATCCTATAAGTTAGAAACCTCCATTCATAGTTCTTCAGGCACTCTATTCACCACCCCCACTGTATAATAAAGGATTTGATTTAGGTCATACTTGAATGGCCCAGAATTTTCCCTAGTTTCTTCAGTTTAAGCCTGAATTTTGCAATAAGCAGCTCATGATCTGAGCCACAGTCTGCTCCACAGGTCTTGTTCTTGCTTTTTTGCAGAGTGTACAGAGCTTCTCCATATTCTGTTGTAAAGAATATAATCAATCTGGTGTTGACCATGTTGTTATCCATGTGTAGCCTCTTGTGTTGTTGAAAGAGGGTGTTTGCTATGACCAGTGTGTTCTCCTGGCAAAACTGTGAGCCTTTGCCTTGCGTCATTTTGTACTCCAAGGCCAAACTTGTTCGTGTCCAACTCTTTGTGGCCTGCCAGGCTTCTCTGTCCATGGGAATTCCCAGGGAAGAATACTGAGGTGGATTTCCATTTCTTTCTCCAGGGGATCTTTCTGACCCAGTAATCGAACCCACATCTCTAGCACTGGTGGGCAGATTACCACTGTGCTACCAGGGAAGCCCCTATATATACAGTTCTGGCTCCTACAGAGTCACTGCTTTGCCCTGGGTCCCCGTGTGTGTGAAATCGTGTGTGCCCTCCAGGAGTGGAGTCTCTGTTTCCCCCAGTCCTGTGGAGCTCCTGCACTCAAGCCCCACTGGCCTGCAAAGCCGAGGCTCTGGGGGCTCCTCCTCCTGATGCCAGGCCCTCAGGCTAGGGTTACTTATATGGGGCTCAGATCTCACTCCTGGGGAGAACCTCTGTGATAAAATTACTTTCTAGTCTGTGAGTTGGTCAACTGCCAGGTATGGGATTTGATTTACACAGTGAAAGGGCCCCTCCTACCATCACATGGAGACCTCATCTTTGGATGTGAAGTATCTTTTTTGGTAGGTTCCAGTCTTTTTACCAACGGTCTTTAAGCAGTTATTTGTGATTTTGGTGTTTTTATGACAGGAGGTAAGTTCAAGTCCTACTCCTGCCACCTTGTCTGGAATTGAAGGACTGTTTTTAGTTTGGATGCTTGCTGCCTTTTTTGGCAGTGTGTGCCGGCTGCTATCGCCTTGGTATCTGGTGTGCAAGCACAACGCACACTCCCATGCACACTCCCAGTAAGCAGGCACCATGATCAGGACCGCCTCCCAGGGGCAGCAGTGGTCCATGATGTCCCGGGACAGCAGGGCTAGCAGTTGGCACTTGCTCCTGTGTCTCTCAGTAGCCCGTGACAGCCTGCCTACTCCCAAGGAGAGCAACTGGTGCCTGCTCATGGGTCCCTAGTTATGGGAGTGACCTGTGCCCATCTCTGGAGCCCATAACGGTGACAGCAGCTTGCACCTACCCCCAGAGCTCATGTTAGGTGGTGTCTTGTTGCCCGAGAGCCCAGGTTCAGGAAACAAAGCTCCTATGGTGGTCTTGCCCCTCTTCTAACGTCCCCCCCCATACCCAACAATGGTGTCTTGCCTCTGGCAGGCCCCCGCCTCTTCTGAGTGCACGCTTAGTTGCCACTCTCCAGCCTCTTCAGGCTGTCTCTACACCGCCAATCCCTCTCTGGGTCTGACTCTGAAGGCTGAGCTTTGGCACCTAGCCTCACCACACCAAGAGATGAGCATGTCAGCCAGGGTACACAGGGCAGAGGTATGAACCATCTGTGCGGGTCCTTCCACTATAACCAGTTGTTGCACTCTTCCTCCAAGGCTCTGAAGCTCCCCCTCCATCTAGGTTGATCTCCCTGCAGGTGAGGGGACTTCCCAGGGTGGGGAAACCTTTCTTCCACATCTCCCTCCCTGGGGTGCAAGTCCTGTCTCGATTCCTTTCTCCAAATATTGTTTGGAGAGTGTTAGTTTTTCCCCTCCCCTACAGCAAAGAGAACTTTCCTTTTAGTGAAAGAAAAGTGATTCGGGAATGGGATAAGAAATATCAGGGTGTAAAGGGAGCTTAAGAAAGCCATCATTATTGTATCGTTTGGAGGCATGTCTCATGCTTCTGTTGCATAGTTTTGTTCTATAAAATGGAGAATTAAAACAATTCCAAATGGACATGTTGCTTATTATTCTACGATTTTAAATTTGTTTGACTAGGGTAACAAATATACATTTATATCTACTTTATATTCATGCTGACAAGTTGACATATTCAAATTAGGGGCACATCAAAAACTGGCAAGTAAGTAAGTAGCAAAATAAGCACAGTGACTGGCGATGTAGTGCTGAAAACAGCTGCTGCTAGGGAGAAAGAAATGCTTGGCAAAGGTCAGGGTGCAACATGGGAGTGTTGGGGGGTGTAGTGGCAGAGAACAGAGAACTGCCACCTTTCTGTGCAAGGCTTACCTAATAGAATGATTTCATTCCTCAAATTTTATAACTCTATCTGAAAAACATCCAATTAAAAGGACTTCTTTATTTTGTATTCTTGCTCTTACAGATCCCTTGGTGTCTTCTTACTGTTTTAAAACTTTTCTTAATATCAGAAGAAATAAAATGAAGCTGATTACCAAGGAACATTGAAAGCCTATTTTATAGACACACACACACATATAATTTGCTTCTCACCAGGCACAAATCTATTATTGGCAAGACTTTTTGCTTTTATCCCTCAGGTAAGTATAATCTCAGAGAGGAAAAACAAACCCCAAATTGTAAAAATGTGCTATATTTATATATGTAAAAAATTTAAAAATTATTAGTTTTAGAGATGGCACCTAGTAAAGAAAGGCACATTATGTGTAATCCACTGAATATTTAAAACTCTCTTTCAGTGTTTGAAATGGTGAAATTCTGACTGTATTGGGAACAAAACATTTATGTGAAAGTTCAATCAGTTTGTAGTTGGCTGAATGTAACCAAGTATTTAACAAGATGCTGCTGTACTTATTTTTAAAAATTCATTTAAATTCATGTTCAGAGTATTAAGTTTGTAAGTTCTCCTTCAAAGAACAGAAGAGCCAGTAATTAATAAAGACAAGTGTTCAGATTTATTTGGAAATTCACAGTTTCTAATGGCACTACAGCTCCGTAGTTACATTATTAAAAGTCTTCTTTCCACAACCCTGGATGCTGCACACAGACGGTGTAACTCCCCGCTCTACCTCTGCTCTCATCTGGACCTTTTTTCAATGGGTTTCTATACAATCAGGCCCTCTTGCTCTGAATGGCTAATTGTACAGATTGGAAAAAAATGTAAATCATCTAAAACATACTGTTAACGTAAAGCAGCAACTTAAACAAACAAAAGAGGCTTTAAATAAGTCACATTACGAACAATACCCACATAAGGTATTAGACAAGTTTAAAACAGTTATTACTAAAAGTGCTCAATAACTTATAACTTAAATCTTACAACACAGAACAGTGAATTCTCTCCCTTTCAAAAAGAAACTTTCCACTTTTACTCCATTGCTGTATAAACACATACTTAGAAATCATTTGATTCAAAGTCACTGCCAATTATTTTTAAAGAAAAGAGACAAAATGAATACAAACACATTGACAACACACATGTATATCTGCACATTTGTAGCCAATACAAAGCAAACACCAAGGAGTAATAATCCCTTTAGACTTGACCAATTAGACAAGGCTTGACAAACTCACTAGCTTGTTCTGTGCATATGTATATAGGCAGTGATTATGAGGCCTGGACTCACTGGACAAACTTTCAAATTTTCCATTTGTAAGAGAAAACAACGATCTCAAAGTCACGAGGATTAGTGCTTATTGTGATTGTTTAAAATGTAACATAGCTAAAGGAAACCCTTAAAAGTGGCTAAATGTGTTTAACATGTGAATTTATTAAAAAAAAAATTTGCAAATACCAATCATTTGAAGAAAAAAATTATGTAGTTGCTTTTTCCTCTCACTGAATTAGCAACCAAAGGAAACTAGTGTGAATAAGTTAACTGAAAATAATATTAAAAGTATCACCGCTTACCTAAAAGAATAGACCTAAAAATTCCATCAAGTGTCTGTTTCAGGTGAGTTTGCTAAACAAAAGTCTACCTGGCCAAGTCTTTAGGATCTTTACACTCTCTTTACTGATCTTTACTGAACGCCAGGCGCAGATCACTTTAAAGCCTTGTAGTGTTTGCAGCTTCAAAAACTAACAAAGTTATAAAAGAAATCAAATGACAGAAAAAGTTCTCCCTCCTCTTCCAGTGGCATTATAAATAGACAAAGGCACATAAATATGGGAAGGTGCAAGAAATAGGAACAAAGCTAACGGAAGAGGTTTAGGCTTTCATTCCTATCCCACCCAAGGAACTGGGCTTCCAAATTACTTTTGTCCCAGTAATTAATTAATCTGTGAAAAAACATCTTTATAAAATGTCTATCATTGTCCTTGCAGTCTTATAAAACTGCAGCTCATTAACCAAGATTGACATAATCCCACCTACTTTTTAAAAAGGCAGAAACCATAATTTCTGAATACTTTTCCCATTTATATGTTCTCCCTCCCCATACCCTTCAAATACCACAGACTGTTCTTCAAAGAACAACAAAATGTCTCCAATATGAAAAGTTCGATTAATTTTAGATATGTCCCGAGACTGCTGTAACACCAAATGTTCCCACGGTGATCTCTTTGTTTCCTTTGATTATGTCATGCAGGCTCGGCAGTGATCCTGACTTAGTCTGTATCAAAGTTTTTATCAATTTTCCTTGGTCTTGGACTTTAGATCGCCTTCGTTTCAAAGCCCTCTTCTCAGTTTTTGTCTTTTGGGACTGTCCATTGCACAGACTTGTGCAAGCTGAAATGCCACAAAAATAAGACTCTTCTGACTGTGATGAAGTTTCTGAGCTTCCTTCAGATGGAGGACCCTTATAAGAAGAGTGATAAACTTCTCCCATATTAGAAAAATCTCTCTGGTTTGTAAAAGGTTTTCTTCCTTTTATGTCTCCATTGGCTACAGGGTGCAATGGATCAGCTGGCTTTATGGTCTCAATTTTTTCAGTTTTGTACTTGCAGCGTTTCTTCTTTAACACAAGTAAAAGAAAGGGTAGGAATTAGACCACTGATAGTTACGTAATCAAACATTCAGACAGCTGAGCTGCTGGAATAAAGTGCCACCTCCTGGTGGAAAGTGAAAGTATTATAGACAGCAAAACACACTGTTATGTTCTATACAGGTACTACCATAACTACCTTTCCACTTTGTAATACTACTCAACCAAATTCTTCATTTATCTGTCACCTCTGAATATAGATTAGGCATCTGAATGCTTATTATATGCCATATATTCTTCCAGTTGCTTTCATGTATATCTTACTAACCCTGAAAGGTGAGCATTTTGTCCTTGACTACCAAATGAGAAAACCAAGGTTCATAAGTTTGATTCCCTGTCCAAGTTACATGGCAGTAAGTGGCCAAGTTAGGATTGAATCCTAGGCTATTTGGTTTTAATGGTCAAGTTCTTTAGCCTAGAGACAAACGTTGTTTGCTTAGTTGCTAAGTTGTGCCCGACTCTTTTGTGACATCATGGACTCCTCACTCCATGAGATTTTCCAGGCAAGAATACTGTAGTGGGTGGCCATTTCCTTCTCCAAGGAATCTTCCAGACCTAGGGATAGAACCTGCGTCTCCTGCATTGGAAGGCAGATTCTTTACCACTGAGCTACCTGGACCTCTAGTAAATACAACTTACTTTCAGAGGTAAAATGAGAAAAGCCCACACTTTGTAACCAAAAAAGTCTAAGTATATTTTGATTTTTGCCACCTCTTTAATGGGTCATTTAAAGAAGATACAAATTCTGAGTTTCAGTTTTCTCACTTAAAAAATGGGGAAAGTATCATTTTTAGGTTGATAAGAGGATTACAGGAATAGGTATACACACTGCCTGACATGCACTGATAATAGGAATGAGTATCAACAAGGGGTCAGCAAGTTTTTTCTGTAAAACCCAGACAATAAGTATTTTAGGCTTTTCAGGTCACATACTCTCTCTCCTACATATTCACTTTTATTTTATAACCCTTTAAAAATGGTTCCAGGATCATAATAAAACAGGCCATATATGGCCTATGGGCCACAGTTTGCAGACCCTGTAAACAAATCATTATCATTACTGAAAATAATAAGTTTAAGGACCAGTAAAGGTAATAGTAAAACTTTCACCTATTTCTTCATCTACATCCACATAACACACCAATACACTTGAAAGGAAACAAAGGATTACCTTTTTTTCTGGAGAAAACTTGAGGGGTTCTACAATGTACAAATCACTTGGATCTACTGTAAGAGAAAAAAAAGGCAGATATAAAATGTAAAGTAGATTATACTATGATTAAATACTATCTTATTCATATATGATTATTTTCATAACAGAACCAATGAATTTATATTTGTAACAGACTAAAACATATATTTATGCATTTGAAATTAGTAAGCCTAAAGCAATAAGGTAGAAGAGGGCACCATTCTTATCCTGGGCTTGACTGGTCATCATGGAATACCTTAAGTTTTTAACTAACAGCTGGCTATCAGCCAACATAGTAAAGATCCTTGTTTGGACCAGCTCTACCCTCTTGTTTAGTCGCTAAATCGTGTCCGACTTTTTTGCAACCCCATGGACTATAGCTCACCAGGTTTCTCTGTCCATTGGACTTCCCAGGCAAGAATACTAGAGTGGATCTTCTATCTTGGGGACAGAATCAGTGTTTCCTGCATTTGTGGGTGGATTCTTTACCACTGAGCCACCTGGGAAGCCTCTACCCTCTGAACTTGATAAGAAAAATAACATTACCAGATAAGCTAATACCAAACTTACAGATCATATGAATATTTTTCTAAAAGACTAAACTCCACACTGTGTTGCAGTTATGGGTTAATTATGTGCAACAAGCACATAGTATGAAATTCAGTTCAAGGAACATACACACAAAAGAAGTTTAACAAGTGTTTCCTAATAGTTT
Source organism: Ovis canadensis (assembly GCF_042477335.2). Lineage (NCBI taxonomy): Eukaryota > Metazoa > Chordata > Mammalia > Artiodactyla > Bovidae > Ovis > Ovis canadensis. The sequence continues at coordinate 50,639,688 of NC_091256.1, read as the reverse complement.
ATTACTATGATTTACTGTGATCAAAACTATGATTTATTGTGATCAATACCAGGACACTCTGGCACGATAAGAAAATCAGAAATACTAAGTTTCTAATGTTTCATTACTTTAAGCACATTCAAGACAGCTTTACTGACAAGATAAATGTACATACAAAAGAGGGGCTATGAGATTTTAATCCTATTCAACCCACTAAAAGTAAATGATTTATGGTTTGATGCAGGTGAAGTCTGTAAGTAACAAATGTATAATAAACTTCATGTGCCAGAAATTTACTAACAACATGATTCAATGAATTATCATTTTTCACATTATGTCTTAGAAACTTGTTGAGAAAGTCATCAAATAAACAAAAATATCCAATGATTCCTTTAAACAGTCATTTCTACTAGATTACTAATCTCATTCAAATTGTTTTTTTAAAAAAACACGATGTCTACTTCTAGGAATGATTGCTAATGGTTTTCAGATCAAATTTTCCACTAAAAGCAATTAAATATGAGTGTTTTTTGTAAGTCACTAACAGCACTTCCCACTCCAGTACTCCTGCCTGGAAAATCCCATGGACAGAGGAGCCTGGTAGGCTGCAGTCCATGGGGTCATGAAGAGTTGGACATGACTGAGCGACTTCACTTTCACTTTTATGCATTGGAGAAGGAAATGGCAACCCACTCCAGTGTTCTTGCCTGGAGAATCCCAGGGACAGGGGAGCCTGGTGGGCTGCCATCTATGGGGTCACACAGAGTCGGACATGACGGAAGCAACTTAGCAGCAGCATCAACAGCACTTAATTAGGCTGTCAAGACTAAGTAAGTAAGTAATCCCAGGCCACAACTGAAGGAAAAGCAGTAATCCAGACCCGTCAAGTGAAACACAAGTCATTTTTGCCCAGAGACCTTGCCACCACTGTCTAGAAACATGGACTCATACTGCATATTATTAGCCAGGGAGACACCAACAACCGAAGTACAGTTTCTACTGAATGCACGTTGTTTTCACATGATCATAAAGTTGAAAAATTAAGTCAAATCATCATAAATTAGAGCTGACCTGTACATTATATTCCTCTTTCAACAGAAAATTACAAGGCATTTAAAAAAGGGTAAACACAGCTTGAAAAGACTAAACAAGCATCAGAACCAGAGTTAGATAGAAATGTTGACATTATTATTAGATCAGGAATTTTTAAAAAATACATGACATTAAGGATGTAAATTGAAAAAAAGCAGACAACATACAAGAACAGATAGATAATATAAGCAGAAAAATTCTAAAAAGGAGTTTAAAAAATGCTAGATAGAGATCAAACACAGGAACAAAAGTGAAGAATGCCTCTGGGTTCATTAATAGACTGAGTAAAGAATCACTAAACTTGAGAATATGACAATAGAAATTTCCAAATCTAAAATACAAAGAGAAAAAAGACTTAAAAAAAAAAAAAAAGAACAGACTATTCAAAAACCATGGGACGACTACAAAAGGTGTAGCATACAAGTACTGAGAATACAGGAGGATAAGGACAGGAGAAAGGAATAGATGCAATATTTTCAGTAATAATGACAGAATCTTCTCACATTGACATCAGACAGAAACCACAGCTCTAGGAAACTGAGAACAACAAGCAGGAAAAATGCCCAAAATACTACAACCAGGCATATCATATACAAATTTCAAAAAAATCAAAGATATAAGCTAAAACTGAGGACCTAAAATTGCCAACAGACCTGCTTTACAAGTAATGTTAAAAAGCAGTTCTTTAGAAAGGAGGAAAATAAGGTAGGTCAGAAACCCAGCTCTGCATAAAGAAAGGAAAAGCACCAGAGAAGGAATAAAAGAAGGGACGATAAAAACTTTCGCTTTTCTTATTCTTAATCCATAACATAACAATTTGTTCACAAAAATAATGGCAACAAAGTAATTGAGTATGCTTATGTAAATAGACAAGATTAGGTAAAAATAAAAAGAATGACAGCACTGATACAAGAGATGGAAGGGAGGAATCAGAAATATTCTGTTATTATAAAATATATGTATGTACTACCTCTAGAGTAATATAGTACTATTTGAAAGTGGACTTGTATTAGCTGTAAATGTATACTGTAATCTCTGGGACCCTAAAAAAAAGTCATAATTTTTTAACATACGCTATGAAAGGAAAAAAATGAAACCATAAAACATGCTCAGTTAAAACCACAAAAGACAGAAAAAACGTGGAAGACAATAACAGGAATAAAGAATGAGAGCAACAAAGAGAAAACAGTAACAAATATAGCAAATATAGTTGGATAAATATCCAATCATTTTAAACTTTAATGGCCTAAATTCACCAATTTATAAGACTGTAAAAGTGGTCCAAACAAGATTCAACCATATGTTGCTCATAAGAAGTCCACTTTAAATATAAAGATACATATAGATTAAAGGTACAGGGATGAAAAAAGATATACCATGCTAACACAAATCAAAAGAAAGCAGGAATAGCATATTAATTTCAGAGAGAGCAAACTTCAGAGCAAGGAAATCTATTCAGGATAAAAAGGGATATTTCATGATGATAAAAGGGTCCATTATCCAAAAAGCATAACAATCTTTAATGCGCATGCATCTCACAGAATGGCAGAATACATGAGGCAAAACTGGTAGAACTACAAGGAGAAACAGATGAACCTACTATTATAGCTGGAGACTTTAACACTCCTCTATCTTAAGATCCAGCAAGCAGAGAATCAAAGAATATGGCAGATGTCAATAGCACCAAAATCCACTGCGTTTCTACATACCAGCAATAAACACAAACACACACAAAACGCAATTTTCAACAGCATCAAAAAATATTCTAGAAATAAAACTTTCAAAAGTTTGACTTTTTGAAGTATACAGAGATGCTATGTTCTTCCCAAATTGGTATGTAGAGTCAATGTAATCAACCAAAAGCCTAATAATTTTTCAATGAAATACTTAATAAATGATTCTAAATTTACATGGAAACAAAGACCCAGTAATGGCCGAGCAACCTAAAACAACTGAATTTCATACATATTTTATAATCAATTCCCTACCTAAAAACCACATACAAAAAAAAAAAAAAATCAATTCCAGGTATCTTAGAATCTAAAAATAAAAACCAAACACTAAAACTATAAGAGAATATCATCCATAAACAGTAAAAAAAAAAAAAAAAAAAAAATCTGTTTAAACAACACTGAAGAAGCACTAACCACACCAGGAAAAAAATTCCATAAGTCTGATTAAATTAAAATTAAGAGCTTCTTTTTCTTATTTAAAAAGACTCCATGTAAAAGAAAATAAATAGCCTCAAGAGTGAAATAAGATTATCTGCAACATTAACGAACTAACAATTAGGATACAAATTTTAAAAATAACTGTAAGCCAACAGGAAAGAGATAAATAACCACATAAAAGAACAGGCAAAAATTTCAATGTCCAGGAAAGTCAAATGATTAAAAGGCCTAAGTTAGCATGCTCAACTTCAATAGTAATCAGGTAAATGCAAATTATAACTTAAATGAGCTTAACAAACACTTTAAAACTTGACATTCTGACTGTGCGCTGGCAAAAGTGTAGAAAATGGAAATTCTCATGGTACTGGTGGAAGGATAAACTGATATGACCACTTTGGAAAAGTATACCATTATCTTGTAACTTATAGATTAGCATACAATCCAGCAATTTTACATCTAGGTAATATTCCTAGAGGGGGCTTCCCAGGTGGCTCAGCGGTAAAGAATAAGCCTGCCAAGCAGGCAGCTTCAACTCCTGGGGCAGAAAGATTCCATCCCCCACTCCCTCCCACCCAAGATGGAAATGGTAACCCACTCCAGTACTCTTGTCTGGGAAGTCCCATGGGCAGAGGAGACTGGTAGGCTTGCAAGAATCCATGGGCTTGCAAAAGTATAGGAAATGACTTAGCAACACAACAACAAAAATATTCCTAGAGAAACTTATGCAACTCTCTGCCTATATACAAACAAAGGGAATGTTTACACCAGCATTATATGTAATAGCCCCAAACTGTAAATAACACAGCAGAATGGATAACTTACATTGTAATTTAGTCAGTTACTGAAATACTATACAATATTGAAAATGAAGTACAATTATGTACATGAACCTTACAAATAGAATGCTGAAGGAAAGAAGGCAAAAAGAGTATATATGGTATAATTTCATTTATCAAAAGCTCAAAACCAGACAAAAATCCAATTATATTGCTGAGGAACACAAACACTGATGGTAAAACTTATGAAAATGAAGATGACAACTAATTAAAAAAATCAAGATAGTTACTTCTACAAAAAGCAATACCAAAAGTGCTGGTCTTGCTCTATTTCTTGATCTGGGTGTTAGCTACACAGGTGTTCACTTTATAATTACTCTGCATGTTGTACATTTCAGTTTTATGCACGTTTTGGTATTTCACATATTTCACAACAAAAATGTATTACAAAAATCAAAACAGTTTAGGTCTACTTGGATGGTCAACAAAAGTCAGAGATGCAAATCTAAGTATAATCGTAAAACACTGATGGAAGAAATTAAAGAAGGTACAAACAAGCTGAACAATATCTCATGTTCATGACTGGAAGACTTCATATTATCAAGATGTCCATATACTACCAAAACGATCTACAGATTAAGCATAAGCCCTATCAAAATTCCAATAGCTTTCTTTTTTTAATGAAATGCATCTTAAAATTCATATCAAATCCCAAGTACCTTAAACAGGCAAAGCAATTGTGAAAAAGAAAAAGTTATAGGACTCACACTGCCTGATTTCAAACACAGTAGTCAAAACAGTACTGGTATAAAGACAGATATACAGAACAACGGGGGTGGGGAGGGGGGGCGGGAAACAGCCCAGAAATAAACCTTCACACAAATGGTCAAATAACCTTCAACAAGGGTGCCTAGACCATTCAACGGGGAATGAACAGTCTCTTCAACAAACAGTGCTAGAAAGCTGGATAGCCACATGTGAAAGAATGAAGTTGAACCCTTATCGTACATCATATACAAAAATTAACTCAAAATAGATGCGGTCCTCTTTGTTTTCGCTTTTGTTGCTTGTACTTTAAATGTCACATCCAAGGCCACAGTGTTACAAAGTTTCTTTTTCCAAAAAGTTATAAAAACTTTATAACACTTGGCAATGATTTCTTGGATGTGTTAGTTAAAGTATAAGCAACAAAAGCAAAAACAGACAAAGAGGACTACATCAAACTTAAAAAGTTTTTGTCCATCATAGGACAAAATCATCTGAGTGAAAATGCAACCTACAAAATGGAAGAATGTATCTGTGAATCATATACTTGATGCAGGATTAATATCCAGAATATACAGAACTCCTACAATTAGGCCAAAAATAACCTGGTTTAAAAATGAGCAAAGGATTTGAATAGCCATTTCCTCAAAGATGATTTACAAATGGCCAACAAGCATATGAAAAGATGATCAACATCACTAATCGTCAGAGAAACACAAATCAAAAGCAAAACGAGGTATCACCACACCCATCAGGATGGCTACTATCAAAACAGAAAACAAGTATTGGTGAGGATGTGAAGAAATCTGGAACCACTATGCACTGTTGGTGGAATTGTAAAATGGTGCAAGCACTATGGAAAACACTGTAAAGGTACCTCAAAAAACAGAACTACCTTAAGATTCAGCAATCACGCTTGAGTACACAGCTGACCCTCTAACAACATGGGTTTGAAGTCTACTTATACATGGATATGTGAGTCTATTTATATGTGGGGTTTTTTTCAACAGTAAATACCACAGTACTACATAATATGTGGTTGGCTGACTCCAGGGATGCAGATCCTCGAAAATGGAGGAACCATGGCTATGGAGAGCTAACTATAAATTATACATGTATTTTCAACTGTACAGATTCGGTGGCCCTAACTCCAGCACTGTTCAAGGGTCAACTACATATCCAGAACTGAAAGCAAGGACTTAAAGACATATTTGCACACTCATGTTCACAGCAGCATTATTTCACAATAGCCAAGAGACAGAAGCAACCCAAGTGCCCATCAACAGATGAATAAACAAAGTATAGTATCTATCTGTACAACATAATATTATTCAGTCTTTAAACAGAAATCCTGTCACATGTTACAACATAGATGAAACTTGAGGACATTATGCTAAGTGAAATAAGTCAGTCAGAGAAAGATGAATAACATATGATCTCACTTATATAAGGTATCTGAAGTATTCAAATTCACAAGAACAGAAAACACACTGATGGTGACCAGAGGCTGGGAGGAAGGGGAAAAAAGGTAGTTGTTTAATATATAGTGTTCCAGATTTACAAAATGAAAAACTTCTGGAGACTTGTTTCACATCACTGTGAACATACTAAACATTACTAAAGTATATAATATATATAGTAATTAAATTTCTAAGAGAAACTTAAATTTCAAGATGGTAAATTTTATGTTGTATGTTTTTTTTTACTACAATAAGAAAACAAAATAAGAAATGGACCCTTCTTATAGATTTTGGAATTAAAAATAAGGCAAGTACAAAGATGGCTAAAGTCAAAGTAGACAATAGTAAATGTCATAAGAAGATATTTAATTCAAATTAGGAGAAGAAATAAATGAATTAATGAATAGCAGAATCAGAATTAGTTTCCTGACTATTGTACTCAACTTTTTAAATTATAAAGATGAACCAAGATGATACAGTTGTTTAAAATATAAGTAATATTACTATCAGGTACAAAAGAAGAGAAACAGTCAGGCTTTCAACTAATTCAGAATGGGATTAGAAATGCTGAGAAGGAAAAACACCTCAACATATTGGTATTTCATAATCACACAAATACAGCTAAAAGATCAACAATACTAAATGTTAAATCTTAATATGGCTGTGGAACAAATGGAACTCTAAAAAACAGCTGAATGATCACACAACATTCTTGGCAAACTGTGTGGTAGTATTTACTAAAGTGGAATAGACAGAATCTTATGATCCAGCAATTCCATTTCTGCTATATACCCAACAGATGTGTGTATGCAGGAAAATAATCCAATGGAAACGAATAATGAATAGTATGTTTGCATAAGGCAACACTAACTACAACTATACTCAACGACATGGTGGCTCTCACAATAGCAAAATATGCAGTGACTCTACTGAGAGGAAATGGGTAATGACTAAGGAGCACAAGGAAGTTTCTGGGGTGCTAGATAATGCTGTACTTCTTAATCTGGGGGATGGTCACACAGTTATGTGTGGTTTGTGAAAATCCACCAAACTTTATAAACGATTAAGTATAAAATCCTGTACAAATTATACTTCATTAAAAAAACTCAATTACAAAAAGACATATCAGCCAAAAGAAAAAAAAAAAAAAGAAAAGAGCAGGAAGTAGGAAGAAATTTACTAGTTTTAAGTAAACACACATGTAATAGATTAAGTCCACAAAGTTTCATGGTAACAGTAAACCAGAGCAGCACAGGAATGACTGCCTGAATGATTTAATCAATCAAAACACACTGCTCAGCTACTAAATCCTAAAGAAAGAGAATCCAATGATTATTAAGAAAGCATTAGCTGAAATATACAATTAATTTAGTTATTTTAATACTGCTATGAAGATATGTCTCAGTAAGCACTAATTATAGTACTAATTATTAAAAAGTATTGATACATGAAAGCCACTCAGTACACATTCATTCATTTATTAAATTTAAGTATTCATCAAGTATTAGACTATAGAATACTATAATAGACCTTGGACTGTAAAAAAGAAAAAGATTTATTTTTCATAAAGTGCCTCACACTCCTAGAGACAAAAGGGGTCCTACCTGTATAGGAAGAGGAGGCAGATAAGCACAGGATACTATGGAAGCATTCAGGTTTTCCATATCTGCTGAACTTTCTCAAACACCCCTTTCTAAAAAGAAATACTTCTAAACAGGAGCATGTGCAAACAGGCTATCAATGGCTAATTAATGGCTAATTAAACTAAGCCCCCCTCCGCTCCACCCTCTGGGCTTTTAGGAACAAAGATAAAGTGTGGAAATGGTAGTGGCTTCGACACTGCACAAACAAAGGCCACTCACACCCACTGTTCGGTTGCGGACGGTCTCCAACACAACATTGACATTATACTTGTTCTAGAAGGAAGCTAGATTCACTTTTCTATATACATGTTACATATGCACAAAAATCTACCTTCTTTCCCAGTTAACTGCAGAGACTTGGATCTGATGAGTGGAAATGAAGTTCTCCTTTTCAAACTCATATCATCATAGGAAGAAAAACACCTAACATTAAGAAAAATCAACATTGGGAATGATGAGTAAAATACATATAATTTACTCTGTATTTGGGGTTAGGTGAATGCTAGAAAACTGTACATGCCATATAGGACTTATCTCTAAGGTAACACTCCAGTTATAGATAACACATGTAAAAAAAATTCACCAATTATTCTCTAAAAGGTGCTATATTAAAATACCTATTCTCCTCCTCCCCCTTTGAATTCCACACTGAAGTATCTTTCACAACCATTACATGGGTTTTTTATGTACTTAGTGTTTTCTCTATGAGAGTCTACAGAACCTTCTAGGCATAGGACCCTCTCACTAGTTCCAAGTTTTTAACATTTTGGTTTCAAGATAATCATATGGGGAAAGAAATTATCTCAGCATCTTTCACTTGCTCAAGTTTCTCAAATAAGAGGAAAATTGTGAAATAATGCTGACTTACCTTTTAGGGCTTGGATACTGATTACTTTTAGGAAGTTTTGAAATATAATCTCCATCAAATTGAGAATTGTTTCGACAACGCTGCATACAAAGCATCAGTCCCAAGATAACACAGAGAACCAAAGATATGACAAGATAGCTCTGTCGATCTGAAACCTGAGATGAGAAGAGAGCTTAATAATAATTTGAAAATCTTATTAGGGAAAAACACAGAAATCTAAAGTTCAAAGGACAAACCATTTAAACATTTTTTTCAAAGTTCTTCAAAATCATAAATGCAAGGCAAGTCCTTTGAAAATGTACTACAAAGGCAACGTTTTCCTTTTTCTTCTTTCCCCCTCTCATTCTTTAAAAATTTTCAAACCCATGAAAGTTTTAAAAATAGTACGATGAACACACGTATGCCTTTCACCTATGTTCTCCAATCTTACATTCTGCCACATATATTTCATTTTTTATCATTTGTACTATCCTTTTGAGTGAGGAAAAAAAATGCTCCCACCTGTCTTTCTCATACAAAACTAAACCACCCATTACCCAGTGATTTAAGCCTAAGGATCACCCTTAATTCCTTATGACCTACATCCAAATTCCCAACAAGCTTGTCCTTCTCTCTCTTAAATATATTCTAAGTTTAGCAACTCCACACTATTCCCCACTCCTAAAATCCTAAACCAAGCCAACATCACCTCATTCAGGTTATTTCAATCACTTCCTTAATTGGTCTCCTCCCTACTTGTGGTCTAGATGGTCTCTAAGAAGCAATTTTCCACAGAACAACAAGCAGGGATTTCCCAAAGTGTTGTTGATGAAATGATCCATGTTACTTCTTTACTTAATACTTTCCAAAGACTTGCAATGATGAGAATAAAATTCAAACTCTAAGCTGCCTACAAAGGGCTACATGATCAGGTCTCTGCCAATTTCCTGAACTCATTTCTTACCCTCACCTCTCACATTAACTCTGGTCCAGCTACACCAGCTTTATTCTTCCTTTTTTTTTTTTGGTGAATTAAGATCTTGGTTGCAAAATTAATTATCAAGCAAAACATTAGAAACTATGCACTTGGCTACACGGGCTAAGTGCATAAACCCACAAGAATGCTAGGCCACAGTGCAAATTACAGAATCCGGGGATGAGGTAGCTCTCCATGAATGAACGTGGAATGGTGTCTGTCATGTATTGCACACCAGCCTTCTTTCCGACCCCAAAAACATCACACTGTTTTTAAGCACAGGCCCTTTGTCCTACTTCTGCTACTAACAGGCTTGTTCTGACCCCAAGCTCTGTGTGGATGCTAACTTCTCTTGAGCACTCAGTTCTAACACCACTTCCTCAGGCAAGCCTTCCAACACCACTTGAGCTAAAGCAGCAACTTAGAGTGCCACCAGTCCACACATAAACGTGTCATTCTCTACCAGGGGCTACTGACTGCTGTATGCCTAAACCAAGGGTTGGACAGTTCATGCCTGACACACACTTGTGTTGCAATAAATGCTTCCTAAATCAATGAAAAGTTTGTTTCATTAAGCAGCTTAATAGGGCTTCCCAGGTGGCTCAGTGGTAAATAAAAGAATCCACCTGCCAATGCAGGAAACGCAAGACACAGGTTCAATCCCTGGGTTGGGAAGATCCCCTGGAGGAGGATACGGCAACTCACTCCAGTCTAGTCTAGAAAATCCCATGGACAGAGGAGCCTAGTGGGCTCTAGTTCATGGAGTCGCAGAGCTGGACACAACTGAGCAGCAGCAAGCAATGTAATAATAAGCCTTTCTGAACTGAAAATGAAGTATATATTACAACTACCAATGGTTTTCAAAAGGCCTAATAGAATTGCTTTATAACTGTATTGTAGCTAAGACCTAAGCTATGAAAGCCATGTTTTCCAAAGTATTATAATAATTAATGTATTTCCATAACTTTAAACTACCATATTCTGGTTTTCTGAAAAAGTTCTCTACAAATGAGTTCTTAGCTATGAAGCCAACCTTTATGACCCTGTTTCCTACAGTACCATCAATAACAATTACCTCATGCTTTATTTTTTTTTTTTTTTTTTTACCTCATGCTTTAATTCTGCTACTGTTGTCGATAAATTTGAAACAAGCTGTGTCATGTTGGTCAGCTGTGCTTGCAGCAACTGGATGGCTTCAGTTTGCCGCTGATCCTGTAATAAAGGAAGAAATAAATATTTTCCTTTTTGTTTCATGTATACATTAGCTTCATTATAAATTCAAATAAAATAACCTAGAAAAACTGTAAATTCCTCAAGGCAGAGTGACATATTAATAGGTAGCTCTTAATGAATGAATATTATAAATCTGGACCAAAAATTTTAAAAACATCTAAAACCCTTAAGAATCTAATTAAGACTATTCAACCTTCCTCCTTGACCTGAGCAAACAAAAACACCTTTTGCCATTCACTACTACCATGTAGAATACTGCCTAGCAAATTCTAATAAACTACTTCTCAAGTTAATGTGGGCTCTATATGTGTAAAACAGTATATAACCAGCTATCTGCAAAATTGTCATTTTGTCAAGTGTGATTTTTCTAAACCAAAGCAGTCAATACAAAGACACATTGCAAATTTTTTCAAGAATGTTTCTGGATACAAAGCAGGCTCATATCAAGAAGGTTTTAAAACTCTATTTCAGAGCATGACAGGTTGAAACTCAGGAAGTCACACAGTCAAAAAACGACAATGGATCATCTAATCAAAGCTAGGTTATCACCAGTGAAAAGAAATTCATCAAGAACATCCATCTATCAGAATTTTAGAAACTTATAATGAACAAACATGTCTTTATTTAAAATATCACTTACATGCATATTATAGAAGCTTGCAATATGCTCATGGTCATGAACCTACACTAAGCATACTACTGAAAATGTGTACTTACTAGCAGATTTTGGAAGAAGGAAAAGAAGGCAGCAGGAAGTCAAGGAAATCTAACACTTTAATTTAGGATCTTACATGAAATATCTACATAGCCATTTATGATTCTCAAGTTAAATATTTCAACTTTACATTTAAATAAGTTTTAAGTCTCGACTATGTATGGGGGTGAGTGGGGGTGGAGAGGTAGGTGGATGTATAAAACTGTAACAAAACATTTCACTTACTTTCCTCCCTGTGATCCACTGTGGTACTTTCTATCCTATTTCATCTTTTTAAAATGCTGAATGTGAGTCATTAAACTATTTCTTTTGACTCACATTTGATAAACACTGATAAACTGTAGACAGTTTTAAAGGACAAATTATTAAATTTATGATACTGGTTAACACTTCTAATCAAGATTTACTTCCAATAGTGCTAATGGTAAACAAGATTATTTAAAAAGCACTTAAACAATCTTTCATAAAACATAGATTTACATAGAAAGCAAATAGCAAATATAGAGGGAAATATTAAAATTAATAAAGAACTAAATAAATACTGTGTTCATGGGACAGAGGACTTAAGACTATTAAAACGTCAACTCTCCAAACTGATCTATAAATTCAACATAATCCCAATCAATATCCAAACAGGTTTTTGTTTCTGGTAGCAACTGAAAAATTGATTCTAAAATCTGTGTTAGTCAAATCCAGATTAGCCAAAACAATTTTGGAAAGGAAGTACAAAGTTGGAGGATTCAAGCTATCTGGTTTCAAGAGTTCCTATATAGCTAGCCATCACAACAGTGTAGTTAGTATAACCAAAAAGATAGACAAGTAGATGAACAAAACAAAAGAGAAGCCCAGAAACACAGCCACGTGTATATGGCAAACTGACTTAAAATAAGTGCAAAGAAAATTCAGGGGAGAAAAGATAGTCTTCTCAACAAATGATGCTGGAAGAAAGGAATGAATATTCATGTTTCTCAATCCCCTAGCCCTCACGAAAAAGCACTTTAATCCATAATTTATAGCACTGCAACACATAGGATTTACAATAGATCATAAACCAAATGTAAAACTAAAAATATAGAAATTTCAAAAGAAAACATAGACAAACAATCTTTGTGACTCTGGGTTAGGCAAAGTTTCTGTAGCAAAGAAAAAACAGGTAAACAGGGCTTTAACAAATTCTGCTCTTTAAAAGGTATCTTTTTTAAGAGAATGAGAAAACAAGTAATGGATTGGGAGAAAATATTTGCAAAGCCTGTCTCTGATAAAGAACTTGTACTTAGAATACGCAAATAACTTTCAAACCTCAACTAACAAAAAAAAAAGGCAAGTTGGAAGAACTTTACTTGGAACCACAATTATGTGTCACAAATTCAGAGTCAGATGCAACTCTGCAACTTGAGACTTCTTTACCTCATTTCATCATCCTTTAGTCCCAAAATTTCTTTAGAAAAGTAAAAAATCTCATCATGGTAACAAACCATAAAAAAATTATTCATGAACGTCACACTTAATGATAAAATACAGAAATCAATCCCTTAAAATCAACAAGACAGGGAAACGGCTACTATCACCAGTCCTATTGCATCACTGTATAGCTCTAAATAAGAGATAAGAGAAAACAAGAAGAAAAAAGTACAAGGATTAAAATGAACTAGAGCTGTTTTCACTTACAAACAAAAATATTGTCTATATAGAAACCCACAATGATTTTAGAGTTTAACAAAATTTCAAAAAAGTCCACGACACTTCTACCCACATATATATACATACAAATCTTGAAATGTAACATGAATAATGCTCAAGAAAATTTTCTCTTAGGTTATATACTAAGGGCTAGAAAGCACTGTATTACAGAGTAATCATCAACTATCAGGGAAAAGGTGAACGAACATTACTGATCCTTCTAACCAGACAGAGCCTATAAAATTCAATGGAACTTTATGTAAAAAGTAAGCCATGAAGATGACCAACCTGCTCCTCCGCTATTCTTGAAGTATTCTGAAGTTTCACTATTGTTTTATTGAAAGCCTTTTGCATTTCTTCCATTTGTTTTCGGTACCTATGGAGTAAGAATTGATTTAAATTGGTTTTAATTTCTTATTTACTAATTTATTATCAGAAATATACTTCTGATTTCAACATATGAGATAAAGCCATATTTCTGAAAATGACTCTTACTGAATTCTGTGCAATAAAGGAAAACTTATAAAGGTAAAATAAACAGGTCCCTTGAGGTATTTGCTACCTCAACAACAATTCTATGCTCCTTGTTGCTACAGAAGATTTACTAGTCAAATACACAGTCAATTTATAACAAAAGGTCTATGAATACACAATGGGGAAAGGACAGTCACTTCAATAAATGGTGCTAGGAAAACCAAACACCCACAAGCAACAGAAATTGGACCCTTATCTTACACCATACACAAAAAACTCAAAATGTATATAAGACTTACACGTAAAAACTGAAACAACAGAACTCCTAGAAGAAAACAGGCAGTAAGTTCCTTGAATTCCGTCATAGAAATGTTTTTTGGATTTAACACCAAAAACAAAAACAGGTTGAACTATATCAAACTGAAAAGCTACACAGTAAAAGAAACCATCAACAAGATGAAAAGGCTACCTACCAAATGGGAGAAAATATATGCAAGCCATTAATTAATCTTATAAGGGGTTAATATCCAATATATTGAGTACATACAGAATTCATACAACCCAACAGCAAAAAAAAAAAACCATTTAAAAATTGACAGAGAATCTGAATATTTTCCCAAAGAAAACAAATAGATGGAAGAAGATGAAAAGACACTCAACATTATAAGGGACATGAAAATCAAAATTACAATGAGTTATCACCCCCCAACTATTAAAATAGCTATTATCAAAAAGACAAAAAATAACATGGTGGAGAGGATGTAGAGAAACAAGAACCCTTGTACAGTTGGTAGGAATGTAAACAGGTATAGACTCTACAGGAAACAGTATCGTGGTATCTCAAACAATTTAAAACAGGAACCATATGACTTAGCCATTCCACTTTAGAGCATTTATCTGAAGGAAACAAAAAACACTATCCTGCAAAGATACCTCCATCCCCATATTCAATGCAGCATTGTGTACAATAGCCCTGAAGTGGAAGCAAACTAATCAACAAAAGAATGGATAGAGAAACACGGTATGTGTATACCATGGAATATTATACAACCATAAAAAAGAAGGAAGTTTTGCCATTTGTGACGACACGGATGGACCTTGAGGGCATTATGCTACGTGAAACAAGTCAGAGATGGACAAATATCATATGATCTCACTTACATGTGGAATTAAAAATCTTAAACTCATAGATACAGAGAACAGACTGGTAATTGTCAACTGCAGAGGCAAGAGGTGGGCAAAGGGTACAACTTAAAATGATGAAGTAATAAGAATACATGAAAAAGCAAAAAGATGGGACACTGAATGATGAACTCCCCAGGCAGGTAGATGCCCAACATGCTACTGGAGATCAGTGGAGAAATAACTCCAGAAAGAATGAAGGGACAGAGTCAAAGCAAAAACAACACCCAGTTGTGGATGAGACTGGAGACAGAAGCAAGGTCCAATGCTGTAAAGAGCAATACTGCATAGGAACCTGGAATGTCAGGTCTATGAATCAAGGCAAATTGGAAGTAGTCAAACAGGAGACGCCAAGAGTGAACATCGACATACTAGGAATCAGTGAACTAAGATGGACTGGAATGGGTGAATTTAACTCAGATGACCATTATGTCTACTACTGTAGGCAAGAATCCCTTAGAAGAAATGGCGTAGTCATCATAGTCAACAAGAGAGTCCAGAATGCAGTACTTGGATGCAATCTCAAAAAGGACAGAATGATCTCTTTTCGATTCCAAGGCACACCATTCAATATCATGGTGATCCTCCAAGTCTATGCCCCAAACAGTAAAGCTGAAGAAGCTGAAGTTGAATGGTTCTATGAAGACCTACAAGACCTTATAGAACTAACATCCAAAAAAGATGTCCTTTTCATTATTGGGGAATGGAATACAACAGTAGAAAGTCAAGAAACACCCGGAGTAACAGGAAAATTTGGCCTTGGAGTACAGAATGAAGCAGGGCAAAGACTAATAGAGTTTTGCCAAGAGAATGCACTGGTCATAGCAAACACCCTCTTCCAACAACACAAGAGAAGACTCTACACATGGACATCACCAGATGGTCAACATTGAAATCAGATTGATTATATTCTTTACAGCCAAAGATGGAGAAATTCTATACAATCAACAAAAACAAGACCAGGAGCTGACTGTGGCTCAGATCATGAACTCCTTATTGCCAAATTCAGACTTAAATTGAAGAAAATGGGGAAAATCACTAGATCATTCAAGTATGACCTAAATCAAATCTCTCAAGATTATACAGTGGAAGTGAGAAATAGATTTAAGGGACTAGATCTGATAGATAGAGTGCCTGATGAACTATGGACGGAAGTTCGTGACACTGTACAGGAGACAGGGAACAAGACCACTCCTAAGAAAAAGAAATGCGAAAAAGCAAAATGGCTGTCTGGGGAGGCCTTACAAATAGCTGTGAAAAGAAGAGAAGTACAAAGCAAAGCAAAGGAGAAAAGGAAAGATACACCCATTTGAATGCAGAGTTCCAAAGAATAGCAAGACGAGATAAGAAAGCCTTCCTCAGTGATCAGTGTAAAGAAATAGAGGAAAATAATAGAATGGGAAAGACTAGAGATCTCTTCAAGAAAATTAGAGATCCAAGGGAACATTTCATGCAAAGATGGGCTTGATAAAGGACAGAAATGGTCTGGACCTAACAGAAGCAGAAGATATTAAGAAGAGGTGGCAAGAATACACAGAAAAACTGTACAAAAAAGATCTTCATGACCCAGATGATCACGATGGTGCGACTACTCACCTAGAACCAGACATCCTGGAATGTGAAGTCAAGTGGGCCTTAGAAAGCATCACTACAAATAAAGCTAGTGGAGGTGATGGAATTCCAGTTGAGCTATTTCAAATCCTAAAACATGATGCTGTGAAAGTGCTACACTCAATATGTCAGCAAATCTGGAAAACTCATCAGTGGCCACGGGACTGGAAAAGGGTCAGTTTTCATTCCAATCCCAAAGAAAGGCAATGCCAAAGAATGCTCAAACTACCACACAACTGCATTCATCTCACACGCTAGTAAAGTAATGCTCAAAATTCTCCAAGCCAGGCTTCAGCAATTCATGAACCATGAACTTACAGATGTTCAAGCTGGTTTTAGAAAAGGCAGAGGGACCAGAGATCAAATTGCCAACATTCACCGGATCACTGAAAAAGCAAGAGAGTTCCAGATCTGCTTTACTGACTATGCCAAAGCCTTTGACTGTGTGGATCACAATCAACTGTGGAAAATTCTGAAAGAGATGGGCATGCCAGACCACCTCACCTGCCTCTTGAGAAACCTATATGCAGTCAGGAAGCAACAGTTAGAACTGGACATGGTACAACAGACTGGTTCCAAATAGGAAAAGGAGTACGTCAAGGCTGTATACTGTCACTCTGCTTAGCCTCTTGATTCAAGTGAAAGAGGAGAGTGAAAAAGTTGGCTTAAAGCTCAACATTCAGAAAACTGAGATCATGGTATCCAGTCCCACCAGTTCAGTTCCTTTCAGTCGCTCAGTTGTGTCTGATTCCTTGGTACCCCGTGAACTGCAATATGCCAGGCCTTCCTGTCCATCACCAAATCCTGGAGTCCACCTAAACCCATGTCCATTGAGTCGATGATGCCATCCAACCACCTCATCGTCTTTCATCCCCTTCTCCTCCTGCTGTCAATCTTTCCCAGCGTCAGGGTCTTTTCAAAGAGTCAGCTCTTCGCCTCAGGTGGCCAAAGTACTGGAGTTTCAGCTTCAACATCAGTCCTTCCAATGAACACCGAGGACTGATCTCCTTCAAGATGGACTGGTTGGATCTCCCTGAAGTCCAAGGAACTCTCAAGAGTCTTCTCCAATGCCACAGTTCAAAAGCATCAATTCTTCAGTGCTCAGCTTTCTTCACAGTCCAACTCTCACATCCATACATGACCACTGGAAAAACCATAGCCTTGACTCGATGGATCTTTGTTGACAAAGTAATGTCTCTGCTTTTTAATATGCTGTCTAGGTTGGTCATAACTTTTCTTCCAAGGAGTAAGCATCTTTTAATTTCATGGCTGCTGGTCCTATCACTTCATGGCAATCAGATGGGGAAACATGGAAACAGTGGCTGACTTTATTTTTGGAGGCTCCAAAATCACTGCAGATGGTGACCGCAGCCATTAAATTAAACGACACTTGCTCCTTGGAAGGAAATTTATGACCAACCTAGACATCACATTAAAAAGCAGAGACATTACTTTGTCAACAAAGGTCCATCTAGTCAAGTCTATAGCTTCTCCAGTGGTCATGTATGGATGTGAGAGTTGGACTATAAAGAAAGCTGAGTGCCGAAGAACTGATGATTTTGAACTGCACTGCTGGAGGAGACTCTTGAGAGTCCCTTGGACTGCAAGGAGATCCAATCAGTTTATCCTAAAGGAGAACAGTCCTGGGTGTTCATTGGAAGGACTGATGTTGAAGCTGAAACTCCAATACTTTGGCTACCTGAGGCGAAGAGCTGACTCATTGGAAAAGACCCTGATGCTGGGAAAGATTGAGGGCAGGAGGAGAAGGGGACGACAGAGGATGAGACGGTTGGATGGCCTCACTGACTCAATGGACATGAGTTTGGGTAAGCTCCAGGAGTTGGTGATAGACAGGGAGGCTTGGCATGCTGCAGTCCACGGGGTCACAAAGAGTCGGACACAACTAAGCAACTGAACTGAACTGAATAAGAATATAATGTATAGCATGTTGACTACCATTGATAATACTGGATTGTCTATTTCAAAGTTGTTAATAGAGTAGATCATAAAACTTATCACTAGGAAAATAAACCTGTAACTACATGGTGATCATATTAACAGATTTACTGTGGTAATCATTTAGAATATATACAAATAGCAAATCATTGTTATACCTGAAATAATATAATGTTACACATCAATTACATCTCAATTAAAAAAACAGGTTTACCATGCATGATTTCAGTGGTTCCTGTAGTGGGGGCAAAAAGGGTGGGAGTGAGGAGAGGCCTGAGCAAGTATGATGCAAGCATGCGCACACACCCACATATAATTTGCCAATAAATTATATGTATGAATTAAGAAGTAATATCTTTTAGCATATAATAATGATTTTGAGGCTGAAACTCTAATACTTTGACCACCTGATGCGAAGAGCTGACTCATCTGAAAAGACCTTGATGCTGGGAAAGATTGAGGGCAGGAGGAGAAGCGGATGACAGAGGATGAGATGGTTGGATGACACATCATCGACTCAATGGACATGGGTTTGGGTGGACTCCGGAAATTGGTGATGGACAGGGAGGGTTGCCTGTTGCGGTTCATGGGGTGGCAAAGAGTCGGACACGACTGAGCGACTGAACTGAACTGAACTGAATGACTTTAGGGACATTTCATTAGTAGCATTTTAATTTAGGAGGATTAGGAAAAGGTAGTATTTCAGAAATTCTGGGCACTGAGCTCCTTGTGGTTACAAAATGTTGGAAAAGTCCTAAGGAACAATGACACTTAAGGAACAACAATAACAAAATTGGCTTAAAAAGTGGAGAACTATGCCAGGGGTCTCCATCACTGCATAAGCAAACTGACATTGCCTCTGGCATTTTATAAGCACAAGAAGATAAATTATTACAGCTAGGACTAGGATTCTGGATACTTGGTGAGAGTTCAAATGTTGCCTAATCATCTAGTTTAGTCTATTCCAGTATTCACTTATTTAAATTCTTAAATAATACCTAGTCAAGTTCCACAAAGAGCTTTAAGGTCTATGAACTTTAATTTTTCCATGACTGCTCTGGGAATCAAACAACAAAAGTAGCTAAAGTTAAGCAACAGGAAAAAGGAGAAACTAATATAGATAATTCAAATTCATTATGTCACTTAGTATTTCTAAAAATGGAAATTACTTCTTAAAATTACTGACATCCAAATAACTTTCTCTCTCCAGCTAAAATGCTGCTTATTACTATTGCATTCATTGTTTAGCCGCTAAGCTATGTCTGATCTCCGCGACCCCATGGACTATAGCCTGCCAGGCTCCTCTTTCCATGGGATTTCCCAGGCAAGAATACTGGAATGGGTTGCCATTTCCTTCTCCAGGGTATCTTCCTGACCCAGGGATTAAACCCATGTCTCCTGCATTGGAGGCAAGTTCTTAACCGTTGAGCCACCAAGGAATCATGAGATAATTAAATCCTCTCCTTTAGTCAGATTAGACTCTGCTACTTAACTCACTGTGCAAAGTGGATTGTGCTAATTCATAAGAAAGCTTACCTTTGACTAAGTTCCTCCAGGTAGCGACCACTGAGAGACATGTTAACTTCTAAGGCTTTAATACGGTTATTAAGTCTCATAAATACTGATTCCTTTTGGTTTGATCCATGTACAAGATTCCCATTAGCATATCCTAGATCTGAGGAGTTTTGCAATTCAGCATAAAAATCTGTAGCTGTCCTCTGTAACCCTCTTAAAAGGACATCTTCTGGAGACTGTTCATCTTCTTTTACTTCAGGTAATGAAGAAGAATCCACAACAGGAGTGGAAATTTGCTTTGGTGTGTCAGCTATATTCATTTTGGCTTCCCCATCTTCAATATCTGGCATAGCAGCTGTGTTTACAGGTGGCACTATTGTTTCAGATAGCTTTGTGGTAATTCGCATGGAGTTTATGTCTTCTTTTACAACATTATCCATTACTTTATCAAGTATTTTTGTTTCATAGATCACAGTTGGTTTCTCTATAGAACTAAAACTCTCAGATCTTTTTTCTGTTTCATTATCAACCTCAACAGAACTGTCTTGGGGAATCACTTGTGATGGTGAATGCCCTGCCTCATATTTAATAGGCTCAGATACTTCTATTTTAGTTAATGAGTTGATTTCTGGAGTAACATCTAAGAGAACAGACTGAGAAAGAGTTTGAGGATGGCTTGGTTCAAGTTCAATTGCATCTAAAGTGTGATTAATCAAATCTTCCTGAAGCACACCACTTAAATCATCTAGAACAATGGTTTCAGCTTCCTTTTCCTTATTCTTACTGTCTGGCTCTCCACCTGGAGGCTGCAATAATGAAACACCTACTGGTTCTTCAGGAAATACTCGTGGTGGTTCAGCTGACATAAGATACTCTTTTTCTTTACTCAGAGCAGTTCTGCTGAGTTGCCGATAACGAGCAACTCTAACTGAACACCATTTATATACATATTCCGAAAAACTAGAAATACAACAAATTGTGGTGAGTTCACTGCAAAATATTTGTGTCTCTGACTCAAACCAAGGTGATGTTTCATCCTCTTGTTCACCACTACCCAGAAGGGTCACTGTAGAAGGACCTGCCTCCTCTTCTTCTTCTTGAACTAGCTGTACAATGGGACTTTCTTTTGTAGTATCTGGTGACAATGACTCGGTGTCATGTACGTGTCCTTCAGTGGTTCCAAACCTAGAAATACATATCCATAATTATGCTTAAGGAAAATAAATGTATCACACATAAGATAAAAAGAAGGGGAAGTACAGAAAACACTCAAATTTACTTTGAATGAATTACTATCCTTCAAATCACTTTCATTATAAAAACAGTATTATTCAGGAATGGTAACAGAAAGATAACCTATCAAGTGACAAGCCAGATGATTCAAATCACCGTATTTACCAAATTAAGTTTTTCTTTAATCCCTATTTAAGAACAGTTTGTTACGTGAATATTTCCATTTACTGAACATAGTACCCTTACTGAATATTTCCACTTAGTGAATATAGTACCCTTCCTCCCATATTCACCAATATCACAAGCTTTATCACCCCTTATATCAGAAACTGAGCTACCCAAGGGCTATGAAAGTCCTAGTTAGAACAAGAAGCCAGGACTCTTACTACAAATGCACTTTGTGCCTGAGTATCCTACTTTCAAGAGTCATCGTACAGTTGACCCTTGAACTTTATGCAGCGAGTCAGAGTTACAGCCTGTTCTCCATATCCACAGTTCCTCTATACTTTAGTTCTGCATCCACAGATTCAACCAACGGAGATCATCTGTACTGCAGTATTTACTAATGAAAAAATCCACGTGTAAGTAGATCTGTACAGTTCAAACCCATTATTCAAGGGTCAACTGCAGATTTCTCAAAGATCATGTCTCTATGGAGATTTGAGGAATTTCAATGTGGCATTACACACACACACACACACACACACACACGATTATCTGCTCTAGAAAAAAGAAAATATCCCTACTCCCCCCAAATAATTTCAGTATCATCTAGGCTAATTTTCAGCTATTGAAGCTAAATACTTAACCACTGTAATAAAATCCTGGCTAATAATATACTACTAGTGTCACTAACTTAGTTTTATCTTTGGTCTCTGGAATATGTATGTCCAATAGGGAAGAGTGGAGAATTCAAGCTGGTGGGAACAGTGTTGAAAATTATAATATGTGGTCCCTTCCAACATAAAGGTAATGAATTTCCAGGTGCGGGCTTTGTAGCAACAAAGGTGTAATTTGAAAAAACAAAGTAATTTGAATACCAAAAAGAAATCTTCATATGCAAATTTTCCTACTGTGAAACACTACTAAAATTGCCAGGAAATGTCTTTAAATGAAGTCTAATATCACAACAGCAAAAGTAGGAATAAAAAAAAACCACCATCTAGGGACTTCCTTTGCAGTCCACTGACTGGAACTTTGCCTTACAATGCAGGGGGGTATGAGTGTAATTCCTGGTCAGGAGGCTAAGATAACAGATGCTCAGAGTCAAAAAACCAAAACATAAAACAGAAGTAATATCATGACAAATTCAATGAAGGCTTTAAAAATAGTCCACATTTTTTAAAAATATATATTTTTCTACAGAAATTTTTTTTTAAAGACAATATCTAAAAGCTGGACTTTCATTTTGTTGACAATAAAATAGTAAACAGACTAAATTAAAACATAATTAGGCTAAGCTTCCCTTAACAGATGATACAGATATAGACAGCTGTATATAGTCTCTACACAATATTTCTTACAACTAAATTGAATTAATTTGGTAAAAATTAAGTTATAGTCTTTGTGATGTGCTGTGCTTAGTCGCTCAGTGTTCTCTTTGCGACCCCATGGAATGTAGCCTGCCAGGCTCCTGTGTCCATGGGGATTCTCCAGGCAAGAATACTGGAATGGGTTGCCACGCCCTTCTCCAGGGAATCTTCCCAACCAGGGAAGATCAGGGATTGAATTCAGGTCTCCCACATTGAAGGCAGATTCTTTATCATCTGAGTCACCAGGGAAGCCCTATCAACTATGTATACACTCTAATCAGAGTTACACTTTAAGAAATTCAAACCTGGGAAAAGAAAGTAAGTCATCATTTCATAAAAACTTTTGAGTGATACCGCGTCATGGATTCTTTTATTTTTTTCAGAGAACTGCCATATAATCATCAAAAAGAATTTAAAACAAACATACTTGGAGAAACATTAAGAAAGTTATGTAAGAATATCTACTAAAAAACAAAACTCTAAAGCAGAAGAGTAAAAACTGCTACATTAGCCAGATGTAGTATCTTTCAATAAATATTTACACACACACACGAGGGGGTAAATATATATGTGTGTGTGTGTGTGTGTAAAATAAAATTAATTTCATTTTGAAAAATAAAGACATACTATGTGTTAGTCACTGAAGAACCTAGTTACAAAACCGAGACAGATACAGATAATTAGAAACGTCAAGAATTTCTATCCCAAAGAGATTTCTTAGGACCATCTAGGAATCAGTAACATATAATGTTATATTTCAGGAAAACACAAATTTGACACTGTGCCCTTCAAAGGACAAAATCTCATTTTTAAATTAACATAGTACCTTGAAATTACAGCTCAAAAGCATATTCACTGCAGGTTTCATTACTTATTATCTTGAACTGTTTTATGTAAATATCTTATCTCATTACGTAGAGTTCCTCTGAAAGAAATGTCTGTCAAAGTTTACAGGGAGTGTATCTAATGAAATATACATAGCTAAATTTATAATAACTATAACCAGATCATCCCAATAACCCGAATCATTAATGAACCTATCTATTTTAGATCAGAGGCTGAGGTACAAACCTTAATCACCTCTACCTCTGGTCTAGAAAAGATCAGAATTTGAGTAAGCTCCAAGTTGGTGATAGACAGGGAAGCCTGGTGTGCTGCAGTCCATGGGGTCACAAAGAGTCAGACACTACTGAACGACTGAACTCACTGACTGACTGATGCATGTATATCCCTGCCCAAAGTAACCACTGCAACCTGGGGAAAGACCTGTATCATTCAATTTCAGAAACTGAACACTCTAAGAGTAAGCTGTGTGACCAACACATCATTTAAAAACCACTGCTCTAAGTATTTCAGGTACCCTGTATAGCTTTCTGGGCATAGCACAGATACATAAATAATCAAGGCTTTTAAATCCGAACTTAATAAAAACAGGCCTTTAAAATTTGTCCTTAAACTTATACCTGCAGAGTTAATTATTTGCAATAAGGAAAAGATTAAGTACTGCAAATAATAAAAGTAACACTATATCAAAATAACGCACATTTGGTCTATCTACAGTGAACTGCCAGTATACAAAAAGCAACTCAAAGATGTTGAAAGTGGCTGTGGAATGTCTGTCCCATGATTCAGAGTTTTTCATTTTCCACAATCACAAGTACCTTTTTATGTACAAGTATATCTCCCTTTTAATAGAACTCTAATATCCCAATATAACTTACTCATGTGATGGAACAGGAGCTGAAACAGGAGCTGATTCAGGCATTTTGGGTGCAGCTGTGGCAGAAGCATTCTCAGATATAGTTTTATTTCCTATTTTAAGAAAGATGTCCATATTGAGTTTAGTTTTAAAAAGCTATACCATGAAAATATTTCACTATAACAAATAAGGAACTTTAGATTCTCAAGGGAGAAGAAAAAAGGCAAACAGGTTTTCTACTGCAGACTCTGCTTTTTTTTTTCATCAAGTTCTTTTAAAAAGAAATAATCACTGAAAGTCACAACTATAAGTAGTGCATATTCTTTCTCAACTTCTCAGAAAATTAAAGCAAGTAACTATGAGTTTTGTGTAATCTTACGTGATTAATAAGACACCAGAGTTACTAAAGAGAAGAAGAAGAAATAAATGGGACATTTTAAGTTTGTACTTAGAACTAAATTTTATTGAAGTATATTTGACATACAACACTATATTCATTTTCATGTGTATAACGTAGTGATTTGACATTTATAATGCACTACAAAATAATCACCACCATAAGTCTAGTTGCCATCTGCCACCACATTGCATTCCCCATGTTATATATTACAACCTTATGACAACTTATTTTATAAACAGAATGAAGTATTTCTGAAAACAATAAAAGGGCAAGATTGTTTCTCCTTGTTCATAATATTCATATTTCTATTACTTTCTAAATTGAATTGCTATTTGACAAATAAAAGCATACTTCAAGTAACCATTAGAGCATCAAAACCTCAGGAAAGAACTAGGGATAAAATCATTACTTCTACAGCAGGTTAAGAGTGAAAAATCAAATTAATGATTTTTATATAGACAAGATCCTATTTATTAAAGAGAACTTGTGAAATTCAAATAAACAATGAATAATAGAAGATTGGCAAGTTCCTTTCAATGGTTTCTGTATTTCTAAATAAAAAAATCAAACTGCTTGGCTTATTAATTAATTTAACTAACTAGGAAGACCCCTGGAGTATCATATATTTAAAAGACCCATAAAATGATTTAGGTACCTTCTGTCAGGTCTTCAGTTTTTGCTCCCAGAATATTAGCGGCAATATTCACCATATTTAGAATGGCATCTAAAACAAAATTCAATCAGAAAAAGATACTAATATACCTAAATATTTTCATATAACTGATATCAGATAGTAAAAAACCATTTGTAATGGTCTTTTGCATTTTTTGGCCTAATTACCTTTTCGCTCACCTTACTATTAGTCCAATACAGGATACAAATTTCAGGCAAAAAGTATTATATATAAATCTGAACTTTTATGTTTAGAAGGATTTTAAAATCTAATTATACTTTTTTTTACAAAACCTCCCCAAACCTTTCAGCAAATACTATCTTCAGCATATCACAAGATTCAAGTATAATTCAGCATATAGCCTGCACTGAGGAAAAAAATGTGACAACCAAAACCCATAATTTACAGAAAAGCCTTGTTTTTTTTTTTTTAAAAGAAAAGGTTCTACAGTTTAAACCAAAAACAAACAAAAAATCCTTTTCCTAAACATATGACTCTCATAGGTAAAAATAAATAAAATGGGAAGATTATTCTTCAAAGGACAGCAGAAAGACTGTTTTCAACTATGAATATAAAATATCTAAGTAATATGGTTAAATCCCAAATTGACACTGCATAGAATCATGCCTTTGATGACTTGTAACAATGTTTTATGGACAATAAATGACAAATTCTTTTGTGAACTGGGTGAATATGGGCATGGGAAGATGAATTAAAAGTCAAAGTTATAAAACTTAAGTGCTATAGGTAAAACAATCTGCATACTTTCTAATTCTTCCTCTCTTTCCAAAGTGGTTATCTCAATGATGAGTAAAGTGCTACAAACCTTAATATCTACATAAATGGCTGAAGATACATGAGGACCACGAAATATCGTAACTCCATAAAAAGCTGGCTTGGAACAGAAGACTTCTTTCTAGTAATTTAACCACGAAATATCATAACTCCATAAAAAGCTGGCTTGGAACAGAAGACTTCTTTCTAGTAATTTAATGTAATTTCACAGGATATTAAATTCTAACTCCAATCTAATCTCTGAAATTCTACTAGAAGGTTTTTCTACCATTAAAATACTAACATCTGGCAGGGGCTACATATTAAACCTCATCACTTTTTTCCATCTTGGTTTCCTTTCCTAAAACAGATCCGAGTTTTCATCACACTTTCATGAAAACCAGAGATGCGAGAAGTAGGAAAGGATCTAAAGAAGGAAAAGCTAGCATATCCAGAAGGTTGGGAACAAGCCGAGCACTGTCACCTGGTGCTGATACTGTAAACACATGATTTGTGACAGGTAAAATAGGAGATTTTAGACTTTTAAATGTGATAACTAGTAGTACATAATTATTACTTTTAAACTTTATATAACAATGATTCTATAATCTGAAAGACAAAAAGAACTGATACTTTGTTTCCAATCATTACTTTAACACACAAAAGCTTTATATTTGCTTTTGAAATATCTAGGATTATAGGTCAACCCTGTCCTTTCACCTGGGAAATGGTTAAAACAGTGAAGCAGTCTTAGATCTTAGGCTAAAGGACACCTCAGCATAAAAACAGGAAATGGAAACTCCATTCCCTTATAAACAAAACTAAAGAAGCAATAGAAACTCTGTATTTCCTCATAAATCAAATTTTAATGTCAACCAGTACTGCAAGGAGATCAAACCAGTCAATCCTAAAGGAAATCAGTCCTGAAGATTCAGTGGAAGGACTGATGCTGAAGCTCCAATACTTTGGCCACTTGATGTGAAGACCGACTGATTAGAAAAGACAGTGGTGCTGGGAAAGACTGAAGGCAGGAGGAGAAGGGGACAACAGAGGATGAGATGGCTGGATGGCTCTATGGACGTGAGTTTGAGCAAGCTCCTGGCGTTGGTAACGGCCAGGGAAGCTTGGCATGCCGCAGTCCATGGGGTCGCAAAGGGTCGGGACATGACTGAGAGACTGAACTGCACTGAATATTGCAACAGTAGTATCTGATCCTCTACTTAGCCTGACAGCTGAAGTTCAATCAATCAAAACTGGCTGCTCACAGAACCCAAATTCTGAAATTAAGTTTATGTTCTAAGTCCCTTGTGCTTGCTTCAAAGGGCAATCTTACTTCAGATTTCAAATTTTTGCATTTAAATTTTGGAGTATTATTATTAAAAGCTTTAAAAATCTGTATCTGTTAATCTGTGTAGAGAAAGAAGTTTTAGAGTATTACTTTTTAATGTAAATTTTTATACTGGTACCTAAAATAAGGAAGATTTATACATACTACTGATCATTTAAAAATATTGTTTATTATTTCAGAGGGCCATTTGGTAATAAAAGCAAAATCTGGCAGATTCTTCTTTCTCAGCCCACCTAACCTATAAGAAATAATCTTGCTATATTCACAGAATGCTGTCAAATACAGTTATTTTCTTTTGAGAGAAAGCAGCTTTGTGAATTTCTTACCAGTCTCACTGTGCATCTAAACACATGACTTCTCGTCGTGATCATAATCTAATCACTGAAAAGCCTTCAGAAAGGCTAAAGGGTAAAAGCAACAATTTGGCATATAGTGCCATACTAGACACCTGCTCTCAATTTCTCATGGATTTGCCAACTCCTTTCTCTTGAATTGGTTAACTTATTCATCCCATCCCATTACTTTAGGAATGAAACTCTCTCCTAGGGACCAGATATCAACATGTTATATACACCTAGTCCCTCCCAACACACCAGTGGCTCTTTTTGATATAGAAAACCAAATGCCTATGCTACAACACAAGAAGACAAACCAGTAAAAAAACTACTTCCTCCTATGTGTACTGAGCTACTAACTCTGCAACATGCCTACCTTCCTTCTCTGTTCCTTCTTCCAGGATCTTAAAATAAATACATTCAAAAAAAGTATTCTGACTTAAAACAAAAACTACAGTTCGTCTTAAACTTATACAGAAAGAGAAGCAGAAATCTGGCCCTTAGCAAATCTGATGACTCTAATAAAATACAGATCATATTTAGGAGTAAAGGCAGACTTGCAAGAATATCAAAGTAGAGAGTGGCCTGGAAGACCCACATGACCAAGCACAAGCAGAGCAGATTAATACAAAGAATTTCTGTTGATGTAAAGTATTTATATGCTCTGGTGTGCTGCGATTCATGGGGTCACAAAGACACGACTGAGCGACTGAACTGAACTGAACTGAATGTAAACAAAAGATTCAGGCAGAAGAGTCCCAGAACTGGCAAACATACAAAGCCAAGAATGCTGCTCTATAGTAGTCTCTCCCTTTCTGGAAGTTCAGTAAATTATATAATATCAAAAACATCTAAATAAGCAGCATGCATGCTCTTTGACAACCAAGTCCCATTAGAAGCAACATACTCTGGTAACATATATTTCCTATGACTACCAATTACTCAATAGCAAAAGAAAAAAGAGCTTCTCTTTTAAGTCAAAGGCACAGAATTCTGTTTTGGAGACATTATATAAATATTAAAGATAAATTAGGTGCAAAATTGGCCAATTTCAAGCTAATTTAGGAAGTGGTGATGATTATAGTCAAATTCAGACATTCCACTGCTAGAGACGAACTGTTTGGCCTGATTCCACCTTGTTATTTTTTCCTAACATTATATTACATTGGAGGAAGTAACTAGGTCAAGCTCAAAACCAGTCTAGACTATTCACAGAAAACTAGAAGGATATAGGTATCGAAGGCAGCAGTATTAGGTCATGCTTATTAACTTAATAACAGCAAAGTCTCATCACTCAGCTACTACTGCCTCTCTTGTTCTGAAACATCAAGAAATGGGTATCTTTTTAAGCCTCTCATACTTAGGCTCAGCTGATATCTTCCCATCCACCTTGTCTCACTACACTAAACTTTTCAACACCTAGGAACACTGGAACATAAATGGACTGCTCTTCCAGAAAGCCATAAAAACAAAAATGAACTGTGTTAACTGTCTTCAAGGAAAAAGATCCAGAAAATAGGGTCTAAAAAAATTCTATGTCTGATTAATTAAAATAATACATCAGTCAGAGCAGTGATTACGAATAGGGAAATGTCCTCTACTGAAAACATTTTAATGCTGTCTTGGAGTTAATCCCATAGGAAGATAGAGAAAGAAAGCAAAATATCAACAAAATTTTCCCTTATCTAAAACTATAGTAAATCATTACTTCTGGAAGGTGCCCCTTCGTTCCCAGTAACCACCAAAAACTAGAGAACTTTTAGTCTGGGGCTATTTTCTGACCCCATAAAATAACAATGCCACCTCACAGCTAAATCAGCATTACTGAATTATGAATGATGACTATTACATAATATAGTTTTTAAACTACAAATTTAAGGACACGAACAAACATATTAACATCCAATTAAATAAAACAGCATCACTGTCTCACTCCTAAAACACTATTCCATAGCAGTGAATGAGGCACCTGTTTTTAATGCTATCATCAGCAGAAATTGCAAAGGATACACTTGAAAGTGATCAATAATATCTAAAAAGTCAGTTGACCAGCAACAGAGTAAAAATATATTAAGCTAATCTATAACAAAGTTAAATATTACATAAAAGCATTCCCTTTATGCAGTTATTTTTTAACTTTCTTTTCCCTATTCCCTAAAATAGTCCACTGAAATCTACAGTCTTCTATGGAGAGGGAGAGGACAAGAAGGGAAGAAAGGGAAAAAGATAAAAGATGAAAAGAAAGACAAGTGACTCTTAATTCCATACAGTGCAGCCACCCAAATATCTACCTAGGTATAGGTACTACTGGTGAAAGTTAAGTTGCTCAGTCGTGTCCGACTCTTTGCGACCCCATGGACTACAGACTACCAGGCTTCTCTGTCCATGGAATTTTCCAGGCAAGAATACTGGAGTGGGTTGCCATTTCCTTCTCCAGGAGATCTTCCCGACCCAGGGATTGAACCCGGGTCTCCTGCATTGTAGGCAGATGCTTTACTGTCTGAGCCACCAGGGAAGTCCTAAGGTACTACTGGTTGAGTACCTTAAAAAGCTACAAGGACAATATACACAGTGAGACTGGGATTCAAACAACTCAAGAGTATAAGAAAAATGCACAAATCGTCTTCTATGTTACTAAGATTTACTTTCATTACATTCAATTATTAACCTCCAAATAAAAAGTTCTTATTTGGGGGACTAACCAAAACTAACAAATGTAAAATATACCTACCTGCATTCTAACAGTAAAAATAAAGTGTCAGTCAGTAAAGGTCTTTCCAGGAGTCTACTTGGCTAGCCTGTCTATAAGTTCAGATAATAGGTTGGCAAGACAAGCTAAACAACTAGTATCTTAGTCATTTTTTTTTTTCAGTTTACAAAGAGTGTATTATTATTACTATTATTGTTACTGCTTGGGAATCATCATTATCATGAATAAGAACAGCCTTTATTCTTTATCATTAATCAGGAAACTAACCATACCCATACATTAACAAATCCTCATTTGGTAGGATTTCACTGATGAGTACCAGTTGTAAAATAAACTCTTTTCCTACCAAGTATGATTACCTAGATGCTCTTATTTATATGGTCTAGGACCTCTTTAATCATTCTTTCCCCAAGTAAATTCATATCCCATTCTTCACTCTAAGGAACTTGCCTAAAAATATAACTACTTCATTTTTGTAAAAGAACTGACCTATGCTTGCATTTCACCTCTCTTCTTTGTTTACATATATTCTATTTTATTCCCATGAAAATACTTTTGAAAAGTATTCTTTGATTTCAACTCAAAGTTCAACACTAGGACAGAAGGAGCCCCCTAAACTTCAAAACAAAATGTTCACATATGCCAGGAAATACAAGTTAAGATATACTTAATAATAATAGCGACTAGAAACCCCGCCCCCTCCAAATACTCACTTGTAGCAGAACCAAGAAGGTTTTTTGAGGATTTATCCTCCCCAGTATTATAATCCAGTGGATAATCTGTTCAAAGAGAAAATGAAGGTTAATTATGCTGAGAACTATCTCAGATGATATGTTTAAAAGTACAAATTATATCCTGTCAAGTCAGTTGACAAAACAATTTTACAGTTTTCAGTATACATCCAAAGCACATTCACAACAAAGGAAATTCATAGCCATTTATTAAACATATAAAAGCCAAAGAATATTTCTACTGCTTACAAAAATTTTAATCACATTTATAAGACTTTTACTCAAGCTTTCAGTGTAGTTTACCAACCCCTAGTAAATGACTTCACTTCACTTATGGGAAAACTAGGGAATGCAAAAATTAGATTTTTCAGACTACAGTTTAAGACATCTTAAAACAAGAACTTAATAAAATAGAAATGGAAGGTGTCATAAAATGTTCTCTGACCTCTGCAGGCTCATGGGAATTTCAAAAACTCATGCCTCAATATGCTTGCTTGCTTGCTCTTAGGCTAAAGGCAAATCAAAGAAATTCATGCACAATTCTACTATGTCAGTTGCCTTTGAGTAATAGGCTTTGAGGCCTGGCATAGGGATATAACCATAATTTATTAGCACTGAGTTTCAAGTCACAAATAACTGATCGACAAGCAGAAAAATATTTTAGAAAATAGGTTTAGGAAAAAATTAGTTACTAGGGTTAAAAACAAGGAAAAAAACTAAAGACTAATCATCATGGCGATCTTTTTAAGTGACCTACATTTACCCATTTAAAAAACAAAAAAAAAATACATAAATACTTTTTTTAATACTTATTTATTTATTTGGCTGCGCTGGGTCTTTGTTCCAGCACACAGGATCTTTTAGCTGTGGCATGTGGGATCTAGTTCCCTGACCAGAGCTGGAACCTGGGGCCCCCTGCATTGAGAATGCAGAGTCTCAGCCACTGGACCACCTGGGAAGTCCCAAATAGTTACTTTTAAAAAATCACTCACCATAGTCCTCATCAAATAGTTCTTGACGTTCTGACTGATACTGGGAATCAGCAATCTCTTCATATTCTTCCACCATGCTAGTGCCAAATA
This sequence comes from Ovis canadensis, assembly GCF_042477335.2. Lineage (NCBI taxonomy): Eukaryota > Metazoa > Chordata > Mammalia > Artiodactyla > Bovidae > Ovis > Ovis canadensis. Next base: position 50,607,096 of record NC_091256.1, on the reverse strand, counting down.
CCCTGTTAACAACAATTTCATTGAAGTTTTTCACTAATGTCGTGTTAAGACTCATCTCTTCATAATAAATGACAAACTATAATAATTTTGGTTGTTTTGAGCGTCATTAACTTCTGAACTCAAAAATAATGACTTTCTCAATCCACTGTTTTCATTAGAATGTTAATCTATTTACGGCATTTAAAAATATAATAATAGGCCAATGACTTATTGGCCTAAAATGTTTCCATTTATTATCATCATATCAAGCAAGCTAAATTGAACACATAAAATGAAGGTTCTTTTTTCCTAACAAAGGAAAAAAAAAATTTTTAGGATTCACAAATTGTGGTTTATTCAGATTGTGAAACTTACATAGCAGTTTAAAGAAATCAGAAATATACTATTATGGTCATTATCAAATCATATTGATAGATATAAAATGAAACTGCAAAATATATATAGTTTAGCATAAAAAATTTTAAATACTTTTTTCAAGGATATAATTATGAATATAAATTCTCAAAAAAATTAGAAATGATACATGCCAAATTCCTATCTAAATTTTTACACTTTTCTAAACCGTATACAAAAGGAAGAAAGGTTTAGCAGTATATTTTTTATGGTGTTATCTCATGTAATACCAAATTTTATTTTTCACTTTAAATATACTGGGATTTTTATGTTGCCTTTTTTTCTTTTTAAACCACTCAGTAAATTTTTTTGCTCTGTATTACCTTATAAGGCTTAATGGACAAAAGTGCTCTGATCCAAAATGTGATACCAACTCCACCTAAAGAACAAAAGCACACAAAATGACAAGCCAGCACAGTGTATGTGAAATTATCTAACAAAACATTGTTTTTTTCATTATAACATTTCTAAAAATAAAGTCCTAATTTTCCCCAAAACTAGTACTTGTAAAGTTTTGCTTTGCCATGCAATAATATGTCATGCCCTATTATTCAATATTGCAAAAGAGAAGGTTGCTAACCTTTATGTACTTGATGAACATCTGAAGCAAGAGAAAGGAAAAGAAAAAGAAATCAGTTGCAAAGTCTGAATAACATGCCATAAGCAACATTCAATATTTGTAAATTATATTGTATAATTAAAGTATAGAAAGCAATATACTGTGATGGATAACATTGTAGTACTCATTTCTTTGCAGAAACCAAAGCAATGATTTGCATTTATTTTTACCATCACAACTAGAAAATATAGTGCAACTGTAATGAAATAAATTAACTTTAACCTAAATCCACTGCTGCTGTTTTATTTATTCATTAGATCTGAAAGCATTCTAAAAGTAATTAAAGTATATCTAGAAATAACCTGTCATATATTACACTAAATATTATAAATTTTATCATGTATATACCTATATATTAATACATTGATACCTATATGTGGCTATACATATCTATGAACATACATATTGATTAAAAGATTAACATAATAAAAAATAATATTTATTCTTGCACAATACTGTATACAAACTATTTGGGAAAAACTTGGATTTCTGATATGCTGCTATTTTAAGTATAACTTATAGAACTAGAGGATATTTATCAATTCATTTTTAAAATATAAGCTATTAAAAAGCATTTTTTAAATATGGGTTTTAATTCTTTTGTGATGAGCAAAACTCAGGTAAACTTATAAAACATTTGTCAGTATAAAATAAGAATCAGAAGTAAATGTTTTTTGCTTTTAGGTTTAAATCTACCAAAAAGGGCTTTTAAGAAAACCAGGCATTAAAATGCTCTATAGTCTCCCATTATAAAGAGGGCAAAGTAGGGAGCTTTATATAGAATTTTTCTGTATCACCAATAAAATGCTCTGTTATTAACAAAGTAGACTCTATAAAAACTGATTCTTGGAACTATTTCATAACATGTGAGTTGTTTTAATTGCAAAATCAGGTACAATTGTATCATCTGCCAAAATATTTTATATATTTTTTTCGGCATCACAGTGTAGAAACAGCTACATAAAAAGGTCATTAAACTGGTTCGGAATTCACTTTAAAAAGAAACTGAAAATGTATCATCATTTTTCTGAACACTGTTGACTCATTAACTGAAAATATCAACTGTACTTTAAAAACAGCATTTTTATAAATATATTTTTATATGGAGAGTAGGAATACTACAAGTTTACCCATTTACAGAAGCCAATTTAAAACATGCTTACAAAAGACACAGAAAGTAAAATCCCAAGAGATGAGTAGGCAAGTATAAGTTTTCACATTTAAAGAAGAAATAATTAGGAAGAAAATTAGAGCCGCTGTCATTCCAAAAGGTCTTATTAACAACACAGTTGTACTTAAAGGTATGGCTATAGTATCATAAAGAAAAAGGAGGAAATAAAAAGGAGTAAGAAATTCCCATATTTTGTCTAAATTCAAGAGTGATACTAATTCTATTGTGAGTGATACTAATTCTATTGTGGTAGATAATTCCACCTCAAGACTGGTAAGGGAGGCAGTAGGAATTTATTTATGGCTTTTATTAGAGTGTAGTTGATTTACAATGTTGCGTTAGTTTCCGCTGTACAGCAAAATTTATCAGACACACACACACACTCTTTCGGATTCTTCACCCATATAGGTCATTACAGAGTACTGAGAAGAGTTCCCTGTGCTATACGGTAAGTTCTTACTGGTTACCTACTTTACGTATAGTAGTGTGCATTTGTCAGTACCAGTCTCCCAGTTTCTCTCTCCTCCTACCCTACCTTACCCTCTGGTGACCATAAGTTTACTTTCTACATCTGTAGTTCTATTTCTGCTTATAAGTAGTTCATTTGTGCCATTTTTTAGATTCTACATATAAGCAATATGACATATTTATCTTTCTCTGTCTTATTTCACTCAGTACAATTTCTAGGTCCATCCATGTCGCTGCAAATGGCATTATTTTGTTCTCTCTTATGGCTGAATAATATTCCCTCGTATATATGTACCATAGCTTTTTTATCCATTCTTCTGTCCAAGGACATTTAGGTTGCAGCAGGAATTTAAATGGTTAAGATTTTATTTGAAATTGTTCCTTAAACATATAATATTTCACCTGAATATACAAAAGACAAAAAGCTATAATGAAAAATAACTGGGCATTAAAATAGAAATCTCAGAATCAGATTCTAATAAGAAACCAGACCTGCTTTAAAGACAGCAGTGAGTAACTGATTCAGGTTTTAAAATATAAAGAAATATAATATTATAAAGATGACATTTTATATCAAGACTTCAAAAATATTAAGAGTTATAATTTGGAATTTCATCAAAGCCACAGATATCAAAAAACTAGCTTAGGTTTCCAGTTACATAAAAGGGAATGTATTAGTATTTGTCCCATAAAATAATATTTTCAAGAAAGAATTGTTTTATTAAAAGGAATACAGCAATATATCTCCTCTTAATTTTCCTTATTTCTAAAAGGAAATAAGGTACTTGGTACTTGGCGAGGTACCAAGTATGAATAACAGGTATGTTTAATTATAGAATATAGTTCTGTAAAGATAAACATTACCTTCACATATTTTGCATACATCTGTTCATCTAAAGGGAAACTCTGGACATTCCTCTCATCTCTACCATGGAAAGTACCCAGCTTAATCCATTTATTCGTGGGGTATCTAGACAATAAAAAAAAATTAACATTCCTTTTTAGAAAATCATAAATCACACATTGAGAGGTCCTATCATTTCCAAATGAGATCTTGTACTTTTTTTTCCCCTCTCCAGGTAACACATTCACTTAACATAGTTTAAATATGAGTTAAGCATCAAGGTCAATAAATACATTTTCTTTTCCAACTAAACTCTGACAGGTTTCTCCTTATGAAGAAAGACTATCTTGAAAAATCACACTATCAAATAGAAGATAAGAAGAAGACAAAAAGGACAAGGATTGCCTCTTGGAGTTTTAGAGGGCTTCCAAGTAAACTAGAGGCTTTAAAACAGAAAGTAGCCAAGAGAGTGTTTTGGAAGGATGAGGTACTACTCTTTATGTACAAGTAAGTATGTGATCAGACTGGTGCTTTTGAACTGTGGTGCTGGAGAAGACTCTCGAGAGTCCCTTGGACTGCAAGGAGATCCAACCAGTCCATCCTAAAGATTAGTCCTGGGTGTTCATTGGAAGGACTGATGTTGAAGCTGAAACTCCAATACTCTGGCCACCTGAGGTGAAGAGCTGATTCATCTGGAAAGACCCTGATGCTGGCAAAGATTGAGGGCAGGAGGAGAAGGGGAAGACAGAGGATGAGATGGCTGGATGGCATCACTGACTCAACGGACATGGGTCTGAGTGGACTCCGGGAGTTGGTGATGGACAGGGAAGCCTGTGTGCTGCGGTTCATGGGGTTGCAAAGAGTTGGACACGACTAAGTGACTGAACTGAAGTGTGCGATGATATAAAGCATAAGTACTAGTTGAAAGGGAAACAGAAAAAATCCTCTAATATCATATTTGAATTTCACAGCACTTACATAGCTTTTCTGATTTTAAAGGAAATCTAATGTAAAAGTCCCAAACTACTGTTTTTCTTTACTACAGCATTTAGAGAATCCCTCAAAGTAACGAGTATTCTCTTATCACATTAAAAAAAATACACTTTATTTGTCATAGCTGAACACGTTCATTTGACAGGTAAGAAAATTACAGCTTAGGGAAAAAGGAAATGACTTGAGCAAAGTTAGCTAAAGAAAAATGAGTAAGAGATCTTGAGAAACCATTTTGAAAACTGTATATAGGCAATGCTAAATGTAGGGTAGGGGAAGAAACACCACAGAAAATTCTTAACAGTCAATAATAAAAGAAGGATTAAATAACAGCATCCTACATGGTACATTGCGGGCACTCAAAAAGCATTTATGGAATGAACTAATACCTTCATCTGGAGGAAAATATCAAGTATTTATTAAAAATAATGTGTTTAAAACAAAAAAAAAGGATATTCTCAAGATGTAAGCATCGAAACTGATTTTTGATAGAACTATAAACATATAAGTGTGTATAAAAGACTGGAAGGGAACATATTAAAATGTTAACACAGGTATCTTTGGTTGATAGAACTGGGATTCTCTACCAAATTCCTTAGAATGTATGTTTCTCTTATAATCACACATATATACCAAAGTTTTTAAAATATACTTTAACAAAAACATATGCTATAAAATGATGTAAAATGAAATACTCATATATTTTTTTTTCTTTTTCTCATATATGTTCTTAATAACTTTGTAAAGAAATGTTTGGAAGCAACACAGCGTAATAATTCAAAGTAAGGACTTCAAAATCATAGAGATCTATGTTTGAATCTTGGTTGTCCAACTCACAAATCACGTGACGTAGATAGGCTATTTAATCTCTCTCTGTTTCGTCTCATAAGGGAATAATATCAGAGGGTTGTTATAAGCACTATATAAGCTAATGAATGTAAAATAACAAATGACTACCCTACAACAGTATTATTACTGTTCTTACAAATGGGTACAAGTTGATTAAAACAAAAAATAAAATAATTAAAGTTTTAAAACATGACCCATTTTAAAGTTTTTAATCTGAAAATCCAATATTAACTCTGCAGAAACCAGCTTTAGAATTTACCTGTCACTGATAGAAACCAGAAAGTCTTTAGGAGTAGAAGAAAATAATTCATAATTTGCAATATCAAACTGTTTTACTTGAATTGGTTCACAGAGTTCAATAACAAACCTTTAAAAAGAGCACAAGACAATTATTTAGATAAACCAACTAGAATAACAATTCATATTAAACATGACATTAACAACTTATATAAACTAGACCTCTATTAAGTTATTCATCAAAAAATGTAAGGAAGGAAGAGGATTTGAGAAAGAACACCTGTAAGTATTCCCCAAGCATAGCATTAGTAGGAAAAAAATACTGATTTTGTCCTACAGTATTTTTTTAATAAAGATTCTTTTCTAATAACAAAGTTCATTCCTGGAGGAATGATTTGACAAAGAACAACTAGTAAGAGTGTAACCTGACTAGCCTAGAGGGCAGTTTGGCCATATTATCTCAAAAGGTACCACAGCTGTTGATTCAGCAATATACTCTTAGAAATTTAATCTATGGACACACAGCTCCAAATCATCACCCTTGTATATGCATCTTAATAAATATATCAAAGCACAGTTTATAAAAGTGAGGGCTAGTGGGGAGGGAAGTCAATCTAAATGTTTAATATAGAGGATTGATTGACAAATTATGGCCCCATTCAGACAATGAAATACCAAACAGCTATTAAAAATGGTACTAGAAACTATAACAAACTATGGCCCCATTCAGAATGAAATACCAAAGAGCTATTAAAAATAATACTAGAAACTATATATTGCATTTATATAAAAACATAGAAAATACAGACTAATGTATAGTGACAGAAATTACAGATCTGTAATTGCTATGGGGGTAAGGGGCGGGAGGGAAAAATTATAAAGGAGCATGAAGAAAATTTTGGGGGAGACAGATTATTATCTTCACTGTGGTGATGGCTTCATAGATGAATAAATATCAAAACTTATCAAATTGTACACTTTAACATTTTACAATTTATTTTACATGTAGTTTTTTATACATCAGTCACGCTTCAATAAAACTGTTTTTAAAAATAACAATACACTAGTGAATAAAACAAAAAAGCAGCAGACTCACAAGTATAGAGAACAAACTGGCGGTTACCAGTGGGGAGGTGGAACAGGGGATGGCAAACAGGGGTAAGGAAAGAAAAGCAGGTATTATTATGGAACTATATGAAATCATGTGTGTGAAATTTTTGAAAAGAAAATGATATTTGAGATATGTATCATGGACCTGGAAAAGATGCCACAAAATACTGCTATTTAGGAAAACATTAACAGTATGTTTCTACATGTATAACATAAAACTACATCCAGCATGGCATTTGAGGAAAGAAATACTCATGATATCTAGGACTCTAATCAATACTTTAATAAACTAATTATTATATCAAATGAGATTATATACACTAACAAGTAAATGTTAAATCAAAAGCATTACAATTAATATATTGTGTTTGGGGAGCAACAGAACTGAATTCCAGAAGATGGTAAGAACAGCCACAATTCAGAGAACAGCTCCTGATAAAAAGTAAACAGTTGCTAAATGCTTAGTCTGTGTCAGATACCATTTTAGATGATTTATGTCCATGCTCTGATTTAATTCTTACAACCAAAATGCATAAGAGATTATCTCTATTTTACAGAATCATTCAATTGGTTACTTCACATTTTTCCTTTCTGCCTTTTTAAAACAGAACTTGCTCCCCTCTCCAAAGATGTAGCCAAGCATACAGTCATAATCAAAGACTGTTTTTCCCAGTCTTGGCAATGTTACTTAATTATAGTGATGGGATGTGGGTAGAAGTCTCCAGTGCAACTTTCAGGTTAAGCCTTCAAAAGGAAGCTGCTACCTCTACTTCTGCTTTCTCCCACCTGACAGGTCACAATGAGGATGTGATAGGAAGAAATCATCACAGCAATGCAGGCAGGGACAACATCTCGGGAGTGGTAGAGAAACATGACAGAAGGTAAATGTGTCCTTTAATTGTTTTCTATTATACCCCTGCCCCACATATCAACTTGAGGTTTTTGTGTCAGAGAAAATTAACTATCTTTTTCAAACCACAGTTCATTCATCTCTGTTAAAAAGGCAGAATCAAGAGCCCTAACTAAAGAGTTATTTAGCCAGTAAGTAACAAAGTTAAAAGTTAAAAGACACATCTATCTGGCTCCAAAGCCTAAACACTGTACTACTAACCCAGGGAGAGGAAACTAAAGAAAATCAGACTCAGATTTTGCTTTTTATTTACAAATCTAAAAGAGCACTAAGAAGAAAAGGCAAATTCTTTTCTACCTCTTTTGCATACAAAGTTCTCAATTTCTAAGAAGATATGAGCTATATTATTGATACTATTAAAATAAATTTTTAGACAAATGTATTACCAGGTGTACAGTCAATCCACCAAGAAGATTTAACATTTCTAAAACTTATATTAAAGTAGTAAACACTCATAATATATATAAAATTAATAGTACATATGTAATTGTGCCTCATAAAGGTTGATTTTAAAATGCTTTTTCATCTAAGCCTCATCTTTAGTAAAACCTACGTATAAAAGCTGACACATCTAATTTCAACATATTTCTCTTAATAGGTCAGAAATTTTAAAAGATCAGTAAAGTAGCAGACCCAAATGTAAGAGTACATTGATAAAATACCACGTGTCAAAATTTAGATGATATGAACATATTACACAAGGTAATCTGCAAATGCAATGCAATCCCTATCAAAATACCAATGACATTTTTACAAAACTAGAATGCATAACTCTAAAATTTATGTGGAAACACAAAATACCCCAAATAGCCAAAATAATCTTGAGAAAGAACAAAGCTGACCTTAGACTTATCTGCAAAGGTACAAAGAAAAGATTTTTTAACTGTGAGAGAATACCATAAACAACTTCATTACAAAAACCTTCAAAATGGATTAAAGATAAATTTCTAGAAAAATGTAATTAACCAAACTAATTTACTAAAACTAAGTTGAGAAGAAACAGAAAACCTATACAGTCTCATGTATGGGCTTCCCAGGTGGCGCTAGTGGTAAAGAACCCACCTACCAATGAAGGAGACTTAAGAGACAAGGGTTTGATCCCTGGGTCAGGAAGACCCCCTGGAGGAGGGCATGACAAACCACTCCAGTATTCTTGTCTAGAGAATCCCATGTACAGAGAAGCCTGGTGGGCTATACAGTCCATGGGGTTGCAAAAAGTCGGAGATGACTAAAGCAACTTAGCACGCAGTCTCATAATTACTTCTTTTAAATATGTTTTTTTCTTTTTTTCTAATATAATTAAACCTTGTCATCTATCACACAAGTATAAAACACGGCATGCACAAGCTTATTTATAATAACTGTCTGTTATGGCAAAAGATTACTATAAACAGCCCAAATACTATCAACATAAGACTAGTTAAATCTTGGTACAATCATATAATGGAATTTCACGAAGTTATCAAAAAAAAAAAAGAAAAAGTTTTATGTATGAATGAAATAGAAACATGACCAGAAACTTTTAAGTTAAAACTTAATTCAAGGTGATAAATATTATGTATAATATGCTGCTGTGAAAACAGAGAGATAAATAAAATCTGTTTCTGCATAAAGAAAATTAAAAGGTATCTAAAAATTTAACACTGAATAGGAAGACAGATGACAGATTGGAAGTATATTTCTCATTGTAGCTCCTCTACCTCTTTTAAACACCTTTTTGAGTTTGAGCCACATGAATGTGCTATTTTTGAAATCACATATTTAATTTAAAATTAACATCTTCCCTGAGGCATGGAAGGCTTTACAGTTGAGATTCAAACTTAGAATATCTTGAGAAAAAAGAAGCTTGAGATATCATGCTCCCTAACTGCAGATTATACAACAACCCTACAGTAATCACAACAGCATGGTAGATACAGAAACAGACACACAGATCAGCGGCTCAGGACAGAGAGCCCAGAAATGACCCCATGAACTTAGGGTCGATCCACCCATGACAAAGAAGACAAGAAGAAAACAAAACAAACTCGTGGCTAACAGGAGGCAGAGGGAAGGGGAAGGACAAGATAGGGGTACAGAATTAAGAGACACAAAATACTATACACAGACTAAATAAGCAACAACGATATATTGTACAGCATGGGAAAATATACTCATTATTTTGTAATTACTTTAAATAGAATATAATCAAGAAAAATACTGAAGCACTATTTTGTACACCTGAAACTAATATAATTTTGGAAATCAGCTCTGTGCTTTAAGTCGCTTCAGTCTTGTCTGACTCTTTGTGACGCTATGGGCTGTAGCCTGTCAGGCTCCTCTGTCCATGGGATTCTCTGGCCAAGAACACTGGAGTGGGTTGCCATACTCTTCTCCAGGGGATCTTCCCAACCCAGGGATTGCACCCGCATCTCTACATCTCCTGCACTCACAGATGGGTTTTTTTACCACTAGCATCACCTACACTTCAGTTAAAAAAAAAAAAAAAAAACACAAAACACATATCTTATAAGTATTAGGTTAGATGCACTGCCTTCAAAATAAGGAATAAGATGAAACTGCTTACTATCACTACATACAATTTTCTCAATGATCTAGCCAGCATGTGATGACAAAAAGAAAGTAAAATATAATAAAAAGGATTATAAAACTTTAAAAAGGAGAAAAATATGTAGGGAAGCTATAATTTTCTATACAGAAATCCTCAAAGATTCTACATATAAACTATTAAAATAAGAGACTATAAAAAAAGCTGGATCTAAGACTCATATATTAAAAATAACTGGATATCTAAACACAAAAAAACATCATTTTATTAATTTTTACTGTAGTTCAATGTTGTGTTAGTTTCCTGCTGATACCAACAAATGAATTTAAGAAAAGATACACAATACTTTCATGAAAAGTTAAAAAAAAATAATTAAAAGATATTAAAAACAATTCAAAGATATGCCCTATATAGGATAAGTAAACTCAATATCTAAAAGTCAGCAAAAGATGCAATGCAATCACAAACAAAATCCAATGGGACACCTGGGGAACTCAATATAATAAGTCTAAGATTTAACAGAAAAAAGAAAAAAAAGAAAGAAAGCAGCGGCAGAACAGCCCAGTCAGTCCTGAAGAATATGGTACAAAAACCTGCCCTACCAGGTATTAAGATTTATAAAGCTAAAGAGTGTGGTGTTTCTGCAGGTAATGATAAACTGACCAAAGGAACAGGACAAAGAGTATAGAAACAAATTCCCATATAGAAGAGAATTTTATGATAAATGTATTATTGTAAATCAGAGGGAAAAGTGTGAATAAACAATTATCTAAAAGAGGAAAACGGGCTTCCCAGGAGGCTCAGTGGTTAAGAATCCACCTGCCAAGGAGGAGATGCAGGTTCAATCTCTGGGTTGGGAAGATCCCCTGGAGAAGGAACCGGCAACCCACTCCAGTATTCTTGGCTGGGAAATCCCACGGACAGAGGAGCCTGGCAGGCTACAGTCCATGGGGTTGCAAAGAGCTGGACACGACTTAGTGACTACACTACATCATTAATCAGTCAGTAAAATGGTGGTGATTTACCTCAATTCTTTTTTAAAACAGCTGCTTTTGATCAACGAAATCAAGTAATCTAATAAAACTGTTGGCATATTAAACATTATTTTCCCCATATATCCCCCATAAGTTTCTTTGTCTATATTATTAGTTAATGGAAGAATTAGATTGAAGCAATGAAGCCAAAATCCAGGGAGATTTACCGGATGCCTCTGTCTTCTTCACATCCAATTTGTAAGCAAAAGCTGTCAATTTTAACTGTTATAACCATTTTTCAGATTTCCTCTCTCTTCTTTACCCAAATTGCCATGCCTTAATTAAAGCCCTTATTTTCCACATGAGCTATGACAGTAGGTTCCTAACTGGTTTCACTGCTTCTAACTGCATTATGCTGTAGGCCATCTTTTGAGGATAACCCTTTCCAAAATGCCAGTGAGGTCATATCATTTCCTTACTTAAAACAAACTTACTTAAAACTACCTTACTTAAAACTACCCTCCATGGTCTTTAAGATAAACCTCAGAAACTTTTAAGCTGTATTATACATAGGATGAATGGCCTAACTGCTGCTAAACTGAGTCTCCTGGCTCATGTTTCATGATTACTCTAGTTTTACCTCTATTCTTGTAATCACTAAAACAGCTTCTTCAGTTTGCTCCTACTTACAGCTGCCCAGAAGACATTCGCTCCTATTAGTGCTGGCCCCTTCTTCTTACAATTCCTGAATACCTCCGTCTCCCTTATCTGTGACTTACTTATGAATTCAAGGAATTAATTCTTCAAGATTCAGCTCATAAATCACCTCTTCTAGCAAGCTCATTCTCTTCTGCAGTTATATATCATCTCTCTTTCTATAGTATCTTTTCAGGCATACTTTTCATACTATTTGATAACTGTTGAACTAGATCTGTCAATTTTGAGTGACATCCTTAAAAGGAAAGACATTTTAGGTCCTTAGACCCCAGGACCTAAGGAAAGTATAGTACCAGCACCAATCATAAATGTTTATTAAGTGACATATAAATAAATCATAAATGCTTATTAAGTGACTATATGAACAAATCAATCTAACCCTAACATAAATGGTTTATATATATATAAAGCATACTTTATTAAATTTTATATTACTTACCAAATTTTAGTGCTGCAAGGATTCAACATATAAAGATCCATATTTTCTATAAGAATAGCAGATGTGCTCTATTTTCAAAAAGGGGGAAGGGAATAAATTACTTAAAGAAAAATACTTATTTCAACTCTCAAGTTTTCTAGGTTTTCTTTATTTTTAGATCTTAAAATATACCTAAGAGACTGAAATACCTGGGAAGAAAGCATAACAGCAGCTAAAATTTACAAGTTTTGTCTATACTATGCTAAGCAAGGCTTGTAATAAAACAACTAAAATTAAACATCTGTTGCTATAGAAGCAAAATGATTTTTCCTATTAGCTATTTCCTTTTAAAACACAGGTTTTAAAAGTTCAAAAACCAAGTATATGCCCTTCAGCAGGTGAATGGATAAACTATGGTACATCCAGACAATGGAGTATTATTCAATACTAAAAAGAAAGGAGCTATCAAGTCATGGAAAGACATGGATGAAACTTAAATGCATATTACTAAGTGAAAGAAGTCAGTCTGAAAAAGCTACATATGGTATGATTTCAACAATATGATATTCTGGAAAAGATAAAACTAGGGAGACAGTGAAAAGATTAGTGGCTGTCAAAAGTTGGAGGAAAGAAGTGAATAGGTAGAGCACAGAGGAGTTTTGGGACAGTAAAAATACTCTATATGATACTATAATGACAGATACATGTCATTATACATTTATCCAAACCCACAGAATGTGTAAGAGTGAGCTCTAACATAAACTATGGATTTCAGGGGATAAAAATCTGTCAATATAAATTCATCAACTATAACAAATGTACCACTCTGGTGGGAGATATTGGTAATGGAGCAGACTAACACATGTGGGGACAGTGGGTATATGGCAGATCTCTGGACCTTCTTCTCAATTTGGCTGGGAACTTATAATTACTCTTAAAAAAAAACAAATGGTGCAATGCATCAACCAATACACTAAGAATTCATGTAAGAAATTATGTCTTTTAAAGCATAATCTTGCACTTATTAGTGGATTAGGAAAATAGCTCATGTTAAAATACAGTTTCCAGGAAACCACTGCTTATATTTAATAAAATCTCTAGCTTCCTATATGTATAGAAGAATTTTACACTTAAGTACCTTGGCTTCTGGGTTAGCTGCCAAAATTTTGGCACCACATTCTACTGAAGCATAATTATTTCGATTTTTCTGGACCTTTTTTGTGGCATGTAGACCTCCATTAGAAGATGGATGCATTGACTGACCTGCAGACAAACCTTATTATGAACACATATCTATGATGATTATGATTGAAAATACCCACAGCAAACAATCTCAAGAACAACAGGCTGCCATCTAGAGTCCAAGTTTTAATAAAAACCCATATGAAATAGCTTTATATCCTTAGTAAACAAATTAACTACAAAAATCCACATTACTTGCCTTATGCTTAGTGTAATTCACAAAACGAAGTTTACTATGAGAATCAAAACTTTTGCATATACATTTTATTGTATTAAGGATAGAAGTTTATCCATCACTAACCCCAACAATAATTTTTAACTCTGAGACTTTTACAATGACAAAGAGAAAGTGTAATACTTTAGTCCAATTCTGTTTACAGTTTATGACTGAGAACTTTCCATGCTTCAACTTTCCTCCTATAAACTGAGATGGAAAATCACTGCTTTTGCCCACTTTATCTTATTTTAGCCTTGTTTAATAATTTACAATAATGGATTTTAATTAAGATTAATAAGACAGACACAGATAAATTCCATGTGGGTAACCAAAAGCATATTTGTTAAGTTTCACCTTTAAAAAGTTTTCAGAAGTTTTACTTTATTTTAACAATTAAGAAGAGAAACTGTGTATTTAAACCAATCCCTTAAAAAAAATTCCATTATAGTGCTTCCTTACTTTTTTCTTTTTCTACTTCCATAACTTTCTTCTTCCATTCATCAAATGTTGGTATATCCTCTGGGTCTTTGGAATTTGTAACAGGTGTAGGGTCAATTTCTCCTGGCTTTGTATAATCAGAACTCTGAAAGAAATGTCAAAAATAAATAGATTTCAGGTTTCGAAGAATACAGAGGAAATAGAATAAATTATAGTAGTAAATACAAATGTTTCTGTCAAATTAAACTAGAAGTCCAATTTTATAATGAATGATAGTATTCTGGAAAAAAACAAAAACATACAAAGGAAAGTTCTGGTTTAACTTAAAAGCTGAGTTTCTCTTTGAAGAATTAAAACCTTCTCTACCTGAGTATCACAGGATGAATCCCTTCATATGTTAGCAATATTAGCATGGGTTCTAAAAAACTCTATATAATTTCATAAGCCAACAATTACCCAAACAAAAACTGTACAGAGACTATAACTGTTGTGAACCCACCTTAAAATCTACATTAAAATAATATATATATTAAAGCAAGCTAATTTTAGATGTAGTACTGAGCAACTAAGCATGCATACTGTTTCTCCTAAATCTTTAATAACAAGTACCATTTATATAACTAATAAAGACCTACAGTATCGCACATGGAACACTGCAATAACCTATATGGAAAAAAATCTGACGAAAAAGTTGATATACATATATATACAACTGATTCACTTTTCTATACAACAGAAAGTAACACAACGTGCTCAACCACTTCAGTAGTGTCCAACTCTTATACAGCACTATCAATCAGCTATTGTTGCTGTTGTTATTTAGTCACTAAGTGGTATCCAACCCTTTGCAGTCCCATGGACTGTACCTGCCAGGCCCCTCTGTCTATGGGATTTCTCAGGCAAGAAAACTGGACTGGGTTGCCAGTTCCTTCTCCAAGGTATCTTCCGGACCCAGGGACTGAACATGCAACTCCTGCTTAGGCAGGTGGGTTCTTTACCGCTGAGCCACCAAAGATTTTAATAAAAAATTTAAAAATAAAAGTATCATTTATATAAAATTTTAAGGCAGCTGTAAAAACTTAAATGTGAAAAGCAAAGCTTTAAAGAAAGTATTGAAAAGATATCTTCATGATTCAGGCTATACCAGGATTCAGCAAGATGAAGGAAATCATTTTTTAAAAGGCTGATACATCTGGCTAGATTAAAATTTGAAAATTAAATATATCAAAAGACCATAAACCACACAGTTCAATAAGCCACAGACAGAAATATATGAAACACATTCAGACAACAAAGGATTGTTACTAACCATAAATACTGCCTACAAATCAATAATGGGGAAAAGTGGAAGAGGTACAGCCAACTGAGTAAAGAGAAAATACAAAAGGCTCACTCTCAGTAAAATCAGGGAATGCAAATGAAAACTAAAGATAATAAATTATACCAATCTGACGGAGGTTAAAATGTGATAGCCTGTTGAGCCATGGACATCTATGAGACTGCCAAAATGAGTGTGACATTTAGCAATATTAAAGATATGCATACTCTATGACCCAATAATTTAACTCCTAAGTATAATTATCAATGAAAACATACATATGTGCCTAAGAAAATATGCATAAAGACATTTATTACAGCACTATTCATAATGTCAAAAAAAATTGGAAATAATCTAAATATCTACGAATTGAAGAACAGGTAAATTGTGGTAGAATCAAATATAACAGTGAAAACAAAGAATAAATAAAACTCAAAAACAATGTTGAGTAAAATGATATTTAAAATGACATCATTTTATGTTTCAAAATTTGCCAAGTAATCGTATATATTGTTTATAGCAATGAATATTTGAATAAGCTTAAAAATATGCTCTAAAATGTAAAAAAAAAAAAACCAAATTCAAGATAGTGGTTAAATCTGAAGCGGAGAGAAGAAATGTAACTGGAGAGGGCATACAATTCAATCTGTCATTTTAGCCTTAATTGGAAGAATGTATGCAAGGATGTTCATTTCATTTTAACATTATTTCTGTCTCCCTAAAACAATACATAATGCATTTATTAATAGTGCCTTGAAAGTGAAAGTGAAGTAGCTCAGTCGTGTCCAACCCTGTGCAACCCCATGGACTGTACAGCTTTCCAGGCTCCCCCATCCATGGAGTTTTCCAGGCAAGAGTATTGGAGTGGTTTGCCATTTCCTTCTCCCAAGAGATCTTCCCCACTCAGGGATCGAACCTGGGTCTCCCACCTCACAGGCAGACAGACGCTTTACCGTCTGAGCCACCAGGAAAGCTAATAGTGCCTTGAGAAGTATACAAAATCTATTTAGACCATAAATCTTGGAGAAGGAAATGGCAACCCACTCCAGTCTTCTTGCCTGAAGAATTCCATGGACAGAGGAGCCTGGTGGGCTCCAGTCCATGGGGGTCGCAGAGTTGGACATGACTGACAGACTATCACTCATTCACTCACTCACTTCAGTAAATGGCACAAATCTCATATTAGGGTACATTTTTGAGTACTGATGCTAATTTGTATATTAGTATAACACACCAACACAAATTTCCATAATCTCGCTTTAGGAAGACAAACTAGCAAACTGGTTCCTCCACAACCTTCATGTTGGGAGTGTTTTGTAGAACACACAAGCTTATAAAAGTATGTAGCTATTTAAAAAATAATATACAGAAAATAAAACTAAAAAACCAACATTACACTAATTTAAAAATTAAACAAAAATTTAGTTTAAGTGAGAAAATAAACAAATATTTATAAAAATTAATCTAGTTGAGATGCTTGAGAGTAAAGCCCAAATACTAAAAGAAATACAATAAAAAGTAAGAATACACACACACACTCTTTGAGGGCCAGGCAGAGCAATCACTCTCACCTCTTAGCAACAAATATAAAAACTAAATAACACAATAAAATTATTTTGCAAAGCATTATAACAAGCAAAGGAATGGAATTTTGAATTAATTACTTCCTAAATTATTTAATACTCCAGAAAAACTATCAGAGAATGAATTTTATCACAAAGTGTCCAGTAGTTCTATACACTATCCAGTTCAGAATAGTTCTGCCCAATTAAGTCTGTGTGAGTGGAAGAGCTTATCCCTATTACCTCAAGGATCTGCAAGACACTGCTGTGAATGGTCAAGGCGAACAAGCAAATCTTGGACAAAACTAGCTGCCATGCTTGAATTCTACATTTGGTACTTAAATAGCTTAAAGAAGACATTTTTGTAATGTTTGTCTAATTTTATTTATGCCTGTGATATCTGACAACTGAACTGTAACACATACTTGACTTGGTTTCACTGGAAAATTGTTCCTACAAGATCTCAGACTATGAAATGTTGATTTCCTACATTTATACGCAGCATTGTAGAAACAGTTAGCCCAATGATAGTCAGGTCTCCAGAATGAAGTTTAGTTAGTGATGAATGCAGATTCACAGAAAATATGTAAAGGAAAAAGTGGAGAACAGAACAGTTGAATGAGAAACAAACAAATACAGACGTGGCACTCAGTATTTTGAACTCCAATTCCACGTTTTGTTTTTGTTAAGTTCATTGAGTGGCCTTTCTCTCTTTATTTAGTTATTTCTTAGATGAAGGGAATATACTTCTCTGCCAACATTCTTTCAGGAAATTCTATACTGGCCTGTGTATTGGCCTCTACATGAAGTCAAAGTAAAACTCAAAAGGAGAAAAGAAAATAAAGCTCTTATACAGGGATGAGCCTTGCCTTTAAGAATCATATTCGTTAATATAAGCTGGTCTAGTTGTATTTTGCATACAAATAACAAAGAGTAGAATGTCCCTTTAAAATAATTCTAGTTGAAGAGCCTAAATTTAATCCTGTATTACTGAATTATAGTCTGAAGATACTTAAAACAATCATAACTTCTATAAGGCTCTCTTTAAAAATTGCTTAAAAAAGGACTTTATGCATCTGGTACCAAACAGTCTATGGTGGCAGAAAACCATTTATATGTAAACATAACCAAAGAGAGGTCACACCTGGGACAACTTTATGTATGAACATTACATTGGCAATAGTTTCACGAAGTAACCACTTGCTCTCTGGGAGCACACTTCACCTCAGTTCCACACTGTGTGAGTGGAAGAGCTTATCCCTATTACCTCAAGGATCTGCAAGACACTGCTGTGAATGGTCAAGGCGAACAAGCAAATCTTGGACAAAACTAGCTGCCATGCTTGAATTCTACATTTGGTACTTAAATAGCTTAAAGAAGACATTTTTGTAATGTTTGTCTAATTTTATTTATGCCTGTGATATCTGACAACTGAACTGTAACACATACTTGACTTGGTTTCACTGGAAAATTGTTCCTACAAGATCTCAGACTATGAAATGTTGATTTCCTACATTTATACGCAGCATTGTAGAAACAGTTAGCCCAATGATAGTTAGGTCTCCAGAATGAAGTTTAGTTAGTGATGAATGCAGATTCACTGATCACTAACTATTGACCCCCTAACTTTATGGCAAATATGATTAACAAATTACAAGACTGGTTAAAAACAAAAATGAATTGTATAATGAATTGTAGGAGACAGTGCATGTTATTTACCTACCTCATTTTTTAAATTATCTGAAGAAGCATTCAATGCAGATTTTGGATCACTACCACCCTGATCACTTGATGAAACTTTTGATTCAAATTCTGACTTTGTTATCTTTCCTTTGCCGTGTGAAGATGACACATTTTCTATATGTTGGCCGACAAGGCTATTTGAAATCAAAAGGCATATTAAATCAATAAATTTCAGCTGAATAACAAGTACACACAAATCCAAACTATAAGAAGTATACATGAATAAAAAGTAAACCAAGAAAGGAGCACAAAGAAGTAAGTTTTCTCTCAATCATAAAATTGAATTAAGTATACACCAAAGTCTACTCAAAGGTGACACTGCCGTTTATCATAGAATCATATAAAGACAAACAACAGCTCACGCTCACCTTTCAGGGGAACTGACAAAGGAAGGTTGGTCAACTGGAGCATTTGCATCAAGGGCCTCACCAACATCACAATCATTTTCAGACTGCTCAGTTTCCCCTGGGTTGGCTATAGGGATAGTACCAGAGTCTTCTATTTCACTAAAACAGAAACAAAAAAGACGATCTGACAATTTAATGGACATAATGCAGCATAAGTTAAAAGTGATATTAGTGATTTCCAAAAAAATCCAAGCCAGGAAAAAATGCTTTATAGTTCTACGGAGAGTTTTCAAGAATTCACATACTGTAAGTTGTGGAAAGATTTAAAACATGTGAACTGTAGACCCCTGGTGTGCTGGTGCCCTTGCCTGGCCTCTAAATAGCTAAGTACCAAAATTTAAAACAAAATATTATAGGTTAATATTTAATATTGTCAAAAATAAGATCTTTAAATTATTTATTCTAAATGCATCTTCTCTCATGTTTCACTTCTATTAGTACATCCGACAGAATGTGGTCCACTGGAGAAGGGAATGGCAAACCACTTCAGTATTCTTGCCTTGAGAACCCCATGAACAGTAGGAAAAGGCAAAATGATAGGATACTGAAAGAGGAACTTCCCAGGTTGGTAGGTGCCCAATATGCTACTGGAAATCAGTGGAGAAATAACTCCAGAAAGAATGAAGGGATGGAGCCAAAGCAAAAACAACACCCAGCTGTGGATATAACTGGAGATAGAAGCAAGGTCTGATGCTGTAAAGAGCAATATTGCATAGGAACCTGGAATGTTAGGTCCATGAATCAAGGCAAACTGGAAGGGTCAAACAGGAGATGGCAAGAGTGAACGTCAACATTCTAGGAATCAGAGAACTAAAATGGACTGGAATGGGTGAATTTAACTCAGATGACCATTATATCTACTACTGTGGGCAGGAATCCCTTAGAAGAAATGGAGTAGCCATCATGGTCAACAAGAGAGTCTGAAATGCAGTACTGGGATGCAATCTCAAAAAGGACAGAATTATCTCAGTTCGTTTCCAAGGCTGCCGGGAGCCACCACGGGAGATCCCACCCATGACAAGGTCATGTGAAAGAGAACTGTTAAGCAAGGCTTCAGAACTCAACGGGCTCCCTAGGCTTTCTCGAACATCTACCCCAAAACCAGAATCTGTCTGTTTTACTATTTCATGACTTTCACCAACTCCTCCGACATTAACAGGGGGCTATTCCTGACCACCTTTCTCTGGAGAAAATCAGCTTAGGACTATAGCTAATAAGTCTCCGGGACATGAGAAGACTATTTCCAATCAAAACCCCTCTGTTAGCATTTTAGCTTGCTTGGCAGATATACCCAGACTCTTGCAGCTACACATGTGATTATTTACAGCCTCCCAACTGTGAGAGGCACGGAAAGCCTAAAACATAGAGCCTTTCATAGAGTTAAAAGTTATTAGAGTAGTGTAGGCATAGGATTTCATTATTTGGCCAATGCTTGTTGCTAAGTTCCCATATCTCTTATCCACTGTGCACCTGGGAGTGCATTAGTTAACACAGTTGGAAAGTAAAAACAACAAGTGTAGCCTTGAAATTAACCACATCAGACTTCTGAGCTAATTGATTCTTTCTTGTAACTCACTACCCTTTGCTTCCTGAGAATGTAACTCTGTTTAATACTTTTTGAGGCTGACATAGATTAGAAATATAAGAAAAAACATTTCAAGGGAAAATAAGTTTTCTGGTTGAGAAGCCTTTATCAAAAGAGGGTCATAAATTGTTCACAGACCACCAAGGCCAGAAGATAATGTACACAATATTGTTTATGGGAAAGGTTTGCAGAAAAATCCTGGTTTCGATAAAGCCAAAACAGATATAATGTTTGGGCTGACTCTGTATGACTTTGCATCTTTCATTTCCCTCTATGTACAAGTAAAGGTATAAAAGACCCTTTTAAAAATAGAAACAATGGGCCTCGCTTGAAGAAGCTTGGTCACCCCATGTTTTTCTTTTTTTTCTTTTTTTCTCTCTTTTTCAGGCTGATCCCTTGGAGCACAGAGGCTCCCTGCGTTCACTTATCTGCCCAGGTTTCTTAGACCTGAACGGGAAGACGCTCTGCGTCTTCACTCCCTCGGAAGACCGGGAAGGCACCTGTGGCCTCCATGAACAGGGCAAACTTCTTGTCTCGAAGTTTTATTGGCTTTCTATGTAAACCAAGGAATATCAGCCTCTTTCTCTCCTCTATTTTCTTATCTACAATATTCTTTCCTTATCTCTCTCTAAATCATCCGCCGATGCTGTTTTTCCTTCAGGTTCCCCTGGATCCTGCGGGGGCTGGACCCCAGCACAGGCACACCATTCAATATCACACCAAGTCTATGCCCCAACCAGCATCGCTGAAGAAGTTGAATGGTTTTATGAAGACCTACACAACCTTTTAGAACTAACACCCAAAAAAGATGTCCTTTTCATTATCGGGGACTGGAATGCAAATGTAGGAAGTCAAGAAACACCTGGAGTAACAGGCAAATTTGGCCTTGGAATACAGAATGAAGTGGGGCAAAGGCTAAGAGAGTTTTGCCAAGAGAACACACTGGTCATAGCAAACACCCTCTTCCAACAACATAAGAGAAGACTCTACACATGGACATCACCAGATGGTCAACACTGAAATCAGACTGATTATATTCTTTGCAGCCAAGGATGGAGAAGCTCTATACAGTCAGCAAAAACAAGACCGGGAGCTGACTATGGCTCAGATCATGAACTCCTTATTGCCAAATTCAGACTTAAATTGAAGAAAGTAGGGAAAATCACTAGACCATTGAGGTATGACCTAAATCAAATCCCTTATGATTATACAGTGGAAGTGAGAAATAGATTTAAGGGACTAGATCTGATAGATGGAGTGCCTGATGAACTATGGACGGAAGTTCGTGATATTGTACAGGAGACAGGGATCAAGACCATCCCCATGGAAAAGAAATGCAAAAAAGCAAAACTGCTGTCTGGGGAGGCCTTACAAATAGCTGTGAAAAGAAGAGAAGCGAAAAGAAAAGGAGAAAAGGAAAGATATAAGCATCGGAATGCAGAGTTCCAAAGAATAGCAAAAGGAGATAAGAAAGCCTTCTCCAGCGATCAATGCAAAGAAATAGAGGAAAACAACAGAATGGGAAAGACTAGAGATCTCTTCAAGAAACTGGGAGATACCAAGGGACTATTTCATGCAAAGATGGGCTCGATAAAGGACAGAAATGGTCTGGACCTAACAGAAGCAGAAGATATGAAGACGACGTGGCAAGAATACACAGAAGAACTGTATAAAAAAGATCTTCACGACCAAGATAATCACGATGGTGTGATCACTCACCTAGAGCCAGACATCCTGGAATGTGAAGTCAAGCGGGCCTTAGAAAGCATCACTACAAACAAAGCTAGTGGAGGTGATGGAATTCCAGTTGAGCTGTTTCAAGTCCTGAAAGATGATGCTGTGAAAGTGCTGCACTCAATATGCCAGCAAATTTGGAAAACTCAGCAGTGGCCACAGGACTGGAAAAGGTCAGTTTTCATTCCAATCCCAAAGAAAGGCAATGCCAAAGAATGCTCAAACGACCGCACAATTGCACTCATCTCACATGCTAGTAAAGTAACGCTCAAAATTCTCCAAGCCAGGCTTCAGCAATATGTGAACCGTGAACTCCCTGATGTTCAAGCTGGTTTTAGAAAAGGCAGAGGAACTAGAGATCAAATTGCCAACATCTGCTGGATCATAGAAAAAGCAAGAGAGTTCCGGAAAAACATCTGTTTTTGCTTTATTGACTATGCCAAAGCCTTTGACTGTGTGGATCACAATAAACTGTGGAAAATTCTGAAAGAGATGGGAATACCAGACCACCTGACCTGTCTCTTGAGAAACCTATATGCAGGTCAGGAAGCAACAGTTAGAACTGAACATGGAATAACAGACTGGTTCCAAATAGGAAAAGGAGTATGTCAAGGCTGTATACTGTCACCCTGCTTATTTAACTTCTATGCAGAGTACATCATGTGAAACACTGGGCTGGAAGAAACACAAGCTAGAATCAAGATTGCTGGGAAAAATATCAGTAACTTCAGATAGGCAGATGACACCACCCTTATGGCAGAAAGTGAAAAGGAACTAGAAAGCCTCTTGATGAAAGTGAAAGGGGAGAGTGAAAAAGTCGTTAAAGCTCAACATTCAGAAAACTAAGATCATGGCATCTGGTCCCATTAGTTCATGGGAAATAGATGGGGAAACAGTGGTAACAGTGGCTGACTTTATTGTTTTGGGGCTCCAAAATCACTGCAGATGGTGACTGCAGCCATGAAATTAAAAGATGCTTACTCCTTGGAAGAAATGTTATGACAAACCTAGATAGCATATTACAAAGCAGAGACATTACTTTGCCAACAAAGGTCCACCTAGTCAAGGCTATGGTTTTTCCAGTGGTCATATATGGATGTGAGAGTTGGACTATGAAGAAGGCTGAGCACCAAAGAATTGATACTTTCAAACTGTGGTGTTGGAGAAGACTCTTGAGAGTCCCTTGGACTGCAAGGAGATCCAACCAGTCCATTCTGAAGGAGATCAGTCCTAGGTGTTCTTTGGAAGGAATGATGCTAAAGCTGAAACTCCAGTACTTTGGCCACCTCATGTGAGGAGTTGACTCACTGGAAAAGACAGATGGTGGGAGGGACTGGGGGCAGGAGAAGGGGACAACAGAGGATGAGATGGCTGGATGGCATCACTGACTCGATGGACATGAGTTTGAGTGGACTCCAGGAGTTGGTGATGGACAGGGAGGCCTGGCGTGCTGCAATTCATGGGGTCACAAAGAGTCGGAC
The DNA here is from genome assembly GCF_042477335.2 of Ovis canadensis. NCBI lineage: Eukaryota > Metazoa > Chordata > Mammalia > Artiodactyla > Bovidae > Ovis > Ovis canadensis. The sequence goes on along the minus strand of NC_091256.1, from coordinate 50,583,121 downwards.
ACGACTGAGCAACTGAACTGAGCCAATATTAGAGTTATTGCCTACAGTATCAAGAAATCATCTATTATCTCAAAATGCTTCACTAAAGTTCCTAAAGCACTTTTATAATTTCATTTTAAAAATATATATCTTAGTATTTTTCCCTAACTTACTTTCATTTCACTAGACAATCATGTTCAATATAGTGAGAAAATGAGATGTACTGTTCAGATATATAGTATCTAGACTTAAATACTAAGTGTTTAATATTAAAAAAATTTAAAATCTGTCATTATTTCTAAGCATGTCTTCTGTTCCCTCGTCCCTTACCAGGGTGAACTCCTAAATGGTAACTGTACCATCTTTGTGTACAACTCCTTCAACCCAGTCCCTCATATTCTAGAAAAGAGCATATATCTAAAAAGTGCCTGAGGCAGAAAAATAGTAGTAATGATAAAAATTATACTAACTCATGCATATACTCTTACTCTATGCCAGATACTGTCCTATACATTTTATATAAGCTGACTCATTTGACAAAGGACATGTTTAATATACTATTAAAAGAAAGGGGTTTTGTTCTTTGTACTGTTGCTGAAGCTAGGCGTATAAAAGAGACTTTCTAAATTAAGGAAACTTTAAACATCACTAATCATCAGGGAAAAGGAAAATCAAGACCACAAAGAGATATCTGTCAGATGGCTATTATCGAAAAGTTTACAGGGATTTCTCTGGTGGTACAGTGGTTAAGAATCCACTTCCCAAAGGAGGGACCTGGGTTCAATCTCTTGCCTGGGAACTAAGATTCCCTATGCTGTGGGGCACCTAAGCCTGTGCACTGCTACTAGAGAATAATCCCCACTCGTCACAACTGAAAGAAAGCCCATGCATAGCAATGAAGATCCAGTGCAGCCAAAACTAAATAAATTCAAAAAAAAAAAAAAAAGGACTAAGTAACAAATGTTGGCCAAGGATGTGGAGAAAAGAGAACCCATGCACACTGTTGGTGGAGATGTGAATAGGTGCATCCACTGCAGAAAACAGTATGGAGGTTTCTCAAAAAAATTAAAACTATGACCCAGCAATTTCCCTTGGAGTATGTACTCGAAAAAAAACAGAACTCTAATTTGAAAAGATACATGTACTCAATGTTCACAACAGCATTATTTACAATTCCCAACTCATGGAAACAACCTAAGTGTTCACCAACAGATGAATGGATAAAGAAGCTGTCATATATATACCCACACGTGCAATGGAATACTACCCAGCAAAAAAAAAAGAATGAAATCTTGCCATTTGCAGCAACATGGATGGACTTGGAGGGCATTATGCTAAAAGTGAAATAAGTCAGAGAAAGATAAATACTGTATGAGATAGCTTATATGGGAAATCTAAAAACTACAACAAATTAGTGAACGTAACAAAAAAAAAAAGCAGACGCACAGATATAGAGACCAAACTAGTGGCTACCAATGGGGACGGTTCAGTTCAGTTCAGTCACTCAGTCGTGTCCAACTCTTTGTGACCCCACATACTGCAGCACACCAGGCTTCCCTATCCCACATCACCAACTCCTGAAGCCTACTCAAACCACGTCCATTGAGTCGGTGATGCCATCCAACCACCTTATCCTCTGTCGTCTCTTGCTCCTCCTGCCTTCAATCTTTCCCAGCATCAGCGTCTTTCCAAGAGTTGGTTCTTTGCATCAGGTGGCCAAAGAATTGGAGTTTCAGCCTCAGCATCAGTCCTTGCAATGAAGATTCAGGACCGATTTCCTTTAGGATTGACTGGTTGGACCTCCTTGCAGTCCAAGGGACTCTCAACAGTCTTCTCCAACCACTCAGTTCAAAAGCATCAATTCTTCAATGCTCACTTTTCTTTATAGTCCAACTCTCACATCCATACATGACTACTGGAAAAACCACAGCTTTGACTAGATAGACCTTTGTTGACAAAGTAATGTCTCTGCTTTTCAATATGCTGTCTAGGTTGGTCACAGCATTTCTTTCAAAGGGCAAGCATCTTTTATTTTCATGGTTGCAGTCACCATCACCAGTGATTTTGGAGCCCCCAAAACTAAAGTCTGTCACTGTTTCCACTGTTTCTCCATCTATTTGCCATGAAGTGATGGGACCACCTGCCATTATCTTAGTTTTCTGAATGTTGAACTTTAAGCCAACTTGTTCACTCTCCTCTTTCACTTTCATCAAGAGGCTCTTTAGTTCTTTCTCACTTTCTGCCATAGGGTGTATCATCTGCGTATCTGAGGTTCATGATATTTCTCCCAGCAATCTTGATTCCAGCTTGTGCTTCTTCCAGCCCAGCATTTCGCATGATGTACTCTGCATATAAGTTAAATAATCAGGGTGACAATATACAGCTTTGACGTACTCCTTTTCCTATTTGGAACCAGTCTGTTGTTCCATGTCTAGTTCTACCTGTTGCTTCCTGACTTGCATACACATTTCATAGAAGGCAGGTAAGGTGGTCTGGTATTCCCATCTCTTCAGAACTTTCCACAGTTTGTTGTGATCCACACAAAGGCTTTGGTGTAGTCAATAAAGCAAAAATAGACATTTCTCTGGAATTCTCTTGTGTTTTCAATGATCCAGCAGATGTTGGCAATTTAATCTCTGGTTCTTCTGCCTTTTCTAAATCCAGCTTGAACATCTGGAAGGTCACAGTTCATGTACAATTGAAGCCTGGCTTGGAGAATTTTGAACATTATTTTGCTAGCATGTGAGATGAGTGCAACTGTGCAATAGTTTGAACATTCTTTCACATTGCCTTTCTTTGGGATTGGAATGAAAACTGACACTTTCCAGTCTTGTGGCAACTGAGTTTTCCAAATTTGCTGGCATATTAAGTGCAGCAGTTACACAGCATTATCTTTTAGGATTTGAAATAGCTCAACTGGAATTCCATCACCTCCACTAGCTTTGTTCGTAGTGATGCCTCCTAAGGCCATTTGACTTCACACGCCAGGATGTCTGGTTCTAGGTGAGTGATCACACCATCATGATCATCTGGGTCATGAAGATCTTTTTCTGTACAGTTCTTCTATGTATTCTTGCCACCTCTTCTTCATATCTTCTGCTTCTGTTAGGTCCATACCATTTCTGTCCTTTATTGTGCTCATCTTTGCATGAAATGTTCCCTTGGTATCTCGAACTTTCTTGAAGAGATCTCTAGTTTTTCCCATTGTATTGTTTTCCTCTAATTCTTTGCACTGATTGCTAAGGAAGGCTTTTTTCTCTCTCTTTGCTATTCCTTGGAACTCTGCATTCAAATGGGTATATCTTTCCTTTTGTGTAGGAAGGAGCAATACAGGGGTGGGGAAGTGAGAGGCACAAAGTACTGGGTATAAGACAGGCTCAAGTATGTCGCATAAAACATGGAGAATAGAGTCAATACTTTGTAATAACTGAAAATGGAAAGTAGCCTTTAAAAATGGTGTAAAACATTTTTAAAAGAGAGAAAAAGAAACCAAAATATTCCAAATTTATCTAAATATGCTGAATATTTATTATCAAGCTTGAAAAAGTTAGCTATCATACAAAGACATATTATGAATGGAATGACATGGTAATACTTAATGGAGATGAACACTCTGACACTGGAATTTTTGATAATTATAGGAAAGATTATTCAGTTAAGTTTCATGTTTCTTAAACAAGAATCTCACTTTACCTATATTATGCAGATAATTCATGCCTGGGATACAATCAACTTCCCTGAGTTAGACAGAAGAATAAATACTCATTATGCCATAAGATCATTACATTTAAAAATAAAAAAATTAAAAACACAAAACAGGTGCATTATTATATAGGTCTACTATATAGACTAAAGGTCAAATTTAAGTATCAAAGAAATTTTTCTGTCATTATCTAATGATGTTCTTTTTTTCTTTGTAATGACTTACTCAAGTTTTGAGATTGGAGTGACCTCTGAGGTAGATGAACTGGAAATATTTTCATTATTTTCACTGTCCACAACTACACTGGAAGAATCTTCATGAAGATCAACTGTAGGGAGTGTTTCAGTCACAGATGGACTTAACTTTTTTGACTCCGCATCCTGTTTCTAAAAAAGTCAGTTATATTTAATGCTGGGATTAACAAATTCTCTATTTGAAGAGGATATTATAAAAAGTATGTCTCAAAAGTAACAATATAATGTTCACTAAAAATTACTTTTATAAAAGTCCCTTCTTCTAACATGACCATCCTAAGGAATACATCTCATATTACAATACAGGCTCTACAGATTTGTCATAGCATTTCATAAGCCAGGACAAAGCAGCTTGTCTTTCTTCTTTCCTATTTTGTATCAGGACCTACAAAATTTCTCTCTTACTATAATTACACCTTAATGTATCCTACAGCAACACCGAAATCCTATGTAAATACATGAAACAGTATCTATTAAATAGCATTACTATTTATTAGTATAAAACTATATACTAGTATTTAATATATAATAGTATAAATTAAAATAGTATAAAATAGTGTACCACATAGTTTTTTGTCCCTGAGTGGTTTAGAAGATAATGTGTATCAAGAAGTAACAATACAAGGCATGTATAAATAACATTACAAGGCAATACAAGGCTGCTCTTTTAAGGCCTGTATGCTGTTTCACTCTTCCAAAATATAATCTGAAATGTACTTAACACCTACTTATCTTTGAAAACCTCTTATAAGTACTTCCCTCCACCAACCAACTCCATATAGAATTAGCCATTCCCCTTCTTCTATGCCTCCACTGTTATCTGTATAGACTTTAATCACACCGTAATTGCCCTTATTTATTTCTCTTCTTCAATTCCATTATAATTGTCTTGAGTACAGACTATGTTTTTTTGATCTTCATGTTCTTAGTGCCTAGCAAGTACTAGTACCTAGCACACAGTAGACAATACTTACTAAGTGAGTATCAAATGAGAGAGAGGTACTCATGCTCAGTTCAAAGAAAAGAGAAACTAAGGACTACGATGAACTAGAAGAACTAGGACTTTGAAGAAAAGGACAAGCCAGTACAGCAACAGAAAGAAAATAAGAGGCAGAGTCAGAAGAATATAAAATAAGGACTGTGATATAAAATTAAAACATAAAAGAAAATAAATATAAAACAATATAAAAGAATATAAAATTAACAATGTGATATAAAACAAAAATTCTTTATAAAATAAGAAAATAAAATAAAATGTGATCATTTGAGGAATTTACACTGGAATGAAAAGTTGGCAAAGGAATACAAATAGTTTGCATAATTTATGACGGAGGCTTTGAGAAAAGAACCATCACATTATTATCAAATATTGCATTATCATTTGACATAAAAAATTAATAAGATATTTTACACTATTTTTTTTCTTTTATTAATACTAAAGTCTCCAAAATCGATGTGAATCTTATACTTAACAGCTAATCTCAACTAAGACTATCCACATTTCCAATGTGCAAGAGCCACAGGTAGCTAGTGGCTACTGTACTGAACAGCACAAGTCTCTAAAGATGCAGTAAGCACTTCAATGTACTTGAACAAGAGAATACCATGAGAAAAATTTAGGAAAATGAAAAATGGCAAGACTGGGATACTTGTATAACTGAAGGGCTACAGAGATCACTTTTCCCTTACTCTGATGCATAAATCTTTTCCAAATGTCCTCCAAAATTCATTAAAATGAAATGTACTATCTCTCCCTAGATAACCCAATTAAATCATAAAATAACTCCGGCTATGTTTCTTTAAAAAGCATTTCCCCTTCTTTAAAGCTGAAATTTATTTTTGTTAATATTTAAGAGATTTAGTTTTTCCTTAGTCCTTCTTCCTTCCAGATCAAATATCCCCAGTTTCTTCAGTTATTACTGATATTAAATGGTTTCCAGATACATCAGCATTCTGATCAACTTACACTCTGGTCTAGTTTTACATATTTCATAAAAGCTGGCATACAAAGTGAAAAATAACATTTAGGATATAATATGAGAGAAAAGGGGAAAAAACATAATCTATTAATGATTATTTATTAATATTCCACACTAAGTGATAAAATTTTGGTGTCAAAATACTCTGTATTCTACATACAAATACTTTAAGTCAGAAAAAATGTCCCGACATCTGAAAACCCGACAGAAGATAAGTAATTATACTGAGCCAAAATGGAACCTAAAAAGAAAGATTTACAACCAAACCTATACTACAAGGAAAATGGTCACATTTACTATTACATCAGTAATTTTGAATTTTCTCAAAAACAGTACCTAACAGGTGACTAGTATTAAAGCTAGTTGCACGGTATCACAAAAAGAAAGGGGAAAAAAAAATATACAATATGTTGACCAAATAAATGTATTCTATGTTGTGAAGTGGTTTGAAAAGCCGTATCATTAAAAAATCAAAGGAACAAATCTTACCTGTACATTCACATTGTAGTCATCTTTTAATTTGTTTTCTTCTGGAGGAACAGGTAAGCTTGAATCTACTTTTCCCGATAATTCAGCATTGACAGGTCCCCCTCTTTCATCCTATATTGCAACAAAGAAAAGGCCGACTGATAAAATTGCTTCACAAAACAGTCCTGAAGCAATATTAAGATTGTCTTTCCATTCAACCAAAACACTTTATTGTGATTTTAATAATTTTGTTTCCATGCTTATTGTCTACCTTCATGCATTACTCTCCTTACTGCTTCACTTCAAATGTATACTACATGTGTACACTAGCAGTACAGTAATGAGCATAGCTGCCTTCCAAATATACACTACATTTGATTTCTTAATAAGCACTTTAGTCCTACCACCCAGCACTATATGTTAGACACACAGGAAGATCAGTAAATATCTGGTAAATATATATGCTTATAGCTTTTTGTGTCATCTCTTTTGATACTGTTAAGTTAGAATTTCAGATATATTTTCTTTAAATGTATATTCTGGCATATAAGTTTCATAAAAGCAAAGTTCATATCCATCATATTCTAACCCTATAAAGAACATAATAGGTAACCAAATGTTTACTGAAATAATGTCTATTTCCCCTTCCTTAACACTTTGCTTAAATTCATTTTTAACAACATTTAAGTCTTATTTCTCATCAAAGAAGAGATTAGCTTTAAGTCTTACAGATTGTGCATAGAGGCATACAATTATACTTTTTTTGGAGAGGTATCCAGCAAGAGTCTTCAAAATTTTAACTGCTCTATCCTTGAAACCGATCCTGTATAACTCAGAAATTTAAATCCATTCTAAACATCATGCCAAAAAAAGAAAGCACCCAAGCATATAATTAAAAGTTTATGCATACACACACACACACAAATGCAGACACAAACACGCATGTATAAACACAGCTGAGAGCCTCTCAATCAAAAAAGTGCTTAGATAAATTTAACATATCCATACAATGGAATAAAAATGTAGCTATTCAAAACAACACAGTAACATACAAAGGTATCCACAAGATACTGCTGGGGAAGAGGGCAAGTCAACTTGTGCAATATTTATGGCATTTTACTAAAAATTAAAACATTAATTTGTGAGCTATGATGTATCTACACCCAAAGACAATGGTCTGAGTGTTTTAATAAGAAACAGCAAATTATGGTTCCTTTGGGGATGGGAAGGGGATACAAAGATGAATATCTTACAGTGTGTATAAATTATTCCTCTAAGTTAAAATAAGAATGTTGATTTTCGGGGGAGGGGGTGAGGGGGAGCCAAATCTAGCTGAAGTCAATAATCACCTTTTACGATTTAAAATGATAATAAACTATTTAGAGACCATCAGATTTTTTTGCCTCTGTCTATTCACTCTACCCAATTATATGAAACAAAGTACATAGCCAATCATTTCAGGTTCTCCCTACAATTCTCATTTCTAATAGTTCTTAATTTATAAGACTCAGGTTTCTTTAGAGACACTTTAAGTAGTTAAAGTATTAAAAAGAGAGTCCTAGTTTTCAGTTCTCTGAACAGGTACTATTTTTCTCCTTATAATATGAGCAGTAAGAATAAATAAATAAATATTTAGGTTAATTTCAGAATTACCTAAGTAACTCCTCAAAGTATAGCAAAGAAAATTACAAACCTCCATCAAAAATAATGTCACAGTATTTTTGAAATATTTTTACTCCAAATGTTTTGAGAAGACAGAAAGCTAATACACAAATTACAACTTCATCTTTATTTAAGGTACCTTTTTCTGGGATTGTACATCTTCATTTTCTAGTGCACAATTGTCATCTTGAGAGTAATACAATGAAGCTGAAGAACTCTCTTTACAACACACATGCCAACTTGGAAGCCTGTAAAACATCCACCGTCACCATCCAGAAAAAAAAAAAGGTAAGGTTGTTAAATCAACATATTCCATACCATGAACTAGAATTTGAGGCAAGAGACAAACAGATGGTTCTTATCCTAATGTTCTTGACAATTTGACCATTTAACAATGAAGACAAATGTACATAAGACAAAGGCTTTTTATTTAATACCCTAAGAAAAATATAAAGCGTTATCAGCACTCCAAGTAAGACATCATTAATCTCACAAAGGTAAAACAGGAAATACTTCACAATAATAAGAGTATCTATCTGACAATTATCACAGAAGGAACAGAGAAAGTTGACGAACAGCTAACCTCCTCAAAAGCACCAGATGCCACTGATATTCTAAATTCTACCAAATATTTAAGAACAAATAATGCTAAAGCTACCTGAACAATTTCAAAGTATAGAAGTAAAGCTTCCAAATTATTTTATAGGGAACAAAACAATGATATCAAAAATTAATGGAAACAGTACATATATATAAATACTATAGGTTAATAATACATATGAAATCAGACACAAAAGTTCTGAAGAAAATAAAAAAGAAAAAAATCTCCATTAACATACCCAAGATGCAACACACCACTGTTATGGTCAAGTAGAGTTTAGCTCTGATATTCCAAAATGGTTTAGAATATATTTACTTTGCTATGCAAAAATATCAAGGAAAAGAAATCTCATTATCATCACCAAAGGACATCTGATAAATTTATGCAGCCATCCAGATTTTAAAAGTCAATAAAATAGTAATACATAGATATTTAACATGAGAAATACATAGTACATGCATAACATATAAGCCTAAGAGTCACTATCATAATCAGTGAAGAAACCAAAATATCCCTATTTAGATCTGAAACAAGAATGTCCATTATCACTAGTATTACATAATATGAGGACAAAGGTAGCATAAAAACAGGAAAGGATACAGTAAAATTACCAACAATTGCAGATGAGTTTATATGGTTGGAAAGCTAAAAAGTGTTAAAAGAAGGCTTGGGTATAAAATAATATTCCTAACCCACTCCAGTACTCTTGCCTGGAAAATCCCACGAAGGAGGCTGGTAGGCTGCAGTTCATGGGGTCGCTAAGAGTCAAGACATGACTGAGCGACTTCACTTTTCACTTTCATGCACTGGAGAAGGAAATGGCAACCCACTCCAGTATTCTTGCCTGGAGAATCCCAGGGATGGGGAAGCCTGGTGGACAGCTGTCTATGGGGTCGCACAGAGTCGGACACGACTGAAGAGTTTGCCCTTTTTTTCCCCTGCCTCACTATCTGAGCTGTGGCATCTCATGTTCTCTAGCCTTTTTACTGGGATTATATCTTCTGCTTCACTGGTTAATAGGCGTTCAGACTTGATCTGAATTATACCACTGGGTTTCCTCAGTCTCCAGCTTTAAGACAGCAGAATTTCTCAGATTCCATAATCGTGTGACTCAACATCTCATTTTACATATAGTGGCTTCTATTTCTCTGAAGAACCCTAGTACACCTGACATTAGTATGTACTACATTATTAGCATATTTACCCTATTGATAAAGCTACCCTATAGCTTTATCAATAGTATCACTGTTTACCTCTAATATATCAGTCCCTATACAAAGACAGATGCTAATTAAAGACAGACCTGCAAAGATATCCTTAATTTTGTGTATAAGAAAAAAGCCTAAAATAGATAAAAATGATCACCAACTAGGAACTGTCAAGAAATTTTAAATCACCAAAGTAAAATGAAATAACACAAACCCACACCAACTACACTGAAGAAGAATGAATCTCTATAATACAGTCTTTACTGTCAACAAGTTCTCCCAGGTGAATTAGACATGCATGCCCCATCATTACGAATCACTGGGTCACATTAAAACAGCTGAGGGCACTTTGCTACATGACTAAATGGATCTGATTCCATACTACTGAAGCAACTTTCAAAAACTGTACTGTGAAAACCCCAAGCCTGATGAAATTACTTTCAAAATTTTTTAGAAATTCAGCACCAGAAATCACAACAAGCAAGATAAATGGAGCCCCTGACACTCTCCCCTCAGACTCTATTACTATTGATTAAATCGATTGTGAGCCAAGTATATCCTCTTACACTTAAACTCTTCGAGAATCAATTTCATATCCCTAACTACTTTAGCCCCTCCCCATATAGCCAAAACCTGCAAACATCAGGTGTTTAACAAATACTTACTAAAGAGGGTTCTTAGGGGAACTGTTTTGTAGCACACAGCAGAAACAAAATCCAATCACTTTTCATTCCTCTTCCCATCAGCCCCACCTCCTGCCTGGACCACTACCACCACCTCCCCAACTCAACCACCCATCCACCACCCCCTCACACAAACACAAAACATAGAATCTGGAAAATAAGAGGACACTTGTGTCTTGTTGTCACCCCTCTCCACTGCCACCCCGCTAATGTGGCATGGATTCACCATTCATATGGAAAGGTATCAACTTTTAGAGTAGATGTAATTAAAAGTCTTGTAAAATTTGCATTTGAGTGTCATTTAGGATACAAAAAGCTAACCATCTTCTAAAACCTGTAAACTAAGTTATAAAGCAGAATAATTTTTTTATTAAAGAGGAAAATATAGGGCACATTACAAAATATTAGAGCAGAAGACCACAGTCAAAACTGGTAGGTAGGATGCAGGTAAAACAGCAGCAGGAAAACTATCCTTCTGAGCCCATCTGGAGACAAATTGAATACAAAAGAGCCACTCTTTCAACTCAAGAAGATAAAGGACAGTTTAAATCTAAGGGAAAAAGGACTCTTAAGGACAGAAATCACTGAAAGAAAAACCAAACCAAAAGATTAAAACCAAAAGTTGGTTCTCCAAGGAAAATATTAAAAAGACAAACCTCTGGAAAAACTGGTAAAGGAGAGTTGGTGATATGAATTAACAAAATATGTTCTAAAAGCATGAAATAACCACAGGCAAGACATATTTTTTTAATTATAAAATATTAACAGCTATATATACTAATATATTTGAAAACTCAGAAGACATGGATGTTTCTAGAAAAATAACAAAATTGGGACAAAGTATACAAAAATTGGAATTCACTGACAATAATGTAAAAATTTTGAATGGATTAATCAACACCTTATCTAGAGAAAAGGAAATCCCAATCTTTTTTCCCCCTACTTTTTATTTGGAAATAATTTGAAGCTTTCAGAAGAAATGCCAACATAGTACAAAGAACAACTGCAAACCCTCTCTACCTGCTGTGAACCATTTGTCCCATCATTTGCCATTCTCACAGCAAGTTCATGGCCCTCTCTTTCCCCACTCCATGTAATCTATCTCAAAGTATCTCTGTACGTGTTTCCTCAGAAAAAAGGATATTTTCTTACACAACCACACTACAATTAACAATCTGAGTAAATGTTACATTGACACAATAATCTATGTCCCCAGAGGTGTCCTATCAGCATTCCCCCTCCCCTCCTCAACCCCAAGCACAGAATCAAGTCTAAGACCACGTCCTGTGTCTTTAGCCTCCTTTAACCTGGAACAGTTCTTGGCCTTTATCTTATATGGTACTGACACTTTTGAAGGACATAATCCTTTTATTTTTAAATACCATGGTCCTTTTTTTGAGGTTTGTCTTATGTTTCATCACGACCAGATTCAGGTTATATATTCCTAGCTGGAATCCTTCCTAAGAAATGTGTCTTTCTCAGGGTACCATCTCCAGAAGCATCGGATATCCATCTGTTTCAGTACTTGCAATTCCACTTTTACATACTTCTTAAGAGAAATGAAAACTATGTGTACAAAAATGCCCACAATAGCTTTTACTCCTAATAGCCAAAACCTGAAAGTTGTCCAGATGCTCAACAACAGGAGAATATAAATAAACTGTTGTATACTCATACAATGTGTTATACTAGTTCTCACAATCAAAAGGAATGAATTACAAATGAATGAAATAAGACGGATAAATGTTAGAAACATTACACTGAGTGAAAGAAGTCAGACACAAGAATAAATACTGTATTAATTCTATTTAAATAGGTTTCCAGAAGTAGCAAAACTAATCCATGGTGATAGAAATCAAATCTCCAGTTGCTTCAGGGAATTCTGTAGAATGTGACATGAGAAAACACTCTGGAGTGATAGAAATGCTCTACATCTTGATGGGTGTGAGTTACACAGATGTATGCATTTGTCAAAACTGATCCAACTATACAGCTGACAACATATGCACTTAGCTGTATGTAAACTATTTCAATTTAAAAAATAAGCAAAAAAGTCAATATTTTCCTCCCCAGCAATAACAAGATAGAAAATAAACCATTAGCAGTAACAATTTTTTAAAAAATTTAGAAATTAACCTTAAAAACTACACAACCATTTACAGAGGAAAAAATATTAACTCTAATAAAGACCATAAAATGAAGAGACAACTGAAGATCTAGTATGTTTATGGATGGAGTGCTGCTGACAGCAAAGTAAAGATAGCAGTTCTCCCCGAACTAATTCAGCACTCCAATATAATTCTTATCAAAATACCTGAAGGATCCTTACCATATAGCACAGGGAACTCTACTCAATACACTGTAATAATCTATGTGGGAAAAGAAAATGAGAAAGAACAGATATATGTATATATATAACAATCACTCTGCTGTATGCCTGCAACCGACACAACACTGTGAATTTACTATATACTCCAATATAAGCTAAAAAAATTTTTTAAAGAAAATCCTAGAGAAAAAAACCTAAAGGATGTTCTAAATATGGAAAAACTGATCTAAGAAAAACTATATTAACAAAAAAAGCAAAGGCAAGTGGTTCACCTTGCCAGATAATTAAGATTTATCGCAAAACCACTCTAATTAGCCTATAGTATTAGGACAGCAAAAGATAAGCAAATGGAACAGAATACTCTCAAATGCATTTGTTGGTATAAAGTCTCTCTTTAGAAGCAGCATACATGCAAAGGGCTCAATAAATACTCAGTGAATAAATGACAACAGCCCTTCCTGAGGCATCTGTCACACTACTCAGAATTCAAACAACGGTGATTCCAGTAACTAAAACAAGTTAGTGTTTTTGTTTTTTTTAAAGTGTTAGGTAGAAGGAAATAGGAAAAAGAATGAGATTAATAGCATTATACCATTTACGCAAATTTTAAAACATATAAACAAAACATTATTTTTGGAAGAAATCAGAAATCTAAGTAAATACATGAAGATTAACTGGAAAAACACATCAAATATACTCCAGGGTAAATGCCCAACATGGGGGAGATAGAAGCGAAAATGAAGATAGAATATAAAAGAGTAATGATGTAAAGTGGAGGGAAAAAGGGGGACCTATGCTGGGAGGGATTGGGGGCAGGAGGAAAAGGGGACAACAGAGGATGAGATGGCTGGATGGCATCACCGACTCAATGGACATGAGTTTGAGTGAACTCCGGGAGTTGGTGATGGACAGGGAGGCCGGGCGTGTTGTGATTCATGGGGGTCGCAAAGAGTCGGACACGACTGAGTGACTGAACTGATAAAGAATGTAGCATTAACTGAGTATGACCAATCTGATTCTAAGTATCTGATGTCTCTAGAAGAGAACACAGTCTCTCTTTAATGTGTCAAGCTGTTTACATTAAAATATTAATTTAACTTTTACAAATAAAGAAAATTACCCTCAGAAGTTAATTGGTCAAAAGTCACTCAACCAATCTAGATCTCTCCAAAGCCTATCATCTTTCTGTCCTGCTACATTTCCCATGGCATATTCTCTAGTCAACAGATAAATGAAAAGAAAGGTGAGAAAATAACATTCATCCATTCTCTTAAGAACTGATCATGTTATTAAGACTAGTTACTGCAGATACAAATATAAGAACTATCATAAAGGAGGGGCAATGTTTACCCCTTGATTTAGATGCCAGCCCCAAGAGACAAATTTTATAGTGTAGTGACTAGGGCATGGACTTCAGAGTCAAAACTTGTTGTTGTTCAGTCACTAAGGCCTGTCCAACTTTTTGCAACCCCATGGACTGCAGCACTCCAGGCTTCCCTGTCCTTTACTATTTACCAGAGTTTGTTCAAATTCATGCCCATTGAAATGGTGATGCTATCTAACCATCTCATCCTCTGCCACCCCCTTCATTTCCTTCAGTCTTTTCCAGCATCACGGTCTTTTCCAGAGTCAGTTCTTCGCATCAGGTAGCCAAGTATTGGAGCTTTAGCAATAGTCCTTCCAAGGCATATTCAGGGTTAATTTCCTTTAGGATTTACTGGCTTGATATCCTTGCAGTCCTGGGGACTCAAGAGCCTTCTCTAGCACCACAATTCAAAAGCATCGATTCTTTGGTGCTCAGCCTTCTTTATAAACCAACTCTTACATCCTGGGTTCCCCCTTTTATTATGTGCATTCTCTTGAACAAACTAATTACAAAAGCTGTAAGTCTCAACATAAACACTGTAAAACAGGAAAATGAAATAATGCACGTGCAATGCTTCAGTTCAGCTACTCAGCTGTGTCCGACTCTTTGCAACCTCATGGACTGTAGCACACCAGGCTTCCCAGTCCATCACCAACTCCCAGAGCTTACTCAAACTCACATCCACTGAGTTGGTCATGCCATCCAACCATCTCATCCTTTGTTGACCCTTCTCCTCCTCCCTTCAATCTTTCCCAGCATCAGGGTCTTTTCTAATGAGTCAGTTCTTCACACTAGGTGGCCAAAGTCCTAATGGAGCTTCAGCATCAGTCCTTCCAATGAATATTCAGGACTGATTCCCTTTGGGATTGACTGACTGGTTTGATCTTGCAGTCCAAGGGACTCTCAAGTCTTCTCCAACGCCACAATTCAAAAGCATCAATTCTTCAGCGCTCAGTTTTCTTCATAGTCCAACTCTCACAGGCATACACAACTAATGGAAAAACCATAGCTTTCATTAGATGAACTCTTGCCGACAAAGCAATGTCTCTGCTTTTTAATATGCTGTCTAGGTTTATAGCTTTTCTTCCAAGAAGCAAGTGTCTTTTAATTTCATGGCTACAGTCACCATTTGCAGTGATTTTTGGAGCCCGAGAAAATAAATTTGCCCATCTATTTGCCATTAAGTGATGGGACTGGATGCCATGATCTTCATTTTTTGAATGTTGAATTTATGCCAGCTTTTTCACTTTCCTCTTTCATTTTCATCAAGAGACTCTTCAGTTCCTCTTTGCTTTCTGCCATTAAGTGGTGTCATCTGCATATCTAAGGTTATTGATATTTCTCCTGGCAGTCTTGATTCCAGCCTGTGCTTCATCCAGCCCAGAATTTTACATGATGTCTTCTGCTTCCCTGGTGGCTCAGACAGTAAAGCATCTGCCTGCCGTGTGGGAGACCTGGGTTCGATCCCTGGGTTGGGAAGATCCCCTGGAGAAGGAAATGGCAACCCACTCCAGTACTCTTGCCTGGAAAATTCCATGGACTGAGGAGCCTGGTGGGTTACAGTCCATGGGGTCGCAAAGAGTCAGACACGACTGAGTGACTTCATTTTCACTTTCTATTCTGCATATAAGTTAAATAAGCAGGGTGACAATATACAGCCTTGATGTATACTCCTTTCCCAATCTGGAACCAGTCCATTGTTCCATATCCGGTTTTAACTGTTGCTTCTTGACCTCCATACAGATTTCTCAGGAGACAGCTAAGTTGGTCTGGAATTTCCACCTCTTGAAGAATTTTCCACAGTTTCTCATGATCCACAGTAAAAGGCTTTAGCGTAGTCAATGAAGCAGAAGTAGATGTTTTTCTGGAATTCTCTTGGTTTTTCTATGATCCAGCGGATGTTTGCAATTTGATCTCTGGTTCCTCTGCCTTTTCTAACATCTGAAAGTTCTCAGTTCACGTACTGTTGAAGCCTGGCTTTGAGAATTCTGAGCGTTGTTACTTTGCTAGCATGAGATGAGTGCAACTATGTAGTAGTTTGAACATTCTTTGGTATTGTCTTTCTTTGTGATTGGAATGAAAATTGACCTTTTCCAATCCTGTGGCCACTTCTGAGTTTTCCAGATTTGCTGGCATATTGAGCACAGCACTTTCACAGCAGCATCTTTTAGGATTTGAAATAGCTCAACTGGAATTCCATCACCTCCACTAGCTTTGTTCGTAGTGATGCTTCCCAAGGCTCACTTGACTTCGCACTCCAGGATGTCTGCCTCTAGGTGAGTGATCACACCATTGTGGTTATCTGGGTCATGAAGATCTTTTTTGTATAGTTCTGTGTATCCTTGCCACCTCTTCTTAATACCTTCTGCTTCTGTTAGATCCATACCATTTCTGTCCTTTATTGAGCCCATCTTTGCATGAAATGTTCCCTTGGTATCTCTGATTTTCTTGAAGAGATCTCTAGTCTTTACCATTCTATTGTTTTCCTCTATTTTTTGCATTGATTGCTGAGGAAGGCTTTCTTATCTCTCCTCACTATTCTTTGGAACTCTGCATTCAAATGGGTATATCTTTCTTTTTCTCCTTTGGCTTTCGCTTCTCTTTTCTCAGCTATTTGTAAGACCTCCTCAGACAACCATTTTGCCTTTTTGAATTTCTTTTTCTTGGGGATGGTCTTGATCACTGCCTCCTGTACAATGTCATGAACCTCCATCCACAGTTCTTCAGGCACTCTGTCTATCAAACCTCATCCCTTGAATCTATTTGTGCAATGCTTAGTCTGGCATAGAATATGCACTCAAATTGCAGCAGTTGCTATCAGCTGCTGTCCTTCTCACTGTCTTTGATTTATCGAATTCCAAAGTAGTGACAACAGTTGTTTCTAAGTATATTGGTTCTACAACCCTCTTTAGAAGCCAAAATCCATGGATGCTTACATCCCTTGCAGGAGGCCCTCAGCATCTTTGGATTCAATCAACCTCAGATGGAAATGGGTTGGATAATTTGAAGCATACAGGAGGCTACTCCAACCTCTTACATTCCTTCTGGCTGCCAAACAAATGTGTATGAACTCACACCTACCACTCTCCAAATATTTTCTATTTCCGCTCACAAAAGTTTATCAATCACCTCTCTTTTGAAAACAAGGTCCTTTTCTCAATTTTCAAGCTTCTCAGGCTATCTGAGACTTTTCTATTTCTGACCTCATTAAACTTCTTTCCCTAGTTTCTTCCTTCTCTTCAGAGCCTTAGTTTGCTTGTCACCTTTCTTTGTTCTAAGTATCTGTAGCAACTCCATGTTCAGTCAAAAGATTTTGTTTCCTAAATGATCCCCTCTACAAGAACAGCTCCAGCCAAAGTGTCATCTTTACTGAAGTCTGCATTTAAGTGCCTATATAAAATTTCCCTTGTAGCTTCCTTTGTGGCTCAGCTGGTAAAGAATCCGCCTGCACTGCAGGAGACCTGAGTTAGATCCCTGGGTTGGGAAGATCCCCTGGAGAAAGTAAAGACTACCCACTCTAGTATTCTGGCCTGGAGAATTCCATGGACTGTATCGTCCATGGGCCCACAAAGAGTCAGACACGACTGAGCAACTTTCACTCATACAACGTCTCCACCAAGATATTCTACTCAACTGAACCAAAAGCTCCTTCTCTTTTAACACTCTTTGCAACTCTTCTAATTCTTTTTTAACACCTCCAATTCCTCTAGTTGCCCAAGTTAAAAGAAAAAAGTTCACTCCTCTCTGAACTTTATTTCAGATTCCTAATTTTAGACCCTAGAATTTATTTTCTCAACCATCGTCAGCTCCAAGAAAGCAGCTACTTTGTTTTGTCCACCAGAATCCTGCATAGAACACAGCAAACAGAAGCCTCAGTAAACATCTTTAAACACTGAGATAGATGACAGAAAGGCAACGTCAAAGACCAAGAGCTGGTCAGAGGCAAACCAAAACCCAGTTCCTTTCAATCACAGCCCAGTGCTGTTTCTACTGCACTGCCAACCTGCCAACCTATCACCAAACCTATCATTGACTTGCTCAAAACCTCTGTTCAACACACCCTCTTCATTTCTGCTGCCAAGTAAAGTCCTTGTTAAGACAAACTTTAACTATTCCAATTGCTTTTCATTTAGTATTCATCCCTCCAGCCGTTCTTCTCTGAGAAATATCTAGTACAATGATGTCAAAATAATAGTCTCCAAACACCACTTCTCTTGCTGGATCTTGGCTGCCTAACTCCCTGGTTTAACATGCAAAACCCATCATAATCTCCAGAAAACATTTGGAGATGTTCCAAATCCATTTATACAGAGGGCAAAGTGACTATGCCATTTTACAAAGCAGACTTAAACATCGAGGTGGGGTGCTGGAAGCAATCCCCCACAAATACCAAGGAATGACTTTACTTCCTACTCAGATTTGTCTGCTTACTATCATTTCCACCCGTATCCAGTACACTGTCTCCTTTACCCGTAACTCTTTCTCATTTCTCCTGACAATTAAGTACTGTCTGCCCACTGCAGGCAGGCAAGCAGAAACACACACACATGCAAACTAGGGAAAGGCCACTACTCATATTAGCAGCACCAGTACATCTTCTTTCAGTCTGTGAAGCGCCTGTATTCCGCAGAAGCAAAGTTTTATGAACCACAGACATCATTTCTCTTACAACCAAGTCTTACCTGACAACTCCTGTCCAGTTTTTCTCTTCAAGCATCTTCTAAGCAACTCAGCCTTTTGTACTGTTCACTAATGCTCAAATCAGGTATCTTAGAATGTTAACAGTGCGAAAGAAAAATCTCAGAACTCATTTAATTTGGTAGTAACTACTGGAACACACAAAAAAATATTCCAAACTTAGCAAACCTACAAGGTAAGTGGCTTAGGCGGTTTTTTTTTAAGCTTCATGAATGAATAATTCCAATATTCATTCCTCATTGAGTCAATCCGGTCAACCTCATTTTCTAGATAAGAAAACTGACCAAGAAAAGGTAGAGAAACTTGCCTAAGGCCACCTATCAGCCTAAGGTAGCACAGGGTAGTGGTTAAGAGCACAGGCTCAGATTCAAAGGCTACTTGAATTCCAGTTCATTGCTTACTGATAATTTTGGCAAGTTGGTTAATTTTTCTGTGCCTTTCGTAGTCTCTTTAAAATGTGACTATCTCAAAAACAGTTTAATAAAGTCAAAATGAGTTAGTGTGTATAAAGCACTTAGAACAAAAATAAGTACCCAAAAGGTTCACTGTTAATACAGGAAAGAAAGGATTACAATCAAGTCTAACTTGGTTTCCTGCCATTTTCACTACACCAGTATCTTTGTATATTCTGACATCAACTTGTATACTCCTCAGGGCAGAGCTCAAGTCTCCTGCTTCTTCAGCAACCCCCACCACACCCAATATATTGTTGGCCACCAAATAATATTTAGAACAAACATATGGATTCCTGTTTCTGAACTCTGATACCTCAGCCTAGGATCCAACTTCTGCCCAAGTATCCAGACTGAGTGAATAATAAGAACTTACCTAACAGGGCTTACTAAGAGCAAAGCACTGTTTTAAGCACTTGACACATTTTCTCCTGTTACTGATTTCAGATACTCCATAATAAGAAATACAACATAAACTTAGTATTTATGAGCTATGTCAATGCTACAAAACATTTTCTAATGAAGTGTTACTTTTACGAAAAATATAAAATAATTTTTAACTGAGTCATTACAAAAACGAAGTCCTAAAAATAAAATCAAATTTTATTTCAAAAAACTCAGCATTTATAAAACAAATATATACCAAAGGACTGACACACTGCAAATACTTAAAAGCAATTTTCATTCCCTTGAGACATGTACAATTTTATTTTCTGAAACTACTTAAAATACAGCCTTGAAAACAAAACAGGTGAACATACACTTGGCACTGAAGTACCAGCTGCAACATGTACATGTTCCCAACAAAGAGTATTTAGTTTCTCACTAACGTATTTCAAATACACAAATGTTTCTACATAAAGATGACTTGAGAGAATAGCACTTAAACTTTCAGTAAACATCTCTTTCCTTTCATTAAAAAGCACTAGACTATTAGGTATACATGTAGATTCATTTCTCTATTCAGATTGTTGAGAAAAGTGAAAGAATACTTAAAGAGTTCATGAACAGTTGAAAAATGAAATAGCCAACATCCAAAGGTAAGTTTGGAGCTGACATCTCTTGTTTTTTTCAATGTCTGCCAAGACATTTCTTACTGTCTACTACTTGCATCTATTCCAATACATCCCCAAATGTTTAATAATCTAAAGAGGCTATTTTGAAATACATCCAGTTCTTTAAAAAATAATTCCAAAGGATATTATAAGTAAATTATTTATCATTTTTTACTGAAGACACGTGTTCAGCTTTTACACAAAGACATCATACACCTTCTCTCACAGACTTTTTCCTATTTAGGCAATCTGGTTTCATCTCATTTGTCTGAAGGATCTGACACTGTTTTTAACAATCCAAAACCTCTTTTAAGTACCAGACATTGTCTATGGAATGTATATCCCAGACTAAAAATAAACTTTCTTCCCAAACTCACATAAAGTTCCATAAGAAAGTGTTTAATTTTTTCTACTGAGATATAATTGATATATAACATTTTATTGGTTTCAGGTGTACAATATGATTCAATATTAGTATTTATTGCAATACGACTGCCACAAAAGTTTAGCTGACATCCACCATCACCAGTACAAATGCTTTTTCTTGTGATGAGAATTCTTAAGATCTACTCTCTTAGCAACTTTCAAACATACAATACACTATTGTTATGTACACTCGCCATGCTGAACATTACATTCCCATAACAACACAGACTTTTTTTTTAAGTCATCAAATGATTTGGAGAAAAAGGGTTATTTTATTATTTTACTTATTTTGAATATTATTTGATTCAGAAAAGAAGTAGATTTAGAGTCTTTAAAAAGTTATAGAAACAAAACATAGGGAAAAAAATCTCCAGATCAAAGATAGAGTTGAGATTTTTCAAGGAAAAATTTTTCCCCCAAGGAAATTTCTAATCATTATCTTTAAAAGGGGGGGCGGGGGGCGGGGGGAGGGAACTGCTTATAAAAATATAAGCAAAAAAAAAAAATCAAGTTTCTTATTTTTCTGCTCACTTAGGCATATTAACAAATGAGCAAGATACCAGCAAAACTGTCAGAGAAAACGCAAAATAAAGGGTACAGAGACAAAATTACAAACCAAGAAATAAACCTCTTAAATCAATGAAAACTAGGTGACATATCCTCAGAAAAATTACTATTAATACTAAGGCCAAAAAGGCCAACAAAACAGATTACCCTGAATTAGGTTATCTATCAAACTCTCCCCTAGTGTGACTGCCGCTTCACCATTCTCAAACCATTTTGTGGATGAGAACTGAAGCTCACAGAGGTAACTTGTCCCAGGACACACAGCTAGAGATAGACCATATCTATTATAGAATACAAAGTCTTCCCTTCGAGTTCCTAAAGACCTTTTAAACTATTTTTAGTAACTATCTCTCAAATGTATGAGAATCATTTAAATGTCAGGCTCCTCTCTCATTAGCTCTAAATATGAGCTCCTCTAAGATGATCCTTTTCGGTGCAAAAAAGAAAAAATAGACTTTTTTAGTCTTAAATAAACTAAACCACTCTGTGGGAGATGCTGATAATGGAAGAATTTTTGCATGTGGTGGAGGCAGAGATCAAGTATTGAAGGTAATCTCTGTACCTTCTGCTCAATCTTGCTATGAACCTAAAAATACTCTAAAAAAAAGTTAACTTTTCATTCATTTAGCTTTACCAAGATTAATATAAGGATTCACACTCCATCTAAAGGTCAGCCAGTCATAACAGCAGAGACTATACAGGCTGAAAGTCAAGGAAAGAATGAAAGTTCCATAAACAGTAAATCATAAAATATATTTTACTTCCAGCATATTGTGATACAATATCATTTACATGTGCCCAATGAAGCAGATTCAGGGATTAACTTATTTAGTTTTAACTAAACTGACTCTCACAACATGGAGAAGTGGCTCTGAAAAAATTCCCACAAAGATAACAATAAGGAAAGCTAAAGCCAACAATAAAATCGCAGGGCTAAGAACAAGCTATTATTCATCCCCATTATAATGTAAAATAATCTAGTCAATTACACACCTCTCACCAAATTATTACTTTTTAAATAAGAACAAAAAGTGTTAACAAAGTATTAGATTATTTTCTTTCTTACTTTTCTTAATTACCTAATTTGTGTCACTTATTATATACACTGTGATTAGTATATAAATACACCAATACCATATTTGCACATGTATAAATCTTATAAACAATTAAGTACATAATAAAGCTACATACACAATGTTTTTCTGATGAGCTCAGTTCAGATGCTCAGTTGTGTCCGACTCTTTCCTACCCCATCAATCGCAGCACACCAGGCCTTCCTGTCCATCACCAACTCCTGGAGTCCAGCCAAACCCATGTCCATTGACTCGGTGATGCCGTCCAACCATCTCATCCTCTGTCGTCCCCTTCTCCTCCTGCCCTCAATCTTTCCCAGCATCAGGGTCTTTTCCAATGAGTCAGCTCTTCGCATCAGGTGGCCAAAGTATGGGAGTTTCAGCTTCAACATCAATCCTTCCAAAGAAATCCCAGGACTGATCTCCTTTGACTGTCAAGAGTCTTTTCCAACACCACAGTTCAAAAGCATCAATTCTTCGGCGCTCAGCTTTCTTTATAGTCCAACTCTCACATCCATACATGACCACTGGAAAAACCATAGCCTTGACTAGACAGACCTTTGTTGACAAAGTAATGTCTCTGCTTTTTAATATGCTGTCTAGGTGGTCATCACTTTCCTTCCAAGGAGTAAGCATCTTTTAATTTCTGATGAGGGGAGGACACAAAAAAATCTGAATGTCTACTACTTAAGGCAAGTGGTTTTTGGTTTTTTTTTTTCCTTTTTTGAATGGCGATCAACAGAACGCAAGCAGCCCCAAGAAGCTGAAAAAGTCAAGAAGCAGATTCTTCCCCTTAGAGTCTCAAGGAACCAGGCCTGCTGACACCTTGACTTTAGCCCAGTTAAGACTTATTTTGGACTTTCGACCCACAAAACTGATAATAAATGTATGTTGTTTTAAGTCACTAAATTTTTGGTAACTTGTTACAGCAGCAATAGAAAACTAACAAAGAGGACTCCTGGGACTTGGGGCTTTTACTGCTAAAACCAGGATAAGTTGGTCACCCTATTTTCAGGTTTTCAATGACAGTAACAACATCTGGTACACAATGAGCATGCAAAAAACCTTTGTTGAATGAGTTTATGGTGAAATATATAGATAATGTACCCTTACTATGTTACAAAGATCTATCATATATATTCTCTCTTGTATTATCATCCTAAAACCCTGCGGGCTGTGAATGAATTAGTTTTCCCACTTTTAGGATATAAGAAATAAGATTCCAAGACACCACAAAACATGTCCAAGGACACAGATCTACTAAGTGATGGAGCCATAACTACAATATAGGCTTTCTGGCCCATAATCAAAAGGATTACAGCAATCAGGATCCTATGAATCAGGCAGCCTAGGTTCAAATCCAAGCTTCAGAGCTTAATAGCTGCTTTGCCTTAGCCAAGTTTCTTCTCTACTTCCTCAACTGTAAAATGTAAAATTAATTTATCATATGCACATAGTGTTGTTGTGAAGATTAAAGGTGCTGAAGATTAAAGGTGCTAAAATGTAAAAAGCACACACCACAGGTTTGGCAAAGATGTAGCTAACAATAAATAATAGCTATCATAATTATTCTTGCTGTTAGCTATAGTACATTTATGCCTAAAATACTATGCTACTTGATAATCACATAAAAGTATGAAAAAAGGAAAAAAATAGCAACCAGAATGAATAATAAAGATTGGATGGGTCTTCTGTGAAAGTAATCTAAGGTTAGGACTCCAGGCTGGAAAGACAAAAGGAGAGGGGAGACATAATCAAGATCTGTAAATATGTGACAATATAAATGAGGTGGTTACAAAATGCAGTAATATTGGTAGGATGAGGAGGCTGGAAATTTAGAAACTACAGTATTATAGTATAAACATATAGCACTCAAAAATCGACAAAATGATACAACTTAGAAATGAATCACAAAATCTTGGAACACCTTACGAATGACAAAGACAAAAATGACTCTTTTGCCAAACCTGCTGAACCCTAAAATGGCATTAGGCTAAGGGAGAACAGAGATGTTGAGAAATGACCTAACAGAGCAGACTGCAGCTCTGTTAGGACCAGATCGCCAGGTGAGTCAGTAACTTAATTTCATTATTCCAATTTCCCAAGGAAGAAGTGTCTCTTTACCAATCACACCATACACCACTCCTCTTCCTGATCTCATCATGACCCTTCCAAAATATTCTCAAGCCTTAATATTCTACTTTAATGCCTTCCCACTGCTTCAGTAGAGGGCAATTAAAATCTCTCTGAATTTGGCAGTGCAAACAAATCTCAAAACAAACTAACCCAACTGTTTCTTAAACAAAAACTTCTTAAATTTTGCATCTTTTCATTGTGAAAATCAACAAACTTTACAGAACTTTATGACTATTATTTTCAATAGGCCAACTGATTTCTTTTCCCCTAACAGGTCACGGCATCATCGACTCAATGGACTTGAATCTGAGGAAATTCCAGGAGACAGTGAAGCACAGAAGCCTGATGTGCTGGCAGTCCATGGGGTCACAAAGAATCAAACACAACTGAGCAACTGAACAACCAATTATGAGCTCATCACTATTTCTAATGAATCAAGTTGAGAAACCATTCTGAGATTAGCTTAAGCAAAAGACAGCCAGAAATTAAACAAAGTAATAGAAGCACAGTTAATTTAAATCCAGAAATGATTTTTAAAACTACACTGAAATGCTTGATTTCACTGCCACCAACCAATTAAATTTTTTTCAATTCCATTTAAGGGTAGAAACTTGGAACTGGTAGATAAGTTAGTCTTGAAGACCACTGTATAGTTAGTATAAACAACACTATTTTATGATAATTATAAACTTGCTGAGACTAGATCTTAACTATTACCAGCACAAGAAGGAATGGCTATGTAATATGATAGAGGTGCTTAACTACTCCAACAATGGTAATCATATTACAATATATAAATGTATTAAATCAATATGTTCTACAATTTACACAATATGTTCTGAAATTTACACAATGTTATATGTCAGACAGTTCAGTTCAGTCACTCAGTCATGTCCAACTCTTTGTGACCCCATGAATCACAGCATGCCAGGCCTCCCTGTCCATCACCAATTCACGGAGTTCACTCAAACTCACATCCATCGAGTCAGTGATGCCATCCAGCCATCTCATCCTCGGTTGTCCCCTTCTCCTCCTGCCCCCAATCCCTCCCAGCAACAGAGTCTTTCCCAATGAGTCAACTCTTCGCATCTGGTGGCCAAAGTACTGGAGTTTCAGCTTTAGCATCATTCCTTCCAAAGAAATCCCAGGGCTGATCTCCTTCAGAATGGGCTGGTTGGATCTCCTTGCAGTCCAAGGGACTCTCAAGAGTCTTCTCCAACCACTCAGTTCAAAAGCATCAATTCTTCAGCGCTCAGCCTTCTTCACAGTCCAACTCTCACATCCATACATGACCACTGGAAAAACCATAGCCTTGACTAGACGGACCTTTGTTGGCAAAGTAATGTCTCTGCTTTTGAATATGCTATCTAGGTTGGTCATAACTTTTCTTCCAAGGAGTAAGTGTCTTTCAATTTCATGGCTGCAGTCACCATCTACAGTGATTTTGGAGCCCAGAAAAATAAAGTCTGACACTGTTTTCACTGTTTCCCCATCTATTTCCCATGAAGTGATTGGACCGGATGCCATGATCTTCGTTTTCTGAATGTTGAGCTTTAAGCCAACTTTTTCACTCCTCTTTCACTTTCCTCAAGAGGCTTTTTAGTTCCTCTTCACTTGGGTATATTTCAACTTAAAAAAGAACAAAAATCAGAGATCCTGGTGTGTTTTAAATGTGAATGAAAAGTGTAACCTCTTTGCCTTAAACCATTTCAGACAGTAATGAATAATAATAACATGGTCTAAAGATGGGCAAGATCAGGGAGAAAGAGAAAAGATACATAACCTACAACTAAACAGCCAATAGAAAGAAATGGTTATGAATACAAGGTTTCCCTCTCTCACGTACAAATTTAAATTTAAAATGAGATGAGTGTACTCACTTCCTACAAGCACTTTTTGTACCCAACGTGATGCTGATAAGTATTAAGGTGAGGTAACACTGGTCTTACTAAAGGGTTGAGAGTAAATGTCAAAAAGGTCAAATTTCTTGTTCTCTAAAACGTCTACCAACCTACCACTCAAAATTCTTCAGCCAGGCAAGTGTCTTCTTATTTATCTATTATTTTCTGGTACAACTTCAGTGTCTTTGGAATCCGTCAGACACCCCACATTAATGAAAAAGAAAAATGTTGGTGTTTTGCAGAAATAAGCTAAACAAGAAACTTAGTTTACCTAGATTTTAATGTAACAGCAAATCACTTTGACCGAAGAAGCATCTGTTCAATCAGCAAACATCACACAGCTCTGAAGAAATCCCCTCGGAGTACAGAAGGGAATTTTCAAGTGCAATGGTAATGATCCTTTGATTGATAAGCTGGCTTTCTCTGTTCCTCCCCAAAAACCCAAATGTGCCAGGGATTAACAGAAGCTCCATACATAAACTTATAGACAAAGCACTCTTCCCGCCTTCAAAATGCAGGGCTTATCCTTCCATTACTAAGGGACATTATCCAAGGCACACTATCAGAAACCCCCGTGCACACTACACCTAAGACACACTCTACTGAACAGCTTATCATCTACCCCTTGAAAAAGGGCTACATAACGCCCCCCAAAGTTTCCAACAACAGCAACCCCAAGAGTATCCGAGGCAAAGACCAGGCGAGAAAAGGGCCAGAACTACTGTTTGTACATTTCACCTTCAGAAGTCACGTTTTTAAAATCGCCTGTCGGGAACACGCCACATCCGACAAGCTTTCTGCCCTTCGCACCAAGTGGCTGGTACTAAGCCCGAACAACTTAGCCAGTCTCTATCTGAACACTACCCAAACACCCCTCCATCGCCAAGGGCCAGGGTAACTGGGTACAAAGGCACCCGGGCGCTTCCTCTGCTACTTAAGACTGTAAATTCCAAAACGCACCATGAAAACCTCCATAGAGTGCTGCCAGGCCAGTCCGCCGGGAAGTCACGGAATAATGTGTTTGTTGCTTCACAGGCGCCTCGGAGACCCGCACCCCAAAAGCCAGGATAATTTGGGGGTGTGACCTGGGCCGCTCCCTGCCCCGTCTCCTCTTACGGGAAACTCCCGTATGGTCGCGGCTACTCACCAGACCAGGGAACATAGAGAGAGGCACGAGACCAGGGCCAAGGCCCGCCGGTACTTCTTCATCTTCTCCTCCTTCTTCCCCCTGCCAGAAGGCGGCACATCCTCCCTGCAGCTGCCACTGCCGAGGCCAAGATGGAGGAGCCGGAGCTGGAGAGTGAGGATGGGACCGAGAGTCCGAAGGGCTGCGGCGCTGGAGGACCGGCTCCTGAGCGGCTCGCGCGCTGGCTGCCCTCTCCCAGGGGCCCACGGCGGCGCCGACCCGAGCGCTTCACAGGACGACTCCGGGGAGCGCCGCTGCTGCCGCGGCCGCCGGCTCGTCCGCGCCCGCCTTCTCCAGCCGCCACCTCCGCTGCCGCCCCATATCCCCCCCGCCCGCCCCGGCTCTCGCTCCGTGCTGCCGGCGACCAACGGCCGCTGCGCACTCGCCTCTCAACAGCCAATCGCCAGCGGAGCCGCGACACCTCACACACCGCTGAGCTGGAAGAAGACGCGTCACCCACGTCCCGCGGCGTTCGCACCCCCACCAGCCTCCGCGCCAGCCACGCCCCCTCCGACGTCTCTGGCGGCTGGCGCCGAGGGAGGAGGACACAAAGCCGGAGAGCCGAGGTGGCCACCGCCCCGCCCACCTCAAGTCCCGCCCACTTCAGGAAGTCCTAGAGCAGCCTCGTGACCCTCAGCCTCCTTCCTACGCTGGCCCGCCCTCTTGCTCGGGGCGCGCGTAGTCCGCGCAAAGGCCCTTGGGAGTTGTAGTTTTCTCTCCAGAACCCTCGTTTCCCTGTCCCTGTCCCTCTTAGTATCACTGTTTTAAGAGATCTGTGGTTTCGCTTTTCACCGCAAGACTGACCAGCTTTGGAAGTATTACAGGCAGTTTTCCTTTTTTGACCGCAATTTGTGGAAAGGCCTAGAATGACGGTGGAGGGGTAGGGGGGAAGCTATACTAATAAAATTTAAAAGGAGTTTCCCTGTGTCAGTGGGCGGGCCCATCGAACTAGATGCTGATTGGCTGGCGGAAAGGGGTGTGTGTGTCAAGATTTCCTCTAACCTGATTGGTTGAAGTGGGACAACTTTCTCATCTTTTCCGCCTCAGGGAGAATTTCGCAGCCGGCTAGATTCCTCTGTTGGAATCGGCTCGATTCATCTCTATTCTTTTGGATTCATGCTTTGGTTCGCTATGGTGGGGCCAGAAAGGAAAACTGCGGCTCCTTCTGGGGGAGTTTCAAGTTCTGGGGTTCACCGAAAGCGGGGGAATTGGTCGTCTTCACACGTCTTTCGTTACCGTCTGAGACCAAAAAGTTACCCCTTCTCAATCTGTAAAACGAGCAATGTACCCACCCGAGATTTTTATGCCCCTGAGGCTTCTAAAGATCTCTCAGAAACTAGATTAGGGACCGTCTGCCTGAAAGTCCGCAATTCTTAACCACCCTGGAGAAGGCAATGGCACCCCACTCCAGTACTCTTGCCTGGAAAATCCCATGGACGGAGGAGCCTGGTAGGCGGCAGTCCATGGGGTCTCTAGGAGTCGGACATGACTGAGCGACTTCGCTTTCGCTTTTCACTTTCATGCATTGGAGAAGGAAATGGCAACCCACTCCAGTGTTCTTGCTTGTAGAGTCCCAGTGACGGCGGAGCCTGGTGGGCTGCTGTCTCTGGGGTCGCACAGAGTCGGACCCGACTGAAGCGACTTAGCAGCAGCAGCAGCTTCTTCCCAAGCGCCTCTTAACGTAGTTCTCTTCTTGTAGATTGTATAGGGGAAGAGGCATTAGCTTCTGATCTGGGAAGAAGACATCTGGTCTCTGGCCTAACGTGTTCCTTCTTCTATCCCTGGTGATACATTTGTTTCAGACTCGACACTACCAAGGAAGTTAGTCGCTACCGAGTCGCTTATTTTCTTTTATAAAATAAGAAATATAACTCAATGGTGTTTCCCTTTTTGTCTTGGCTATCAGAAACTCGAAACTACCTTCTCCAGAAAGCATCCAGACAAATGGGAGAAAGGAGACTCCAACTGTCCGATTTGTCCAATGGTCAAAGCAAGTGTTATTAAAGTATGAGGCACTTATTGCTTATGTGATTAAAGGAAAAAAGACTCCATAAAATGTCCATCTAATTTTGAGCCATGTAATTTCCTTGTAAACCTTCTAGGTTGAATTGTTTGTTAATTGTATTTCCAGGAAACTGAATGTTTTGACTCATTCTAAAAGTCTTGCTATAAGTCAACTGGATATTTAAAAAAATTCTGTAAAGCATGATTTGGTTTTAGAAGAATTCATCCTAAACTAATTTTTCTTGCAAAATCTAGAATGATCTGTTCATGGCCCTTTTGGCATATGACAACAAAGTCTCTTTATCTCTCTCACTGCAGTAGGCAAGCACTTAACTAGCCCAAGAGCAGTATCAAATGATTAATATGTAAATTTAAAGGAAGGTAGGGACAAAAGAAGTATGGGGATTATTTTACATTCTTTACCATGTTGGGCACCCTTTTCCTTTCACTCCAGGAACTAGGTTATTCAGGACGAAGAGCAGGTGTTCCTGAGCTGGTTCTCCATAGATCACAGCCAACAAAAAGTTGTTAGAATACATGCTCATCTCAAGCCTGACAAGTTATCAGGTGCCAGTCTTGTATCCTGTCCTTCTCACTCCAAACCCACAAGTCCACATACAACTAATAGATAGAATTTTTCATCCTTTTTTCCTCCCTCCCTACTTTCCTTTCTTTCTCCATTTTTCTTACAGTTGAGGCTTTAGGGTGCTGCTGTGGTAGGGTTGTCATTCCCTTATTATTAATGAATCACTGGCTGCTATTGTTTCAAGCAATAAATATCCTTTTCTCTTTTTGCTAGTTTCATGTCCATAGCTTCATGTTAAGGTTTAATCTTCAGTCCCTTTAGCTTTTCATTTTTCTCTAGGATTTTTCATAATTTCAGTTCTCAGCTATACAGTTGACTCCCAGGTCAGCTCTAGATCCCAGCCTCTCTTCGAATAGTGGCTGGAC
Organism: Ovis canadensis; assembly: GCF_042477335.2. Lineage (NCBI taxonomy): Eukaryota > Metazoa > Chordata > Mammalia > Artiodactyla > Bovidae > Ovis > Ovis canadensis. Next base: position 50,552,440 of record NC_091256.1, on the reverse strand, counting down.
ATAACACTTATTCTACCATCACTACATAAAATAAAACTTGCTTCTGCATAAATTCAATTTCCCCATAAATTAAGTTCTTCACTTGAGTTTTTATTTGCATTAATTCTTCTTTGTTTTAAGGCCTCAGATAGTGAGGATAAGAGGAGTTCCATGGAGCTAACCTTTGAAAAACTAGTAGATGTTTTTCTGCATGGCTGTTAAATATGAGAAAAAATAATGGAAGAAATTTTATTATAACACAATAAATGTGATAAAATAAGTAAGTATCATATAGAATAAATTGAGTATAGATAACTGCTTTCATACTCAACTATATACCATATGCCAGAAAATGGCAAGAAAACTGTGTATTTAATCTTAGTACAAGCTAACTAACCACCATCTACCACCTCTTAACTGTGCTACAGTGATTGTCAACCAGCAGCAATTGTTTCCCTTGAGGGTAAATTGGCAATGTCTAAAAACGTTTTTGGTCATCACAACTGAGGAAGTGCTATATCTAATAGGTAGAGACCAGGGATGCTACATCCTACAATGCAGAAGACAGCCTTACACAACAAAAAATGATTTGGCCTGAAAAGTCAAAAGTGCCCAGCTTGGGAAACCCTCCTATAACAGAATCACCCAATTCTATAAAATCTATAAAGCACAAACTACACACATATAACTTATGTGCCTTGCAGATCCTTGGTTATTTAGGAAGTCACCAAGGACAAGACACATGGTGAACAGGAGTTCTCCTGTTCTTAAAAGGTTTACCATGCTATAACATGGTTTCTCAACTGGGTACATTGGCTTTTCAATGTCTACTTTGAAAGTTCATGAGTTTAGCAGTAATGAAATCAGCCAGAGAAAGGATTACTCAGGAAGTGGGTGATGGAGAGGGAGAAATCTAAGAGGATTTCTGAGAAGGCATGTGGTCTTGACATGAATAGAAAAGTCAGGACGTGCAGGTTTATAGGGAAGATTAGTTTGATTTTAGAAGTGTAGTATTGAGCTTTAGGTTCTGGTGGAAGCATCTGGCAAGCATTTACAAACATATATTTCCCCAAAGGGAGAGAAACAGCAACTGATGATGACGTGTTAAGAGTTCTAACTGCTATGTCCTTCGGGGTGCTAGTAGTTTAGTTGTGTCCAATTCTATGCAACTCCATGGACTGTAGCCCACCAGTCTCCTCAGTCCATGGGATTCTTCAGGCAAGAATACTGGAGTGGGTTACCATTCCCTTCATCAGGAGATCTTCCCCACCCGGGGATCGAGCCCAGGTCTCCAGAATTGCAGGCAGATTCTTAACTATCTGAGCCACCAGGGAAGTCCATGTCCTAAACATGTCCTAAAATATTACCTCATTCACATCTTTTTTTTTTGGATGAAGTAGAAAAGGATAGCTTTATTGCTTTGCCAGGCAAAGGGGGCCACAACGGGCTCATGTCCTCAAAACCGTGGGTCCTAACTTATGGAAAAGAGTGAAAAGTTTTATATCAATTGTCCAAAGAGGGCAGGATCAGCTCGTGGACATTCTTCTGATGTGTTAGCAGTGACCTAATTGGAAACAGTGTCAGACTTTATTTTGGGGGCTCCAAAATCAATGCAGATGGTGATTGCAGCCATGAAATTGAAAGACGCTTACTCCCTGGAAGGAGAGTTATGACCAACCTAGAGAGCATATTCAAAAGCAGAGACATTACTTTGTCAACAAAGATCCGTCTAGTCAAGGCTATGGTTTTTCCAGTGGTCATGTATGGATGTGAGAGTTGGACTATGAAGAAAGCTGAGCACCAAAGAATTGATGCTTTTGAACTGAGTGGTTGGAGAAGACTCTTGAGAGTCCCTTGGACTGCAAGGAGATCCAACCAGTCCATTCTGAAGGAGCTCAGCCCTGGGTGTTCTTTGGAAGGAATGATGCTAAAGCTGAAACTCCAGTACTTGGGCCACCTCATGTGAAGAGTTGACTCATTGGAAAAGACTCATGCTGGGAGGGATTGGGGGCAAGAGGAGAAGGGGACGACGGAGGATGAGATGGCTGGATGGCATCACTGACTCGATGGACGTGAGTTTGAGTGAACTCCGGGAGTTGGTGATGGGGAGGCCTGGCATGCTGCAATTCATGGGGTCGCAAGGAGTCGGGCACAACTGAGTGACTGAACTGAACTGAACTGAAGTAGGAGTCAGCATCATTGACCTTCAGGTCCAACTGGTCTGGGGTCTACATGCTTGTGGGCAGCCTACCATCATTAATTGTTAACTTCTCCCATCTAGAAGGGGTTTCAGTATCTACAAAATAATTCAAAGATATTGTTGTGTGTATAACCTTTTATGGGGAAATAGGACCTTGCCCAACACTGCTCTTAACAGTTTGTTCTACCTGGTCTCTCTTCCGTAATTAACAACTACTTGTTTGCCTCTGCCCATTGGAATTCATGGAAGTTCATGGAGGTTGAATGAAGGCTATTTCCTATAATCAAAGAAATGGGGGACACAGAGAGGCCTTGTGCCCAGGAACCCCGCAGGGCCCTTCATGGTGGTATTACCATGTGCTGGGGCTGTGCTAAGTGTTTTCACATATTAATTAATTTAATCCTTGTAATGCTATGTGATAGGTACCAGCCTTGTCCCCATTGTACAGATAAAGAAACTGGGGCAGGAGCACACTAAATAACTTCTTCAAGGTCACCCAAGCATCAAAGTTCGGATGTGAACCTAGGATATAATGGGTCCTAATGGTGCCCACGTCCTATGGGAGGAACACACCACCTGCTTTCTCAAGACCTGTGGGTGGCAGTACTGGCAGCTACATGGGGGATGGTACTGTCCACGTGGCCACCTGCCACTGGCCAGGCACATCCGAGGCCCGGAGTGCCTGCCCTCAGGATGGCAAGGAACCTCCCATAGAGGAGAAGATGCCAGGAAGAAGATGCATAGACTGAGGGGTGTGGAGGGTGCTGATGGGTGGATGTCTTGGGTGGGCAAGGGTCAGGGCAGGTCTCCCCAGGGATTCAGGGAAGGAGAATTCCAGGCCAAGGAAAGAGCTCCTGCAAACACAAACATCTTTGCCCATCACATCCTTTCTTTGATGCAAAAAAAAAAGGAAAGAAAATCTCCAATAGCACTTAACTATTTGTTGAATAAAGTCCTGCTTTTAAAGCTTCTCAAGATCCAACTCAGCTGACAGTATAAGACATATCCTCCACTGTTTCCTTTCAGGACTCAACCTTCTCACAGACCATGCTGCTTGCCAAGTTCTGAAACTCCTGTGTTCTCAGTTCTTGTAATGTCTATCTCCCCAAGCAGTGTATCAATTCCTTATGCAAAGAGGTCATGTGTTATATATGCAAAACACAATGTGTTTTTTGTTACAGGAGCCAAAAAAATGATTTTTTACTTAGTTACGATTTCATTTGTCTAATCATACCAAATTACAAGCTGCCCAATATTTTCAATTCCCAGGAATAGCAAATCCCTAAATTTTAGCAACTGACTAGAGATACTAGGAGAAGGCAACGGCACCCCACTCCAGTACTCTTGCCTGGAAAATCCCATGGACGGAGGAGCCTGATAGGCTCCAGTCCATGGGGTCGCTAAGAGTCGGGCAAAACTGAGCGACTTCCCTTTCACTTCTCACTTTCATGCATTGGAGAAGGAAATGGCAACCCACTCCAGTGTTCTTGCCTGGAGAATCCCAGGGACAGAGGAGCCTAGTGGGCTGCCGTCTATGGGGTTGCACAGAGTCGGACACGACTGAAGCGACTTAGCAGCAGCAGAGATACTAGCCGACTATCTCTTCCACTACAAGTAGCCGAATTAGCTTTTTAGCATAACACTGTTTGACGTGTATGTGACCAAACTTTTCTGGGTTTAAATTATCCTTGAGTAATCTGGAGAAATAATGTGTTCAACAAATATTTATTGAGCTTTTTTTTATATGAAAGGTGCTGCAGTAGATTATTTGTCTCCAGGAAACTCAGTGTTGTAGTTTCTTAATCTTCTTCCAGACTGCACCCTTTTGGCAGGCTCATGATACACATGAGTCCCTTCTCAGAGTGTTTTCAGGCAGCTTCTTCACCATCTGAATCACCAGGGAAGCCCTCAGAGTATTTGTAAGGGAATAAAATAAAATAATAGATTACAAAGGATACCAATTAAACTGAAATACAGTTGTGAAAATATTTCAAAGCAAATTTGTGATTAGTAATTGAATCTACCTGCCAAGAAGGAGGCGCAGGAGGTGTGGGTTCTATCCTTGGATTAGGAAGATCCTTTGGAAAAGTAAACGGCAACCCATTCCAGTATTCCTGCCTGAAAACTCCCATGGACAGAGGAACCTGGTGGCTACCGTCCATGGGGTCGCAAGGGTTGGACATGACTTAGTGACTAAACCACCATGGCTAGTGGTGATTTTCAATCATCAAAAGAGTGATGAGTTTAAAATGTATTTTAAGATATCTACAATATGTATCATGTGACATGGAGCCTTCTATTAGTGACAAATTTCTGAGATAGTTACCTCTATTTGCAATAAGAGAGAATTCTAAATTTCAGTAAAAGGTTAGTGAAAATAAAGACATAATTATTTTTTGTCCAAGTTCATGGACCAGTGAATTTATATTTGGATTCTAAGTCAAGAATCCCTGCAGTTGGGCATTATTTTTTAAATTGTGAGTCACAACTCATTAGAGAGTCAAGTAATCAATTTTCAGGGACATCAGTAGAACTTTTTAAAAAGCAAAAAGTAATAATTTATAAAATAGCAGTGTCTCAGTAAGGGGTAATATCCCAGTTACTCCTGTTTCAGTGGTATAAATGTCGTATATATATGCACATGTGCATGTGTGTATATTTACGTGTGTTCTGTTATATATGTATATGCATATTGAGTTGCAATGTAAAACATATGTCTTAATGTGGGCTGCAGTAAAAGCCAAGTGAAAGCCGTTGCACTAGGGGAAATAAGGTACATAAAGTGAAAGTGAAGTCGCTCAGTCCTGTCTGACTCTTTGCGACCCTGTAGACTGGGGCCTACCAGGCTCCTCTGTCCGTGGGATTTTCCAGGCAAGAGTACTGGAGTGGATTGCCATTTCCTTCTCCAGGGGATCTTCCTGACCCAGGGATCGAACCTGGGTCCCCCACATTGTAGGCAGACGCTTTACCGTCTGAGCCACCAGGGAAGCCCTATGGAATAAATGCAATAAACAATACAAATCATATGTGTCACAGATTTTAGAAGATAAATTTTTTTCTTTCAAGGAAATCATCAGGGAAGACCTGAAAATGTAGTAGATTTAAGGTGAGCTTTGAAAGATGAGTAGTATTTGAATAGATAGAGATGTGAGGAGAACCTATTTCAGGTAGAGAGAACAGTAAACTCTATAATTTAATTAAAAACTACCTTAACAATTTTTACCATGTACCTTATAATTTTGGTTTGCCTGACATTTATTTGGTACTCTGTGTTTGACATAATCAGTGATAGTGAATTCTAAACAAAAAATAAAGAAACGGGTATTTGTTGAATATCTACATAAAATAATTCACGTTAGGTCATACAATAACTTTAAAGACTAAGTATTAGAGGTGCTATACCCTTTGATAGCCTTCAAGAACAAGAAACAAGACATTCAAGAACATTAAAATACCAAAAAGTGATGCCAAGTACAAAGTGATCACAGTGAGTTCAAGATCATTAAGCTGGGTGAAAATAATACAGTTGAACACACACAATTACCTTTACTCACAAAACTCCATAAAACAACAGGAAAGTTTTATTTGTTCTTTGTACATAAAGTCACAAGGATGGAGAGGTCAGGTGAGAGAATCAAAAGAACAAAACTTTGAAGCTGAAAATTATATTGGTAAGGAAACAACTTCCTAATTTGACCTTCCAAGGACAATTCTGGTTTACCCTTATTGATGGTCCTGGCATAATTAATAATAGTGGGAACTTTTACTTTCAAATATGTTCTGGTTTGAACAATAAATAATAATGTTCAACATAGCAGACATGAAAAAACTGAACCCTAATTTAGCAACAGGAAATAGCAAAAACTGACTCGATTTGTGACACAGAATCCCCAGAAAGCCCATTCAGGAAACAATACACGAACTACCATGGGAAGTAAGGTTAATAGTTTGTGTGTTTGGTAGTGTGGTAGTAGAAAGGGGTTGCAAATTAAAACATAGAGACTGCTCCACTGCTCTACATGGCTAGATGAGTGCCCTTCCCCTACCACCAGCAAGGAAGAAAAAAAACCCTATAGATTTATTATCAGGGGAAGATGAAGGTAAAGCTTGGATTTGGGAACATCCATCATAGTTTAAGCAAGCTCCAGGAGTTGGTAATGGACAGGGAAGCCTGGCATGCTACAGTACATGGGGTCACAGAGTCGGACACAACTGAGCAACTGAACTGAGCATAGTTTAAAGCAAAAATACCATGCAAACAATCAAAAAAAAGAGTATTTTTTGTGACAGTCAGTTGGGAAAACTTGAATGAGGACTGGTCATTAATTAATACATTATTTTTTCTTAGATATGATAATGCCATTATGTAGGAAATGTCCTCACATTAAGGAGACAGATGCTGAAATATTAAAGAGTGAAATGTCATAGTGACAGCACCTTACTTTTTATTTTTATTTTATTTATCTATTTTTTAATATGAATTTATTTATTTTAATTGGAGGCTAATTACAATATTGTATTGGTTTTGCCATACATCAACATGAATCCACCACAGGTGTACACGTGTTCCCCATCCTGAACCCCCCTCCCACCTCCCTCCCTGTTCCATCCCTCTGGATCATCCCAGGGCACCAGCCCCAAGCATCCTGCATCATGCATTGAACCTAGACTGGCAATTCATTTCACATATGATATTATACATGTTTCAATGCCATTCTCCCAAATCATCCCACCCTCGCCTTCTCCCAGAGTCCATAAGACTGTTCTATACATCTGTGTCTCTTTTGCTGTCTCACATACAGGGTTATCGTTACCATCTTTCTAAATTCCATATATATGCATTCAGGTCAGTTCAGTTCAGTTGCTCAGTCGTGTCCAACTCTTTGCAACCCCAAGAATTGCAGCACGCCAGGCCTCCCTATCCATCACCAACTCTCGGAGTTCACTCAGACTCACGTCCATCGAGTCGGTGATGCCATCCAGCCATCTCATCCTCTATCATCCCCTTCTCCTCCTGCCCCCAATTCCTCCCAGAATCGGAGTCTTTTCCAATGAGTCAACTCTTCGCATGAGGTGGCCAAAGTATTGGAGTTTCAGCTTCAGCATCATTCCTTCCAAAGAACACCCAGGACTGATCTCCTTTACAATGGACTGGTTGGATCTCCTTGCAGTCCAGGGGACTTTCAAGGGTCTTCTCCACCACAGTTTAAAAGCATCAATTCTTTGGTGCTGAGCCTTCTTCACAGTCCAACTCTTACATCCATACATGACCACAGGAAAAACCATAGCCTTGACTAGATGGACCTTTGTTGGCAAAGTAATGTCTCTGCTTTTGAATATGCTGTCTAGGTTGGTCATAACTTTTCTTCCAAGGAGTAAGCATCTTTTAACTTCATGGCTGCAATCACCATTTGCAGTGATTTTGGAGCCCCAAAAAATAAAGTCTGACACTGTTTTCACTGTTTCCCCATCTATTTCCCATGAAGTGATGGGACCAGATGCCATGATCTTCGTTTTCTGAATGTTGAGCTTTAAGCCAACTTTTTCACTCTCCTCTTTCACTTTCATCAAGAGGCTTTTTAGTTCCTCTTCACTTTCTGCCATAAGGGTGGTGTCATCTGCATATCTGAGGTTATTGATATTTCTCCCGGCAATCTTGATTCCAGCTTGTGTTTCTTCCAGCCCAGCATTTCTCATGATGTACTCTGCATATAAGTTAAATAAGCAGGGTGACAATATACAGCCTTGACGTACTCCTTTTCCTATTTGGAACCAGTCTGTTGTTCCATGTCCAGTTCAAACTGTTGCTTCCTGTCCTGCATATAGGTTTCTCAAGAGACAGGTCAAGTGGTCTGGTATTCCCATCTCTTTCAGAATTTTCCACAGTTGATTGTGATCCACACAGTCAAAGGCATTAGTATACTGTATTGGTGTTCTTCTTTCTGGCTTACTTCACTCTGTATATTAGGCTCCAGTTTCATCCACCTCATTAGAACTGATTCAAATGTATTCTTTTTAATGGTTGAATTATACTCCATTGTGTATATGTACACAGCTTTCTTATCCATTCGTCTGCTGATGGACATCTAGGTTGCTTCCGTGTCCTGGCTATTATAAACAGACGGCACCTTACTTTCAAAGATTCAGAGAGAGGGAGAACAAATAGGAGCAACTGTTAACTTGAAGTGAGAAGAAATGAGACTCTGAAGTGAGAAAAAATCTTAAACAAAAGAAAGAAATTCTAACATTGCCAGATATTGCCACCATAAAACAGGAGCAGGATACTAAAAAGAAGGAACCTGTCAACATCTTCCAAGAACTCTTAGGAAGTAAAGCTATGAAATAAAAAAAAAAAAAACCCCTACAGAAAAAAACTGGAAGATAAAGTTGTGGAAATCATCTAGAAAGTAGACAAAAAGATAAAGGACTCATCCAGGAAGTCCAGACATGTATCTGTAATAGAGGAAGAGAGAAGACATAGATGAGATAATAAACAATTTTCAAGACATTTTCCTAGAGTTCAGAGTTTCTGTATTGAAAGTTCCCTAGTCAAAGTGACCAGCATACTGGATAAAAATGGCCAACACTAAGGTGCCCCACTGTGAAATTTGAGAACAATGCAGGCAAAGAGAAGATCACAGAAGTTTTAGAGACAGGAGAGAAAAATAGACCATGCACAAAGAATCAGGAATTAATACTAGTTTCAGACTTGTCTACGTTTACATGGAAAGCTGAAAGGCAGTGGAGCAGCATGTTCAAAATACTGAAGGAAGGTTATTTCCAACCAAGGATTCTTTGCTCATTCAAGCCATTAATCAATCCCCAAGTGCCAGGGGAAATAAAGACATTTTGAGACAGGCAAGATCTCAATAAATTTACCTGTTGAGAATTTCTCATGAAAAGAGATTTTGCTCTACCAAAACAGGGAGGACACCAAAAAGAAGAAGACATTTGATACAGGAAACAGGAAATTCAGTACAGAGGAAAGAGGTGAAAGGGATCCCCAGGGTGACAGTGAAGAAAGAGCCCAGCAGGACAGCTGAGAACCAGACATAGGAAGGAGGCAGCCATGCAGACTGGCGCAGGTCAGCGGCCCTGAGAGAGACCTCGGAGAGAAGATGGCACCTGTAGAACATCTACTGGAGCTGAGTGATTTGGTGGGAACTTAGATGTCCATGAAATAAAGAGTTGATGAGTGAGAAGCACTTAGAAAACTAAAACATAACAATTTAGAAAACAGCCATGCAGGAAGTTTCATCTGCGATGAACATTTATATGATCTTAATAACAAACAGTAAAATTAAATCCAAACAAAATTATAACTGCATGAGAAGGATGGGAGGATTGGAAAGATTATAGGTTTCTGGTAGGAGTTCTTGGTCAGGAAAAAGAAACAAGAGCAAAATCCTCAGCTTCCATAAATGAAAGTCAATCAATAATGCCTAAAACTTGGAAAAGTAGAAACAAAAAATAACAATACGGTTTTTAGGATATGAAGGCAAATATGAAAATAGCTGACAATAAGTAGTAGAAGCAGTTGATTTTTGAACAGGAAGAAATAGAAGGCGAGCAGTAGGGAATTGATTTTTTTCAGAACTTTGTTACAATTGTTTGATTCTTATATGCATGTAAACTTTGGATTTTTAAAAAATTAATTTCTTTTCTCTTTTTTCGGCCATGTTGCGTGGTTTGTGGGATCTCAGTTCCCTGACCAGGGATTGAACCTGGGCCACAGAAACAAAGGCTTGGAATGCTGGCCACTAGGATCCATCCTAGTTCCCATGAGGGTACTCCCCCAAATTAAGATATTTTATTATAATGTTTGTGATTTGTGGCAAAATAAGTTCATATTTTTCATGTATTCATATTCTTCTCCTTTTCCATTTGTCTGTACTGGATCTGTGGAACAAAGTAAACTACCTGCTATGATGTGTAGATTTCACAATTGTTCATTCAGTGCCTAGACTTAAAAATCTGAGTCAAATATAAGAAGATAATAAAAAGTGGAGATGTGGAGCAAATGAACACTTTCCTATTGATTATTTTTCTCTTTAGAATAAGAAAGCCAGTTATTAGAACTGTTCTGGCTACATCTGCTTTCAGAACCACCTATTTAGTGTTTAAAATGTAACTTTTTCCAGGCCTAAAAAGTTCTGCTTCCCTCTGTTATCTGCACCTATTTTTAAACCATCTTTCTACTGTTCCATGAAGTGAAGCAACTACTTGGATAATTGAGGCATACTTACTTTGCCTCCTTGTTCAGTCATTATCCTGTTTTGAGGCCTAAACTGTGAAGATTGTTATATAGATCGAGTAATTTCACCTCTTCATTTTGCATAGGGAGATAATGGGATATTAAGGCATGTCAGTCAGTAAACATTTAAAGGATCTGCATGAAACGATACTCAAGGTAAACTAGCGTTGAAGAGCCTTTGCAGTTTCCTTCCACAAAACAACTTTCAATACGTGACCCTGAAATGACTCAAACCATTTAATTGAACTCATTGGGAAAGTCTGTTCCATAGGAAAGCATTATACATACATTCATCATTCCACATCGCCAAATAATTAATGCAGAGTAACAAGGATGCTTCTAGGGACAGTTGTTGAGATTATTCCATTTATATAGAAACTTTTTGTAGACCGGCTAAAAAGCCACTTTATAAAGTATGGCAGAATCTTGCTGCACAATCCCTCCACTTTGTGAACATCGTAGTGTGGATTATTACATTCTGACATACACTACAGTTAGTGTGTCCTTCACTGGAGGGATGGGAAGTATCTTATTTCACCTCTGTCACCGCCACAGCACGTAGCATGAGTCTTGGTACAAAGGAGCCATTGAAACGAGTCGAACTATGAGGAAGACACTGGTGATGCTGACAATGACTGAAAAGTGGGACACTTAAATTTATTGGACATCTTTTATATTCAGAGTTAGAGCTTTTGTGTGTGTTCTTTCATTTAAAATTACAACTATGTTAAAAAAAATTCAAGCTACAGTGAAGCAATACGACCCTCCTTTTATTACTTATATAAGACAGAACATTAGTCTCATGTTTTTAGAATGCTTAGAAATATTCATTCTTTATAGGACTTTATTAGGACTGTCAGTAGTTAAAGTCCCATCTTCCAAGATACAATTGAAAACGAAAAATACTCTAAGAAATTTGAAAAGAGAGAAAAAAAGAAAGGTTATTCCTAAAGAATAAGGATGAAGATGAAAGGGATTTTTGATCATCTGAGGAGAATTTAAATTTTGAATCCTTTAAAATGACTTTGATTAAATTTAAACATTGTATGGTTTTGATTTTACCTTTCTTCAGAAACTACTTATAGGCTAAGAAAATTAACGTGATGCATTTATTTGCACAGTTGTGAGTAACTATGTACTTTTTAGTCAGAGACTCATATTTGTTGGAAATATCTTGACAGATGTATTTTGAATTAATTTATTTTTACTATATTTATCTGCAATCCTGCTGATGTAGATTCAGTCAGCTTGTGAAAGGTGCACAAAGCATGAAATGAGCTGTGCTTCTGTTTTTTTATTTGCACAAGCAGTCCTTTGGGTTTCACTCCTCTTTGGTCAACTGCAATTTCTCCTAGATCTCAATTTTCTAAATTTTCCTTGTAATGGAATCCTCTGTAAAAAGTATAGTTTCTTAAGCCCACCCTACAAACACAAAATCAGAATCTCCAGAAGACAGTCCCTGAAATCCATACATAAGAGGTGATTATTGCTGTCAAATAAGTTTGGAAACACTATTCTAAGACATTCTTCCCTCATCTCCTTGAGCCATTATTTGTACAGGAGTCTATAAGGATCTCCATTGTTTTGGACTACAAGTGTGGCTGTGGGGAAATGTGATAGACTTGATTCTAATTTCAGTCCATTTCTGAGTTGTTCCACCACTCTGATTAGTGGCCAACTCCCATTCTCTCTGTAGAGTGAACAAGTGAAGTGTATATGGATGAGAGTTTCCTTTGCCCTCCTCTTCGCCGCGCTCATTGAGACAGGTAAACATCCTAAGGCTGGAGTCCCATTTTTTAATTTTACCTCTACATCTCCCAGACCTAAGCAGAATGGTTTGGAGATCATTCTGCTAATCTTCTGCTGACCAGGCCCCAACTGCTATCAACCTATATCTCCTACTTGGCAATGATATTTTTTTAAAAAGCTCCTTCCGCTCATCCTCTCTCCCACGTACTCAACTTTCCTTCTTTCCCTGCTCCCTCTGCTGGGTCTGTTTTGTCCTTCCATACTCAAGTAATGGCTTTATATCTGTATTTACAAATATAACATAAGGGACTTCCTGTGGTCCCTCAGTGGTGAAGACTCTGAGCTTCCAATGAAGAGGGCACAGGGTTTGATCCCTGACTGGGGAACGAAGATCCTATGTACTATGCAGCATAGCCAAAAGAAAACAAAAAATCTGACATAAACATAACACAGAACATAAATTTCAATAAGACAGGGTATCTCTCAACAGAACTTTCTGGCCTTGGTCAACATATTAATAAGCAGCAGTTCCCAGACTAGAAACCAAACCATTTCAGTGATGAAAGTGAGGCCTTTCTTTAGCGGGAAAGCAACTTGCAGCAGATACTTGATATCACTGCACTAAGGGATCTCTCAGCTATCAAAAAAAAGATCTGGGCCTGAAAATCTGGCTCATCTGGCTTTTTCAGCAGCAATTGGGTACAACTGACTTAACTGCAAGAAAAAGCATGACAACAGCTGTAGTAGATTTTATCTTCCCAAAATTGTCCTTGTTAGAAGGAGGACAGGAGGAAGAGGGAACAACAGAGGATGAGATGGTTGGATGGCATCACTGACTCGATGGACATGAGTTTGAGCAAGCTTTGGGAGCTGGTGATGGACAGGAAAGCGTGGCGTGCTGCAGTCCATGGGGTCATGAATATCAGAGACAACTAAGCGATTGAACTGAACTGAACTGAACTGAAAATTGTCACATAAACTTATCTAGTTCCCCATGTTTCTCTGGAACCTTGTCACTCCTCCATTAAGAGGCAGAGACTCTCTCTCCTCCCCTTGAAACTAGAGGAGGAGGTGGGCTTTGTGACTGCCTGGACCAATACACTGTGGTGAAAGTGTGATTTCCAGGGTTGTGTCATCGAGGATCTGAAAAGAAGACACAGGGAATTCCCTGGTGGTCCAGTTTTGAGATTCCGTGCTCCCTATGTGGGGGGCCTGGGTTTGATCCCCAGTCAAGGAACTAGAACCTACATGCCACAGTTAATACCTCTTGCAAATAAATAAATAAGGAGCTATGGATTCTGCCTAGTTCTCTTACTTGGAAACACCCTCAGAAAATGACTTCCTATTATAAGGAAGCCCAGGAGACACAGAGAGGTCACATGGAGATGTTCTGGCTGATAGTCTCAGCTATTGGAATGTTGACATTCCAGTCAACAGTCAGCATCCTCTGCCAGACGTCTGAGTGAAGGAGCCTTCGGATAATTCCAGACTTCAGCTGTTGTCACCCCAAAGATTTCATCTTCCAGCAGAGGGCCCAGACATCATGGTGCAAAGATGAATCCTCCCTGCATACACTTATGTCTGATTCATGGAACCCATGAGCACAATAAAGCCCTGTTTACTCCTCTAGGTATGGAGATGATTTTATTACTCAGAAGATAACTGGAACAATGGCTAAAGGAAGAGAACACAAAAGTTACCTAACATATCAAACTAAACATCAGTCATGGAAATCTACACACACACACATTTCTGTGAGAAAAACAATTGAGTGGCCTATTGCAAACATGAGCTAGGAGAGATACTCCTGTATTGTCACTAGAAGATCTATGATCAAAAAGTCAACAAAGGTTGATGCATGATTTTCCAACGTTTCATCACATCTTATTTTTTTAAGTTTCACGACAGTTAATTTGGAAAATACAGATACTACCAAGAAAACAATCGTTTCACTGCTCAAAGTCAACCAGCTAGTAATTTTTCTGTATTCCTTGTCCTTCCTTTTTCTAAGTATCTGTTTTTAAAATCTCATTGAGACCGCATTATTGATACAACATTTTAATCCCACATACAGTCTTTTATTCCACTACTTAGTTTAGTTCCCACCATCAAAATGGTCCTGCACTTCTCTTTTCTGCCCAGCTAAAACTTTTCCTTGTCTAGGAAGCCTGCTGGGACCACCTAACCCACAAAGATGTCTACCTCAAAATCATAGTACTAATTCCCATGACACTTATTTGTTACACAATCACATATTACTTCATGACACTTTATGTATTAATCTTTTAATATCTGTATCATATAATCTTTTCCATCATTCCTTATCTTCCTAACAAGACTGAAAAGTGACTTTAGGACAGAGATGAGTATTTTAATCTTTCTATTCCCTATAGTACTGAATACATATATAGCAGCTTCTTACCTGAAAATACCACACACAGAGGAGCCTGGTGGGCTACAGTCCAAAGGGAAGCAAGAGTTGAACACAACTGAGCGACTGACACTGAGCATAAGCATTCCCTGTAGCAGCAAATACATGTATGTATGTACTGCTGAGCTCAGTCTTGTCCGATTCTGCAGCCCCATGGACTGTAGTCCGCCAGGCTCCTCTGTCCATGGGTTTCCCAGGCAAGAATACTGGAGTGCGTTGCCATTTCCTTCTCCAGGGGATCTTCCTGACCCAGAGATCAAACCCATGTGTCTTGCATCTCCTGCATTGGCAGGTGGATTCTTTACCACGGCACCACCTGGAAAGCTTAGATATTATACACAGTAGGTATTAAATATTTGTTGAAAGAAAGGAAAAGTGGGAAGCAAGGAAAGTGAAAGTGAAGTCGCTCAGTCTGTCCGACTGTTTGCGACCCCATGGACTAGTAGCCTACCACGCTCCTCCCTCCATGGGATTCTCCAGGCAAGAGTACTGGAGTGGGTTGCCATTTTCTTCTCCAGAGGATCTTCCCGACCCAGGGATCAGACCCGGGTCTCCCGCATTCCAGGTAGACGCTTTAACCTCTGAGCCACCAGGGAAGGAAAGATTTATTCCTGATATTTTACATATTTGTTTCATTGTTCTTTCATCTCAAAACTACATGAATAACAAACATTTGGACTTAGTGGGAGAAGGCAAAGGCGGGATGATCTTAGAGGATAGCATTGAAACATGTATATTACCATATGTAAAACAGATAACCAGTGGAAGTTTGATGCATGACACAGGGTACTCAAACTGGCACTCTGGGACAACTTGGAGGGATAGGATGGGGAGGCAGGTGGGAGGGCAATTTAGGATGGAGGGGACACATGTATACCTATGAAGTGTGTTAGTCACTCAGTCATATCCGATTGGGACCCCATGGTCTGTCCATGGAATTCTCCAAGCAAAAATACTGGAGTGGGTTGCCATTCTCTTCTCCAGAAGACCTTCCCAACTCAGGGACCAAAGCCAAGTCCCCTGCACTGCAGGCAGATTTGTAACCATCTGAGCTACCAGAGAAGCCCATATTGATGCATAGCAAAATCATAACGATATTATAAAGTAATTATCCTCCAATTAAAATAAGTAAACCACATGAGTTATAATGATCATGTTTGACATGTGTATGGCTATGAATATATATATATAAATGCTT
This sequence comes from Ovis canadensis, assembly GCF_042477335.2. Taxonomy (NCBI): domain Eukaryota; kingdom Metazoa; phylum Chordata; class Mammalia; order Artiodactyla; family Bovidae; genus Ovis; species Ovis canadensis. The sequence continues at coordinate 50,536,629 of NC_091256.1, read as the reverse complement.
TTTAGGATTTTATCTGAAGGTCTACAAAGTTTCCATTATCTTTCACAAATATGTCTTTACTCTAGAAGCAAAATAGGGTATTGAAAAATGCTTTTTAACAATTTATTTTCCACAACTTATTGAGAGTATGTGATCCCAAATTGTAAGGATATGGGTACATACACACTAGAGAACAAAAGTGCCAGGTGGTTTTGTCTGATGCGTCAAAGCCGTCAGCGTATGTGCAGACTAGATTGCAGGACAAGACGGAGACTGCCTGAAGCTGTTCTGACACCAAGTTAGAACTTTCAGGAAAAGGCTAGAGAAGGGAAGGGAGAAGAATATAAACTATTCAGGTTTTAGTTTTGGCCAAGAGGATGCAGAAGGCGCCAAAAGCAACATCAGCAGCACCATTTAGGAAGTTAAGTGCAATTTAGTGGACATCTGGCCAACTGGGATATACAGTGTGTGTGTGTGTGTGTGTGTGTGTGATATAGAGTGTGTGTGCATGTGTGTGTGTGTGTGTGTGTGGTATGTATAGTGGTGTCTCCTAATGGAAAAGATGTTTCTAATATTTTGAACTGGAGTTTGAGAAGCCTTGTTGAGTTTCTACCATCAGTACGACTGACAGTTGCAGGATGAAGGCCAAAGTGAAGAAAGAGAGAGAGACAATTAGCACGGCTATGCGAGAGGACTAGTGAAAAAGGGTTCTGTAAGGTACACAGTCAGGGCCAGAAGGTGATGTTTTACTTTCATCACTTCTCTCTAGTTAGTCTGTTTCCATCATCTACTTTCCTCACCCTCTCTTCACTAAGACACACGCATGCCACTTTTTTAAAGCATGCTACATTTTACCAAGAGCATCATCTTTAGGTTCACTGTCAGTATGCTTTCTTCATGGAGATGAGATTTTGCCTGACACAAGTAAGTGCCACAGGTGTTCAGAGAAGAAAAGAAGAGAAGGAGCGAGGTGAGATACTCGAGGGAGGCAGAGGAAGAGGTGGGCCTAGGATGGGGCCTTCATGGATAGATGCACTTTCCCCGGCAGAAGGAGCACATGAGGTCCCATGTGTGTGCCTGTCGTGTTTGAGGAATGGGATGGTGTTTTCCAGGCAGTGGGAAGAGCATATAAGCTAAGGTCTGGGCCTGCCTCATAGACTAAGGGAAAAGAAAGAAGTTCAGTCTACCTTGAGAGAAGGCTACAGGTGTGTCAGGGGACTACAGGTGATAGGCTGTAAAGGTAGTTTGGGGCATATTATAGAAGGCCTTGAATGCCTCTTCAATCTTCCAATAGTCCTGTTCTCCTCTTTTCCCATTGGACAGCAGTCCTGGGTGGAACTGTTCCCATTTCCTTCCAATGAGGTGCCAATACAGATCCTTGGCCTTAGTCTTAAAAAAAAAAAATCACCTAATGAATGTCTTACTTCTCAAAGACCAGCAGATGGTTATCTGGCTGGAGAAGAGCTAATATTCTTGATGGATGAACAGTTCACTCCCAGAGAAGATATTAGTTATGAGAGAACAAGGAAATCCAAAGAACCTTCCTCTGAGAGCATCAGAACAGTCAAATATTATTTCATTAATCTTAACATTCTTACAATATTAAAAACCTGTTCAGATAGAAACATACAAGGGAAAGAGGGGAGAAGGGAGAATACGGTCAAGGACAGGGAGAAAGAAAAACAGACAAAGAGGGAGGAAGCTGGGAGAGAGGAGAAAGGAGTGATTAAGAAGGGGGCAAGAGACTTCCCTGGTGGTACAGTGATTAAGACTCTGTGTTCCCAATGCGGGGGGCTCAGGTTTGATTCCTGGTCAGGGAACTAGATCCCTCATGCTGCAACTAAAGATCTTGCATGCTACAATGAAGATCAAAGATTCTGCATACTGCCCCTACGACATGTTACAGCCAAATGAATAAATAAATAATTTAAAAAAAATATAAGGGGGTGAGTACTGCAACTTTGCGTGCATTAAGATCCCCTTTGTGAAACAATCTCTCTCTCCTCCTGTGTGTTTCCAGAAAAACAAGCTTGGAAGTGTTGACCTACTGTCGAAGGAAGCTCCTATACCTTTGTCCTCTTTCATTGCTTTTACTGGCAGCAATGAGTGTGCAGTTTAGAGTATGATTCTTTTAAGAAAAAAATAAGGGGTTTATTTAAAAATGTAAAAATTAAGAGCTGAATACTGATAGGAGCAATGGGCTGACAAAAATAATGCCTCTTAGGAAATAAGGCCTTGTCTCACACCTTCCTGTTGCAGTTGCTTAAGAAACTAAAAATGCTTGATCAGGAAGCAGTTCGCCGGGATCTGCCTTTTGTACCAGAAATAACTGGGCAGAGCTGGGCTACAGAGAAATGGTTGTTACTTAGCACACTCGCTTTGTTCTTAGGATGTGGGTTTGAACATCTAGATACCACCAGGGAATAAAAAAAAAAAAGAAAAGAAAAGAAACACCATGCAATCATGCTGCTGAGGGCCACAGGCTTGCAAAATAAACCACAAGGTCAGGCATTCCATCTCTAGCAAACTGTCATTTATCAAAAGAGATCATGGGAGCTAAAGCGATGTGTCCTAAAGACAGTGATGTCCCTCGGAAGGGAATATACAGAGGTGAAATCAGCTATAGTATTAGGGTGATGTGTTTAGGAATAATTGACCTCTGTTCCTTAACAGTCTACTTGATAACTTTATTTTAATTGGAGGTAAAACCCAGCATGTATCCATCCTGTATTTCTCTAAGAGAACCTTTTTATTTGCCAAAGGACATTTCATGTGAAGTTGGCACATTGTGTATTGATTGGGACAGGCTGTGCAGGAGTGTTTTTATCTTAAGGTCCCACATGGCTCCGTGACCCTCTGATATCACCGGTGTGATATCGCTTCGTTCAAGACCCAGCTGTCTTTGAACACATGTTGCACAAGGCTTTCAATGAGTAAATAAAATTCCCTGAGTGGGGGGACAGGCCAGACCCATACAACTCTGTGATTCAAACCTGCTGTTTCATCTTTCATGCCTTTCTGCCACACACAGAACTTGTTGACACTACAAAAAGCAAACACACACACACAAAGACATGGGAAAGAACAGATGGTTTCAGATCATGCCTCATGACTGCTCAAATTATGCTTGCTCTATTCTTTGCTATTTCTGTGCAAATCACTAACTTTTTGTTCATAAAATTAAGATTAGCAAAGAAAGAATACTTTTCTGCTCACTCCTACTCCTATTTCTATTTGATGTCTTCATGTCGATACACCTCACAGACTCTGATAAAATGGAGACATGGGTCAGAGTTGTAGTATCAGGAAACACCAGATTCTGATGCCAGAACCCCAACTCCTCACTCCACAATGAAGAGGTCTTACTTAGGCTCAGAATTTCCCTAAGTCTCTGTACAATGAGAATGCTGATACTCCTCTGAAGTTGAAGCAGGAATCAAATGAGGTAACATAGGCAAACAGCAAAGTGCCACAACAGGGCAGTCCGTCACAAACATCAGCTGAGTCTGAGTCAGTGGTGGCAGAGAATACCAAATACTTGAAAAATACCCATTGGGACTATTTTTAGTCTTAAAAGCCGTTCTGCTAGTCAAGGACCATGTTTTCTGCGTTGTATTTACTAATTGCTCAGTAGTGTTCCTATGAACCATAGCCTGCCAGGTTCCTCTGTCCATGGAATTCTCCAGGCAAGAATACTGGAGTGGATTGCCCTTTCCTCCTCCTCCAGGGGATCTTCCCAACACAGGGATCGAACCCAGGTCTCTTGCATCTCCTGTATTGGCAGATAGATTCTTTACCACTGCGCCACCCGGGAAGCCTATACTTACTAATCTGGAGGTTAATAGAAAAGTTCCTTTTATTTTCTCAACAATGAAGCAATGAATTGGGTTTTTCTCAATGAATCTTTTCAGCATTCCAGTCTAAGATCTGCATACTATTAAGGAGACATAAGCATTATTCAATTCCACGTTGCCTTCTTTTCATGTATGTATATTTCCAAGAGCCCTGCCTACAATGATAATCCTTGTGTTCTGCTCTACTTATGAGTATCCAATCATTGCTTTTGCAAATTCCTTTCATTAATGCGGAGAAAAAAATATTCTTTAGCTTTGCAAAATATGCCAATTCCTTAAGAATATTTAAAGTTAAAAGACACAAATTGGACATAAGATGACCATGCTCTAGAGGGCCTAAATGTCTATATTCTTAGGACTGGGAAGGAAACATCCTCACTCTAAATGAACTGTGAAAGGTGAAATGGGAGCTCAAAGGCTTGTGTCAGCAGAAGGGGTGGAGCTGAAGTTGCCTATTTCTTAGCTCACTCATGACTCTGCAGGTGGGGCTCTCTCTGAAATCACTGTGAATAAGCCAGGTGAAGACAGGCCTGAAGCAAGCAGAGTCTTGCTGACCCAGGAGAAATTTGTAATGAATCTTTTCCTACTATTTTCTTTGGAGAAGAGGGAAGCTGACTCTTGAGGATATATCCAGAAATATGTACTTATAGCCACATGTTTCTGTTTGCTCACAAAGAATACAACTGGAGGGCAAAATAATTATGATCAAAACGGAACCCAACGTTTAGCACAGTAGCCAGAAGGAAGATGAGGAAGATGAGTAGATCAACCTAGAGGGGTGGGGTTGGGGAGGGAGATGGGAGGAAGGTTCCAAAAGGAGGGGATGTGTGTTTACCCATGGCTGATTCATGCTGAGATTTGACAGAAAACAACAAAATTCTGTAAAGCAATTACCCTTCAATAAAAAATAAACTAATTAAAAAGAAAAAGAACCACATCTATTGCCAGCTCTGATTCAAGGACTCTTGAGTGGATTTTCTAATGCCTCTGTGCTTCCCTTTCCCCATCAGTAAAAGAGCTGACCACACTCAGGCAGTGGATCTGTTTTATCTGTTTCTGAATGTCACCCTTTCTTTCTTCTGGGAACGGCATCTCCTTATTTTAGAAGACCTGAACCTCCTCACCTTGCACCTGGCCCCACGTGGTTCGGATGGGAGCTGACCCCACTCCCCTGGTCAGTCTTTAGCCACATCACTGGGCATGTGACCTGGGTTATAGTGCACTCTGAGGGTTGCCCTGAGATTTTCATACTGGAGTTTGGGAGAAATGCCTTTCTTTCTGGTAGGGAAGGAATGGAGACTGTAGCCTGGAGTAGGAGCACATGAAGTCAGCAGTACAGAGAAACAGGGAGAAGAGAGAACCCTGCTGATAACCAAGTCCCAGCTCCAGTTCTCCCAAGGCTGGCTACAACCCTGGCCTTCCTGGGTCTGGTTGTGTGAGACATGGCAATCCTTTTACCTAAGCTAGCTCCAGTTGTGTTCCTGATCCTTACAATTAGAAGAATTCTAATTGACATGCCCTATCTATCCAGAGATTACCTGAAGAATATAATTTCTCAGATGAATGGAGCAACACAAATATTTTACGTGGCAGAGTAATGATAAACTGTTTTTCATCATTATAATCAATGTCTAGAAAATAATTAGAAATGACAAGCAGTACTGTTGTTGACTCTACTTGACAGGGTACATAACTCATCTGAGAAATAACTGAATATTTCTTAACAACTGACTTCCTCTGTGAAATCTGAGTTTTAAAGCTATTTCAAACAAAATTATTTCCTAATCATCAAACCCAGCAAGCCTTTTCTTCCTTTTCTTATGTCTTAATTCATTTAGCTGTGTTTGTAATCAGAGTCCTTTCTATCCTGGGGAAATTTTATCCCATCAGTTGCAAGTTTCCATCTAGGAGACTCAGCTCTTTGTATCTTTGACCTCCATCTCCACTGCTCCTTTCCCATCTGCTCACATGCATCCTTGTATCCTCCTTATCTTGACAGAAACTTCCCCCAAACCACATTCTCCTCGTGAGATACAGATGAAATTATTTCTTTCCCCTGAATCAACCAAACCTAGAGAGAGAGGCACAATAGCCTGGCAGTCAAGAGTTGAACAGTTCTGAGTCTGAATCTGAGCTTCATCAGCTCCAGATTATCAGTAACACAATGTAGTAAATTCATGAGTGCTAAGTCACTCAGTTGTGTCCGACTCTTTGGACGGTAGCCCACCAGGCTCCTCTATCCATGCGATTTTTCAGGCAAGAATACTGGAGTGGGTTGCCAGTTCCTTCTCCAGAGCTTTTTCCCAACCCAGGGATTGAACATGCATCTCCTATGTCTCCTGCACTGCAGGCAGATATTCTACCCACTGAGTCATCAAGGAAGCCCACTTACATAAATTACTGTTTACTCTGTATTGAAATATTCATCTAAAATGAGGATAATGAGAGTACCTACTTAATAGGGTCTCTGTAAGGAGATAATATGTGCCAAGTGTTTAGTGGAATACTAGACACACAGCTAAGCTCCTAAATAAACACTGGTTATCATCATTATTATAACCTTGTCTCCACTTCTTCATGGGCTGATTTCTTTCCTTAACATGTTACATTCTCTCTTTTCTCCTCTCATTTCACTCAGTTCAGCAATTCTAATCACTAAATCATTAAATACAATTCTTCTCAGTTGTCCAAGACTGCTCTTCACCATCTCCTTTTTTAACCTCATTTCTCCTTTGGCTTCTCTGCTTCTCTTCCTAGCTCCCTAAATCATCTCTCCTAAATCATCTCCCAGTTCTATTTTCTCCTTTAGTGGAGGTTCTACTGCTGTTGACTAACTGGTTCTGTTCTCAGTGGAGAGCAGGGTCATGTTGAAATTTGATTCAGAACCCAAATGCTGATGGAGTATACAGGTCAGGGAGAGGTCTGGACCACAGGGTTCTCATCAACGTAGGCAGGTTTTGTTTGGTGCCCAAAGTAAAGGATTAAAAGAAGAAGAAGATCAAGGACAAATCTTCATCCATTCAATATTCAACGTTACAAGATTTAAGTCTTGGTGCACCTTTCGATCAGACACTATAAAAGGAGATTTAAATAAACTAAATAGCACATTAATAAAAAACTTGAATCTAGACATTAGCTTTTTAAAATCTTTCATTTAGATTACCTTCACACTAATTAGTAAGGTAACTGATGCAAAGTAAATACATAGTCTATTCGCAGATTTAATGCCATGATCTGCCATCCCTCTTCCATTTCAATTCCCCTGAAGTCGCCTACCCATTTCTGTTATTTTCCAGTTCTATCATTTTGTTGCTTTTCTGTGTCTTAGTGGGGCTTCCCACATGACGCCGTGTTAAAGAATCTGCCTGCCAATGAAGGAGACGTAGGAGACTCGGTTTTGATCCCTGGGTTGGGAGGGTCCCCTGGAGTAGGAAATGGCAACCTGTTCCAGTATTCTTGCCTAGAAAATTCCATGGACAGAGGAGCCCGGCGAGCTACAGTCCATGGGGTCACAAAGAGTTAGACGCAAGTGAGCGACTGAGCATGAACACTGTGTCTTGCTGAACCTTTATTATTGAAACCTCACATCTGAGAAAACTTGGGAATGAAATCCACGTTATCTCCAAAGCAAGCAAGATGCTCCATCATTCTGGGGGATCTGTTGTTTTACTTCATAAAAAAATGAGATCTCATGCATCTTGTCCAGTGATGAGAACAATCATTCAACCTTAGTTTAAACATATCTTCTAAAGTTTCTGAATTAATCTTGACCCTGATACAATTAGCTTGGAAAGATCTTCCTTCCCATTGCCTGCCTTGTGAACTATTCTTGTCTGAAACTTCTAGGGGTCACTTCCCAGTGCAATTTTACTCCTGAGCAGGAACTGTGATTTTTCACCTTTAAAGCCCATTGTCTTTCATGAGGTAGATAGAATAAATGTTTGATGTTCTGGGCAGAATGGAGAAGGAAATGGCAACCCACCCCAGTATTCTTGCCTGGAGAATCCTGTGGACAGAGGAGCCTTGTGGGCTCAGGAGCCTTGTGGGCTCACACAGAGTCAGACACAACTGAAGCGACTTAGAATGCATGCATGCATTGGAGAAGGAAATGGCAACCCACTCCAGTATTCTTGCCTGGGGAATCCCAAGGGTGGAGGAGCCTGGTGTGGGCTGCCATCTATGGGGTTGCACAGAGTCGGACGCAACTGAAGCAACTTAGCAGGGGCAGGCAGAAGCAGGGAAATACGCTACAAAGTTTCTGAAAAACCTGTTTCTATTGTATCAAAGGCTAATGATTCACTGAGACTCATACTGGGGGCGGGGAGGATGGTGAGCCAAGATACCACATTATCTACTTCTCCTCTCTCTTCAAAGGGATTCACAGGAAGATTAGCAGTATCCTTTACTTTACTTTCCTCCCTTGGAAGTAGACGAGATGTTGATTGTTGGTTAAGGGGGAAAGACTGTGTCGACATTTTCAATCCTCATGATCTCATTTGATCATACATCCCACCCAGTGAGGTAGGTAGATTAGACATAACCATATTTCATAAGCAAAGAAGTCTAAAGCTTAAAAAGATAATTTTTTAAAAAAAATCCTATAATACTATTCTTAGTCGCTGATTGGTCAGGTTTCCAGACTCACATCCAATCACATGAAATTCCATTGTCATGGATTTTTAGAGTACTGTGTAACTACAACAGTTATATTTCCCCTTTACAAATGTAAAAGTGCTTTCATATATATTATCAACTGTCAAAACTGGAATAAACTATCACGATTCCTTGCCATCAGCTCTATCGCTCAGGAATTGATTTTCCTAGTAAATAGACATGCTTACGTGATGTATTCGTTCTGCATCTCAGTAACTGTTTTATAATTTCCTAAAGTTTTAGGAGATTTAAAAAATTAGAATAAGTATATTCAAATCTAAACTCCATAGCAGCAATTTGATCCTCTAAGTAGGCAACCTCAGTGGTGGAATGTATTCTACTTTGAAATGAAACCAAAGGGCTTTTTTAAAAGTTGAAATATGATTTACATATAACATTGTAAGAATTTAAAGTGTTCAATGTGTTGATTTGACACAGATATATATTACAGTGTGATCACCACCTTAGTAGCAGTTATTATCTCTATTGTGTCACATAATTATCACTTCTTTTGAGGTGGGAACAAGTGGAATCTAGCCTTTTAGCAACTTTGAAGTTTAAAATACAGTATTGTCTATAATGACTGTGCATTAGATCTCCAGGAATTACCTACTTTTACAAGTCTGAGAGAACTTGTTTAAGGACAAAGCCTTTCTAAGCCTCTTCTCTTCAGGTTTATTATTTCCACCAAAAATGATCTGTTCTTTCATTCTCCTACAACAGAGAAAACTGCTTCAGACTTGTTCTAAGCCCAGATCTGCTTTTCAAGCAGCCTTCCTGAGAAATTTAGCTCATACTGGGGACCATTTGTTTATTGTGCAAATAAAGCCTAGCTATTTGCTCAAGGCCCTGCCTCAGCAGAATGTTAGACTCTGTTAAACCCTTTGTAGTAGTTCCTGGGTGGAGAAGGCAATGGCACCCCACTCCAATACTCTTGCCTGGAAAATCCCATGGATGGAGGAGCCTGGTAGGTTGCAGTCCATGGGGTCGCTGAGAGTTGGACACGACTCAGTGACTTCACTCTCACTTTTCACTTTCATGCATTGGAGAAGGAAATGGCACCCCACTCCAGTGTTCTTGCCCGGAGAATCCCAGGGACAGCGGAGCCTGGTGGGCTGCCGTCTATGGGGACACACAGAGTTGGACATGACTAAAGCGACTTAGCAGCAGCAGCAGCAGTAGTTCCTGGGAGTAAATACAATTTATCTATATCCATTTCCTCATTGGATACTTAACCTATTTTGTTTATTCATTTGTAGTTCACTAGCTCTTCTTTGCTTTCTCTAGTTGCAGTGAATGGGGGCTACTCTTTGTTGCGGAGCACAGACTCTAGGCATGTGGGCTTCAGTAGTTGCAGCATGCATGCTCAGTAGTTGCAGACCCTGGCCTTCAGAGCAATGGTTCAGTAGCTCCGGTGTACAGGTTTAGTTGCTCCTAGGCATGTGAAAGCTTCCAGGACCAGGAAACAAACATGTGTCCCCTGCTTTGGCAGGTGGACTCCTATTCACTGGGCCACCAGGAAAGTCCCTTGACCTGTTTTGTATAGCAGTCTATCCCAGTTAATTCAGTTCAGTTCAGTCACGTCTAATGTACTCAAAGTCAGGTTACAAAATACTCCTTGCTGCTGTCCTTGAAGTATCTTTTTATTTTAGACTTAAGTGAAGTGAAGTCGCTCAGTCATGCCCGACTGTTTGCAACCCCATGGACAGTAGGCTGCACCAAGCTCCTCCATCCATGGGATTTTCCAGGCAAGAGTACTGGAGTGGGTTGCCATTTCCTTCTCCATTTTAGACTTAACTGTTCCTCTAAAATGGTTATCCAGGACCAGGAAATATATATTGAGATTATCAAGGCTGACTATGACAGTAATTCATCACCATTCATTTACTGATTTATCAGACACATTATTGAGCAACACATCTGCTCTTCATTCCAGGCACTGTGCTAGACGCTGAGGCTACAGTCATGAAAGATGTCACTCTGCTTTGAGGTTGTGCACAGCCCAATGGGTGAAAACTAGACCTCTGTTCTCATCCTGACCCTGCTTCTTATTAACTGTGTTAGTTCAGAGGAAGCCTTTTAAAGCTTCATTTTCCCCATCTCTAATGTGGGAATAGGGCTACCCTGGTGGCTTGGCTGTAAAGAATCCACCTACCAATACAGGAGACTAGGATTGGATCCCTGGATTGGGAAGATGCCCTGGAGAAGGAAATGGCAACCTACTCCGGTATTCTTACCTGGAAAATCCCATGGACAGAGGAATCTGGTGAGCTACAGTCCATAGCGTCACAAAAGAGTTGAGCTCGACTTAGCAACTAAACAATAACAACAACAAAGTGGGAATAACAGTCCTACACACGAGGTTGAAGTGAGAATTAACGGCATAAAATATAGTACTCGGAACATAGGCAGTGCTCAGCACATAGCATCTATGATTTCATTGCTGTCATCATTCTGGAAATGTCGAAGGGTGATTATAAATCAACAATTACAATATCACTTGTGATGTATGGAGACAGGAAGAAAATCTTGTAAGAGCATAGTCTGGGATGGTGATGAGGCAGAAGGTGAACAAGAGGAGGGAAACTGATACCTAGTCACACCCAGAAGGATAAGTAGGAGGAAGTCCTACTTATGGGAAGGACTGGGAAGAGCACCTAAGAAGACAGAATAATAACATAAAGAAAAGCCTAGAGGCCAAAAAAAAAGCAGGCAATTTCAGGAAATTACACGTAGTCCAGTATGTCTGGATCTTGGCACATATGTGGGGAAGCTGCGGGAGAGTTAGTGAGGTCAGGGGTGGGGGTGGGACATGTCATCATTCTTACAGCATTCTTGCTGCTTTTGCATCGTTGCTCCCATATAAGTACCTGATGGTACCATGTCCCCTAGGGGCATTCTCACTTGGTCTTAGCTTCAGAGATAATAGTGCTTCTTTCAGTTTTCCATTTCTTCCTACTCCATTTGCTGTTGAGGTCATAGGAAGGAGTCGGCCTCTGGTATAAACTTCCGGAGTTTCCCTGAGAGTGTGACCCCCCCTCCAACACCAGAGCAGAGAGTGCTCCAACAGGTAGGAAAAAGTCCTGAGAGAAAGAAGAGGAAAGAAAGTATCAAGCAGTGTTCAGCTGCTGCAGAAACCATTCCAATGGCCAGTGTCTCTTTAGCTCTTTGATGACCTTGACTGAGCTACAGCTTGGGAGAAGGAGAAGCTTTAAGCTTGCTACAATGTTATAGGCAGGCCAGTTACATCAAATGGACCAGAACTCACCTGGATGTACTTTGAGTCTAGGTCTCTGCTAGGCACTGAAGGGAAAGACTAAAGCAGTGTACTGAGATTCAAAGAGGGTCATCTAAAGGCCAAGTCCACAGTGAGAAGCCAGTAGATGCCGCAAAACCGGAAACCCAGCAGGACTCCAGAGTTCACATTCTTCCTGATACACTGTGCTGCCCTTTTGGCATTGCAGTTCAGTTGCTCAGTCGTGTCCGACTCTTTGCGACCCCATGAATCGCAGCACGCCAGGCTTCCTTGTCCATCACCAACTCCCAGAGTTCACTCAAACTCATGTCCATCAAGTCGATGATGCCATCCAGCCATCTCATCCTCTGTCGTCCCCTTCTCCTCCTGCCCCCAATCCCTCCCAGCATCAGAGTCTTTTCCAATGAGTCAACTCTTCCCATGAGGTGGCCCAAGTACTGGAGTTTCAGCTTTAGCATCAGTCCTTCCAAAGAACACCCAGGACTGATCTCCTTTAGAATGGACTGGTTGGATCTCCTTGCAGTCCAAGGGACTCTCAAGAGTCTTCTCCAACCACTCAGTTCAAAAGCATCAATTCTTCGGCACTCAGCCTTCTTCACAGTCCAACTCTCACATCCATACATGACCACAGGAAAAACCATAGCCTTGACTAGATGGACCTTTGTTGGCAAAGTAATGTCTCTGCTTTTGAATATGCTATCTAGGTTGGTCATAACTTTCCTTCCAAGGAGTAAGCATCTTTTAATTTAATGGCTGCAGTCACCATCTGAAGTGATTTTGGAGCCCTCAAAAATAAAGTCTGACACTGTTTCTACTGTTTCCCCATCTATTTCCCATGAAGTGAACAAATGCTATAATCTTCGTTTTCTAAATGGTGAGCTTTAAGCCAACTTTTTCACTCTCCTCTTTCACTCTCATCAAGAGGCTTTTTAGTTCCTCTTCACTTTCTGCCATAAGGGTGGTGTCATCTGCATATCTGAGGTTATTGATATTTCTCCCGGCAATCTTGATTCCAGCTCGTGCTTCTTCCAGCCCAGCGTTTCTCACGATGTACTCTGCATATAAGTTAAATAAGCAGGGTGACAATATACAGCCTTGACGTACTCCTTTTCCTATTTGGAACCAGTCTGTTGTTCCATGTCCAGTTCTAACTGTTGCTTCCTGACCTGCATATAGGTTTCTCAAGAGGCAGGTCAGGTGGTCTGGTATTCCCATCTCTTTCAGAATTTTCCACAGGTTATTGTGATCCACACAGTCAAAGGCTTTGGCATAGTCAATAAAGCAGAAGTAGATGTTTTTCCGGAACTCTCTTGCTTTTTCCATGATCCAGCAGATGTTGGCAATTTGATCTCTAGTTCCTCTGCCTTTTCTAAAACCAGCTTGAACATCTGGAAGTTCACAGTTCACGTATTGCTGAAGCCTGGCTTGGAGAATTTTGAGTATTGCTTTACTAGCATGTGAGATGACTGCAATTGTGTGGTAGTCTGAGCATTCTTTGGCATTGCCTTTCTTTGGAAAACTGACCTTTTCCAGTCCTGTGGCCACTGCTGAGTTTTCCAAATTTGCTGGCATATTGAGTGCAGCACTTCCACAGCATCATCTTTCAGGATTTGAAACAGCTCAACTGGAATTCCTTCACCTTCACTAGCTTTGTTTGTAGTGATGCTCCTAAGGCCCACTTGACTTCACATTCCAGGATGTCTGGCTCTAGGTGAGTGATCACACCTTCGTGATTATCCAGGTCGTGAAGATCTTTTTTGTACAGTTCTTCTGTGTATTCTTGCCACCTCTTCTTAATATCTTCTGCTTCTGTTAGGTCCATTCCATTTTTGTCCTTTATCGAGCCCATCTTTGCATGAAATGTTCCCTTGGTATCTCTAATTTTCTTGAAGAGATCTCTAGTTTTTCCCGTTCTGTTGTTTTCCTCTATTTCTTTGCATTGATTGCTGAAGGGATTTTTATCTCCTTTTGCTATTCTTTGGAACTCTGCATTCCGATGCTTGTATCTCTCCTTTTCTCCTTTGCTTTTCGCCTCTCTTCTTTTCACAGCTATTTGTAAGGCCTCCCCAGACAGCCATTTTGCTTTTTTGCATTTCTTTTCCATGGGGATGGTCTTGATCCCTGTCTCCTGTACAATGTCAGGAACCTCTGTCCATAGTTCACCAGGCACTCTATCAGATCTAGTCCCTTAAATCTATTTCTCACTTCCACTGTATAATCATAAGGGATTTGATTTAGGTCAGACCTGAATGGTCTTGTGGTTTTCCCTACTTTCTTCAATTTAAGTCTGAATTTGGAAATAGGGAGCTCATGATCTGAGCCACAGTCAGCTCCCGGTCTTGTTTTTGCTGACTGTATAGAGCTTCTCCATCCTTGGCTGCAAAGAATATAATCAATCTGATTTCGGTGTTGACCATCTGGTGATGTCCATGTGTAGAGTCTTTTCTTATGTTGTTGGAAGAGGGTGTTTTCTATGACCAGTGCGTTCTCTTGGCAAAACTCTATTAGCCTTTGCCCTGCTCCATTCCGCATTCCAAGGCTAAATTTGCCTGTTACTCGAGGTGTTTCTTGACTTCCTACTTTTGCATTCCAGTCCCCGATAATGAAAAGGACATCTTTTTTGGGTGTTAGTTCTAGAAGGTCTTGTAGGTCTTCATAGAACAGTTCAACTTCAGCTTCTGCTTGGGGACAGATAGGAAATAAATTACAAGCCATGGCCAATCATGTCATTGCTCATTTCATTGATTAAGAGGTCAAGTAGGCTGCTATTCAACTGAGCTCTGGGAAAACTAGGAGAAGCCATTACTGACCCTGCACCTGCACTAAGGTAAGTATAAAGGTCTTTAAGGGACTTGGGTTGGAGATCCAATCTGTACGGTGGGCCATGAAGAATAAAAGGCCATAAATCAAGGCGGAGGAGGTTTGTGAACCATTCAGTTTTTTCACTAGATTTGGTAGCCAGTATTTGGAATTATGTATCATGTCTTATTGGTGGTGAAAGAGGGAAGAAGGGCAAAGGAACAGTCTAAAGAGAGAGAAAGTGATGGATTTCAAGGGCAGAAGACTCCAGTAGGCTAACAGAATGAACCCATATTAGACTGGAAATACACTTAAAAACCCATGTGTCATTTGACTCTCTTACTTTTAGACACACAGATTTCATTTTAGGTGTCAACAAGAAATATCTGTATATCACTAAAAGAGAAGATGTAGCCCTTCTTCCTTCCCAAGTCTTTAAATCTAGCTAGTTGCCTGAACTAGATACACATCTATAGACTTAAAAGGGATCTACATCTACAAGGGATCTGGGACATACCTTAACAATGAAGACTGGCTTTATTTATTTATTTATTTTTAATTTTTATTTTTACTTTATTTTACTTTACAATACTGTATTGGTTTTGCCATACATTGACATGAATCCACCATGGGTGTACATGAGTTCCCAAACATGAACCCTCCTCCCACCTCCCACCCCACACCATCCCTCTGGATCATCCCCATGCACCAGCCCCAAGCATCCTGTATCCTGCATCAAACATAGACTGGCGATTCGTTTCTTACATGATAGTATACATGTTTCGATACCATTCTCCCAAATCATCCCACCCTCTCCCTCTCCCTCTCCCTCTCCCTCAGAGTCCAAAAGTCCGCTCTGCACATCTGTGTCTCTTTTGCTGTCTTGCATTAAGGGTCATCATTACCATCTTTCTAAATTCCATATATATGTGTTAGTATACCGTATTGGTGTTTTTCTTTCTGGCTTACTTCACTCTGTATAATCGGCTCCAGTTTCATCCATCTCATTAGAACTGATTCAAATGTATTCTTTTTAATGGCTGTGTAATACTCCATTGTGTATATGTACCACAGCTTTCTTATCCATTCATCTGCTGATGGACATCTAGGTTGTTTCCATGTCCTGGCTATTATAAACAGTGCTGCGATGAACATTGGGGTACATGTGTGAAGACTGGCTTTAGAAGAGGTAGCTGAAACGGAGAGACAAAGCACTCCAGCCAGCTCACAATAGGGATGTGGAATTAAGACATTTTCACTGCCTCTATTCGGGTTTCCCTCCCTGAGTAACAGAGATGATTGAAACGTTCCCCAAACCTGCCTCACAGAATCCTCAAGAGGATGAGTCATGCAGCACGGTAATGTGCTCAGAGACCTCTGCAAAATGCCTCCTGTGAGTTCTGGGTGTAATTTTGCCATTACCATTATTACCTTATCACCTTATCATTGCAAAAGCACATGCTGGGAGAACTGTGTTGGCCATTTTGACATAAATATCTGGCCAACGTCTTCTTCCTCTCTACTCTCTTTCCACACTGATAGTCATTAAACCAAAAACCTGGTCTACTCAATCTCCCTAATATATCAGGAGCATCTTGATCTTTAGTTCTCACCTCAGATCATGCTCCCTGCATCCTCATCCTTTTGCTCTCCATTTTTCTAAATCCAGTCCTTTTTTTCAAGTTCTAACTAAGGTTTTCTCTCCTCTGTAAACTGACTCTTTTTTTCTCATTCACTACCATATTAGGCAGGCTTCTTCAGAGAAATAGAACCAACTGGAGATATACAGATAATTGAAAAGAGATTTAGTACAAGCGATTGGCTCATGTGGTTATAGACGGATGCTGAGAAGTCCTACAATCTATCATCTACCAGTTGGAGGCTCAGAAAAGCCAGTAGCGGAGTCACAGCCAAAGGCCTGTGAACCGAGGGAGCTAACAGTGTAATTCCAAGTCCAAAGGCCCACAAACCAGCAGTACTGAAGTCTGAAGGCAGGAGAAAACGGATATCCTCCCTCAAGGAGAAATCAAATTCACCCTTTCTCTACCTTTTTGTTCTATTCAAACCCCCAAACAATGGGATGATGCCCACTTGCATTTGTGAGGGTGAACTCCTTTACTCATCCTTACCAAGTCAAATGCAAATCTCTTTCAGAAACACCCTCACAGACCCATCCAGAGAGACAATGTTTTTCTAGCTATCTCGGCATCACTAAGCCCAGTCAAATGGCTTTCTAAAGTTAGCCATCAAAAGCACACATAGTCAACAAATATTTACAGCGTGCCTGCATGTAATTAGGCATTACTTTGGATGCTGGGACTATAGCCCTGAATAAGGACACAGTTCTTTTCCTCAGGAAGTTTATGGTTGAGTTTACTCACTTTCAGAATTTCTTAATGGTGTTCCAGTAAGGAATATTATATTTTGTTTTACTTTAAAGTCCATTGTACACATATATTTGTGTGTACACATAATATACAGATGTAAGAGTGTCACATATAATATTTATTATGTATTCTACCTTCTACTTTCCTCTATTTTGTTTCAAATGATACTGGTTGTGACCCACTGTTAGGATTTTACAGCTCCGTAATGAGTCTTGATTTACAGTTTAAAAAAACACTGGTTCCACTGAGATAGAGAAAGGGGAACAGTTGTGTAAACAGATGACAACAATATTGTATTAAAAGCATATACTTCTTTTTATTGTTCACCATTGTATCTGTAAATCAAATCCCTTATGATTATACAGTGGAAGCAAGAAATAGATTTAAGGAACTAGATCTGACACAGTGCCTGATGAACTATGGATGGAGGTTTGTGACATTGTACAGGAGACAGGAATCAAGACCATCCCCAAGAAAAAGACATGCAAAAAAGCAAAATGGCTCTCTGAGGAGGCTTACAAATAGCTATAAAAAGAAGGGATGTGAAAAGCAAAGGAGTAAAGGAAAGATATACCTATTTGAATGCAGACTTCCAAAGAATACCAAGCAGATATAAGAAAGCCTTCCTCAGTGATCAATGCAAAGAAATAGAGGAAAAGAACAGAATGGGAAAGACTAGAGATCTCTTTAAGAAAATTAGAGATACCAAGGGAACATTTCATGCAAAGATGGGCTCAATAAAGGACAGAAAACATATGGACCTAACAGAAGCAGAAGATATTAAGAAGAGGTGGCAAGAATACACAGAAGAACTGTACAAAAAAAGATCTTCACAACCCGGATAATCACGAAGGTGTGATCACTCATCTAGAGCCAGACATCCTGGAATGTGAAGTCAAGTGGGCCTTAGGAAGCATCACTACAAACAAAGCTAGTGAAGGTGAAGGAATTCCAGTTGAGCTATTTAAAATCCTGAAAGATGATGCTATGAAAGTGCTGCATTCAATATGTCAGCAAATTTGGAAAACTCAGCAGTGGCCACAGGACTGGAAAAGGTCAGTTTTCCAAAGAAAGGCAATGCCAAAGAATGCTCAGACTACCACACAATTGCACTCATCTCACATGCTAGTAAAGCAATACTCAAAATTCTCCAAGCCAGGCTTCAGCAATACGTGAACTGTGAACTTCCAGATGTTCAAGCTGGTTTTAGAAAAGGCAGAGGAACTAGAGATCAAATTGCCAACATCTGCTGGATCATGGAAAAAGCAAGAGAGTTCCGGAAAAACATCTACTTCTGCTTTATTGACTATGCCAAAGCCTTTGACTGTGTGGATCACAATAACCTGTGGAAAATTCTGAAAGAGATGGGAATACCAGACCACCTGACCTGCCTCTTGAGAAACCTATATGCAGGTCAGGAAGCAACAGTTTGAACTGGACATGGAACAACAGACTGGTTCCAAATAGGAAAAAGAGTACGTCAAGGCTGCATATTGTCACTCTGTTTATTTAACTTATATGCAGAGTACATCGTGAGAAACGCTGGGCTGGAAGAAGCACGAGCTGGAATCAAGATTGCCGGGAGAAATATCAATAACCTCAGACACGCAGATGATACCACCCTTACGGCAGAAAGTGAAGAGGAACGAAAGAGCCTCTTGATGAGAGTGAAAAACTTGGCTTAAAGTTCAACCTTCAGACAACTAAGATCATGGCATTTGTTCCCATCACTTCATGGCAAATAGATGGGGGAACAGTGGAAACAGTGGCTGACTTTATTGTTTTGGGGCTCCAAAATCACTGCAGATGGTAAATGCAGCCATGAAATGAAAGGATGTTTATTCTTTGGAAGGAAAGTTATGACCAACCTAGACAGTATTTTAAAAAGCAGAGGCATTATTTTGCCAACAAAGGTCCGTCTAGTCAAGGCTATGGTTTTTCCAGTGGTTATGTATGGATGTGAGAGTTAAACTATAAAGAAAGCTGAGTGCCGAAGAATTGATGCTTTTGAATTGTGGTGTTGGAGAAGACTCTTGAGAGTCCCTTGGACCACAAGGAGATCCAACCAGCCCATCCTAAAGGAAATCAGTCCTGGGTGTTCACTGGAAGGACTGATGTTGAAGCTGGAACTCCAATACTTTGGCCATGTGATGTGAAGAGCTAACTCATTTGAAAAGACAGTGATACTGGGAAAGATTGAGGGAAGGAGGAGAAGGGGAAAACAGAGGATGAGATGGTTGGATGGCATCACCGACTTGATGGACATGGGTTTGGGTCAACTCCAGGAGTTGGTGATGGACAGGGAGGCCTGGCATGCTGCAGTTCATGGGGTTGCAAAGAGTCAGACACGACTGAGCAACTGAACTGAACTGAACTGAAAAGATGATTCTATGAAAGTGCTGCACTCAATAGGCCAGCAAATTTGGAAAACTCAGTAGTGGCCACAGGACTGGAAAAGGTCAGTTTTCATTCTAACCACAAAGAAAGGCAAAGGCAAAGAATGTTCAAGCTACCATACAACTATACTCATCTCACACGCTAGCAAAGTAATGGTCAAAATTCTCTAAGCAAGGCTTCAACAGTACGTGAACCATGAACTTCCAGATGTTCAAGCTGGTTTTTAAAAGGCAGAGGAACCACAGATCAAATTGCCAACATCCGCTGGATCACAGGAAAAAGCAAGAGAGTTCCAGAAAAACATCTATTTCTGTTTTATTGACTACAGTAAAGACTTTAACTGTTGGATCACAACAAACTGGAAAATTCTGAAAAAGATAGGAATGCCAGACCACCTGACCTACCTCCTGAGAAATCTGTGTGCTGGTCAAGAAGCAACAGTTAGAACTGGGTGTGGACCAATGGACTGGTTCCAAATTGGGAAAGGAGTACATCAAGGCTTTATATTTCACACTGTTTATTTAACTTATATGCAGAGTACAACATGTGAAATGCCAGGCTGGATGAAGTGCAAGTTGGAATCGAGATTGCCAGGAGAAATATCAATAACCTCAGATATGCAGATGACACTACCTTTATGGCAGAAAGCGAAGAAGAACTAAAGAGCCTCTTGATGAAAGTGAAAGAGGAGAGTGAAAAAGTTGGCTTAAAACTCAACATTCAGAAAACTAAGATCATAGCATCCAGTTCTATCACTTCATGGCAAATAGATGAGGTAACAGTGGAAACAGTGACAGACTTTATTTTTGGGGCTCGAAAATCACTGCAGATGGTGACTGCAGCCATGAAATTAAAAGATGCTTGCTCCTTGCAAGAAAAGCTATGAGAAACCTAGATAGCATATTAAAAAGCAGAGACATCACTTTACCAACAAAGGTCTGTCTAGTCAAAGCTGTGGATTTTCCAGTAGTGATGTATAGGTATGAGAGTTGGACTATAAAGAAGCTGAGCACCAAAGAATTGATGTTTTCGAACTGTGCTGGAGAAGACTCTGGAAAGTCCCTTGGACTGAAAGGAGATTCAACCAGTCAATCCTAATAGAAATCAGTCCTGAATATTCATTGGAAGGACTGATGCTGAAGCCAAAACTCGAATACTTTGGCCACCTGAATCAAAGAACAGAGTCATTGGAAAAGATCCTGATGCTGGGAAAGATTGAAGGTGGGAGGAGAAGGGGATGACAGAGGATGAGACGGTTGAATGGCATCACTGATATGATGAAAATGAGTTTGAGTAGGCTCCAGGAGTTGGTGATGGACAGGGAAGCCTGGCAGGCTGCCGTCCATGGGGTTGCAAAGAGTTGGACATGACTGAGCGACTGAACTAAACTGAACTGAACTGATTTTATCTGTGGGAATCATTTTAGCTATTCAACGAAAGGCTTCCAAAGAACAAGGGACTGTGACCTCTATGTCTGTATGGTCCCACCATCCCTCAATCTTGGTATAACACCTTCCCCAGAGAATGCAATAGAAATACTAGTGTTGATGATTGTATGAGTTCAGGTCCTTAGCATATCCAAGAGAGGATTAGACATGTACAGAGTTATATTAGAAATGTACAGAGTTGGTGCCTGTGAAGGATAAAGAGGGAACGAACAGATGCTGGGGAGAGCTTTCAGACCATAATGCAGGTCTGACAACAGTGAAGGGAAGGAAGAAGGAAGGAGAAATGGGTGGGAAGAGTCACGGACTGCAGCCCAGTTCCGAGAAAGGCTTGGCCAAGTTGATGGGATGTCCTTGAGCCAAAGTCACCTATTGGAAGAGTCCCAAGTCTTAGAGGAACAGGCCTACCTCACGGTGGCCTGTGTGCTCTGTCAGTGGCTGGGAGCAGCTTGTAGGCAGCGTGGCCTCAGCAGGACTGTGGTGGAGGATCCACAGGAGCATCTGGGTTTGTCAGTAACAGTGGTTTTGGTATCACAAGCTAGGTTTTCCTTTCCAACTGGAAGTAAGTGGTAAAGAATTCAGGTAAGCAGGTCACTTTTCAGCTGCACCTTATTGTAGGTTCTTTCCCCACAGCCCCTTTGATGTTAGAGAGGAGACCCTCGCTCCAGCTGGCCCTCCCAGCTGTACTGCTGTGGACTAAGGAATTTCTCTTGATTCTGTTGTTCCAGGTTAGTGTTCCTTAGGGGTGGGGTGCTCAAGGAAACAGGTAGCACAAGACACTTGAGAAAAGCTGCTGGCCCCAGTGAGTCCTACACAAAGAGGCTGGATCCCCAAATCCAGAGACTTAAATGAATTCCTCCCTGGTTAGTGACTCAGTTCTATTCCTCCACCTCTTTGTCCTTTACATCCACTTCAACCCACAGGGCAGATTTTGGGGACCTAGGAGAGGTCTCTCCTTACTTTTAAATTCAGATACAGCAATTTGTGAAGTGAAGCTTTCTTACATCATCAACAGATCGTGAATTTGTTGGGAAGCTGAGATCAACTCTTCTTTCTAGTTTTTTGTCCCCCTTTTCAGGACAAAGTGGCCCAGGCTGGGGCACTCTCTGGACATCATCTGATGACCACTCAGGCAGAGAAGGTGGCATCTCCCCAGACAGCAGCAACAGGACCTCTTAGAGATCTGAACATAAATGTGATGTAACTTATTTTTAGCTTTCAGAGCGAACTGACTATATCTCATTCTGTGACTCCATGTCTAGGTAAAAGTGTACCCACTGACTTTTGTGACTGGACAGCTCATAGTTGTTCCAGTTTTAGGCCTAGTTCTCAAGATATCACTATCCATGAGTAACTATTAAAATAAATGGTAATTGGATTAAATAGTGACTATGCTTTTCCCCTGGAGGAGGGCATGGCAATCCCTCCAGTATTCTTGCCTGGAGAATATCATGGACAGAGGAGCCTGGTGGGCTACAGTCCATGGGGTTGCACAGAGTTGGACACGACTGGAGCAACAGCATATATGCACGCATGCTCAGTATTTGTTCAGCCTTCTTCTCAGTAGGAATTCAAGCCCTGTACAACCATAATCTCAGTAACCCTCACAACAGTCCTTTAGAAGCATTGGCAATACGTTCATTTTTCCAGTCTGGGGAAAGGAGCATGGCAAATATAAAATCAACATGGACCTACTTTAGCAAGAGTGGCGTACTAAACACTCCATAATAACTTACATGTGAAAAAAAAAAAAGCACAGCTGAATAGCTATAATATGGGTATAAGTGGACAAGAGTCTTTACACTACCAACAAACACAATTTTGTAAGTCAACCTATTCCAATAAAAATAAACAAGATTAATTTTTCTTAAATAACTTAAAAAAACATAAGAAGTAATGAGACACAAGCTTTCGGTGGCTTCCTCTGGTACATTCCAGAGGACTGTGTCTCAGTCACTTAGTCAAATAATGCTGGGACATCTTTAGTGACAGTGTAGCACCTGGAATATTGGGAGGTGAGGATAAAGTCTCTGAATGTATCATCCAGGCCCAGCTAGGTTGGCAACTGCTAGGCTTTGCCTCTGGTCATTTAGAAGTTCATCAAACTGAAATCTTTCTCTCCCCTCTGTGTTTTGTGCACCTAGTAATTCTCAACAGTATTCTTGCCTGGGAAATCCCATAACAGAGGAGCCTCGTAGGCTACAGTCCACGGGGTTGCCAAGAGTCAGATATGACTGAGTGAGCACGCACACACAGTGCTTCTCTTACAACATTTGCCAGATGTGTTGTTTCAGCAACAATTTAATATTTTATTAGTAATTATTAAAACCTTGTATGTTCATCATGTTTTACAGTCCATGAAGCTTCCATTGCATTTACTATTGTATTTGACCCTTCCAACACCTTGACAAGCTACCTAACTTTCATGAGCCTTGTTTCCTTCCTCTGTAAGCAGTTATACCAGCCTTTCTTAAAAGAATTGGCAAATATACTCATTTTGTCAGTCTGGGGAAAGACGACTCATCTAAATTGAGACTTGCTAAATCACTCATCAAATAATGTTCTTCAGGTCGTCATAGGGAACAACTGCACTAAGGAAGGTGGAAACTTACTTGTGAAATGCAAATGCAGGTACGGGTATAGAACAGCAAAGACTAAGATTTCAAATTTTGGAGGCTAAATGCCAGAAATAGAGACTTGTAGCAACACATGAGAGGGAGAAGATTCACATGTTGTAACTGAATATTTGGTAGGATATCTTATCTGTCTGGACAGTCAGGCTTTTAGGGTAGTGCTCAGGGGGAAAATGTCAGGCCTCGTAGGTGTGAGTCAATGGCATGTGGGCAATAACTGAAGACAGGAGTAAGGATGACATCACCAGGGAGAGGGAGGAGCATAAGAAGGCAAGGAGAACCTTTGGGAAGGCTGTGTTAAGGGATGGAGTACGTGGAGAGATGAGGGCTGACAAGGCGCTGGATTGGATTCTCCAAAGGGAGGAAGAGGTTCTAAGTCAGATACTAGAAGGCAAGTGAAAGGAAAAGAGACTTTGTGGAGTCATAGGTCAAGAACGCCATCAGCAGCTTTGAGGGGGGTGGTTTCAGTATTATAGTGGCTTCAGGAACGAAGTACATGAGGAACTGAAGGCAATTAGTGGAGAATCTGCAACATAAGCCATCCTTTAGAGAAATTTAGTGGTGAAAGGCAATAGAGGGATTGGATGGTAGCTTTAAGAAGAAATAAGACCAAAGAAATAAAAGAGCAATAATAGCTAATGCTTAGCCATTATTTATTTTAATTAACAAATACTTACATGGCATTTATAAGGTGTCAGACATTGTTTCTAAGTGGTTTACAAACAATTAATTTGCTTCCTTCTCACCTTCACATGATGAGACAATTGTTATTATAATTATCCCCATTCTTACGGATGAAGAGACTGAGGAATCAAGTGGTTAAGTAAATTGCCCAAACCCACAGTTAGCAACAGTAGAAGTGGTATTTAAACTATGGGAAATTTGGTTCAAGAATCCATTTTCTAACTCACTTTTCCTTCTGAAATGATTTGGTAGTAATTTGAGGAAGAAGTACGAGGATTTTTTCTTATTTTTAATTGGGAAGACTTCAGCTTGCTGGGATGCTTAGAAGAAGGAGTCAGTACTTTAAGAGAATGAACAAGAATTTTTGGATGATGAACAGAACAAGATTGCCAGAGTCATGAGCAGCCACGGTGGGAAAGTGTAGATGAAGCAGTTAGTCTTGGCCACAATCAGCACTAATTCTCCTTAGATAAGAAGGAGATGATGAAGATACAGATTATGCTTTGAGGAGAGATGAGGATGAAGTGGCTGAGTGGTTAAGGCAATGGACTGCTAAGCCGTTGTTCTCTGAATGCGTGGTTCAATCCTACCTTTGCCCGATGTGTGCTTTGGGCTTCCCTGGTGGCTCAGATGGTAAAGAATCTGCCTGCAATGCGGAAGACCTCTGTTCAATCCCTGGGTCAGGAAGATCCTCTGGGGAAGGGAATGGCTACCCACTCCAGTACTCTTGCCTGGAGAATCCCATGGATGGAGGAGCCTGGTAGGCTGCAGTCCATGGGGTCGCAAAGAGTCAGACACGACTGAGCGACTTCACTCTCACTTTTCACTTTCATGCATTGGAGAAGGAAATGGCAACCCACTCCAGTATTCTTGCCTGGAGAATCCCAGGGATGGTGGAGCCTGGTGGGCTGCCGTCTATGGGGTCGCACAGAGTCGGACACGACTGAAGCGACTTAGCAGCAGCAAAGCAGCAGAAAAAGCTGCTTCCTGGGAGTGAGGAGTCCTCTCCAAGCAAAGTGCACTGGAGCCACTTAGTATGCTGACTAAAGGCATCTTCTGTTCAAGGCCGTATGCTGAGAGCTCAGCAGTCTTCTTTAATAGCTTAGCACAAGCTGAGAATGCTACTGACAAGACACTGACAGGACAACAGGAGACAAGATAAGATTCAGGAGCGCTTGGCATAATGTTTTCACAGAGCTCCGAGAGAGGGCACATCTGCACACTTCTGAGGAGCTTCACTAAGCCTGGGCTTGAGTTAGACCTTGGAAGTAAGGAGGATTAGTAACAGAGAGAAAGTGGCCCAGTATTTGGTGGTGGAGGAAGGGATAGGAACAGAAAGCTCAAAAGAAGAGAGGCGGGCATTAGAAGGAGCTCTTGGTAAAAGTGAAGGTCCTGGGGTGAGGGGCGCGGACATTCAGGCCAAAAGGGCCCTCAGGTTTCTATCAGTCCCCTACTCCTGTTACGCTTTTTTTCCCATAACAATCGTCACCTCCTAATATAACATATTAAGAATGTAATATTATTGAGGGTCCCTTGGACAGCAAGGAGATCAAACCAGTCAATCCTAAAGGAAATCAACCCTGAATATTCACTGGAGGGACTGATGCTGAAACTGAAGCGCCAATACTTTGGCCACCTGACGTGAAGAGCTGACTCATTGGAAAAGGCCCTGATGCTGAGAAAAACTGAGGGCAGGAGGAGAAGGGGGTGACAGAGGATGGGATGGTTGGATGGCATCACTGACTGAATGGACAAGGGTTTGAGCAAACTCAGGGAGATAGTGATGGACAGAAAAGCCTGGCATGCTGCAGTCCCTGGGGTCACAAAGAGTCAAACATGAATTAGTGACTGAAACAACAAATACTTACTAGAATGTAACCCACTCCAGTGCTCTTGCCTGGAAAATCCCATGGATGGGGGAGCCTGGTGGGCTACAGTCCATGGAGTCGTAGAGTAGGACACGACTGAGCAACTTCACATACATAGGCTCTGTGAGGAGGCTTTCCTGGTAGCTCAGCTGGTAAAGAATCTGCCGGCAATGCAGGAGACCCCGGTTTGATTCCTGGGTCAGGAAGATCCCCTGGCAAAGTGATAGGTTACCCACTCCAGTATCCTTGGACTTCCCTGGTGGCTCAGGCAGTAAAGAATTCTCCTGCAATGTGGGAGACCTGGGTTCGATTCCTGGGTTGGGAAGATCCCCTGGAGGAGGGCATGGCAACCCACTCCAGTAGTCTTGCCTAGAGAATTCCATGGACAGAGGAGCCTGGCCGGCTACAGTCCATGGGGTCGCAAAGAGTCGGACACGACTGAGTGACTAATCACAGCACAGCACAGGCTCTGTGAGAGCAGATCTGGCTCATGTGTCTGTCTCCAGGGCTTTGGTCAAGCCTGGCGTGTAGAAGGTGCCCCCTAAAGACTTGCTCCATGAATGAGTCCACCAGCAGTTCCAGGGCTAACATGGGATGCTTCCCATGGAGGCTCAGGAGTCCCTGGGCTCCAGCCGGACTGCGGAGGAAAGCCTGCCCAGCTTGCTTCTTGAATGGATGATCTTTAACCCCAGGCAAAAAGCAAACTCTTAAAAATGAAAGGCAGAAACTTCCAGAAACTGGGCACCAGGGATGACATCTTCCCTGAGCAGGTGGGAGAAGGTGTTTAAGGACTGATGGGTTTTAAGCTAAGGGATCCAGAGTGGTTTAGGGAGGAGGATGGGGCCCTTTTGAGACTTGCAAACTTCAGGAGGCCCCAGTGGCTCTCCCAGCCCTCAGGCTTTATTCATCTGTTCCCTCAGCAATCACTGGGGCCTGAGCCAGCCTGGTGAAAGGAACAGTTTATTCCAGAGTCCTCTTCTGGGTAAGGAGCATTTCCTCAGATCCTGGTCCAGGTAACAAGGGCTCCTTGTACCTTTGCCAGGTGTTTTAGACTGTCTAATAGAAAAACATGTTTTTCCCGCCATATATATTTAAGCTTAAAATTGCCTTCAAACAAGGAAACAAAACCCACACTGTGCAGAGGCCAGGAGTTACCAGTCTGAGCCTCATTTCCGAGTGGTGGAGTGGATCCATGGCAGGCACTCCTGTGTTCAGAAAGCATGCCAGGTCCTGCACCACCTCCAGCTACCGATTCCCTCGAGCGTAAGCAGAGCGTACCCATGCGTCAGCCCCTCTGGGAAGGGGTGACCCAGATAGCCTGTTCTGTGGAATGAGTACGAGTGTCCCCCATATTCCCGCATCTGAAGAGTGGAACTCTGATCCGCCTATGAACCACCTTGTGTTCTTTAAGAAGAGGCAATTTTGGCCTTCGCTCGTGGCTCAGTGTAAGTCTGCCTGACAACGCAGGAGCCTTGGGTTTGACCTCTGACACCGAAGACTCCACATGCCCCGGAGCAACTAACTCCACAAGCCCAGGTACCACAACTAGTAAGTCTGGGCTCTAAAACCCGGGAACGGCAACTACTGAGCCACAGTCTGCAACTACTGAAGCCCCCGTGCCCTGGAGCCCATGCTCCACATCAAGGGAAGCCGCTGCCGTGAGCAGCCTGCGTATGACAGTTCAAGAGCAGCCCTCACCTGTAACAACTAGAGAAAAGCCCGCACGGCAATGAAGACCCAGCACAGCCAAAAATGAATCAATACAATTTTTTTTTAAAGAGACAATTTTCTTTTAGTCAGTGGCACTGTTGCTTTGAAACTCAATTGGCCACTTGTCAGGAGAGGTCACTTGTCAGACAGGGTGAGCTGGCCGTTTCCTGGGAACCTTGGCCTGGGTCTGCAGTCTTCTGGGGAGAGGCCTGTTGGCTCTGAATTCCCATTGGCGGGAGAAAACCCGAAGGCAGCCCTCCTTCCCAGTCCGCCCGGGAAGAAAAACTCGCAGTGAGAAACCTCCAGTAGACTGCTAGGAAGGGTGGGCTGGTGGCAGCACACGTGGTTACACCCGTCAGCCTGGCCTCCTCACCTGACATAGCTGCCCCACCTTGGGCCAGGACGTCCTACATGGAGCCCTATCCCCTCCTATCGGGCAGAGAGGCAGGCAGGGCCTGGGCACAACTCCCTGAGGCCAGCGAAGCTCTGTTGTGTGCCCTCCTGAGCGCTGATCTCATTCTGGG
Organism: Ovis canadensis; assembly: GCF_042477335.2. Taxonomy (NCBI): domain Eukaryota; kingdom Metazoa; phylum Chordata; class Mammalia; order Artiodactyla; family Bovidae; genus Ovis; species Ovis canadensis. Next base: position 50,508,440 of record NC_091256.1, on the reverse strand, counting down.
GAGGTGCAGCCCAGCGCTGGCAGCTGAACTTTGCTACCTGTCTCAGGATGCTTGCTGGCCAAGGCCTGCATGTCATTGTCACCTGACTCTAATGAATGGCAGTGGGTGTCAAACTCCAGGCCAGGGGACTGATGTGGCAGAGTTTGGCTGAGGCACCACTGGGGAGGGAATCTAGCTCCAGAATCAGCTGAGAGCCTTGTGTTTCTGTTCTGTTCTCCTCCCCACCCTCCCCTGGTGTGGGCACTAACTTGCCTGGAGAAAAGCAATCACACTGTGGGACCTGCTACATTCCTGCTATAATACCTGGGTTCTAAGCCGAGCTCCACCACTGGGTAGCTGCTTGTCCCTAGGTAAAGTGCTTAACTTCTCTGTGCTTCACTATTTTAAATCCATCTGTAAGAAGAGGATGAAGAAATGATCTCTACTTCCACACTTATGAGAATTAAAAGACTTAACAGATGCGAAATGAATATTGCCTGCCATAGGACAGTGCTCAAAAAGGACAGTATAAAGTCACTGCAATGATGTTTATTATAATCCTCACAAAGTTGCTGCGACAAACTGAGCCAGGTTGAAGGCCCTCAAGAATATTAAGTTGTTAAAGAGCGTGATTTAGCCCATTCTGTATGCCCACCCCCATGGGTCAGCCCTTCTCCTGCCCTGATCCTTGGGGGAAACTGTGCTACTTCTGTAATCACCTATATGAAATCCCGCCTAAATTTCAAAGCTACAGTAGCCTTGGTTATACCTCTGCCCACCTCCACACCTGATAGATATACTCCCCAAGAGGTAGAATTCATTTGGTCACTTTTTAGCTTTTCTGGCCCTTAAACTCTTTCAGTCAATTTTGGAGGGGAAATCAATAACCGCCACGGAAAGCTGGGGATCAAGTCTGTTTTCTCCAGTGTGACCTAGTGTTCCTGAAAACTGAAGTCCCTATGTGTTGTGACCATGAAGCCAATTGAATGCATGTTTTTAGAGGCCTGTTTCTTCGGAGGATTGTTTAACTACTGGAGGGAATACCAGAGGAGGTGAGAAAGTGCCACTGCCATTTGCTCTCTGACAAAATGCTGAGGGTGGCGGAGGCTTCCATGAGCCCTGGGTGGCCAGCCCGCAGCTAAGCCTTTTCTAGACCTCCTCCTGGAAAAGGATGGTTCATCACAGTGTGGTTGAGAGCTGAGTCTATCCAAGGAGCCTAGGTACATGGGAGGTATGAGATAACTAAGAGTTGGAGTCCCCACCGGGAGGGCTCCTGAAAGCAGAGCACGCTGGGCACCCCCCAGAGCTTCAGATTTAGTAGCTGGGATGGGGTCTGAAAACAGGCATCTCCAACAAGTCCCTAGGAAATTCTGAGAATGCTGCTTGGGGAGCAGTCTGAGAGCCACTGACTCACCCAACCAAAGGGGTCTTCCAGCTTCTCTCTAGCAACCCAAAGTCACCGGTCCCTTGTCATCCGTAATTCTTCTTTGGAGCTGAGCCCCTGGGTGCATAGTGCTGCCCTTAGGAGGTCGGCTCAGGGGTCAGACAGCCTGGATTTGAATCTTGGCCTCATTTAATCAGCTGCGGCCAAATTACCTAGCCTCTGTGCCCTAGATTCCTCACAATAATAAACACTCACATTTTCTTTTTTTCATATTTAATATTTTTATTATTTATTTCACTTGCCTGCACCAAGCCTTAGTTGCAGCATATGGGATCTAGCTCTCTGACCAGGGATTGAACCTGGACCCCTTGCTTTGGGAGCGTGGAGTTTTAGCCACTGGACCACCAAAGAGGTCCCAGGCCTCACATTTTCTGAGAGCTTACTATATGCCAGGTGCAGTTCTAATGTATTTATTATTATCTCTGAAGACTATGAGGTAGGTGCCATTATATCCCTAAAGAGGACAGTGAGGCACAGAGAGAGATGATAACAGCAAACACCCTGTAAGAGTATCTTTTGGATTGAGTAAGATAATCCATGTTAAAGTTGCATTTGAATATCTAAGAATGTTAACTTCTTTTACTGTGGACACCAAGATCTGAAGGTCCTTTCCTTTCTCTTGAGATTTTTAAGGCTCTTCCTCCGAGGATGAGCCATCTTGCTTCCTTTTGGGTTCTAAGGAAAAGATCGACAAAGCATATTCCACATCTTCTCCTGGGCTTCTGTCCTCCCACAGATATGTGACTTCCCTCTTGTAGACCTGCTGTCTCCAGAGAGCTGTCATAGTTCTGAGGGCCCAGGGCACACAAGGTGTGGAGGTGGGCCTGGGGTGGTGGCGGGGGCTCCGGAGGATGTCTGCAGAAAGCTGTGTGGTATACATGCCTGGTTAAGCAGGGAGTCCTGTATGAGACCTGACAGGGGAAGCTCTGAGAATGCAGACTGTTTGCAAGCTCACCAGACCAAAAGAGGAGAGAAAGAGGGAGGAGAAAGAGCACCCCAAGCCCCTGAGCTGCGCCAGCACATTCCAGCACGATAGATACTTGCTAGTGGGCCTTTGTTTTTCTACCAGAGCTGGAGGAGGGGGCATAGACACCGGACTTTCACTTTTCCTGACCTTCACACATTTTAAGCCATCTTTTCACAGATCAGGACAGAGAGCTTTCGCTAACCCTAGGCTGAGTATAAATATAAATTGGTATCAACCACCATCATTAACCCCAATGAAAAGCTAATGAGAAGAGTTGAATCGCTGGAAAAGAGCCTGATGCTGTGAAAGACTGAGGCCAGAAGGAGAAAGGGGCAACACATGATGAGATGGTTGGATGGCAACACCAACTCAGTGGTCATGAGTTTGAGCAAACTCTGGGAGGTGGTGAAGGACGGTGATGGTGGCCGTGAAGCCTGGCGTGCTGCAGTCCTTGGGGGCCATGAAGAGCCAGACATGACTTACAGACTGAACAACAAATTCTGAGATGCACAGATTCATCACTTGGTTCTAACCCAGTTCTCTCTCACCTCCCAGTGGCTCCCCTGGCCACTGAACCTCCTCTCTGTCCTGACAACTGGCCCTGTCTTTGGATCAGCAAATGCCTATTCAACCAGTGGGATGTCACCTCCCCTCGACGGTTCCTTGACTCCCTGTCCCAGCCTCATCCCTCACCAAGGCTGGATTAGGTGCCCGCCCTCGGTGCCTTCTCAGCTCCAGTTCTTAGCTCGATTTTGCACCGTGGCTCGCTGACTCTTCTGCCTCCCCCCTCACCATGAAGGCGCAAGAATCTCATTCATCCTTGGTCTCCCAGAGCCAAGCAGAACACCAGGCTGGTAGGAGGCAATCACTGAATATTGACAGAGTGTGCTTCATGTATGCCCACCCTCTCCTCGCCGGGCTCAGTGTCGGAAGGCCTGCTTCCTAAACACAAAGAGAACGTAAAGGCAGGAAACACACACTGAGTCATTTGGCTTGGTTAGCAGTAAACCCAGGGGTGCAAACGTGTTTGACGTGCTCCAGCTCAAATCGGGGGTAAATTGATTGAGTTGGGCAAACAAGAGCTGCCTGCTGGCATGTGAACTGGTCCAGAGTAGACATGTGAGAGGTGTGCCTGAGCTGAGAAAACAACACACGTTTAAATAGAAGGACTCGCTGTCCATCTGATAACTTTCTAGATATCTTGTTCCTTCTGGGGTTACAACTCTGATAAGATAAGCAGGGGCCCAGAAGACCAACTCTCTGGAGAGGCTTTACCATGCTGATGGGGGCCAGGAGTGCCACAGACGGGCTGAACAAGGCATTGTCAACCTGCCATCCTGGGGGGGGGGGGGGGGCATGCTATTCTGGCCTGAATGTGAACCTTAAAGATATCCCTCCAGCAGACAAATCTCTCTGTGACTGCTTCTCAAACCTCATAATTACAGTCTTTCTCTTTTCCTCCAGTCAGTTGGTCCCCAATACATACCCGTTGCCATAAGGGAAACCAAGTTGGAAAGGTGTTTGGGGGTGGGTACCTCTCAGGCAACTGGACAGACACCTCTAAGGCTATTTCCTAATAGGTCAGTAGGGTTGTTCTTCTGTAGGGGAGGGGGAATGAGGACACTGTTCAGTTCTGGGAAGGCACATGGTCTGTGTGTGTGGCCTTGGGGCACCAGCTAGAGGGGGACACCATGGGCTGAGTGCTGCCCCTGGCGACTGTTCCCTGGTCAGGTCTAATTGGTCTTCTATTCTTACCTCACTACATGCGGCCTTCTTGGATGAATACATGCTCTTGGAGGTCAGGGTATGTATCCTGGTGCTTCCTTCATATTTTAGCACAGATCTAGGGACTCAGGGTGGAGGAGGATGAGAGACAAAACTTGTTGACATGATAATAAAAATTAAGAAAGGCATTGGATACAAAGCTCTAAGCCTATCCACTGTCTTTCCAGTCCACGAACATGCCCTTAAAATCAGACCCCTGATTTTATTAACTTTATAAACGTCTGGATGAAAGTCTGTGCAAGTCTCCTGTGATAGCGAAAAGTGTATTCTCCTGCCCCTAAATGCTTTACAATCTATTATAGAAACTCATAAAACTTCTCCGAGGCCGCTAGGAAGTGTCCATTGTCGCGGAGAGCCTCTCCTTCTGTCCCCACAGGCTGTAATGTTAAGGCCAGAGTTGCCTCTTTATTTTGGAGGAAAATTTGACTCTACCCATCCTCACCCTTCAGTGAGCAGTGGAGGCAAGATTCAACAAGACCGCACATCTCTGGACCAGTTTCCTTTTCTCTCCCCCCACCCAATAAATAGTAAAATTAGCTTTTCTTTTCCTCCAGTCCTCCTAGATGAGAGGCCTGATGTAGCAACATGAGTGACCTTTCTGTCCTTCAAGAAGGAATGACTAAAACAAGGTAGAATGATGGTTTGATCTTTTTTTTTTATGCTAAAGAGGTGTGGGCTGGTTCTCTACCACTTACTGTGAGGAATGGGGAGACAAGTAGAAGCCACACAAAAACTGATTTCAACTCAGCAAGAGAAACAGCTGTCTACCGATTCCAGCCACCTGAAATGAAAACAGTCTGCTTTGTGGGGTAATGGGATTCCTCATGCTGAAGGCATTTTCAAAATATCTAGTTAACTTTTTTTGAATAGGCAATCCATGCAACAGGATAAAATTTAAAAGAAACAAAAATATGAGATGTTTGTCCCCTCCACACTCCTGTTTCTCAGATATTCCTTTTTATTCTGAAGAGGTAAACTCCATCATCTTTGTTGAATCAAAGGTCAGACCTCTCGGTGAGGAACACTGTATAAATGAGCCATGGTTCCTGGCACTGGGCAAGATGACCTCTGATGACCTTCCATCTCTTGGATTTTGCAGCTCATAATTCTTAAGCTTCCTCAGAAAATTGAATTGGATTTTGTAAAATACAAATTCACCGCTCAAGGACAGCACTGGGAACTTGTGACTTGACAGGAGGAGAACCGGATGGGCTCTGAGCGGCGCTACGGCCACAGTATGTGAGAAAAGGTCTGTCTGAGGCAAACAGAACATAGTGTGTGCTCAGTCGCTCGGCTGTGTCTGGATGGGACTGTAGCCTACCAGGCTCCTCTGTCCACGGTATTCTCCAGGCGAGAATCCTGGAGTGGGATGCCATTCCAACCTCCAGGGGATCTTCCTGACCCAGGGATCTAACCCAAGCCCCTTACGTCTCCAGTGGGTTCTTTAATGGGTTCCTTAGTGGGTGCTAGTGGGTTCTTTACCACTAGCATCACCTGGGAAGTGCCAGTAGAATGAGGCTCAGTACAACTGCTCAGTCGTGTCCGACTCTTTGTGATCCCATGGACTTCAGCACACCAGGCTTCCCTGTCCATCACCAATTCCTGGAGGTAACTCAAACTCATGTGCATCAAGTCGGTGATACCATCCAACCACCTCATCTTCTGTCATCCCCTTCTCCTCCCACCTTCAATCTTTCCCATCATCAGGGTCTTTTCCAATGAGTCAGTTCTTTGCATCAGGTGGCCAAAGTATTGGAGTTTCAGCTTCAGCATCAGTCCTTCCAATGAATATTCAGGACTGATTTCCTTTAGGATACCAGTTTCATCTCCTTGCAGTCCAAGGGACTGTCAAGAGTCTTCTCCACACCACAGTTCAAAAGCATCAATTCTTCAGCGCTCAGCTTGCTTTACAGTCCAATTCTCACATCCATACATGACTACCAGAAAAACCATAGTTTTGACTAGACAGACCTTTGCTGGGAAAGTAATGTCTCTGCTTTTTAATATGCTGTCTATGTTTGTCATAGCTTTTCTTCCAAGGAGCCAGTGTCTTAATTTCATGGCTGCAGTCACCATCTGCAGTGATTTTGGAGCCCCAAAAAATAAAGTCGACACTGTTTCCATTGTTTCCCCGTCTATTTGCCATGAAGTGATGGGACCAGATGCCGTAATCTTTGTTTTATGAATGTTGAGCTTTAAGCCAACTTTTTCACTCTCCTCTTTCACTCTCATCAAGAGGCTCTTTAGTTCCTCTTCACTTTCTGCCATAAGGGTGGTGTCATCAGAGTATCTGAGGTTATTGATATTTCTCCTGGCAATCTTGATTACAGTTTGTGCTTCTTCCAGCCTGGCATTTCACATGATGTACTCCGCATAGAAGTTAAATAAGCAAGGTGACAATATACAGCCTTGATGTACTCATTTTCTGATTTGGAACCAGTGATTGTTCCACGCCCAGTTCTAACTGTTGCTTCTTGACCTGCATACAGATTCCTGAGGAGGCAGGTCAGGTTGTCTGGTATTTCCATCTCTTGAAGAATTTCCCAAAGTTTGTTGTGATCCAATTGTCAAAGGTTTTGGTGTAGTCAATAAAGCTAAAGTAGATGTTTTTCTGGATTTCTCTTGCTTTTTGATGATCCATCAGATTTTGGGAATTTGATCTCTGGTTCTCTGCCTTTTCTAAATCCAGCTTGAACATCTGGAAGTTCATGGTTCACATACTGTTGAAGCCTGGCTTGGAGAATTTTGAGCATTACTTTGCCAGCATGTGAGATGAGTGCAATTGTGCGGTAGTTTGAACATTCTTTGGCATTGCCATTCTTTTGGATTGGAATGAAAACTGATCTTTTATAGTCCTGTGGCCACTGCAGAGTTTTCCAGATTCTCTGGCCTACTGAGTGCAGCGCTTTTACAGCATCATCTTTTAGGATCTGAAATAACTCAACTGGAATTCCATCACCTCCACTAGCTTTGTTCATAGTGATGCTTCCTAAGGCCCTTTTGACTTTGCATTCCAGGAAGTCTGGCTCCAGGTAAGCGATCACCTCATTGTGGTTATCTGGATCATGAAGATTTTTTTATTTTTTTACAGTTCTTCTGTGTATTCTTGCCACCTCTTCCTAATATCTTCTGCTTCTGTTAGCTCCATACCTTTTCTGTCCTTTATTGTGCCCATCTTTGCATGAAACGTTCTGTTGGTATCTCTAATTTTCTTGAAGACATCTCTACTCTTTCCCATTCTATTATTTTCCTCTATTTCTTTGCATTGATCACTGAGGAAGGTTTTCTTATCTCTCCTTGCTATTGTTTGGAACTCTGCATTCAAATGGGTATATCTTTCCTTTTCTCTTTTGCCTTTCGCTTCTCTTCTTTTCTCAGCTACTTGTAAGGCCTCCTCAGGCCACCATTTTGCCTTTTTGCATTTCTTTTTCTTGGGGATGGTCTTGATCCCTGCCTCCTGAACAATGTCACGAACCTCTGTCCATAGTTCTTCAGGTACTCTGTCTATGAGCTCTAATCCCTTGAATCTATTTCTCACTTTCACTGTATAACTGTAAAGGATTTGATTTAGATCATACTTGAATGGTCTAGCGGTTTTCCCTACTTTCTTTAAGTCTGAATTTTGCAATTAGGAGTTTATGATCTGAGCTTCAGTTAGCTCCCAGTCTTATTCTTGCTGACTATAGAGAGCTTCTCCATCTTTGGTTGCAAAGAATATAATCAAGCTTGTTTCAGTACTGACCATCTGGTGATGTCCATGTGTAGAGTCTTCTCTTGTGTTGTTGGAAGAGGGTGTTTGCTATGACCAGTGCATTCTCTTGGCAAAACTCTCTTAGCCTTTGCCCTACTTCTTTTTGTACTCCAAGCCCAAATTTGCCCGTTACTCCAGGTATCTCTTGACTTCCTACTTTTGCATTCCAGTCCCCTATAATGAAAAGGACATCTTTTGGGGGTGTTAGTTCTAGAAAGTCTTGTACATCTTCATAGAACCATTCAACTTCAGCTTCTTCAGCGTTACTGGTTGGGGCATAGACTTGAGTTACTGTGATATTGAATGGTTTGCCTTGGAGACGAACAGAGATTATTCTGTCATTTTTGAGACTGCATCCAAGTACTGCATTTCAAACTCTTTTGTTGACTATGATGACTACTCCATTTCTTCTAAGTGATTCTTGCCCACAGTAGTAGATATAATGGTCATCTGAGTTAAATTCACCCATTCCAGTCCATTTTAGTTCACTGATTTCTAAAATGTTGATGTTTACTCTTGCCATCTCCTGTCTGACCACTTCCGATTTACCTTGATTCATGGACCTAAGATTCCAGGTTCCCATGCAATATTTTTCTTCATAGCATCGGACTTTACTTCCATCCCCAGTCACATCGACAGCTGGGTATTGTTTTTGCTTTGGCTCCATCTCTTCCTTATTTCTGGAGTTATTTCTCCACTGTTCTCCAGTAACATGTTGGGCACCTACTGACCTGGGGAGTTCCTCTTTCAGTGTCCTATCTTTTTGCCTTTTCATACTGTTCATGGAGTTCTCAAGGCAAGAATACTGAAGTGGTTTGCCATTCCCTTCTCCAATGGACCACGTTTTGTGGAAAGTAGATTCCTTTGCAAAGCTCACAGGAACCTTTTTGCTAAATGTAGGCCCCGTCTGCCCACCATTTTGAAACTGAAGATTTGAATGGGATTGTAGGGAGGTGGAGAGGAGGCCAAGAATTAGAGGAAGCGGTTTGGGGAGGAAGGCAGAGATTGGCTCCAGACAGAATCGAATGCAATGGTCATGGTTCCATCAGGAAATGCTGGGAGTCCTAACACTTCAGACCCTGGCAGTGACCTTTCCTGCCCACTGGAAAACCCCAAGTTTTGGCCTTTATTCCTGGCCATCTCCTGTCTTCTCTAGATAACTCAGATTCCGGTAAAGTCTGCTGTCAGCATATCTAAAAAGTACAGTTTGAATACTATAGAGGGTAGCACATGACTACATACATGGAATCTTTTTATGCATCTTGAAAAATTCAGAGACACTTTGGACCTGGAAGGTAAGCTCCAAACCCTGATCCTGACAGATGAGTCCAGCCACAGTTTCAAGGGCATCCAGACCTGTCAAGTCCAGGCAGCATCTGCCCTATTTCAGGAGCTTGGCTGTTTCCCCAGAATAAACGGAGGGAAGTGAAAAAAGGTAGGGCTTTCCAGCAGGACTTCAGACTGATCGTTAATTACAAGAGGTACAAGAGGCCCTCTGCAGCATCCCTGGTTCAGCTTCTTAGAGGGGAAACAAACAATAAAACCATTTCAGTCCCAACATTGCTACAATAGTCATTTGTCATTTTTAAAGGCCAAGAAATCAGTATTTATCAAATGTAAACTTTTAAAAAGGCATGTTTTCTAGACCTGCTTTTGTGTCAGCAGTAACAAAGCATGTGGCAAGCAAAATCAAAAAGTCATTAAGGATTTTCCTATCCAAGACAAATTTGCAGGACATGTCAAGGGACAGATTATTACAGGGTTCTATGCTTGCAGGTAGGTTTGGCATTGGTTTCATAAGCATCTCTCTACATTAAGCATTTATCAAGACTTCACTCAGGGACCTTGGCCGTAGGACCCTCTGGAGATAAGGGTGGGTAGGGGCTGGAGTGCGGACCTTTTCCAAGACACTTGGGTCAGTGCTGTGCTGTGGAAACTTCACTTCTACTGATGACAATGACCACAACAAGGACAAAAGTAATGCTAACAAGAGCTGACGTATTCAAGTGTCTACCACCAAGATATCTGCTGGGAATTTGGCACTATGTCCTGATTTTTGCCTCACAACACTCATAAAATAGGGATGTGTAGTGACCTGGTTTTGCAGAGGAGGAAGCTGAAGATTAAAGAGGTCAAGCCACTTTCCCAAGGCCATACCGCCAGCAAGTGAAGGGGCCAAGGTACAAATCCAGACCACCTGACCTCAGATTCTGTGTTATCTCTTACACCAAACTGAGTGGAACCGACCCAGACATGCAGGGTAATTCCAAAGAATGATCTTGGGAAAGTATGAAGAAAATAATAGCACAGGGAATGTGAGGAAGACCAGGCATAGGACCAAGGGACTAGCAAAAAGTATTGGATTCACCAAAAATTTCATTCAGCTTTTCCCACAACATTTCACAGTAAAACCCAAACAAACATTTTGGCCATTCCAATAGACTGCACCTAGTGATGTAGAACTAACTCTGCGAGCAGGAGAACAGGCTGAAGCCTGTCTTTTACATGATGTCTATTTGTGTGGTAGGGTTGGTGTGTGCAGTGAAAGAGCCGTGTTGGCCTGGCTCTCACCGTCCCCGCCCCCGCCCACCCCCCCCCACCCCCCCGCCGCCACTCAAGGCCACCACCTCCCTGACAGGGCAGGACTTGGGGAGGAGGGATGTGTGCTTCAGGTGGGACCTGGTCCCGGGTACGTTCCTGGGATCCATAATCAGAGCCCCTCCTGACCTGTCCAGAGCGTCCAGTGGACAGGATGAACTGGCTGAAAGAAGTCATGCTGGCTACATACATGTGTCCCTAAGAAACAGCTGTCACCAAGCACTCCCCCTAAGCACTCAGGAGTGGGAAACCCTATTAATACAGCAGTGTAACAAATGGAGAAACTCTGAACAAAAACCCTGTGAATGGTGGAAATGGTGGGAGAATGGAAATCATGATCTATTTATCTTGATGAAGAATGCTTACTGCCAATCACACACCAAAAGTATTCTTGGTTTTGATAAAAAGCATTCAAGTAATTAGAAATAGCCCTCTTTGGGGACTTCCCTGGTGTTCCAGTGGCTAAGACTCTGTGCTCCCAACGCAGGTGGTCCAGGTTTGACTCCTGGTTGGGGAACTAGATCCCACATGTTGCAACTCAGAACTCATGCAGCCAAATACATACATACATATATATGTGTGGGTACATGCATGCTAAGTTGTTTCAGTTGTATCTGACTCTCTGCAACCCCATGGACTGAAGTCACTAGGCTCCTCAGTTCACAGAATTCTCCAGGCAAAAATACTGGAGTGAGCTGCCATGATCACCTCCAGGGAATCTTCCTGACCCAGGGCCCAGGACCCTACGTCTCCTGAATTGGCAGGTGGGTTCTCTACCAATTGTGCCACATGGGAAGCCCCACCCTTCCACCTCCACACACACATAAAAGGAAATAACCCTCTTTGGCTTAATCTCCACATTACAAAGACAGCTTACTTTGGTAACTGTGATTGAACACATTTAGACCTGGATTACTGTTTTTTAATTGTTCACATAAAATTCAACCCTATTAAAGAGGGTTGTGAATTCTGAGTGGTTTTTTCTTTTTTGTTTAGAAGAAGAGGCATGCGGAATGCAGAGGAGAGTTTAATATGCACTTCTTCAATTTTGCATAGTAGGCTAGAGATGGAGAAGTATTTTGGTCCTTGGCAGTTCCCCCAGGACACTACTGATGAGCTTTTCTATGTGGGAGACCTCAGCATACTGCAGAATTTCTGTTCCCAAGTTACCTCCAGCTTTATCTAGAATCCCCTTTCCCTCTGAGGGCTAAATGTATTGAAAACACTAGGCCTCGCTCTGCTTTGTGTACACAGAGATCCAAGAATGTACTGCTACAAGCACAGGTCTGCTGGACTTGACTCCTGCCAGTCACAAGAGCCAGCTGATAAACTTCTGGAAACTTTGTGAGCTGGTTGGGAGAGAAGGAGACAACAGAGGATGAGATGGTTGGATGGCATCACTGACTCAACGGACATGAGTTTGAGTAAACTCCAGGAGTTGGTGATGGACAGGGAGGCCTGGCATGCTGCAGTCCATGGGGTCACAAAGAGTTGGACATGACTTAGTGACTTCCACTTTCACTTTTCATAGTAGAATAAGAGTTATAATGATAGGCAATATACAATCTCTGGACCAGAAGAGACTTCATTAACTGTGACGAGCTCCCTGACCACTTGTCTGTCTATTGTAGAGACAGGTGAAAATCTTTGGGTCTATTCACACTTGAGACTGAAATATTCTGAAGTCTATTCTACTTTCCAGGATCAAATATCCTGCGAAAGAGATTTCAGAAGCTTGTAACCAATTCATCTAGAAATAAAATGTCTACTAAAAATGGCAGAAAAATCAAGCCCTTGATTCTTTAGAAACCTTTTCCTTCCTCTTTCTCTTCTCCTAATGCCTACTCTGGATCCTTGGGGCTTTTTTCATGCCAAAAATCCCCAAAGATAGTAGGGTAATTCCCTTGGATAACTTGGGTATTTGCTTTTGCTAATGCTTTCCAGATTGCTGGGAATAGGTTCATAGGATTCCATAAATTCTATTTCCCATTTATTTTTAAATCTTGTTCAAACATATAATGTTCTCATTAGCTTGCCCCTCTGCTCTGGTTTTTATTCCATAGCTCTGTGTCCAGAATTTAAAATACCAAAGGGAAAGAGAGACTGACTTGCATTATATGACCCTTTGTTGCTGTCCAGTCTCTAAGTCGTGTTTGACTCTTTGCGACCCCATGGGCTGCAGCACACTAGGCTTCCCTGTCCTTCAGTATCTCCCTGATAGCGCAGCTGGGAAAGAATCTGCCTGCAGTGCAGGAAACCCTGGTTCAATTCCTGGGTTGGGAAGATCCCCTGGAGAAGGTATAGTCTATGCACACCAGTACTGCTGCCTGGAGAATCCCCATGGGCAGAGGAGCCTGATGGGCTACAGCCCACGGGGTCGCAAAGAATCGGACATGACTGAGAGTTTGCTCAAACTCATGACCTCAAACTTACTTAGCCCTGGTACTTCCTAGTTCTTCCACTTATCTGCTGAATGACCTTGAGCTATCATGTTTCTAATCAATATGCAACAGAATGCGTTTCCACCCACAGGAATATTTAAAGGATTAACTGCGGCCCTCTAGGATTCTTAGAAAAGGGACAAGCAATTGGTTACTATTTATCCAGTGCTGGCTAGTCCACAAGACAGGCTCTGCATTGTCTAGATGACGGAAAGCCTGGATTCCTTACCTCTAAGAACTATAATCAGCTTAGAAGGACTTGACACCCTAACTGCTTGGATTTTGAATTGAGGATCAAGACTTGGTGTTGTGGTTGCTCACAGGAAATAAAGCAGGATCAGGTAACCTTCAAAGACCTGAGTTATCAGAGAATGTCACTCCTGGTATTCTCTTCAGAGGAAATTGAGAACAGAAGTTCATAAGGGAGCAAATCCCAGGCCTGCACAGATGAGGGTATACAAGTGAGCTGAGAGGTGAAGGAATACAGATTTTCACTAATTATTTCTCTTTCTTGCGGGCTTCTGTTCTTTACCTTTGCTGATTTTTCTAGAATATTTCATTTGTAACCCTCCTCTGTTCTTAAGATAGTAAGCATTTTTGGGAACATCTGCTCTGTGATACATGCTGAGAAGACATTGGACAAGATGCCATTTCTTTTCACAAAGGAGCATGTGAGAGAGAAAGAGAAGATGTGAGCAGAGTATGTTAGGGGATGCGATCAGTAGAACAAGGGACTAGAAAAGCTTGTATATGGGGAGGGGGTCCCCAAATCAAGCTAACTGTGTTAGGGGGAGCTTCCTGGAAGAGGAGACATCTGGGCTAGTTTGAGGACACATAGTTATTAGCCAGGAAAGTGGTAGGGAAGGGATGTTTCAAGCAGAAGAAAAAGAACATGTATAAAGAACACAAGGCACTTCAAGGGTTCGAAGTAAAGCTAGAGCTTAGGATTTGATCAGGGAAGAGAGGCCAGGAATGAGTAAGTGGAGGGCAGCCCTGGAATAAACCTCAGGCCATGCTAAAGAACTTTCAGTTTATCCAGAGGGAAAAGAACAAGCTATCGGAATATTATTTTAAGTAGTATTTTAAGCAGGAAAATAGTCTCATTAAAACTGTGGCTTAGAAAGCAATTTTTTTTTTTGGCTATGTCATGCGGCACTTTGGATCTTACTTCCCTGACCAGGGATGGAATCTGTGCCCCCTGTATTGGAAGGAAGCACACAGTCTTACCCACTAGACTGCCAGGGAAGTCCCAGGAAACTTAAAAACATTCTAATAGTAAGCTTTACTGATATTTACTGAGGACTTGTTATGTGCCAGGCATATTTTGAGCACTTTTCTTGACATAATGCATTTCAGTCTCACAACACTCTTGCCCAGAGCCACACGGCAGCAGGAAGGCGCAGTGTCAGGACACAAACCCTAAACAGGCTGCCAGCCACACCCTTGTTCTTGGCCACTAAGATACAAACATGTCTGAGGTTGTCCTTCTTCATTTACAAATGTCAGTTCTCATTGTTATCTTTTCCTTGTTGTTCTTCAGTTTTAAGCTAATTTACTTCAGTAATTATCATGTACAAATAAGAGATGGAAACTCCAGATGTCAACTATATAAGGTCTAAGGGCTTTACAAACTGAAAGCAAAGAGAATTCCCCGCTGACTGGACTCTGTTTCTCCCTTGCTGTGGTGGTTTCAGGGTCCCTCAGTGAAGATAACTCTGCAAGTCCTGTCACTGTATTTCGATCCTGAGTTTTGCTGGGAATCCACAGGAATTCCCATCCTCAGCTCTGTTTCTGTGTATCAGAATGAGTTGCTCCTGCTTTAGAGGGCTATGAGAGACAAAACTAATTTCCTCTATTTCATTGGGAACCAGTTTGGGGAATCAAATTCCTAGTTAACGTGGAGCATAATTAAGAAAAATCCATCAGAGTTAAATGAAGGATAATTTAAAATTTTTAAAAGGATGTTTTTCATTTGTAGAGAGCAAGTTTGGTGCTCTCAGGAAGCCCCAGACTGTGCACAGCTCCTGAGATACGCTTGCAAATATCAAACATTATTTTTAAGTAGTCAATCAATCAAAACTTACTAAGAGCCTGCTCTGTGCCAGGCACCACGCTGCCGAGATACCTGGAAACGTTTAAGTCATGGTTTCTTGCTTTAGGCCGAAAGGAAGAACTCAGTCGGTCAGTGAAATTCTTACAGTATGGATGTTTACCATCCTTATCTGCCTGAACACGTCCATCTCTTTCCTATTTTTCTTTTGACTTTTTATTTTGTATTGGGGTATAGCCAATTAACAAACTATGTTGTGATAGTTTCAGGTTCCCCTGAGATTCTTGCCACATGCGTCTCTTCACTTGCAGTAAATCTTAAGACACTTCTTCCCCTGAAAGGATCCAGGTCTGGACGCTCACTCTAGTTCAGGGAAAGGAGAGACGGTTTCTGACAGGGGCTGACCGGCTGAGCTAGTTGCCACCAATGCATTACTTCTCCTACTTTCCCATTTGACTAACAAACGACTGGGGTTCTGTGCCCTGTGCTGTTCTTCTTCTTCTTTTTTAATTGAAGGATAATTGTTTCCAGTGTTGTGTTCGTGTCCGGCATACATCAAAACATGAACCAGCCATAGATATACATATGTCCCCTTGCTCTTGAACCTTCCTCCCAACCCCCACCCCTCTGGGTTCTTACCAGCCTATTTGGGAATTACTGGGCTGCAGACATTGTCTAAAGGGAAAAGTGAAGAATTTTTATCTCAAGTCACTTGGGAAAGAATACGATTACTCTAAGCATTGAAGTTCCCTGGTGGCTTAGACGGTAAAGAATTTGCCTGCAATGTGGGAGACCCAGGTTTGATCCCTAGGTAGGGAAGATCTCCTAGAGAAGGAAATGGCAACCCACTCCAGTATGCTTGCCAGGAGAATCCCATGGACAGGAGCCTGGTGGGCTACAGTCTGTGGGGTTGCAGAGTCGGACCCAACTGAGCAACTTACACATATACACACACAAGCACTGAAAGCAGAAATATCTCTTTAAAAAAGTCAGCTCTTTGGAGAATCTCTGAAAAGCCCAACTATGTAACCAGAAGCCAACTCCATCCCTTCCCCAAATGTACAGGGTCCTTCTCAGAAAGGTGTGAATTCTAAGGGCCTAAATGCAATGCTTGAAGCTCAGTTGTCATGGAAACAAAACTAGGGCATAAATAGCTCATTCAGTCTCATACCATCTTTCTTACCAGGTCCTGCTGGGGGTGGGGGTGGGGCAGTATGCAGCAGACAGCCACAGAGCAGAAAGGACAGCAGTCTGTGATCAGAAACTCACATATCAGAAGGCTTCGCCCTCTCAATATTTTCCAGGAAACCCCAGCTTTCTCCTTCCTCAGTGGAAGAAGACAAGGAGAGCTACGAGGAAGTGAGATTTGGAGTTAATTTTATATTAACTCGATTAACAACATTCTTCTTTTCCTGTTTTCTCCCTTTCTCTACATCTACAGTACTTGATCAGGCTCATCCCCAAGAGGGTCATAGTGATCTCTCCTCTCAGATTCCAAAGAGTTGACAAACCAGTTCCTTAACAATCACCTCTGCCTGCACAGTCATCACTAGCTCCAAGGGACAGTCAACCTTCTGAACTGGGGAAACGACTTATGAAAAAAAGTGGAGGCATTCTCAGAGAGATGCCAAACTCAGCTGCTCCCATACACAGCACCTCGTTCAGACTTCCCGGGGATGTTACTGCCAGCATTTTTGTGTAGCTCGGTAGCTGATGACACATTGGTTTTACAGGTATAAGGGCTTAATCATCTTTGACCAGTTTTCAACACAGTGCCAGATCATAATGAGTGTATATGTTATTGTCTGCTCAGCCCCACCCCCTTCCTTTGAAAACTGTCTCTCCCCACCACTTTATCTTTTTGGACTTATTTCATCCTATTGCAATGCTCATAACTGATTGCTTGATTTGATAGGGTGCCTTTCCAAGTTGGGCTAAGTGGCTTCTTTTTGATTATTTAGCTTGGAACTACAGTGGCCAAAGGCTATACGGCATAAATCTTAGAAGATACTTATCAGGCTTCAGGCTTTCCACCATGTGGAAATAGGCAGTCTGCAGCAGGGAAAGGAAAAAGATAACTCCAGAAACAAGGGAAAAGGTAGAGAGAGAATCCCCACCATGTTAGGTCCCTGGCTCCAGCGGGTCCTGGGGTCTGCTATATCCCTGCCTTTTTTGTGGCTTAGTTGCTCTGGGAGAAAAGCCAGGATCCTTGAAGTACATTTTCTTTCTTTTTTTTAATTGTATGAACTGAGTTTCTGTCACTTGCAGCCAAAGGATTCTGGCTCTTCTCTGGCACATAGAACGTATTTGTAAATGTCAGCTGAACAACAAATGAGTAGTTTCTCAGTGTCCAAATTAAGAATTATCATGAGGATGGAAGATGTTTGGAAAGGCAACTTGGTTTTCCCTCATTCTGGGGGCAAATTCATAGGCATCCAGTCAAGGAGAAAGTGCTCTTTTTTTAAGCCCTCTTGAAAGAAGATTTTATAACTTCCCTAGGTTACTTAACAAAGGAGCTGAGAGGAACATGGACAGCCATGACAACTTGAATTTCTCCTTCTTAAAAGTCTCCTGCCTTCATGATTTTCCACTTCTTATTCTAAAAATGTTATTTTTAATCTTCGAATCTTTCAATTTTCATATCATATAAAATCTATTTGCATTTTCCAATTTTTTTTATTATTAAGATTATATGTTGCTTGCTGATTACTTTTCTTAAAAATTACAGAAGCTCATCATTAAGGAGTATACAATACATATTCTTTTATCCAGCAAAGATTTACTGAGAGCCTTGTACATGGCAGGCACTAAGTTAAGATCAGTGATACAGAAACATTACAGCTAGTTCCTGAGAGAAAATGAACCACTTAAAACCTGCTCTAAATCTGACATGGAATTTGATCTGTCTGAAATGGAAATAATTACAGCTCCTGTCATTTTCTTCATTGATTCATTCACTGTTCAGTCATTCAACAAATATTTTTAAGTTTCTATTTTAGAGGTATTGTTCTGGCTCTGGGTTTACGGAGTTGGTTGAACCAGGTCTCTGCTTTCTGGTGGGAGAAGACAGAAAAAAAAGCAAGTTTTATCAATTAACTAATCATTTTAGACAGTATTGGATAGTGATAATTGCTGTGATTTAAAAAACCAGAATAAAGAATTAAATGTCCTGGATTGTAGGCAGGCTATTATAGATGAGATAATCAAGAAGGTTTTCTCTGGAAAGGTGACATTTAAATAGAGTTTTGCAAAAGGTTGAGCCATACAAAAATATGATCTGTTGGCAACCCTGCCAGATGGCCTGAGGAAATAGTCTCTGGATATTCCTTCTGGTAAAGAAAAAAAAAAAAATTTTAAAAACCCAGAATTTTACCCTTCTGACCTAGTTCCTGTTTCACAATAGTTTTTATGGCTCCTTTCCTGATAACTCAGTTGGTAAAGAATCCACCTGCAATGCAGGAGACCCTGGTTCAATTCCTAGATCGGGAAGATCCCCTGGTGAAGGGATAGGCTACCCACTTCAGTATTCTTGGGCTTCCCCAGTGGCTCAGCTGTTAAAGAATCTGCCTGCAATGCAGGAGACCTGGGTTTGATCCCTGGGTTGGGAAGATCCCCTGGAGAAGGGAATGGCAACCCACTCCAGTATTCTGGCCTGGAGAATTCCATGCACTGTATAGTCCATGGGGTCACAAAGAGTTGGACACAACTGAACAACTTTCACTTTCACACCTTTACCAGCATCTGTAATTTCCAGATAAGGAGCCCAGAATTAGTCTCCCGTGAGGGTTTGTCAACATTACATCTCATGGCTTCCGCAGCTTATATTTGTACCTTTAGATGCCAGCATGATAATAAAACCTACCATGTAGCTTTCCCTCATTTCAGGAAGAGCCTAAGTTGCCAGACACAGACAAGTTCTGATCTTTCAGAGGAAAAAAGTGGCTTTGGGGAGCACTAAATGAGCACCCAGTGCCATGGTTCAGAAACCTTGGTTTCTCCATCTATAATTCTGGAGTGGTTGCAATAGATAAAATATTACCTTCATAATTTAAACTCATAGGAAAGAAACTATAGTCCAAATCCTTACACAAAGAAGTCTCCCACATGTCCAGTGTCCTTTGGTTGCATTAGAACGTACTGACTGATTATTACTAGAGTTGGAGCTATCACATGAGCATTGAGAACCTTGATTATGAGGATTTACTTTTGCTTCTGAAACCATGTAATTCACACACCTGATCTCAGGACTTAATGAAGCTCAGGTTCTTGATGTCTCATCGCAGAAAGAATTCAGTGAGAGACAAAGAGATAGGTAAGAAGTGGATTTATTCAGAGAGAAACAACACTCCATAGACAGAATGTGGGCCAGCTGAAAAGGCAAGAGCAGGGTAAGGGGTTGTCAGTTTTTATAAGGGTGGGTAATTTCACAGGGTAATGAGTGGGAGGAGTATTCCAGCTATGGGCTTCATAAACATACATGCAATGAATGAATAGGTGATGGATGGGTCACTCTTGGCACTGCCAGGGGTATTCTCAGGGCTCAGGCGTGAGTTTGCAGCACTGAGGAGGACCAGTAACCAGACCCAAAGCAGACAGTCTAAGGTTCATAGGCACTAGAGGTGGGAGCCAAACTGTGAAGCCAAGTGGGTTAGGGAGGAGGGGAGTTGATGTGTGAGGGGCTCTGAAAGCAGGCAGAGAGCAGGATGCTGGAGGAGGGCCTTGAGCTGGGGGAGCAGGTGCCATTCATTTCTCTTTGTAGTCCTGGGCTTCTGGTGTGGGCATGCTGAGGACTGGGAGCAGAGCCCGCCTGGAGTGGGCCCAGAGGATTCAGATAACACTAAGAGGTATGTTTTTAAAAATGCTAGCAATGAGATTCCTAACCATAACAATATTTTACAAAATTTCTTGTCTTAAAAGCAAATCACGGAGGGCTTCCCTAGTATCTCAGTGGCAAAGAATCTGCCTGCCTATGCAGGAGATACAGGTTTGATCCCTGATCCAGGAAGATCCCACATGCTGTGGAGCAACTGAGACCGTGCACCAGAACTATTGAGCCTGTGCTCTAGAGCCTGTGAGCCACAACTACTGAGCCCATGTGTTGCAACTCCTGAAGCCAGTGTGCCCCAGAGTCTGTGCTCCACAGCAAGAAAAACCACGGCAGTGAGAAGCCTGTACACCGCAACTAGAATAGCCTCCTCTTGCCACTAGAGAAAAAGCCCTCACAGCAATGAACATCCAGCACAGCCAAAAATAAATAACTTTTTTCTTTTTTAAAAAAAGCAACTCACAGAAACAAAGCAGTCGAATGTTTAGGTGCTCATGGGCTTGGCTCCAAACATGCTTCAGACTCTCCCACATTAAAGAGACCTTCTCTTCATACCCTCCGCTCATCCTCATTACCAAACTGCTTTCTTTAACTCACTGCAATGCAGTTTAACAACTAATACATGAACTAAAGTTATCCCCAACATCTTAATCATGGACTCTTTAACTCACTGCAATCCAGTTTAACCACCAATGCATGAACTAAGGTTATCCCCAACATCTTAATTATGGACTCTGGTGACCTTTTCATTCCTTTCCTGCTTGACTTCCCTATGACATTCAGAACTATTGATAACCTTCTATTCCCTAAAACTAGGAAACCCCCTCTGCCCTCCTCTCCTAGTATCCTGTGTGGACTTTTATCAAAGCACTTCTAACATTTCATTGTGATTATCTGTCAACCTACCTCTATTGCCCAATTAGATCACAAACTTCTCAGGAGCAGAAAACAATGGTATTCATTCTTGGATCTATAGCACCCAACACAATACCTGTTGCTTAGTAAGTTTTCACAGAATGTTCATTGAATTAAAGGAAAGCAAATGACACAGGTCAATGGAACAGAGAGCCCAGAAAAAAAGTCCATGCATGCACAGTCAATTGATTTAAAACAAAGGAACCAAGAATACACAATGCCAAGAGGACAGTTTCTTTGAGAAATGGTACTGAGAAAATCGGTAGCCACATGCAAAAAAATGAACCTGGATCACAATCTTACACCATAACAAACATTAACTCAACATGGACTAAAGACTTGAATGTAAGGCCTTTAGGCCTTTATGGTTTTAACCATAAAATTCCCAGAAGAAAACACAGGTAATGAGCTCCTTGACACCAGTCTTGGTGATGATTTTTTGAATCTGACATCCAGCAAAAGCAAAAGTAACAAAAGTAAAAATAAACAAGTGGGACTAAATCAAACTAAAAAGCTTCTGCACAGCAAAAGAAACCATCAACAAAATGAAAAGGCAACCTACTGAATGGAAGGAAATAATTGCAAATAATACATTAGGTAAAGATCCAATATCCAAAATAACTTTTAAAAAGCTCATACAACTCAATAGAAAAAAAAAAACCCTACAAACAATCCAATTTAAAAATTTAAAAATTAAATTTAAAAATGTAAAAATCTTCACCAGAAGATTTTACAGATGGCTAACAGGTATATGAAAAGATGCTCAACATCATTAATTATCAGGGAAATGCAAATTGAAACCACAATAAAATATCACCTGACACCTGTCAGAATGGCTATTGTCAGAAAAACAAGAGGGCTTCCCTGATGGCTAAGTGGTAAAGAATCCACCTGCCAATAAAGGGAGATACAGGTTCAATCCCTGGTCCGGGAGGATCCCACATGCCACAAAGCAACTACGCCCATGCACCACAACTACTGAGCCGGAAGTCAAAACTACTGAGCCCAGGAGTCACAACTACTGAGCCCACGTGCCCTAGAGCCTGTGCTCCAAAACAAGAGAAGCTGCTGCAATGAGCAGCCTGAGTGCTGCAACTAGAGAAAAGACGGCACAGCAGTGAAGATCCACACAATAAATAAATAAAGATTTAAAAATAAGCGAGAAGTAACAAATGCTTGCAAAGATGTGGACAAAAGGGTACTCCTGTACACTGTTAGTAGAAATGGAGTTTCCTTAAAAAACTGAAAATAGAACTACTCTATGATCCAGCAATTCCACTTCTGGGTATTTATTGGAAGAAAATAAAAACACTAACTTGAAAAGATATCCGCACAGCCATGTTCATTGCAGCATTATTTACAATAGCCAAGATATGGAAACAACCTAAATGTCCACCAGTAGATGAATGGATAAAGAAGTCACACATACACACACAATGGAACATTATTCAGCCATAAAAAGAACAAAGCCTCGCCATTTGCAACAACATAAATGGCCCACAAGGGAATTATGCTAAGCGTAATAAATCAGAAACACAAACCATATGATTTTTTTATGTGAAATCTGAAACAAAACAAAACTGAAGCTCACAGGTACAGAGAACAGATTGATGGTTATGAGAGGCAAGGCGTGATGGGGAGTAGAAGAAATGGATGATTATTTTTTTTAACCTTAACTAAACTGGATTCAAAAAAATTTAAATGACCATACCTATGAACTGGTTACAAACTCATTCACTTGTGTTATCTTCATAAACAGTGATGGCTGCTAGAACCAACAAGATCAAAAAGAAATATTTTAGATCAATGGAAAAATTTCTCCTGTCCTTTGTGCATCTCTATAAGCCCAGAACCCCTCACTTCTTTTCTTCTTTCATTTCTTCATCCCTTCCTCTCTTTTTCCTTTTTCTTTAAATCTAAGGGGAAAGACTCCCATTTTATTTTATGCAAAATTCTTTAAGCAGTAAAGTCTTAGTAATATAAAATGCTCAAAATGGTACACAGTTACTTTTATGAGTTTTATTTATATTTTATGATAATTTACATATTATTTTTTCTTTTTCTTTTGTATTGGAGTATAGCTGATTAACAATGTTGTGACAGTTCCAGGTTCAACCATACATATACATGTATCCATTCTCCTCCAAACTCCTCTTCCGTCCAGGCTGCCGCATAGTACTGAGCAGCGTTCCCTGAGCTATACAGTAGGTCCTTGTTGGTTATCCATTTTAAATTTAGCAGTGTGTACATGTCTATCTCAAACTCCCTAACTACCATTACCCTGCAACTGGTAACCGTGAGTTTGTTCTCTAGGTCTATGAGTCTCTTTCTGCTTTATAAGTTCATTTGTATCATTTCTTTTTTAGATTCTGCATATAAGGAATGTCATATGATACTTCTATTCTGACTTACTTCCCTCAGTATGAAAATCTCTAGGTTCACCCCTGTTGCTGTCAATGACATTTACTTTACATACTATTACATTTAAATAATCTAGGAATAGTCCTGGTGAATCTTCATTTCAGAATGGAACCCAAAGACTGAAGAGTGACCCCAGCTCTTCTCTGTCACCAAAGATCCTCTGGTCCCCCCAAAACTCATGGGACAGCCCATACCTAGCTACCAGATTCTCAAACCTTGGGAATAAGATTTAAAACCCAATATTCCACTGAGTGAAGAAAATTATCTTTCTTTCTTGAGTCGGAAAAAAATATTTTTACATTTCTTATAACTGAAAGGTCCCTGCTGAAATAGAAGTTTCTTTTCTTTTCTTTGGTTCTCAGCCAAGTCAGAGAAGACAAGGTAGAACTTCACAAAGGGCTTCAAAACACAGCATTGTCGATTCCCACTGGATCCTAGACCTAAAGGTTTAATCATAGTAACAAGACTTTAAAGATCAGGCTTTAATATTAATAAGATTATTTTGCCACACAGATTTCTTTAGTTCTGCCTTGTCATGGATATGAGAAGAAATTACTGCTACGCCAAAAAGTAGATAAAATAAAAAATAATAAAAAATAAATAATTAAAGCAAAGCAAACAAATGGAAGAAAGTCCTAGGCTAACTTATTGCCCGTGGGGGCAACAAAGCCTATCCCCAGAACTGGACTCTATTTCTCTTCTACTTTTCAAGAGTTTCTCAATACTGAAACTGATGCCCTCTTTTTTAGTTAACATAAAAACTTCACAACTCCCTTGAAAGTCACTAATATGCAAAAGAGAATAGTTTTGAGCTAGAGTCTAGTTTCTGTACATCCTCACCAGCTAAAATGACTTTGTTCAGATTTGCTTTCATTATGTTCTATTTTAACACAAGAATATTTAAATATGTATGTATGCAAAATATTAAAATATTATGTGCACTTTCTTACTCCTCCCCCATAGATCATGATATGCTCTTATGGGAATCCTTTGGGCTTCCTCTAGTTTTGCTCTGGCCAGACTCCCTTCCACGGGCAGCCCTTTGAACCTGTGACGGGCTTTCCCACAGACAACCAGACTTCCAAGATGTGAGCCCTTCCTCCTTCATACATCCCCCTCCACTTCCCTGGTCGCTGCTGCTCTCCTCCACTTCGGGCTCTGACTCCCGACCAGAACACCTGGGCTGACTGCCGGAAGACTTGTCCACTGACCCTGCCACACCCGTGGGTCTAGTCTACCTTCCTGCCTTCTACCATTCCCCTTCCTCGCCTTGTCTGTCCTGGCAGGCAAGCTTCATGCCAGAGCTCAGCTCCTATGGCCCCACCCCGGCTTCCCATTCCAAAGACATGACCCATGCTAATGACCCTGAACATCTAGCAGGTTGAGAGAACAGAGGCTTGTGCCTGGAGCAAGCACGTGGCATTCCTCAGCCAGGAAAACCCAAGATGGGGCTTGGCATGGCTTGGTTTGCAGCCAGTTTCATCCCTCAGAAGGCAGAGGATCCCACCGAGGAATTGCTACTTTGGACTTAACTCTAACAAGGTTGAGGTGATTGACTGCTAGGAAATCTTAGGTATATTGTGTTGGACGAGAAGTGGGCACCCTTTCCAGCAACATGGATGGAACTAGATTATCATATTAAATGAAGTAAGTCAGGCAGAGACAAATATATCATTCATAAGTGGAATCTAAAACAATGATAGACATTAACTTATTTTCAAAACAGAAACAGATTTATAGACATAGAAAACAAACCTATGGTTACCAGAGGGAAGGCAGGGGAGGGGATAAATCAGGAGTATGGGATTAAGATACACACTACGTTAAAAAGGGGGACAACAAGGTCCTACTATCTAGCACAATAATAACCTATAGTGAAAAAAAAAGTGGAAAAGTGTATATATAACTGAATCACTTTGCTGGACACCTGAAACTAACCAAATAGTGTAAATCAACTATACATCAATGTAAATAAACAAGTAAATAATAGGACTAAGGAGAACATGGTCATTTCATCAAATATTTCAAGGATTTTATGCAAGAGACTAGTCCCATGCAGGCAGTGCCATTTAAAAAAAAAAGCAGCAGATGCACTTGTTACAACAGAATGAGCAGTTTTGCAGAGGTGCCCAGGCAAGGACTGTTTCTTGACAAGACAGCACTGTGTGGAACATTGCGACTCCTGTTTAATGGAAGAACACTGGTGAACTTGAACGTAAAGAGAGAGGAAAAGTAAGTGACAAGTGCTTTGAAAACCTTAAAATGCTCCATAAGCATGAGACATCAGTTACTATTTGCCAGAACTAGCATTTCAGTTGGAGAAGGCAATGGCACCCCACTCCAGTACTTTTGCCTGGAAAATCCCATGGATGGAGGAGCCTGGTAGGCTGCAGTCCATGGGGTCCCTAGAGTTGGACACAACTGAGCGACTTCACTTTCACTTTTCACTTTCATGCGTTGGAGAAGGAAATGGCAACCCACTCCAGTGTTCTTGCCTGGAGAATCCCAGGGACGGGGGAGCCTGGTGGGCTGCCGTCTATGGGGTCGCACAGAGTCGGACACGACTGAAGCAACTTAGCAGCAGCAGCATTTCAGTAGCAAAATTTCCAAATGCCAGAGATAAAATTTATCTTTGACCTGGATGTTTGCCTGAACTTTGTGGTATTCAAGGACTCTGTTGTCTTGTTTGTCAGGAAGACAATTAATGATGTTGATAGGTTTATTAGGTTTCCAATTCTAAAGCTAGAAAGCCCCCTAGCAACTTTGGCAGAGCTTTTTGCTGTTGTTCATTTCCTCTTGTTTTTGAGTCAATGAAACCATTTCTGTGGTGTAAAATTCAAAGAGTAAAGAAAAATGGAAACTCCCCTCTCGCTAATGTCTTTTCTCTAGCCATTCAGTTCCACTCCTAAGAGCCAACTAATGGGAACCAGTATCTCTCTTGCTGTTTAGACACATCTTGTTCTTCACACAAGTTTCTCCATGTGAGAATCTGGGTTGTAAGGGTTTCCTGACTCTAGCCATATGACGTCCCATAGTATAGTCACTGAGACACAGGACTGAGCAGAGGCCAATCCCAAGAAGTTTAGGAACAAGTCTTCCTCAAAACTGCAAACATTTATCAATGCCTAATTTTACTTGCACTCCACTGGCCAGGCAGGTAGTTAAATGTCTTGCCAAAGACCCTGCAAAGAATGCCAGATAACATCCTGTGTGGGTGGATATGGCTATCTCTCCTCTGACCAACTTTCCTGGCACTGACACACAATTGCATCTTTGTTCCTACCCAGAGAGCTGGACGGTTGGTGCTAGGAGAGCACTGTTTTTGCAATCACCAGGGTGCAGTTAGAGAGTTACTCACACTTGTTTCCATACTGGCCTGTACACATGCTCTTTGTGTATACGGTTGTTATTTATCCAACGGAAATGATAAGTTACGCAAAGGCAGGGTCCTAGTACCTAAACCTTTCGTATCCTCAGAGCCCCAAATACGAGGATCTCACCTCCAATTTTTTTCATTTTGCTTAGCAACTGAGAAATGGACTTTTCTTCTAGATCTTTAGAATGTGAGTGGTTCCTATGGGGATACGGGGGGAGCAGGAGACACTGTCCTCATCCTCATGAAGTGGCACATTTTTCTAGAGAGACAAGAGTTACACATACGAAACGGGCAGAGCTGACTAAGGTGCTAAATTGAGGTGGGTTTGAGGGGGACATGGCTGAAACAGGATTGACCGTCTTAGTTTTCTCTAGAGATTACGTGTGTCTATTTCTAGACATTCTAATTTAATCTTGATTCTTAAGACTACAGTTCATAGATTGACTAACAGAAACAAGTCTGTGCTTCCTCCTCTTCTGGGAAATCTGTATCCTATTGGGCATGGGCGTCCTCATCCTCAGACTCTCCCAACCTGGGAACTACACCCACGCAGGATACTCCAACAGGGCTTCCTTAGAGATAAGGCCATTCTGCCAAACACAGTTTCACATCTACTCTTTGGAGTTACGTGATTCTTGGGCATTTTTAGGAAGATGGGCAGCTCCGGTGTTAATATCGCAGGGCCCAGGTGCCAACAGGCCCCTGACTGGCCTCCCATTAACTTTGACAGTCAGGGGCCAGGGAAAAGACGAGTGACCCTGAGGAGGGTACAAGACAGTAAAGGCCTGTGGGATTTCCCAAAGTTAAACTGGGGACTGGAGACGACAATGGCTTTGGGTTACATACTTGATTTTTTGTACAGATTCTCCTAAATATAGCATTTCTCTCCAATCCTGGCAGTAAGGCAACAACTATGCTGATTGATTGGTTTTTAAGTTCCCTGTTGGGGTGAAAGAAGATAAAAGAGTAGGAGTAAGCCTGAATGTTTGTGGATTTTTATTTAACAAGAGTCATTTATTTTAAAAACAGAAAAATCAGGCTTTAGCCTTGAAACAAACAAATCTAGCCAAGATTATCCATGTTAAAAAATTAATCCAAACAGTACATGACTTTGAATCAGGAATAACATTATGACTAGATTTTTACCATGAAGAAATTATCCTGGTCAATTTATGAGAGGTTTGTGGATGAAGCCTAGGAACATGCAGTAGATAAAAGCATAACTGACAAGTCCAAATTATTACCTCCAAGGATTCAATTAGGTAAGGAAGAGATTGCACCAAGGAAGATGGTAGACTCAACCATTTAACCCCCGTGGTACAAAGAGAAGCATGTTTAAGATAAGTTCTTATAAACATCATCACCAGTAGAAAAAAACAGGCTATACCCATATAGATCTATTTGTGAGTTTAAATTGAAATCATTGCCTTGGGTAGGTTGTATGGAGAAGCAGTCAAGGGTTGGACTTCCCAATCTAGGACAATCTGCCCTCAGTGCCATGACAGGTATAGTTACAGAGTAAAGTTTGAAGGAAACTCACCAGCTGGCTAATTGTTCAACAAAGCTGCTGATGGGACAACACGAGTGGGCTCAGGCCCACCTTGGGTCAAGGCTTGGACCTCAGATTCTGAGAAATGATTTCATAGTAACCAATTAGCTATTTCATAGCAAATAAGCTAACAAGCATTCATATAGAAAAATGAGAGTTCAAAGGGAACTTGAGTTCTTATGCCAACTCATCAACCCATCCTCTTCTCACCAGGACACTATTTGAGAAACCAAGTTAAGGTTGGTAAACAGATGATGTGAGGAAAGAGAGTAAAAGATGTTCAAATAGAGGTAAAAGATGTTCAAAAAGTTAACATCTCCAAACTTTGAAAACTTGTTGTTGCTTTCTCTCTAATCTCTCCCAAGGGACCAGATTTCTCAGGTAGATGAGTGAAAGCATCTTAGCAGTCCTTTTCCTGGAAGGCTGAAGATGCAAGGGTACATACACCCTGTACATTACTGGTTCTCAAAGCATGGTCTTGGGACCCTTGGAGTCTCTAAAATCCTTTTGGGGGATTTCTTTGAGGTCAAAATTATTTTCATAATGACACTGCGATGTTACTTGCCTTTCTTTTCTTGTCTCCCAGCAGTACAGTGGAGTTTTCCAGAGGCTGCATGACCTGTGACAATGTTATCACTCTGACAGAAGTTGGAAGGTGTACTTGTGTACTGTTGTGTTTTAAAATTTCTCCATCTTAACTTATAACACAATAACTGTCAATGAATATAACCCACTCAACATTTAGGAGTGCAAAATGTTCCTAAGATCAAAAATTTTAAGAACCACGATATAGGCCATCATTGTCAGTCACCATGCTAGAATGCTAACGAAATACCATCATGGTATTCTTTTCAATGAGATTTGGGGAACACCCAAGTATTCTAGGTGAAGACTTCTTAAAGAGATTTAGGCAGTATTCTATCTAAGTAGATAATATTCAGATTACCTCAAAAGCTCTAAATAACTGTGCTGTGGGCATGCACCCTCCTCTAACATACAGGTATGTGTGCCCAGATCTTTTTACCGGATATGTTAATTTGCAAAGAAAAAAGATAAGGGAACATTTTCATCTATCCTTTGACAACTATCTGAAATGGGATCACAATTCATGCATACAGCCTTCATTTGAAAGGAAATGCATTCTATTTTTGGAATTCTTGAACTCTAAATGAACTGAAACCAAGAATCCATAGCCTACCAGGAATACAGGGTAATCAAGCAAGCTTTTCCGGCTTGGGGGTTTGTGTGAGTGTCTCTGTGCATGCACGCATGTGCAAGAAATGAGGTCAGTTTGGTCACCAGGCCATCTGTTAGAGACTTCTGAATTACATTCTTCAAACACAGCACAGAGGTTCATTCCCACAGGTTGGCTCAGTGCCCCTTTAGACAGGATCTTGGGATTCCATAAGGCCACTGCCTCCTAAGCAATGGAAGGGATCTTTTTTTACATGAGCCTTCCTGAAGCTGGACATGGAGCATATGTGCCCACAAATATAATATTACAAGCCTAGAATTTTCATTTATCTCACATACACGGACTGTGACAGAGCTGGATATACATCCCAAACCAAAGTAACCAAAATACAGAATAGAAGCATTTGATTTGAATTTGACTGAACACGGATGAGATGAACACCTAGTACATTCCAGACACTAATGGAGGTTACATGAGGAAGGCAAGACAAATACTTTTTCTGTCCTCAAGAGTAAAAGTGAAAAAAGTAAAAGTGTTAGTCACTCACCTATGTCCAACTCTTTGTGATTCCATGGACTGGGCCTACTAGGCTCCTCTATCCATGGAATTTCTCTAGGTAAGAATACTGAGTGGGTAGCCATTCCCTTTTCCAGGGGATCTTCCTGACCTAGGGATCGAACACTGGTCTCCCACATTGCAGGCACATTCTTTATCACCTGAGCCACCAGGGAAGCCCTGGGTAGCCATGAGCCTAACGTGATATGAACACACAAACTTTACCTACCACTTACTAGTCACTGCAATCCAGTAACCTCTGTCATCTGAGTTAACTAACTGAGATAAGGACAGAAGGGCGACCACCATTTCTCTCTTTTATTCTTACTATGCTGACCTCCTGGAACCATCTCTGGCCCTTGTCCTGAAAGAAATGATTTTCACAGAAAACTCATGTCTTAGAAACAAAACTGTTGTCTATTATAGAGACTCTTTAGCAAAAGAAAATGAATGACACTCAAAATGTTCCATTTTAATCACCACGTTTATAATCATGTCCATTAAACTATTTTATCTTTGGGAGAAATGAGAAGATAATGGTAAAAGCTAGAATTTTAACAGTGGTTAGGAAGGTAAAATTGAGTCACCTTCTTCATACTGAGAGGTAGTGATGTGAAGGCACCAGTGTCAGAAACTTGCTTGGTGAGGTGGCTTTCTCTCAGCATCTGGAAGGCAATGCATTCCCACCACTCACTGATTCACTGCTTTGCTCACTGGTTCTTTTCTGGGCAAGGAAGAGAGTTCTGTCTCCCGCAGGGTTTCATAGGCATCTGACAGCAGTTCATGGAAGACAGCTGTCCTGGGGCCCAGAATGGGCAGTCTGTAGTGAACATTCTCTGGAGAACAGAGCAAGAAGGAAGGAGAAGGGCTCCTTAGATTCTATTTTTAAAATACACTCAAAATAACCAGTGTCACCAAAGACTTCTCAACCTTATAAAATAGCTTCAAGATTCACATGAAAATCCTCTCTAACAGAACCATCTTACCCCACCACACATGGGCTTTTACATATCTTGGTCAAAGAGGCCAGAAAACAGTGTTTAGAAACAAAACTCAAATATTCAGAGAGACTGCCAATTAAATTATAAATGAAGATAACGTGAGACTGGAACTGTAATGAGTTAAAGGGAAAAGAGGATACAATCCTCAAAAGACTTTTCAGAGACACGTGTGGTTCTGCTCTTCAAACAAACAAATGGGATCTTACGAAAGCCTACAGCAGGGCAAACGCACTTGTATTTCAAAAGGAACCTTCATTTTACGAAATAATTTATTTTAGGGCTCCTTAGAACTCTTACCATCCTGACCTCTTCTTTGGTTATCAGTTTATTTACAGATGGTTGGTTTATTCAACATTTTCGTGACTACTCATTGTGAAGGAGGGTACATCAGTGCCTAAAATAGCATATTCTCATCAGAAGTCACTGAATGACTAAGGGAGCTGGTGTCCTGAACTCTCTGGAAAAGCTCCCTGGTCCAGGTGAATGAGAGCTAAGAGATGTCAGAAGATCACAAACCAGTTCAGTGTCATCACTGTGATGAAGAGGAAACCGAGGTACAGGGTCATGATGAACTAAGGATCAGAAGCCAGGTCTCCTTAATCCTAACCCTTCGTGTCACAGCTTAGCCCCGGTGGAGTGGTAGACCAGGCCAGGTGGTAGACTTAAGTCAGGTGGTTAGCAGCTGTACCAATGTTTATGGACAAGAGCTTGTGAGTGTTATGGAACTCTGGACTCAAGGCCAAAGTCAAGATGAAGAAACCCCATCACTTAATAGAGATAGGCTCTTTCCATTTACTTAGTTCTCACTAGTAATTATTGAGGATCTACGAAATTTAGCTGAATCCAGAAAACACTAGGGATTACTGTCGTGATCAACAAAATGAGCTGGGCAGTTATTGGCAGTGATGTTTGCTGGGATGACTCAGGCATTTGGTATTTTGCAGCATGTCCACAGGCTATGCAACACAGGGACACGTCTAAGCTGTATAAGCCAGTGGGGCTGGGGCAGTGTCAGCAGCTTTTCTGGGTCAATCAAAAGTGAAGGCTGCTGGTACTGAGTGTCTGGCTCTCCGGGATGGGAGTGGTTTTAAAAGTGGGAACACAGAGACCCAGAGAGTTTTAACAAGATAGGTAAACCTGTCTAGCAAGGCTAGGATCTAAACCCAGGTCTCTCTGTTCCTAGGTACCTTTTTTTTAACCTCAGAAAGCATACACAAGAGCAAAGCTCAGTTCAGAAGGGTCGCAACGGGAATCAGCTATCAATCTATCAAGCCTCAGCTCTAAAAGCACTTCCTGAAGTCCTACCTCCAAGACTGCGGTTCTTGGATGAACACTGTGGGCAAGAACCATGTCTATCGAGAAGTTAATGTGATCTACATTCATCGAGTCTAGCTCTTATATTGGTAGTTGAAAATATATCCCCAGGGTTAATAAATTCATGAGAAGCATCTTATCACATTGTGCTGTAAAATCAGAAAATAAACATTTTTGCTTAGGGAAGGGCATGTAATTACGTGTGAGTGTGTGTGTACACATAGGTTTCATCTTTTGTGAGGCAGACCTGAAAAAAATCCAGGCTTTAGGGAAACTCAGAATGAATGTGCAGCTGATGAGAGAACCCTGAAACCAGCCTCACATGGGTTTATTCGCCCAGCATTCCCTAGGCTTCAAGAGAATGAGGTGGTTGCAGGCAGATGGGGGAACTTTCATGAAGGATGCACTTAACTCTTGGATCTTCAGTCCACTTTGGCTAAATGACAGGCAGAAGAGAAGCCAATATTTCTGTATACTTAAGAAGGGATTGGAGATCCACTAGAGTGGAAATTTCCTAACCTCAGCTGTCCCCTTAGTCTCTGATCCTCCCTTTTGACACTCCTTCAAGATACCCCTTCTGTCCTTAAATTTCCTTTCTGATGTCTTCTCAGTTCAATTCTGGCTCTAACTCCCCTGCAACCTCCCAGGACAGAGCTTAGACTTTCCCATCAGAATGAAGTAAAGAAAGTGCTCTTGATTTTCCTTACTGTGTGTATCAAAAGAAAAACTGAAAGCGGCTTCAGTTAATCTGGGAGCAGATGAAAATACGGACATAAAGTGACCGCCTCTGCTGCATCAAACCCTTAAATTACATCAGTCCAAAGAATGGGCCACCCCTCCTTCACCAGCCCTGCACTGGTTTCTCTAAAAGATAAGATTTATGCTGAAGCCAGAGATAGAGTTGCTATCCTTTTATTCTATTACCAGTGAATGAATATACGAATAGCACTGGGCAGCTGCCAGGAGAAGGCAGGTGTTCCAAGGAGCCTGTGGGAGGGAGGGTTCAGGGCTTGGGAAGGCCATTCCAGCGGAGTGGGGACATACATGCTTTCTCCCCTTCATTGGGGCTATTAGGACTGTCTGAGAAGGGAATTATCTATAGACATTCTTCAGCAAGTGGATTATGGGGCTCTTTAAAAGGGGCAGAGCAATGTGGCATGGAGAGGACCTGGGAAGGAACACACCACGGATAAGGCCAAGTGAGGGCTGAAGAGGGGACAGGGAGGGCTGGAGTGAAGGGAGGGCTGTGGACCCACCGAAGCAGGTCAATAAGCAGAATGTGAAAGAGAAGGGATGCAGAGTGGGAATTTGTTCAAAAAATTCAGAAATTATCTTAGGCAGTAAACTTTTCATTCTGTTACCATGACGGTGGTATGTTTCCCCTACAAGTACTCCAAAAGAAGGCAAACCTGTTAGGATGTCATCACAAGAACGTTTGGGTACAGTCTGGGCTTTTGGTGGATGGAGACTCATCATTCTGATGGGAAGAAGCAAGAATACACATTAGTGATTTGGCTAGGGCTTGACAGAAAGGAATGTGTCTTTATAAATTTTAAAACACAGATGGGCTCTTGAACCCAGCACCTGCTATCTTGGTGTTCAGGTTACTTGGCTGCAGTGTGAGATGACTGGTCAAAGACCACTACTTCAGAAGCTCTTTTTACTTAAGTGATATTTTTATGGATTTTGATAAAAGCTGCATTTAAAAAAGTATTTTATTTCACTGTCAGAACATGTACAGTCTGAAAATAGAAGGGATTAAGGAGAGAATCCTCCAGTTCTCAAGAAAAACGTAACACTTACAATCTACCTTTCAAGTGCAAAATTGAGCAAATTTTTATCACAGTCTTCCAATTTTGGAGAAAATGTCTTGACCACTGTCTTTTTTTCCCCGGAAGCTAAGATTGGAAGTGACTCTCAACCAAAAAGTGCTCAATTGCTTAGTCATGTCCAACTCTTTGAAACCCCATGGATGGTAGACACCAGGCTCCTCTGTCCATGGAATTTTCCAGGCAGAATACTGGAGTGGGTTCCCATTTGCTTCTCCAGGTGATCTTCCTGACCCATGGATCGAACCCATGTCTCTGGCATCTCCTGCATTAGGAGGCAGATTCTTTACCCACTGACCCATCAGGGAAGCCCCAAACTGTTTCTACATTATTTTAAGTTGTTTTATTTCTAAAGATTGACCAATCTATAAATTTGGATGGGCAAGCTACATCTCTACATTCATTTCTTGGTATCTATTTCAACAAAGATTTTCCAAGATTATTTTAACTTTGCTACTAAAAGTATGGCCAATCCAGCCAGTTAATTTTATTAAATTGCCATTGGAGGATTCACTGGGACTAAGAAAAGGAAAAATACCTTTAACTGCCCATTTTTGGCAAACAAGAAGGTGGTATTTGTAAGACAATAGTTTAAGAACTGCCTACACTATAATACAGCAAATATATATCTATCTGCTCATACTTATTTCCTCTGTCTCTTCCTTTCTCCCTTTCCTTTTTCCTTCATTCCTTCCAATCAACAAACATCACTTAATTCCCACAATGACTATAATTAAAGTCTCTTAAAAAGTATTTCAATGAAGACAATTCCATCAGCCTATATGCATACTGATACTTAGAGACTGTGAGGAGAGAAATTATAAGCTACAAACAGAACCAGGATCTTACTTTATAGTCACACAAGCTAAATCTGAAACAGAGTAGGATGTTTTCCTTCATTTTACTAGAAAATAAAAACTAAAAGAGACCAATCTAATAATACTGGGATCGACATGATTTTAGGATTGGCTCAGCCATCACTCTAAGCTTTAAAGGAAGAAGAGCTTGATTTTTTAAAAAATTAATGACTCAGGATTTGAGACTTTCTTTAAAGTACCAAATATACAAGATAAATAAATTGGGTCAAAGCTTTTCAAAAGTCTCTTTCATAGAAGAATGAACTTTAGCTCAGAAATTCCTGAGTTTAAGTAGTTCAATTTTCCATTTAAAGTCTGTAAAGAATATCTATGAGAGTTTCATTTACTGTGATCTAAGAGCATTTATAAGTACAGAGTTGGTGTGGGTAATGTTCGTGCTGGAGCTAGTCCCATTCAAATGCCCATTTCCTCCACCACCATGTCTACCTGGGCCAGGGCATGGATTTGATGCATCTGAGTCCACGCCTTAGTTTGTGTAAATGGCCCCGAACTCATACAGAGAAATATAACATCAATGACTGTCCATCCTAGGTTACAAAAGGGCCCATTTAGTTTCCCACATTATTGCTCTCTGTAGAGGAAACAAGTTAATAATTGTCATTAGATCACATACCACTTCTTGGCTTCGTCATATGTAAGGGTCAGTGCAGGCTCACCTTTCAACCATTTACTGCAAGGCCAGTCCACCTACCTCGGTTCCTTATCCAGGGTGACTCCATGTTTTCAGTTTTTTAATAAAATGAAAACTGAATTCTTCTTCCCTGTCTGGTAGTAACATGCAGGAAAACCCCCCCGAAATCCAACTAATCAAACTTTGACTTGACTTTATTTCTGATATATTTGATCTTGGTAAGAAAGCAGCAGATGACAACAAAAGGAACGGTTAACAGTAATTTTAGTCACTGCAACGTACCAGAGACTGTCCCAGTCCCAAGAGAAATGATGCATGATCTCTCATGTCTTATGAATTAGATAGGTCATCTACATGGAAAATTTGTGTTTAGTTCTAAGTTATCAAACAAATCTATTCTATGCCTTGTACAGGTCTTATGAAGGTAGAAAGGAAGATTGTAGTTTGCACATTAGTTTCAATAGCTGTTTAGGGAAAAGGTAAAAACAACTATTTTTTGGGTCTAACTGTGTATTAATAGTTTAACCAGAAAATGAAACCACTCAAGAAACTCATCACTTAAGCATTCCCTAAACATTTTACTTATTACTCAACCCACTATCCTATGTCCCCAAATGAATATAACCAGATATAAATCTGTGTCCTGATTTAAATCTTTAACTTACCTATGATTCATAATATTTGCAAAGGATTGTTTCAGATCATCTGGGATTATCAGAGTTTTTGGTTGCACCTATGGAAGAAAGTCTCATGTATAACAATGCCCAAAACTGTACTCTACGTTATAGAAATAACATACCATCTTAGCAAACTCGAGTTGCATTTAATATGAGTCATTCATATATCATTTTCTCCTTTCTCTTATTGAATTTATTCCTATTTTAATTTTTTTGCTGCTATTATAATTGGAATAGTTCTCTTTATTTCACTTTTGGATTTTTCATTGCTATTACCTAGAAATAAAATTATTTTTTGTACACAGATCTTGTGTCTCATAACTTTGCTGTACTCATTTATTAGTAAATGTTCTGTGGATCCCTTAAGGTTTTCTATACATAAAATCACTCATTTGAAATATGGTTTTATGTTTTCATAGTTTTAATTTCTTTTATTCTAATTTCAGTTTCTTTTTCTTGCCTTAATTTTCCTGACTAGAACAAACACTCAATGGTGAACAGAAGAGGCAAGAGTACATATCCAGGTCTGTCCCTGATCTCAGGGGAAAACACCCAGTCTTTCCTCAGTAAGTCTGATGTTAGCTGTGGGTTTTGGTAGACTCCCTACATCAAGTTGAGGAAGTGCCTTCTAGTTTTATGAGTCTCCTTTCTTGGCCGTTCCCCATGGCATGCAGGCCCAGGGATTGAACCCACGCCTCCTGTGGTGGAAGCAGTGTCAGCCACTGCCCACCAGGGAATTTCCTAGGAGTTTTTCTATACCTTGCCAGCATCTCCGCTCCACCCCATGAATGGAGGGGTCTCGGTGACAAAGCGGTCCCCACCAAGGAAGTGGAGCTGCTACTGCACACAGTGAGCCAAGAGCACTTCACACGTATTTTCTAACCTCTTTTCACTTCCCCCAGGCTCTTCGAGCCCTGGTTCTGACAGCACTAGGGAAGGGCCCTCGGGCACTTTTGCATCTGAGGCCCTCCCTTTGGGCGTTCCAATGAATGATAAAACCCTGCTGTGTGCTTCCACTCGGGGCTGGTTTGGGCAAAAGCAAAAGTCAGAAGAGAGGTCTTGAGAGAGAGAACAGCTGCTGAGGTCCCCAGGGAGCCAACTGGCCAGGGTCCGCTTAGGCCTGGGGTCAGGGCCTTCTAAACGTAGACACAAGTGATTCCAGAAATAGGACCAGGAGAAATTCCAATCCCAATTTCCCAGACCCCAGCCAAAGCTGATATTGAACACTGTGATCCTAATTATGCAGAACATGAATGGAGGTTGTAACATCCAGGTACACCTTTGTTGGTAGCTTCAGTGACATTTCCAAATCCCACACAACAAACTCATAAACCCAGAGAAACACTTGCTCGTTGGAAGCATTTTCACTGTGAACTCATTAAAGGCGCCTCGCTCGTGCCTCCTGTTTGTCTTCTACTCCTTGCCCCTTTCCTGTTTCTGTACAACTAGCCTCACTTTCCTCCCTGAGTCAAAGAGGATCAGAATTGAAGAGATGCTTCCCAAACCCAAACCTAACCATTCAACTAAATCAACCTTCAATCCAAGCCCGATGCTTTCTCCGAAGGCCCCTAACCCTGCTTCCTACACTGACCCAAGTCTTAACTCCAGTATGTACAGCCTCCCTCCTGAAACACACCTCTTTCTTTAGCAACTCAGATGTCAGAGCTTTGTTCTTGAGGCGCCCACATCCCCTTGATAGCCTTTTCTTTCCTAAAACTCCCCCCACCCACCATTCCCCACCACCAGTAACAAACAACCACCTGTAGCCAGGAAGTACCAGAGATTCTCTCCCCAGCTCCACCACCACTGAGGCGATGACGGAATGTATGGTAATGCCCAGGCTGAAGCTGCTTGTTTCATGGCTGTGGTGCTGGAGTGTTGCGTTGGAGACATGTTTAGGCAGAGAAGAGGCTCCATAACCTCCGGCACCTCTGTAGGGTAGTCACCTGAGTCCAAGCAAAGCAGCTCAACTCTGTTCTTCTCCTCTGGTTCAACCTGCCTCGGTTCATCTGTGGTTTGTTGCAAATGGGGAGGTTAATCATGTAAGGTGGTGGTGCTCCCAGGCTAGCAGCTGCTCATCTGCGGCCCTTCCTGCCAGGCTCCATCCTGGTCTCTCTGCTGGGCTTTGGTGCGGAAGGTGTAGTGCTGTGCCCTGGGGATGCCCATGCCCACACCTGCCATCCCCTCACCTACCATTTTCACATCTCGACATGTGGGGCACAGCTGCTTGTTTCTGATCAGTGTGGGGTCATTCTGGTTCCACCCGGCCTGCAGGGACACAGAGAGAGACAGAGAGAGGTGAGGACCTGGGGCGGCAAAGAAGAGGGGAAGGGGTGGAGGGGTGGAAGGAATAAGTTACTTCTGCCACAAAACAGAGATGAACACTCTGGTCCCAGCCATGCCCAGGATGGATGTTAGACTCAGACAGGGTTTAGACAGAAGAGGGTGAGCCTCAGACTAAACAGTGGCCTCGGGCGCCCACAGACAGTGACACAGGCGTCAGACAGCTGGCAGGGGGCGGGGTGGGGCAGGGTGGGTGGGGGCTGAAATCCAGTGAGGTCCCTCTTTCCAGTGTGAGGGGCTTTCCTCTCTCACAGGTGACACTTTCTAAATTTCATATACAACTCCCACCATCTTGACTAGTTGAGGCCCTCCGATGGCCTGAGAAAAACAAATAGAAGACTTCTCTGCTGCAAACCCGCTTTCTCTAGTCTCTCTGAAATCCTATCCTCTCTTGTCAGGCCTTCACTCTGGGGTGACGTCAGCTCTCAAGCATACACTGCTACCACGTGGCCCTTCTGCACCACCCGAGAGGCCGATCAAGACCTGGGCAGAACTGGAGCCGGTGTGTGGGTCCTGATCCCCGTCTCCCGCCAGAGGAGGGAGGCAAAGAAACCACCAGCAGAGGGATAGTGGTGCCGCATCTGCTCAATGCTTTCTTTCAGACTCGATTTCTGCCAAAAGGGGAAAGGGTGGGCTTCGGCGCATTTCCACCTGAAACGCAGGCTTCTCATTTGCGTAGCTGGTGAAAGCTTGGTTAGGGAACAGATGGCAACTTGAGGTTAGCATCCGTGTGGGGATTCTCTCTTCCCCTTTCCTGTTCACACTGACACCAGAGTCCTGAGATAAGATTCTTAGGAAGCGTAGCTACAAGGGAGAGGAGGGCCGCAGAGACGAGCAGACAGTGATTGCAAACTGAAGGCTTTCTCTCATTTGATTGGCCGGTGATCTGTCACTGCCGGTGTGCCCACCTGCGCCCTGACGCGTTCCTGCTCTCCAGCCAGGTGTGAAGAACAGGAAGGTGGGGAATATACCCGCATGGCACGGGGAGTGCCTGCGGCGTGCTCCTATGGTGACCTTTGCCGGACTGTTCCATGAGATACACTTGGGTGAGGCATTACTAGGGATCTGAGGACTGTAAAGTATGCACCATGTTGGATTCTTCTGACAAATATCTGAAATACATTTCATGTTTATAGTCCACTTTCAAAGAATCAGCTCAAAGAAACAGTATTCCCACACTGGGCTGGCATGTGAAAGCATGACTGGGAACAGCTTAATCCATTCATTCAGCCACAAACCGTCACTGTGACTCCACCGCGTAGAGGGCGCTGAGATGGGGACACAAAGATGAATAAGAGGTTTCTGGCCCAAAGGAAGACCAGGGAAGAATACAGACTCATGTGTTTGTCCATTCATTAATGCTGGAGTGGGTTGCCATTTCCTCCCAGGGGATCTTCCCAACCCAAGGATTGAACCTGGGTCTCCTGTATTACAAGCAGATTCTTCACCATCTGAGCCACCAGGGAACCCCAGGTACTGAGGATGTGGAGATAAAGAAGAAACCATTTCTGACCGCAACTTGCTCAGCACCCGGTGTTTGGGTACCAAGAAGCATGCCAGTGTTGAAGGCAGAAAGACGCTGAGGCCACCGGGAGCCAAAAGGAGGCCTGAGCTCACCTGGTGGGTGTGGGGTGTCATGAGAAAGCTCTGAGGCGGGTTGAAAGAACAGGCAGTGCTTGGGTAGGTGCTGGATGGCGAGCAAGGAGAGGGGGCGGTGTTCCAACCTAGGAACACTGCGCAGTGACTTGGAAGGAAGACCTGGCAAATCCACTTCAGGTAAGTTAGGACAGCCTGGAATGGCCAGTTGTGTAGGGGAGGAGGGAGTGGGGAGAAGAGAGGCTGGAGAGGACCCCCCACAAACCCTCACCCTGACCCTGGGCTGACTCCTCTGCTCTGCTGGACCCATTCAAACTTCTACCTTCTCTTCCCAGATATCCTGGGCGTGGGACCTCCTGGGGCCCAGGCTTCTCCCCCCTGTCCCTCATGTCTTTGAGTTCTGAGACTAAGACATCTCTCTGAAACTGCAATTCAAGGCTGGATGTGCTAGGCATCACTGAAGAAGCAAGGGTACTTCTGGGCCTTTGGCAAAGAGATGGACTGTATCCCCCTGGAGGACTCAGCAGAGGCTTCTGAAAGTGGCATCTGTGCTTGGTCTGAAAGGACGAGGAAGACCTGGATGGGTGGAGGTGGGGTGGGAGCGTCCTCGGCAGGTTCGTTTTCAGTAGAGTTAGAAGCAGGTGCTGGTGTTTCCTGCAGTTGATTCTGCCCCTCTTGCAGACATCTGGTGTCTGCAGAAGAAAACACTAGAGCCCGCA
The DNA here is from genome assembly GCF_042477335.2 of Ovis canadensis. Lineage (NCBI taxonomy): Eukaryota > Metazoa > Chordata > Mammalia > Artiodactyla > Bovidae > Ovis > Ovis canadensis. The sequence continues at coordinate 50,467,601 of NC_091256.1, read as the reverse complement.
GGGATTGGAGTCACAGGATTCATTCCAAATCAAGCAACAAGCATACCAGGTGCCTGGCAGGAGCTTGCTAGTTTAACGATGGTTGGGCCTGTGACCTGAGTCCCACACTGTGAGGACTGTCATCCTTGGGAATCTGAGGGAAAAACATGTCATATATATTGTTTGATCTGGTTTTGGCAACTCCTTATCCTGTACAATCTAGCTTAGACGTTTCTTTCTCAGAAAGTCTTTCTCCTGACTCCCTTACCTGGGTGTCTGCCTCTCAGATTGCCATCAGAGATTTAGTATAACTCTTGTTGCAATTTGTGCTGTTATTCTGTTTTCTTTTTAGCATGTTTGTTTCCTCCTAAGAGCAAGAATGTATCTCACACATCTTTGGATATATAAGAGGCTGACTTTCAATCTTCTCACCACAGAGAACTCTTTTTATAATTTCCTTCTCATTGACTCCCAAGTTTTGACAGCTTGTGATCACTAGAGCAACTACCCTGCATCTCCTAAGTCCTCCAGTTTCATGTTGATCAAACACATACAGCGACAAATACAAGTTTCAGAGGAAGTACTGATAATCACCACTGACCCAAAGTAGTACCAGAATCTAGAGCCTACTGTGTGCCACACAGTAGGCACTCAACACATGTTGGTTGAACGAATGTGTCAGTGTAAGCATTTTAAACTATCAGGTATATAGACAGGACTAGCCTCTTGCCTGGAAAATCCCATGGACAGAGGAGCCTGGTGGGCTGCAGTCCATGGGCTCGCTAAGAGTCAGACACGACTGAGTGACTTCACTTTAACTCTTCACTTTCATGCATTGGAGAAGGAAATGGCAACCCACTCCAGTGTTCTTGCCTTGAGAATCCCAGGGACGGGGGAGCCTGGTGGCCTGCCATCTATGGGGTCACACAGAGTCAGACACAACTGAAGCGACTTAGCAGCAGCAGCCTCTTGCCTGGAAAATCCCATGAACGGAGGAGCCTGGTGGGCTGCAGTCCATGGGGTCACGAAGAGTTGGACACGACTGAGCGACTTCGCTTTCACTTTTCACTTTCACGCATTGGAGAAGGAAATGGCAACCCACTCCAGTGTTCTTGCCTAGAGAACCCCAGGCACGGTGGAGCCTGGTGGGCCACTGTGTATGGGGTTGCACAGAGTCGGACACAACTGAAGTGACTTAGCAGCAGCAGCAGCATACATGTATGTCCATAAATCTCTAAAACACAAGACAGATGTGTGCAAAGATCATTATTGCAATAGCACTTTCTTCAGGGAAACGTTTGTGTGCAACCAATTCATGGACACAAAGTTCTTAGAAAAGCCAAGGCTGGAAGGCAAATTGCTTGGTTCCAGACCTGGCTCTGAGAAGCTTGACTGGGCGATCACTGAAACGCTCTGTTACTCCCAGCCCCTTGCTGCTGCTGCTGCTGCTGCTGCTGCTGCTGCTGGTCTCTGTGGCCAAAAGGCCAGAGGCTAACTCTCATCCTGCCCACACTTTCTAGGGACAGAAAGAACCAGTTTTTGACGTGTGGCTTCAGTCACTCTGCCAGGAGAGTGGCGGTATTCCCACCTGAGACTCACTGTCAGCCAATCCTCGCCCCCAGAAGAGCCACTGCATCCCTCCTCACCTGGAGAGGTGGGCAAGGGCCTGGAGGTGAGGGGCTGGGGGGTAGAGGGGTGTCTGTGCAGTGTGGGAGGCGGCTGTGATGAGCAATCCTGCCTGGCCGGTCTATAAAGACACTAATGCAACCTCTTTGGGATTATGTGTTCTTTCTGGGCCTCAGCCCTGAAACTGAGGCCCTTTCCTTCTACGGTCTCTCCTTCTCATTCCTGATTGCCTTCATGCCCACTTGGCATACTAGCAGGAATGGAGATAAACAGGCTGGTGGTTCTGAGTACAGGCCTCCCGGCTGTGTCATCTGCAGAGTCAGCGCCATCAGGGAAAGAGGCTCTGAAATGTCCATGGGTCTCTCATTTCCCGAGCAGCTGTCCCCAGGAGAGTCCGGCCAAGGTGATGCAGAGCTCAGCCAACCCCCAGGGCCAAAGCCTGCGCTTCACATCACCTGGAAACAGCCTCTTATCTGAGCTTAGTGTCTGCTGAGGCCCCTGAACTCTGGCTTGTGGCCAAAGTGCTGGGCCTCCTTGAATCTTAGAGGGAAAAAAAGAATTTTTTTCTCCCTCTCCTTCTCTCTTCCTCTCTCTGTCTCTTGCTCTCTTTCAGACACATACCTGTCCATCTAACAAAAACTGAAAAATGTAAGCACCAGATGGCAAATTTAAAAATATCCATCAAAAACATGATTCGAGGGGCACTGACAGGCCTGCCTCCTATCTTCTCACCCCACACCTGCCTTCCTTTCCTCCTGCTCACTCCTGCCTTAACTGAGACACCTCATCAACTATCACTTATTTCCACCCTTTCAGTGGACACAGTGAGGAAACTGTGGCTCAGACAGGTTAAGAGATTTGTCCAACTGTCCATACATGTAGTTTCTGTCATCCAGAAAGTTCTTTGGATAAAGGGTCAAAGAAAGACTACCTTTTTCCCAGGGGGAGAGAGAACTCCTAGTGTCCATGTCAGGACATGATGATTCCCGCAGCCCTTAGAAGCCAAAAAAGTAACAGTAGAAGAACCACATTCAATATTCAAACAAAAAGCCCCCATCATAATTACACATTTCCCTGCTCTCGGACAATACCAAGCGTCTCAAAAACAAAAGTGAACACAGTTTAAGAAATGCTGTTACTGCTCACTAGGAAAAATTTCAAACATACACGAAATGATCAACAGCCGTGTAACTATCATCCAGACTTATGAAACTTGGTTTTGATTTCATTATTTAGACCATTATTTATATCTAGATCATTATTTCAGGTCAGTTCTTTCCTTTAAAGCTTGGATTTGTGGTTATATGTGTTTGATCAACACAAAAATAAGGAATGAGGCGTATGTGAGGGGTCATGAATTTGCAAAAACTTGAGAGTCAATGACAGAGAAATAAGAGTTCTCAGAAAATGGGAAGTTGCCTCCTATAGTGTTCCCAGCCACATCTCTGCTGCTGGACGGTGTTTGTCAATGAGGGCTTTCTGTCACAAGTCTGCCAAAAGCAGCGTGGTGGGTAATGTTCTCCTCTTCTCTGTGACTCGTCAGACTGGAACAACAAAGCCAGTCAAGGAGAGCAGACGGGGATGGGGCGGCAATGGAGGGAGTGGGGTACTCTGCACTCCATGGCGCAGCGCTGGGGGGACTCAGTCAAAGCCCACCCAGGACGCAGGCAAGGCTGTAGGGCCTCCCACCATGGCTCCCCGATCGCCTCCACGTTTGCTCTGCTGGGCTGTGAGCTCTGCGGGAGTCACCTCCTGGCCTCAGTCACCCAATTACCACGGTCACTTTCTTCTCTCATGGAATCTGGAGGAGTCAAGTGCAGGCCTGGAACAGGCAGGTGAAAGCCCTGCCTGGTAAAGAGCTGCTCCACAGGTGTTTGAGTGGGGACACGTTCAGGCCTCATTTCTCGGTCTTCATTTTGTTTTTCTTTTCTGTGAGCTCCAGCCTCCCTTTTTGTTTCCTTTCTGGTGCGTGCTGTCCCCTGACCCTTCTGTGTGTCTGGCTTCTGCTCTCTTGCTGTCTGTCTCCCTCTCCCTGTCTTTCTGTCTCTGCGCCTCTGGTTCTGTCTCTATGGTGATGCACTCAGGCGTCCTGCTCCAGACACGCACACTCGGCCCTGCCCGGACTGCTCCTGGGCAGCAAAGGCCACCTGGAATGCGGATGTTCAAAGCGATGCCTTTTGACCCGTGATGATGAGGAGGAAGGGAGCCAGGTGGCAGGACCTTTGCACCTGCGCCCTGCGGACAGGATCTCAGGGCTACCACAGCCTCCTGACAGGTGCCTGGTGTGGAGGAGGAAGGAAGAGAGGGACAGTACATTCCACTCCCATGAGACAGAAGACAGCTTCTCTCTAGAGAGGAGAAGCACACACATGCGGGCCTCAGGCTCGCCACTGACTCTGGGCGCTGGATTCAGATCTGACATGAGGTGCCCGCCATGCCCCACAGATGCCAGCGCCCTAAGAAGGGTGCCAGACTATGCCTCCCCAAACCGGCCACATTGGCCTAAGCCTTGTTTTGAGCTAAGATGCTCTGTAAAAACAGCACGGGCAAGAAAAGTGCTCTAACCTCCTCCTTTTCTTCCCAAAAGGAGATAAAATCGCATATACAAGATGTCCTAATACCAGAAGAAAAGTAACGTGCTTATCGTCAAGGACAAGAAATGAAGCCAAAAGAACTGTTCTCCTCCTTCAGCCTCCTCAGTTTAGTTACTCTTGCACAACTGCCTTTTTTGACACCTACTATAAAAACATTCAGATTTTGCTACTTTGGGTCTTCATTTCCTTATGAAGGCTCCTGTTTCACATAAAACTTATAGTAAATAAAATTTTCTCCCATTAAGCTGTCCCTTTAAATCCCTAGTTCAGCCCCAAACCCTAAGACGGCAAAGGTAAAATTTGCCTCCCCTACACCTGTTTGGCCTACACACCCGCGCACACGCTCACTGGTGGAGGGTCAGTCTCTGACAAGGTGGGGGTGAAGGTGTGGGTGAAGTGCCTGAGTCTCCTGTCGCAGCAGGAGCGATGGGCTTGTGACCTCCCGGGTCTGCTCAGAGACCAGCCTCCCCGGCTCAGCCTGCAGGGAGGCCGCGGGAGCTGTTGCTCTTGGCTTCCATCTAGTGGCCACATAAGAGTATTGGAGCCGCGAAATCCTAAACCAGGCCTGTGTCTCACGATGCTTTCCTCCCTCTCCGCAGAGCCTTAGCGCCTAAGGATGACACGGTGCGCTGAGGCCCAGGGCACACCCGCGAAGAGGAGGCGCTCGGTGGCAGCGGAGAGCCTGTCTCAGGAACAACTGCAGAGACTGACTGACTGGAAGGCTTCTTGCTGGCACTGCAGCAAACAAGGGGTCAACGCCGTCTCCGCTCAGGGCCCTCCGTCCCTTTCTTACCTACTTGCCCGTCCAGCCTAAGGTGTTGGGGGGATTCGTGCTTGACTCTCAAGCACAGCCCTGACCCGCCACTCCCGTGCTTGTAGACCTGGAACGACACCTTCGTGCCCGGGCGGGGTCCGCCCGCCTCCTCGGGCCCCTCCCACCCCGGGCCCGCGCTGCCGCCGGCGGGATCCCTGGATGCTCTGGCGGCGAGCCCAGGCTCCAAGTCTTGGCCAGCCCCAGCCCCGGCCCTTCCTCCTCGGGTGGAAATGATATCTTCCAGATCCAGCGCAGGTGCCGCTGCTTCTCGCAGCCTCCCTCGCCCCTCCCCCAGGCCGCAGGTGACCTTTCCCCCACCTCCTCTCCAGGACTTTGCTCTTTCTCTGAGTCCGCGGTTGGGTGCCTGGCCCGTCCGCCCCCTCATCTGTGTGAGTGGCATCTGACTCACTCATCTCTTTCAACCACATAACGCGAGGGCCCTGGAAGCGTTCATCCCCTGACCCAAGGGCACTGTGCCAAGCGCTTAGCGTGCCGCCTTTAGCAGCCCTGGGAGAGTGACTTGGGATTTTTCAGGTGGAGACACTGCCCACATCCCCTGGAATGCTCTTTCTCCACCTGGGGCGGGTGCTCGCTGCACCAGCACCCCTCATATGGGAACTCAACCCCCGCAGTGTCCCCCAGCAGCCAGTCGTGGCAGGCTTCCGCAAGGTGAAGGATTGGTGTGGAGTTCTTAATGTGAAATCCCCTGGGTTTAGGGGGTCTTAGGTGGGAGACAGAGGGCTTCATGGTGGTGGGGGGAAGGGGTTAGAGACTCCAGAAAGGCGGACTGGTTCTGGGCACAGGCTGAGCAGCAGTCCCTGAAGGTCTCAGGGAAGGCCCTTCAATATGAATTTTTTTTTTTTTTTTTGGTGTGTGTGTCGGGGTGGGGGGGGGGTGGGGGGTGGGGGGGGTGGGGGGTGGGGGTTCCCTTTTTGATAATTGTAACCTGATGCCTTTATTCTTAGTTCTAGTGCATGGGAGCCTTAAGATACTCAGGACAGGATGGGACAGGGGCAGGCAGTGTTCACTCACTTCCTTTAACAAATCTCTGCTGAACACTGAGGATGATCCAGACTCACGGCTGTGTTAGGGAGATATGATACCCTTTGTATTCATATTCTGTCATCCTGGAACTATTTATAGCCTCGGGTTTCTTTTTGATTAAAAAATAATTGAGTACCTTAGATAAGACATCTGGAACTTGGAACAAAATTGGCAAATTCATATCCTTCTTGGATGCAACCAGAAAAGTGGCAGAGGAATGAGGATATCTGAGAAGGCAAAACAAGAGTAAGTTAGAACCGAGGCGCCCCGTGTGATGTGTCAGGCCCTTGGGCACTTCAGAGAGAACCTGGGGGACACCCAAGTTGTTGCTTCTCACCCTGAACCTGGAGGGCCCCAGCCATTTTGAGGCTGCCATAAGATTTCTCCTCTTTAGTCCCTCTGGCTTCTCTGGCCCTTTAAGTTTTCCTTTTTTTTTTTTTTAATGTTAAAAAATTTTTAAATTTATTTTTGGCTGCACTGGATCTTCGCTGCTTTTGTGCCAGCCTTCTCTAGTTGTGGCGAGTGGGGGCTACTCCTCCTCGTGGTGCGTGGACTTTTTATTGTGGTGGCTTCTCTTGTTTTGGAGCATAGGCTCTAGGCACGTGGGTTTCAGTAGCTGGAGCACGTGAGCTCAGTAGTTGTGACACATAGACTTTAGCTGGCCCTGTGGCACGGGGAATCTTCCCAGGCCAGGGATCAAACACCTTGCATTGGCAGGCAGATTCTTACCACTGCACCACCAGAGAAGTTCATCCCTTTTTTTAAACTAACCAATGCCAGTTGTAGGTTGTTAGTGGATGGTGTACAAACAAAGTAAGAAAAAAATTGTTGACAAAATCAGAAAGATAACAGGTGAAATGTACCCCAGAGCTCCTTCTTGGCAAGGCCTGCACACAAGCCACTGATATTTAATAAGAGCAGTCCTTTCCTGCCTGGCCTGCTTTCTCAGAGCTTCTGTCCCTGTACCCTAAAATGATCTACCCATTTCCTACCATGGAACATCTCCCTCCAATTATACTCTTCCTTTGGAACATTCCTTCGTTCCAGGCAGAAGGTGAGGCAGAGATGCTACAGCAATAACAAGAGTTCTCTTCCCAGGGTGACCCACCCTGCTGGCCACTGTGGGTTGTTTAATTACACTGTAAGAAGCCAAGGTGTGCAGGGGGCCTGGGCCTCATAAGCAGCCTGTGTGTGCAGCCTTGGGCCTTCCCTGGCCTCTGAGAAATGGAAACTCACATGGAATGCTGGTAGTTCTGCCAAGAACACCTCTCCTCTTTTGTAAGGAAGTATTTCATTGTCCATTGTTCATTTATGACAAAGTCATGCACATGGTGTTCATGAGGCATTTATTGTTTTATTTCCCCCACCATTGCTCTGGGAGAGTGGGGAAGTGGGTTTGATCCAGCTCCTTCACCACCTCTGTCTTTGACGTGTGAACAGCTTGCCTTGAACTTATACCCGAATGCTGACCAGGAGAGATCAGAGGCCCCTTTAGAACTGCTTTGGCGCCCAAGAATGTTAAACAAACAGGACCACAGTGTGACGTGAGAGCTTTTGAGACAAATGATGGATGTGGCTTCAGCACAGTCAGGCTGACCTGAGAGAGAGACCTCCTAGAAGGAAGGGGTCTGTGGGCAGTGACCCTCAGAACCGGGTCTCACCTCCTCCAAGCCTGCAGATGTGTATCCAGAACTCGCAGTTAGGGGTGCTCTGAGTGGATTTCACTGAAGTTTCCTTTCTCTTTTTCAGACTGTTTTGTGTTGGAACTCCTTGTCCAAAGCTCAGTAATACTTAAAGCACATTCAGAACTTCCCAACCAAGTTCCTAGAAAAGGGTTTTTTTCCAGAAATAAACAGCTTGGAACTCCAAGCTATGGCCAGAGAAGGGGTTTCCAATCCTTAGGAACTGTTGAGACTTGAAGAATCCTTTCAAAAGACTTTCCATTCCTATCTTGTGCTTCTGAAGGTAGGGCACCTCACAGGTGCTGTCTAGTCATCTTAGAGTTCTTGTGAGGTAGATAAGCACCATTTCTCTTCAGAGGTATTGAGAAATCCTCCCAGAACAGACATGGGCAGAGCTCCATACCATATCAACTTATTTCTCTTTGCAACTGGCTCAAGCATGGCTGGCTGCATGGAAAAACTACTCTTTCTCTCCCCAGCTGGCTGGCCCCTGGGACACCCCAGGACCCATCTGTGAAACTGAACAGGCCGTGAGAGTGCCCAGTTGTGTTCTCGGTCTGCCTTTTTCATATCCCTGCTCCCTGTGGGCATGCTCAGCCACTCAGTCATGTCCAACTCTTTGCAAGCTCATGGATTGTAGCCCGCCAGGCTCCTCTGTCCGTGGGATTTTCCAGGCAAGAATACTGGAGTGGGTTGCCATTGCCTACTCCAGTGCTCCCTTCCTACCTCCCACCAAAGGCTTGTACAATCAAGGCAAAAGGGAGCTGGGGGTGAGAGAGCCATGCACAGGGATGCTTTGCTCATGGCTGCAGGAGGAGGTCTAAGAGGTGTGGGGTGGGATGGGATAGCAGGATGTTACCCTAGTTAGATGTCAGACACTACCCATTTCACATGGAAATCCACGTTTCTGCTACCGTTGGAAATAGACGGGGTCACATACCTGCAGGCAGCATTGACCAGGGTAGAGGCTGACTGTTCCTCTCCTGAAGGGGGGTGATCTCCCCTTCATTATAGTTCCCTTCGGCCAGCTCTACTCATGTGTGCTGACCATCTACCACTGTCATGTGAGTTTGTACCCTGCCCCCAATTAAAAGGTACTAAACTGTCAGTACTCATGCTGATCCCTGAACTGCTAACAACTCTTAATAAGAACTAAGTCATTGGTGTTTTTATTTAGTCAACAAGCCTTTGGGTTTATTCAATCTCAGATTGCCTGCTTTATATTAAGACATTAGCTAGAGTTTAGATATATTCCAAGTTATGAGAAAAAAAAAAAACAAACCACCGAACAACAAGCACTTTACAGGTGCTTTTGAGAATATACAAAACTGTCTAGCTGCTTACTGAGAATGTGGTTTCTAAGAAGGGCAGCAGATGAAGCAAAGGTGTATGTTATTAAAATGGGATGTGGAGGGAATATTTATCATGCAGAGTCATTTATCCACGGACAAGAGGGTACATGACAGTTACCAAAAGGAGGAAAGGCTCTTTCAGAGAGCATTATCTTTCCAGCAAATGACCTTACATGCCAGGGAGCCAATTTCTCACCTATAGTGTACCTATAAACTTAGCTCCTGGACTGCCCTCTCCTAGTCTTCCCTGGTTTTTCCCATTCACCCTGACATTAACCTCACACTCAGCCTTCCTTTTATTTCCCCTTTCAGAGAGTATAAGACCTGGGGATCACACCTGGGGATCAGAAATGGGGGAGGAATGAGTGAACTCAGTTATTTCAAGTGGCAACTCCCTACACATGAAATCCCCCAGTTTTAAAGGATAGACACATGTTCCACAGGCATTTGTTTGAAAGGGCAGGACTGGTGAGATTGGAGGAGATTGTCTCAAACAAAGTTAAAATACAGGAAGTTGCTACTCTATGAAGATAAGAATTTATGATTCTAGACTTTAATGGTTAAAATTTAAAACGTTCAAATTAAAGCAGGGAGACAGGGTAAGATGATGAAGAGGATGGAATTGTTTTGAAAGGCAGTGTCCATGGGCAAAATTTTCTTGTATTGCTAAGTGGTAGTGGAACAGAAGGAAGTTAATTGAGGTCTTATCTCCTCTGCTGCTGCTGCTGCTAAGTCGCTTCAGTCGTGTCCGACTCTGTGCAACCCCATAGACGGCAGCCCACCAGGCTCCCCCATCCCTGGGATTCTCCAGGCAAGAACACTAGCCAGGCCAATTCTCAGGGCTCACTTTTGTGTTAGAAACCATGGCCCTTTCCATTTTGTTGCTGTTAATTAAAAAAAAAAAATTAGGTGGCACCCTGGGGCATGTGGGATCTCAGTTCCCCAACCAGGGATCCAACATGCACCCGCTTCATTGGAAGGCATCATCTTAACCACTGGATTACTGGGCAAGTTCTCCTTTCTGGTTTTTAAGCACTTGACTTAGCCTCTTAAGCGACCAGCTATGCCCCTCAGATGGCTGTCCCTAATCCTTAAGAAATCATCTTCCATGAGACCTTGCTTGAAATCTTTGCTCTCAGTGGTTGGGCTTTTACCTTTTGGGGAGGCTGAGCACTAATGGCTTGTTCATGAAGCTGGCCTCACTAAACCAGGGAATCTTGTCAAATCTTGGAACAGACACCTAGAGGGAAAAATGGAAAGAGATCATTTTGCAGAATGTATTTCACTTGGCCTTTTCCATCATTAGGATGATGAAAGTAGGCTAACAGCAGCTATACATCGGTCAGCACTTCACAATTTTTATGTTTCGTATCTGACCCCATTGACTCTCCCATTAAGTAGCCAAGAGGAAACAGTGTTATCTCCATTTACAGATGAAGAAATCAAAGCTTAGTCAGTGTGATTTGCTGAGTCACACGGACAGTAAGTGGATTTAGGTTTTCTGACTTATGTGTCCACTACATCTTCTGTCCTGTCTCCCTTTGCTCCTCCATTACTCCCATCTGTTCATGCATCCTCTTGTATTTCCACAACCTCAGCTGAATGCTAGCAGTCTCCCATTCCAAGTGTCTGGCTGTTTTCAGTCACAGGGCCCTCCACCCTCACCCCTTCCAGGAGGCAGAGGAAAGAACTGCACTTCCAAGCGACAGACAATGGGATGTTGATCTAGGTTAATCCACTTTCCAAGTGTGTGCCCTTGGACAGATCACAACCTCTCTGAGCCTCCGTTTTGTCTTCCATGAGAGGAGGACATCGTCTCTTGGGAGGAATTCTTGTCTCTTCTGTTCACTGCTGTATCACTAGCACCTGAAACAGTGCATGATACCTGTAGATATTTATTGCGTATGTGTCCAGTGGTTGCACGGATGCATGGGATGTCCCTAGCTGAGGGCTTGACTTCACAATAGCTCAATCAAGTCGCGCTTATAACCTTTCTTCTTCCAGCCTGGCTTGCGATGCCACATTCCGGGCCTCGCTGTTGAAGATCAGCTTTCCTGGCTCAGAGCATTCCCCCTTGTGAGAGGAACTGGAAGTTCCTCTTAAGTGGCCAGGAGGAGGCAGCAGCGACATCGCGGCCTCACCGGCTGAGAAAGGGCGCTCTAGCCGCGGAGGTTGGGGCGGCCCCGGAAGTGCTCAGCCATCGACGCGACCCCGGCGCCCCGGATGGGGAAGGAGGCGGGCGGCCGCCCTTCCCCGGCCGCGCACCCCTAGGACCTCGCGGGCAGGTGGGTTCCGATTGGGAGTCAGTGTTTCCGGGCCTCCTCCGCCGTCTCCCGCAGGCCCGATGCGGGTGAAGGGCGGCGGCGGCGGCGGCGGCGGCGGCGGCGGGCGGGGCAGGCCCAGGAGGGGGAGTGGGGTGCTCCCGGGGACACTCCACCCGGCCCTGTCCCCCACCCTTTGGGTGGGAGTTGCCCTTTTCGGCGCCTCGGACCCTACCGTGGTCCCCTTGGAAGAAATAAGGTGGGGCAATAAGAATTTTCTTCTCAGACTTGCTGGATGACCTTGGTATTTTTGACTTAATTTTCCCTTTGTGGAAAGGGGATCATTATCTTCGATCCTCCCGAGTTTCGCCGTTTATAAGTAGGATGATAGCTCTTTAAAGGATGTTGAGCTCAGTTAAGGGATTAAGAATCTTGAATCTTTGCTTTTGGTTAAACAAACCATAGAGCTCGTATCTTTCCGTGCTGTGAGGTTTACCTTTCTCTATAGACCGGTAACTTTCTTCTTTTCTACTTTTTCTAAGTAACAGATGCCTTTGAGAACCCAATAAAAACTTGGATTCTAGTAAATCACAGCAACAAATATGCATTAACAGGGAGGGTTTTTGAACGGTCTTGAAGATCATCCATAGACCTCAGGGGTGTGTGAACCCCTGAGTTAAGAACTGGTTTAGAGGTACAGGCTTTTGGGCAAAACTTTGGTTTGAATCTGGCTCCACTGTTTACCACTGTTAGCTTGAACTGAAGTAAAGCATACACTTTGAATCTCAGCTGTTTTACTAGATACAGTGGGACTGACACTAACTTGGCAAGGTTGTGGAGATTAAATGGAAGAAGCTTCAAAGGCTCAGGACATAGTAGGCACTGGATAAGTGACAGCTGAAAAAGAATTACAGTGTAAAATCTGAAATGAAATTTTCATATTTATAGTATAAGACGGCCACCACGTATATTTTGTTCAGGCTTCTAACAAACCAAGTTGATTTGATTTTAGCTCAGTCCTACCCTTGACCTTTCATAGATTCATAGTCTCTCTTTTTGTAGGAACTTACCTGCATTGTCCTGCCTCAGAGAACAAACTCATCTACTGTAGGCCTAGCCTGGGTTGCTGCCTTTGATAGCAAGGGAAGGTCAGTACAATATCAACCACAACTCAGCATGGAATTTCCAGAGAAGTCTTACTCCAAAACTTTATAAAGAACAAGAACCACATGGACTTCTGCAAGGGAGATTGAAGTCGCCTGAGTATGAGCGAAAGGATAATGTGTGCCCAGCCTGTAGCTAACACCAAAGAGGTCAGGTGGCAGAAGGTCTTGTATGAGCGACAGCCCTTTCCAGATAACTACGTGGATCGGAGGTTCCTCGAAGAGCTCCGGAAAAACATCTATGCCCGGAAATACCAATATTGGGCTGTGGTGTTTGAGTCCAGTGTGGTGATACAGCAGCTGTGTAGTGTCTGTGTTTTTGTGGTTATCTGGTGGTATATGGATGAGGGTCTTCTGGCCCCTCAGTGGCTTTTTGGGACCGGCCTGGCTTCTTCACTGATTGGCTATGTTTTGTTTGATCTCATTGACGGAGGTGAAGGACGGAGGAAGAGTGGGCGGACCCGGTGGGCTGACTTGAAGAGTGCCCTAGTCTTCATTACTTTCACATATGGCTTTTCGCCGGTGCTGAAGACCCTGACAGAATCGGTCAGCACTGACACCATCTATGCCATGGCAGTCTTCATGCTGTTAGGTCACCTCATCTTCTTTGACTATGGTGCCAATGCTGCCATTGTATCCAGCACACTGTCCTTGAACATGGCCATCTTTGCTTCTGTCTGCCTTGCCTCCCGCCTGCCCCGATCCCTCCATGCCTTCATCATGGTGACATTTGCCATCCAGATTTTTGCCCTGTGGCCTATGTTACAAAAGAAACTGAAGGCATGTACGCCCCGCAGCTATGTGGGGGTCACACTGCTCTTTGCATTCTCAGCCTTAGGAGGCCTGCTGTCCATCAGTGCTGTGGGAGCCATACTCTTTGCCCTTCTGCTGGTTTCCATCTCGTGTCTCTGCCCTTTCTACCTCATTCGCCTGCAGCTTTTTAAAGAAAATATTCATGGGCCTTGGGATGAGGCTGAAATCAAAGAAGATTTGTCCAGGTTTCTCAGCTGAGTTGGGGACCTCCATTCCGTTACTAAGACAAGCTGATAGACCAGCCTTCCAACTAGTAGAAGATTTGAAGGCAGAGTTCCATTCTGGAAGTGGCATGCTCATGTGGGTGGGAGATAGAGATCAAAAGAAAATGTTAACAAAAGTCTTGGGCAGTGAAGGTGATTATCCTTTCTGTTATCTTATGGATGAAAAAGCTTCCTGGGGCTCTCGAATTATTGCCTCTCATTTTTCTCTGTAACAAATGAAGTGGTGTGGTTTCTATTTATTAAAAAAATAATAACACATCAAGCTGTCTCATGACTTTTCTGTAAGCAGAAGGCATACAGTAGGGACATGGAGAGTAAGAATTTGTGTATGTGTGTGCATGTAAAGTCACTTCTCTCTACCAAATGCAGGCTCTGTTACTTATCTACAGCTCAAATGCTAGAACCCTGGATAATATGTCCAGTTTTGTTGCCAAAGATCACAGAATTGATCTCTTAACCTTGACTCAGCGTTTCCACTTAGTTCTTAATGAAGCCTGTATGCCACTAACTAACTACAAGGGGTATATGACGAACCGTAATACACAAGCAAAATGTTGGGGGAATTCAAAGAGGCTGGAGGGCAAAGAGAGCTGGAGTAATGAAATATTTTTTAGAGGAGACAGCACTTGAGCTTTAGTCCTGGAGGGTAGGTTGGGATTTCAGCAAGCAAAAAATGGTTTGGGAGACAACGTGGCAAAAGCCTTTAGCTCAGGTCAGCAATACCTGGGCTGAGCAAGTGGAGCTGGCATGCTTCGTGTGACTAATGGCAGCTGGAGAACTGGGAGAGCACACCCTGTCCAAACAAGGTAACCACTACACTACTCTCTACGCCCTGACTGACCAGAATTGGCTCATGGTTGTTATATAGTCCACATCAGAAACAAGATAGGGGTTGGTGGTGGAATGTAATAAGAGTTGTATAAATTGTTTTTAAATTTACTTTTGATAATTGCTTTACAATATTGTGTTGGTTTTTGCCAAACATCAAGTAAAATTGTTTTTGTTTTTTAATGTCTTAATATATTTTCCTTATCTGATTGGGTTTCTGATGATCAACTTTAGGGAACTCACATAGCAACTGCATCCATGTTGGTGAGCAGAAAGTTCCACAGACTTGAACCTCTCTGAAGAACACTTGCTCAGTGGGGTCACTTAACGTGCCTGTGCTGTCATGCTCAGCTCTGTCATACTGTCTAATATTCGGCATTACCCAAGGCCTGACCCTGTTCAGTTTCGTGGTTGTAGTTCAGAGGGGAGGTGGCAGGGGGTGGGGTGTCGTGGGTTGGCTATTAGGGTACAGGGTGGGGCAGCAGATTCAATCCAGATAGAAAAGAGGTATCTGTGGGTAGAAGGATGGATGTATGTCCAGGCGCACAGGGCCTGATACCTCTCGGCAGTGGAGGGGAGCGCAGAATGGAAGGGCTGCAGCTAGAGAAGCTGAGGTCTGAGAGTGGTGAGTACGTTGAATTATTGGATCCTGGAGTCAATGGCAAGTGAAGGAGCTTTTGGAAAGGAATATAGGATTCCCACCTGAGGTGGAAGGGAGATTCAAGGGGGAGGGGACATATGTACATCTACGGCTGATTAATGCCGATGTATGGTAGAAACCAATACAATATTGTAAAGCAGTTATCCTCCAATGTAAATAAATTTTTTGTTTAAAAAAAAAAAGGGGATCTAGGATTCACACCTAACACTTCCATGGTGTGTGAAATTCTAATAGCAGTGTTCACACTGAACTACAGAGGCTGAGCATGAGGAGCTTTCATGGCAATAGTGAAAAATGAGAGAGTCTAGACTAAGGGTGGTGACAGTGGGCAAAGGAAGTGAGGGTTCTGACGAGAGAGTTTTAGAACTTGGAAAATTCATGTTGGAAGGTAGAAGGGGAAGAGGATGACTGGGAGGGCTTCTGCCTTGAGTGGATGTATTTCTAATAACTATACCATGAGAAAACAGAAGTGAGAACAGGTTTGGAAATAGATAAGAAAGGAACGGGACATGTTAAGTTCGAGGTGCCTGAGGTGGTACACCCAGGCGAACTCCTTAGTTCCATATGTAGTATCTGGAGGACACTGGCTCAGAATTCTGGGCATTATCGAGGAGGTTATTGAGATATAAACAGAATCCAGCACTTTTGTGTTTGGAATTCTTTGTACAGAATTGGTTGCCTCACAACCAGGCTATAGTGGAATTAGAAAAGGATCACAGAAGGATAACTGGAATAACCAAAATGGTAGGAATCTGAGGGAAAGGAGGCTGGCCTATGAAACCAGATTAGAGCATAGAACCACCACAGCCTGCAAGAAAGGCTCAAAAGAGATCCAGTCATTGCCTATAAAATGGTTAGTGACGAAAGTGAATGTTATTTGCTCACCAAATCATGCCTTATATAGGAAGGTTTTTGTTGTTTAAGTTGTGTCCAACTCTTTTGCGACCCTATGGAGTGTAGCCCACCAGGCTCCTCTCTGTCCATGGGATTTTGCAGGTGAGAATACTGGAGTGGGTTGCCGTTTCCTTCTCCAGGGGGGTCTTCCTGACCCTGCGTCTCCTGCCACGTCTCCTGCATTGTTAGGTGGAGTCTTTGCTGCAGAGCCACTGGGGGAGCCCTTCTAGGACAGACACCTTTGAACAGAAAATTTAAGACAAAAAATTTTATAAACGTTCTACATGCAAGTCCAAAATGTTTCACAAGCCAGGGATATAGACGGGATCCAAAAGTTGTGGGGTGGGGGGATGCAAATAAAAAAGCCATAAATGCCTTGTAAGGACATGTTCAGAAATCCCAAACCCTTAGGCATTGCCACCTGAAGGGTGATGAGCTCATATATGGCAGCTTCTTTGGGCTGCTGCTGGCATAGGGGTGCAGGCCTGCTTAATGACCAATAGGCCCTAATGTGACAATTCCTGAGAAAGTTACTCATCACTTAAGTATGTAGTCTAATCAGCCTTCTAAATTTATACCACACTGAAAGGGTCCAAGTAGGATATCAATGATCTAAATTTCCAGGGAATATTAATTATGGTGTGTGTGTGGGGGTGGCTGGTAGAGGGAGGAAGGGAAGAGTAGCATTGAAATAAAAATCCTTGTAATTATCCTCCAATTAAAAAAAAAGCCCAACCTATCAAATACTTAACTTATATAAGAAGCTATACTCCTTTCTCCCAGCTCTGTTTCTTGTTACCATAAGTTATAAGTAAGGCGGGATGGTGGCAAGCTAGAGCAAGGATAGAGGGATGGGAAGGCAGTTTTGCCCATCCTTCCAAAATGGTACCAGGGATTGTAGTCGAGATGGAAGGAACAAGGAGAGGTTGAGGCCCAGGGCAGCAGGTGTGCTGGATTTTGTGGTGTGGAGCGTGACTGGTATGTAGCTAGAATGCTGTGCATGGATCTGAGTGTTCCCACACCACAGTGGTTCTGTGGCAATCAAACTGATACCAGTGTTATGCCTGTATGCTGTGCTAGTACTGTAAACTTTTGGGTGTGCTTTTGGGAAGCTGGCTTAAATTATGGATTTAAGAATTCACACAGCATGTTCAAGGAAGTATATGGAGCCCATCACTTACATCTTTAAACCAAAGGCTCAAGGTCAAAAAACAAAAACAAAACAAAAACAAAAGCAAGCCAGCAGAGGGCACCAGTCACACAATTTTACAATATTTCAAACTCTTCGAATGCAGGAAAATAGGCCTGGGACATAGTGCCATCTTGTGGAAGTTATTGATACTCCGTTTTATAATGAAATTCAATGTAAGTCTTGAAATGCATCCAGGGCTAACTGGTAGGCTGTTGCTTTTAATGCTTTATCAAGTCCCTCTTTATCCCTTATTCTCTTCCCCAATATCTATTTATTGTCCACCTAGGCCCACTTCTATTCACTTTCTACCATTCACATTTTATGATGTTTAACCTTAGAAATGTATTCATTCAACAAATACTGAACACTAACTATATGACAGATACCACTTGTTCTGTCTGCTTGAGATACACCTACATAGGAGTAAAATAGACCAAGTTCCTTGACCTAGTGAAGCATACATTCTAGCAAGAGGAGACAGATGATAAACATAAGCAGAAGGTAATAAAACTATTGAAAAAAAAGGAAAAAGTAGCAATGGAATTCAATAAGGGGGTCAGGGTAGGTCTCACAGAAAAGGTAACATTTAGCAAAAGGTTTGGAAGGAAGTGAGGGAATTATCCAGGGTCTCAGGGGAAAAGCATTCCAGGCAGAGGGAGGAGCCGCTGCAGAGACAGAAGAAGGCATGACGTGTTTGGGGAATAGCCAGGAGTGGCCGAAATGAAGTGAACGAGGCAAGCAGAAGAGGAGGCCAGAAAGGGAATGTGGGAGGCTAGGCTCATTCTGGATGCTGTGGGGCAAGAGTAGAAGCAGAAAGCGTTAGAGGAGGCTCAAGCAGGGGATATGGTGGTGCCACAGACCACAGTGATAGCAAAGGAAGTGGTGGAAAACAGTCACCTTCTGGATATAGTTTGCAGGTATAGTCAAGAGCTTCCTAATATATTAGACGGAGGGCATGAACACAAGAGAAGAATCATAAAAGACTCGAGGGTTTTGGCCTGAGCAAATTGAAAGATAGAGACAGCATCCATTGAGATGGGGGCCCAGGAGATATGGGGTAAGATTCTGGGGAGGAGGGTCAGGAGTTCAGTTTGGGGCATGTAGACATGTATGAAATGTAGACACCCGAGATGAAATGCTGAGTAAGGAGTTGCGGATATGAGTTTGAATTTCAGGAGCAATGTATGGGATGGAGATATAAATTTAAGATTTGCTGGTATATCAATGGCATTTAATGCTATGTGACTGGATGACATCACTAGGAAGGAATTTCATATAGAAGAGGACTAAGAAATCCAAAGTAAAATGTTGGAGAGAAGAATAAACAAAAAGATTTGGAAAGCACAACCACTGAGGCAGGAGGAAGATAGAGTTTAGAATCCTGGAAACCAAGTGCAAATGATTCAGGAAGAGGGGATGGTCAACTGTGATTAGATCAAAATCTGAAAAATCAAGAAAGCAAGGACTGAGCATTGATCATTGGATTTAGCTAGGAGGAGGTGATTGGTGTCCCTTAATATATATATTTGTGGAGTGGTGAGAATAGAAACCTATTTGAAGTAAGTTTAAGAGAACAAGAGAAGAGAAATCGGATCAGCAATACAGGCAACTCTGGAAGTTTTGCATCAAAAGGGAACCAGGAAATAGGTCAGAAACTGAAGGGAGGTGAGGGCAAGGAAAATGTCTTTTTTTAAGATGGGAGAATGTTTGTGTATTGATGGAAATGAAACAGTAGAAAGTTGATGTGAGAAAGGGGAGAATTAACTGCTGAGGTCATGTTCTTGAGCAAGTGAGAGGTGATGGGATCTACTGCACAGGGGAGGGACTGGCTTCAGGAAGAGAAGGAAGAGTTGGTCTCTGGGAACAAGTGGGAAGGCATAACGTGTAGATACAGATGCAGGTAAGTGAGTAGATGGCTAGTGGACAGATGAGGTGATGGGAATCTGTGGATGTTCTTTTCTGATTGCTTCAATTCTCTCAGGGAAGTAGGAGGCAAAGAATCAGCTGAGATGTGAAAGTGAAGGGAACTGATGGAATGAGGGGATATGAAACAGTTTGGTACACTGGGGGAGTGGATGAACTAGGGATGCTTTAGTATAAATGCCGAGCAGTAGTAAGGAAGGGCTCACTTGAGACTGGTAGTCATGAATTTAAAGTGAAGTTGGGTGTGTGTGTGTGTGTGTTTTGCTGACCTTGTACAGCTACATGAGCACAAACTAGAGCAGATGGGGAGTTGAATTTACCCAGGATGGTGATTAATCAGATTGAGAGAAAGGCAAGGGAGAACAGTAATTATACATGGGCATGATTATAATGATTGGCCATGGAATTTAAATTGAGTAAGAAGGAGAATGAACCTCAAGAAGGGTGAAAAGCAGGGAGATGAAGGACAGGGCAAAGTTCTATGGACTGGAGGTTCACGGGGTTTGGAAGCCAGGAAGTAAAGGCCGGAGAAAAGATAAAGACAAGGTTGTGACTTTGGAAGTGAATAGCTGAGGTGGGGGGAGGGCAGCGATATTGGAGGAGTGAAGTCTAAGGAAATGAGAAGTGAGATGGGAGTAGGGTGTTGGAAGTAGCACCTACAGGTAGGTGGGAATCTCCAAGAATTAAGACAGGAGAATGACAGTGAAACAGGAGCTAAAATCATCAGGAGATAAGGGAGAAAGAACTGAAGGTTGGTAGATGAATGAACATATGGACCAGAGCCTTGTGGGGCGCTAATGACTAATTTCCTGAGAACCATGCAAACTTCCAACAGTGGGGCCATGCCATTTCTAGTGAAAGTTTGATTTTGGGGAACGTGATCAGGGCTGAAGTGAGAGCCAGGGTTTGACCAAGGTCCTGGGAACCATCAGGACTGAGGAGGGCGGCTCCTCGGACCACTGACAGGGCTCTGGCCAGCTTAGCTGCAGCCAGAGGCGGAGGAGAAATGGCTGAGGTTCTGTAGGAATGAGCTAGCTTACCAGCCCACTGCTTTTGGCTTAGGATTTACAGCTCACAGGTGCAATTAACTTTGGCTCATTTACTTGGGGAACAATAGCAATCACCAGCCAAATCAAAAAGTCCTTTTCTTCCCAGATCTGTTACTGTGATTAACAGGAAGACTCCGCAGAGACAAGGGAGGCTCTGCTTCCCCACAGGCCAACATCTGCTGGGCACCAGGGGCCTAGCAACACCACGGTTCAGGTGCCATCTAGCCTGTAGTATGACACAGGGGAAAGAGTGCCCAAGGAAGAGCCTTAGAAAGGCATGGCCTTTTCTGTCATCATCCAGCAGCGGCTGGCACCTGGGTTTCAGGATCAGCCTGAGCGAGGTCTTGTGCCCTAACAGACTAGCTCTCCAGTCCCTTGACTGTACTTTTGCAGGGGTGGTGGAGCACATTTACCAGAGCTGAGGTCGAGAGGTACTGTCCCCTCAGTCCCCTGAAAAGCTAGCTTTCCCCAGCTTAGGGGGCTGCTCCTGCTTTTCCCAGCTCACTTACAGGACGGCCCTGGGGCCTTTTGCAGAGCCCAAGAACACTTGGACTCTGGTCAGTGAGAATACTGCGGGTCTCCTGCTCTTTCTAAGTTGCAAAATAAACAGATCTTTAGGCCCCAGGCAGCTTTTGTGTTTGAGGCTGAGTGTGTTTCTGTCTTTAAAAGAGAAAAATGCAGCAGGAGGAACAGTCTCCTTGGCACTAACTTCTCTTTGCTGCCTCTAAAATATAGTCACAGAGAGGAGGATGAAAAGTGAGCCCTTAAGAATCTGAAAGACTTGTTTTTCCATTGTGTTATATGGAGCTTCAAAAATATCCTTTGTTAGCAGCTGTTTTGAGAGGGAGGACCCACTTCAGTGTTACTATCTTGAGGATCATAATCTCTTTGGACCCTGGGGCTTGCTAAGACTGTCTTTACTGTGTGCCCCCTCAAGAGGATCACTGAAGATGTGAACTGTGGAGAGATCAGGATCTGATAAGAAGTACTATAAAATGTGATTTGATTAAAAACACCATGAGAGTAGCAGTTTATAGCCTTGACTCATCCAACAACCTACCACCTAATCTGATCTCAAATGTTGACAGTACTGTGATCTAATAGTAATTTATAGTATTAAAAAATAAAAAAACAAAATACAGATGTATATTCAAATAAACTTACTTACAAAACAAAAAAGAGGCTCAAAGACTTGGAGAATGAACTTATTGGAGGGAAGGACGGGAGGAAGGGATAATTAAGGAGTTTGGGTTGGACATGTACACACTGCTATATTTAAATGGATAGCCAACAAGGACCTACCATATAGCACAAGGAACTCTGCTCAGTGTTATGTGGCAGCTTGGATGGGATGAAGTTTGGGGGAGAATGGATACATGTATATGCATGACCGAGTCCCTGTGCTGGTCACCTGAAACTATCACAACATTGTTAATTGGTTATACAAAATAAAAAGATTAAAAAAAAACACAGATGTATATTATGGTAATGAAGGCAGCTAGTGTGTCCATTTAAATGAGGAACATACAGGGGTGTGGTAGCATTTGAGCTCCATCTGATTTATTCAGATATAGATTCTGTAGGATTATAAAGGGCAATAGAGGTTTTCTTGTTTTTTAGCAATCTTTTCTCTCTGGATGAGGATCATGTCTTTGAAATGGATTCACAGTTGCAAAGATTTATTTTAGAATCTATGAAACTGGACTAAAGATTCTAATATAATTTTCTGAGTTAAAAAAATACCTAGTGCTGAGTTATAAAACAGATGTTGGCAAGTACAGTATTTTTTCAAACTCAGGGATGAAAAGGACTGAAGGGTCCAAGCTCCAAACCCACTGAAGGTGTCTGTGTTTGTATGTGAACAGCTGAGGTTATCTCCTTATCCCTTCTTGGCTCTCAACTTCGAGGATGTTTGCTGAAAAATGCTTCAGTGTACATGTGGCTCCCAAGGCTTACCAGTGGAAATCTCTAAGGAGAGTATGGCAAGTTTTTTTTTTTCTTTTCTTTTTAACTTTTCCCTACCTTTAGTTCTCTTTTCTCCATCTCTTGCGTGGTCTGGGAGTTTCTAGCTGGAGGCTGGAGGACTCTCACTCCTCTCACTGAGTCCAGTGGAAGACCAATGCAGGACACCTTCTGAATCTAAAGCCTTCTTGTTAGAAGCCAAAGCAAAGTTAACAACAGACTGCTTCAGTTTCAATCCCACTATGTCTTCCTCAACCCACACTTAATGTGATTTAGAGTCTTCTATTACACTATTCCATGAGAAATGAAAAGTTAGGTTTCTGATTGGCTGAAATGAGTTCTGTTATTTCTTTGTCAGAGGTCAAAATCACCACATTCTAGAATGCTAGCAGGCTTTGGGTCAAGTGGATAATCTGATTCTAGGATTCAAATAGTTGCTTTAGCATGGAAGTCAGTAACAGTTCTCCCTGGAAAAAAGTCCAAAAATTAATCCTGTCATAGCTTATATTGGAATTTCTTATTTACCTATTTTGTCAGCTACTTTTATACTATTAAAGTCTCTGATATTCCCAGCAACTAGGACATTCTTATAAATTCAAGAAATGTTTGATACATAAATGAAGGGATGGGAATACTTAAGAATGTGTATTAAAGATATAATAGTTTATTTCTCCCAAAGATCCTGAATCACCTCTGAAGAACTGTACTTCTTCAGCTCTCTGTCCAATATTGAGGGGTGAGGAGGGTGGGAAAGCTGAGCAAGAATATATTATAAAACACAGAAATGGTATGAACAATAAAGAAAAATGAACAAACCTCTGAATAGTTTAATTTTACTCCAGGCTTCTTCCCACATCCACCACCCCATCCCGTCAGTCCCCTTTCTTCTCACCAGTCTAATGTGAGGATGGGGCCATACCTGTTGGTTGAAGAGATGGATTAGGATTGCCAGGGAATCATTTTATTCAATTATGACTTGAGCTTTACGTTCTCATGGTCATCAGATCAATCTAAGTTTTAAACATCTAAATGGTATAACATTGCACATAGAAACAAGTTCAAAATTAAGACAGTGGAAAAATACCAAACACTTAAAAAAAGAAATGAATTGATGAAAACCTTCCTGTTGACAACCTCCTTCCTGTTTGTATTTGGGGAGGTGGTGTGATATAACCCGGGAACTCTGGGTCTGTTGGGATGAGAATGCTGTCAAATGAGAATGTTACACAATAAGAATACTGATTTAAAAAGTTAAATGTCTGGACTGAAGGTGAAAGGAAGGGCAACAGACTGCAAGCTGTGTGGTAGTCTGCATCAGTTCAGTTACTTTGAGGTAAAGTTGAGCTTTGGTTGATCCTCTGCTTTGGTATCTTTGAATTTCCTTAGTCACCAGCGTTCTGATTCTCAGTCACTGGACCTGTGATGCAAGTACACACTAATGTATTAACATGCAAGATGAAAATTTTCACCTGAGAGATAAGCTGGTTTTGCATTTTGGGGAGGAGCATGTAGTCCTTGAAAAAGATTTTTATGGCCCAGAGAAAGGACATTGGTAGCGAGGGTCCTCATTGCTGTACTGAGGTGGTTCTTGCCCACACCTGAGCTGCCTCTCCTTTCCAGTGCTTGTCTAGATCAGCCAGGAAGTGAGTGGAACACAGAGTCCTGATCAAGTGTTTTACTTTCCCATCCTGTAGCTTCTTTCTTCATGTGCTAAAGCGAGGCACATGGAGAAGTGATCCAAGAGGGGATCCTTTAAAATTCTAATGTAGAAAATAAATATTCAAAAAGAAAACTCCGAATTAAATCTCAAGCCTTTAGTGGAAGGCTTCAGATCACATATTTGGCAGGATAAACTATGTTACCATAACAACTTATTGACCACAGACGTATTAATTCATCTTTTGTTACCCAAGCATTATTGTCCCGAGTGTTTCAACAGTCATTAATATAACAAATCACCAGCCACAGACATTAGTTTCTACAAAAATCTCCCAGTCAATAGTGTGTTAATAATAATCATTTTATTTGGGTAAGTCTTTGGGATTAGTTTTTAATGATAGCTTAAAATTTCAGTGTTGAAATTATCATTTGAGGATTAAGGTATAAAAAAAGTTCTCTTCCTGAAAACTCATAAAGATTTTGTTCTTCCAGTACTTTACTGACATCATTAGGAATCTTCTCAATGTGGCAACATTGCTTTGCCTTGTACTTTTACTCGAATGATATGTTTTTTCCCCTGAACTTGCCAAATAGAATATATGAGGTTTACATGTTTCAGACCAAAAATTTCTCCCATAATCTAAAATAATCTTATGTACTTTATTGCCTAAAAAACAATGAAAATAGGAAAAAATGTCTTTAGTTCAGTTGCTTCAGTTCAGTTCAGTTCAGTCGCTCAGTCGTGTCCAACTCTTTGTGGCCCCATGAATCGCAGCATGCCAGGCTTCCCTGTCCATCACCAACTCCCGGAGCTTGCTCAAACGCATGTCCATCGAGTTGGTGATGCCATATAATTATCTCATCCTCTGTCGTCCCCTTCTCCTCCTCCAAAATGTCTTGGTGCAAAATGTCTTGGTGCAATAATAATTATTAATGAGATTCCTGGGAGCAGACTGAATTTATTTGGTTCTCTGTGTCTTTTCTAGACACCCAGGATTTTTGCTTCATCTTTCACTCTTCTATTGGACAGACATTTCACCTGAAGATCGATTACTATTCTCCACCAAATATCCTAAATCACAATGCTTTAAGAACTTCAAATCAGTCAGTCATTTTCAATTGAAGCTCCTTTGCTGGTCAAATTATGTATTTTTCACCTTACCTGGTTTTAGTTGAAACAAACTCCTACTTTAACTTGTATCTTCTTTAGAAAAAGAAACAGAACACATTTCATTTTTTATATAGAATAAACTTTGTTTTTATTATAGACATGGATCAAAAATAAAAGTTTTTCTGTACATATGACATACAGTGCAAATGAAAGGCTTTTAAATACCACAGATAGACATGTTGTCGGACACAAAAGGAGATGAATGATGGGGGTTAGGATGGTCGTCCAGGAACTGCAGGAGGGGGTCGCCTAGTGAAAACAAAACAAAATAATAAAAAGAAAAACACAGATGTGGAAGAAGAAAACAATGTTTAAACCAGAAAACAAATCCGAATAAGAGCATGCAAAAATAATCCCACAAAAATCAAATTTAAATCAGACAAAAAACATGCAGACATGCAAGGGAAATGAGAGATCACGTGGCATAGTAAGCAGCTCCTGGGCCGTTTCCTGGCTACCAGTCATGTGCTAGGTATGAGCCATTTGAGCCTACTCCAAACCTGTATTATTTTGTACCATGGAATGATGTTCACGCAATCATATTCAGGAAAACTGGGAACAGTACCAGAGCCACATACCTTTATAACTTGAGTATTTGTTTCCCAACCCTGATTTTGTGACAGTTATTTTCAAAGATTTCAATAAATGTTGTGAAATCTCCATAGGGGGAGAGGGAGTTGATATAGCAATATGACAGGGGAAATTTTTTTTTAAGATGAAGGACAGTAGAAGGCAGCAAGAGATCAGATAAGCAATGTAATCACAAGGTGGAAAATATCAGGGGTCGATCTTAGAGAAAAGGATTGGTAAATGAGAATTTCGTCCAGGTGAAAATCCTGTTGTGATAGCCTTTCTAGGCGCAGGCAAATTCAGAGGCTACATCTGGTTCATGGTGACGTGAGGATTTTGTAAAATTTCTCTTTGACTCCAAGTTAGGTGCAACTGAAGCTCTGATTTATTCTGAACTGGGTCCAGGGTAAGTGAAATTTGGTTTGCTGGCTCTTTCTCTGTATCCCTAGCCTGGCTTGCATCTTGTCACGTTCACTGGATGTGAAAGAAGGATCCAGAGATGTGGTTAGTTTTGACATCAGCGTCTCTGGATGATGGGCTGGTAGAGAAGATACAGCAAAGGCTACAGAGCAATGCACAGCTCTGTAAGTAGGAAAACAGCAGGCCAGTGAAGCTTTCCCATGGGTTTCCTGCAAAAGTCTACATTTAATTTCCTCTTTGTAACCCAACTGGTAATGAGCTCAACGTTACAGCAAGCCATAGAACTGTGAGGTTAGTTCAGTACCCCGCTCCCTGTGGGACTTCTTTTTGGCTACTCATCCAGGTGTTCAACAACATACTCACTTCCATCCTACTTCTGTAACACTTCAGTGAGTGGAGCAAGGAGGTCTACAAAAAAACAAAAACAAAAACAAACTTCTTTTTCATCTTCTATAAAATGTTAATGGAGCCAAGCTGACTGGGGTAGTTCTTAGCAACAGTGAAAAATGATCTTACCTTTCCTAAAGTCCAAGACCAATTTTTCTTTGGTCCAATTTAAGCTGGCTGCACTTAAGGAGGCCTCCCATCCATTTATATGATGAACTTATTATGGGTCCGTAACCTTTCAACTGTGGGGGGTCTGCAAGCCTTTAGCTTTAGAGATCCAGGTAATGGGTATCCCTAGTGTTTTTGTGAAGAAAGTGTAATTAAATTCCTGTCAGGCTTGCTGAGATTTATCACCTGCCCAGCAAACAGAAACTATTTTTGAGTTCTGAAGGGGCTTTAGAACACTTTAATGACCTCAGCAGGGTGGGGAGGTGAGCCATTAAATTGAACAGCAAGTCCACAGTGCTAAAGCAACATTTTGTCAGCATATGCCAAAGCACTTTCCTGTTTGAGTTTGGTGTTCTAGTCCAGAAACAGGGTCAGAAGCTTTATGTCTTGGAATATATTTCATGAACAGCTAGAACGTTTGCTTCAACCGTCAGAGAAATGTGTATATGTTTATCCCCTTAGCTCTTTTCTTTCCTCTTCACTGACCCTGTATCTAACTTTCCACTTGTTGCCAAAAAGGCATCCTTGGTGATGACACCATACATTGGCTCAGTGCTACTTCTATTACGGATCTTGGCAATTTTTTTTTTTTTTTTTACTATTTCCAGAATCTTCTATATCAGGGATCTCCAACCTCTGGGGATATAATGACTGATGATCTGAGACTGAGCTGAAGTAATAATAATTAGAAATAAAGTGCACATTAAATGTAATGCATTTGAATCATCCTGAAATCATCCCCACCCCCTGAACCTCTGCCCTGGTCAGTGGAAAAAGTGTCTTCCACGAAACTGATCCCTGGAGCCAAAAAGCCTGGGGACCGTTGCTCTGTGTTACTTAACACAATGCTGAAATGCTTGAAGGCATTTGCTGAAAATACTGGAGCTTTTTATATGAAGGGCAACAAAGAACTTTCTATTGTTGCCACTTCTAACAATTGAAACTTGAAGTACTGAGTTTGGACTACTGAGTGGGGATACTGAGTTGCTAACACTTTTGAAAGCTCATCATGCCAGCATTCACTGCACAAGCAAATTCTCCCTAGTCAAGATGATCATTTCAGGTTATACCTCCTTAAGTTTTCTGAAAATAACTTAAGAGAATCATTTGGCCAAAACAGGAAGTAAAAGGGCAGGAAAAACTGTGTGTACAACATGGGCATAATTCATATATACATAAAAGGCCCCATTATTCATAAGAATAATGAATTACCCACATTCTCTTGGATCTACCTCAATGCTGCAATCTGTTCTTATGGTGACATTCCTCTGGCAAGAGCCCTGGGAAGGCCTTCCTTACAACTTTGTTCTCTTCTGTTACAATCTCACAAAACATGCTCTGCTTGTTTCCTTTGCCCATCACTTAGATAACTTCACATCCCTGAGAAGTGGGTGAGCCAGAAGGCTTGGGAAAGTAAGACAAGAAAGGCAGTAAAAACAGGTGTTCTTCTCAATGTTTCTCTGATGATCTCCACTTTAAGTCAACTTCGATCTCTCCCTTCACAAGAATACATTAGGGGTAATATAATTAATTCAAAGGAGTGCAAAAATTGTCTTCCATGAAACCAATCCCTGGAACCAAAAAGGCTGTGGACTGCTGCTCTATGTTACTTAACCCAATGCTGAAGTGCTTGAAGGCATTTGCTGAAAATACTGGGACTCACTCAGCCTACCTCTCTCAGGTAATTACATGACCCCCAATGTATTCTTCTGAAGGGAGAGATCTAAGTTGACTTAAAAGTGGAGATCATCAGAGAAGCATTGAGAAGAATGCCTGTTCTTACTGCCTTTCTTGTCTCATTTTCCCAAGCCTTCAGTATTTTCTCTCACTTTGGAGTGAGAGAGTCACAGTCGTATTGAAACTGATCTGAGTTCTCCACAAGGCTCCCCGGGATGCATGGCACGTCTGTCACTACCTGCTTTCAGGTCTCCTGCTCCTATGTGACCTTCCTGGTTGCGTCTCAGACCCCACTGTGACAAAGCACCAGCATACCAGGAGGATGGTCCTAGATTGGGATCTCTCGTTACGATGACATTTTATTTTATCACCCAACTTTGTGTTAGTGATGGTCTGTACTGGGATAATCTCACTCAATGCATTTGCCTTGAGGCGAAGAGCTGACTCAGTTGAGAAGACCCTGATGCTGGGAAAGATTGAGGGAAGGAGAAGAAGGGGACGACAGAGGATGAGATGGTTGGATGGCATCACCGACTCAATGGACATGGGTTTGGGTAGACTCTGGCAGTTGGTGATGGACAGGGAGGCCTGGCGTGATGTGGTTCATGGGGTTGCAAAGAGCCGGACACAACTGAGCAACCGAACTGAACTGAACCTAGCCTAAAGCCACTAAAGCAGTGTTTCCTAAGGCATGTACCTCAGAACACTAGTCCTGTAGTACAGTTCATAGATGCTCTATGAACAAAGCATTGATGTTAAAATAAATCTGAGAAACATGGAGACACTAGCCCTGTAATCTGATATGAGAGCTCCTGTAGAGTCTTCTAGTAAAGAAACCTTTAGTGTTTAGTCATCTTTTCCCAAGTATATTTAATCGAGAGGGTCTTGGTGTATGAATGTGTAAAACATTAAAATCTCATGGAGTGGACTTTGGGAAACTCCAAATTAAAGTTGTAGTTTCAGCCAACATCTGTTGCATGCACTCTCTAAGTATCAGGCTGCCTCAGTATGAAAGAACTTCAAGAAATGGTCTTAAAAGGGGAAATGTCAGGTGTGTGATGAAATGAGTACTTCTCAGTATGAGATTTAAAGATTCCAGCAGAAAAATAAGAATCTTGAAAACTAATCGGGCAGGTATTTACATTGATGTCAGAACTATTTTAAAAATACAAATGGAAATCTGCCAAACAGTTACAATAAGGTCCTTCAGTTTGGGTATTTCTATCAGGAACAATTCTGAATAAAGAATCATGCAGTAAGACACACACAACACAAGGGCACAGCAGGATTCGCATCCTGAGTCTTTCTTCCGTTAAGAGGCTTCCTCTGAAGACACTTATGGATCCTCTCACAGAACGTGTATAGACATGAGAAAGAAATTACAACAGGAAAGTGTGAATTAACCCAACAGTCTTTCCAGTTCATCTTTCCACAAGGAGTCTATCCTGAACACAAAGGGAAAGTAAATCAAAATTTCTCCCCTCCCATTCCCTTCTTACAAACAGTCTTTCTCTATTCTCTGGAAATTCAGGTAGGATAAGGACATGTGTAACTACTGAACACTCTTCCATTCTCTTAATACTGGGGAAATGAAAAGTGGTAACTTCTCCCATCAATGCACCATGAGTAAACAATGGAGGTCAACTGTTGAGTCGGAAGCTCAATTACTTTCTGTAAGAAATGCCTTCTGTAGACCTAGATTTTCAGAATCACTTCCTTTTCAATAGCCAAGTGTCGTGGTGCTTCTTGGGAAGTGTCACTTTGCACACTCCAGCAGCCTAAGGTTTATGTCCTTCTTTAACTTAGTAAAACAATGACTTCAAGTCAGCAGTAAAATGTTTCCCACTCTCCTGCCTTTGATTTGTTCAACTTTCTCCCTTTAAAAATTTCATTCTTTCCCAAATTAATGACCTTAATGTCAAATGCTATCATTCTCCATACTGGTAATTCTGGGACAACTGGATTAAAAAGAGTTCTAAGTATTTACAAGTCAGATCTTACCGATAAGCAAAGACATGACTCAAATATATACAAGAATGAGGAAGGGGGAGTCCTTCAAATGTTATCATTTATTTCAGGTTCAGTAGTACAGCTTCACATTTTCACAATAGGTACACATGACCTTCTAGAATGATACAGGATTTAAAGGAAGTTGCTTCAAAATGTCCATTCACAGAGTCCATCCATATATATCAGCAATAAGAAATCCTGAAAGTGCCAAGAAGACAGTGAAAAGTATTCTGGCTCAAATTAATTAAAGAACTGACACAAAAGGCAATATTTTGCTTCTGTACACTCCTTCTTAATATAAAAAAGCAAAAAAACTAGTTTGCTTTTGAAAAGGGAGAGAAAAGAAACATAGGCAAGCAAAACAAATGCTATACATATGAAATTAAACAGAAATCAAGTAATAGTAGAATTTCTGATTGGGAAGGATCATTTTTATCAAATTGACAACAGACAATGCAAGAGATTAGACAGAATAATTTTACAGTAATTTAAAAAACATTACATTAAGAAATCAGAGGGTAAAAATAAAAAAGAAATGAAGCCTTGAGCTGAGCCATGTGTAAAACCTCAGACCAGAGAGATGAGTGTGTGTGTTTGTGTGTGTGTGTGTAAGTCACTCAGTCATGTCTGACTCTTGGCGACCCCATGGACTGAAGCCTGCCAGATTTCTCTGTCCATGGAATTCTCCAGGCAAGAATACTGGAGTGGGTTGCCATTCCCTTCTCCAGGGGATCTTCCCACCCCAGGTCTCCCATATTGCTGTCAGGTTCTTTACTGTCTGAGCCACCAGGGAAGCCCAGACAGGTGAGAAGTCTCACCAATATACCAGTATGAACAGGTCTTAAGACAAACATGAGATTCTTCCTTGAGTTCCCTCTCTTTTGTTCTCATATATACCAACATTCTTACACATATATACAGATAGCAATGCATATACAACATATGCTTCAAAATCTTAAAATTTCACAATGCAGAACACCACATAATGTTAAACATACCAACTAGACAGGGTGACTGAAGATTATCTAAAAGACACACTTGAGCTTTTGAGAAAGGAATGAGCAATCTTGGGAACCAATAACTGTTTCTTGGAAACTATCAACAGCCTCATTCACATTAAACTCTGAGTTCATAGCTTTCGGTCCTCTTGGTGAAATAATATAAAACTCATGGCTTGAGTCTCAAATATTATCTTCTTTCATCAAGTTCCATAGTTCAAAGACCTACTATTTAAGCTTTATTCTCAACATTAAGGAGATTTCTGTCGATTTCAAATAATTATACTGTCTGACAAATGAAAAATGTCTACCTGAAAAAGTGAATAGATGACTTGCCTTTGAGGTATTACATAACTTCTTCCCTGCATTTTAAGCAATTTACTCAGAAAAATCCACTACTTGTATTATTATACTGCTAGATCCCTCTAAAAGTTTGACATTTACCATAGAGAAAAAGATGACTATATAGACCAACTTAGCTTTAAAAGATTCAGCTCAGCAATCTAAGAATAATTTTTATAATTCTATCAGCGATCTTAAAGGTAGGTTTACAGATCTTACTATGAGCTAGCTATATTGGCAAAGATAATTTCTTCTTTAAGAGCAATGTTGTGAATTTAGATGTAAATGTCTGTAGATTATCATTATTGTTTTTGTCTGCAGATGTTATTCTACCATGTTGTCATGGAAATTCTGAGCCTGTGCCTCTCAGAATGAATACAATACAAAAAAAATTTTGTACACCCCATGTATGTTTGGAAAATGAACCACTGTTATCACATATTATGGCAGATACTCTAACGCTAACTCTTGTAGTAGCATAATTTAAAAAATAATTCATACACATACAAAGCACATGTATACATATTTACACTCATACATATACATATATACATGATACACATACAATCACATTCATGCTCATGGCATTTTAACAGGTAATTTTAAACCTACTTGCCCAAAAGGGCACAAAATACATGTACTTACACAAATTTACTATGTATATACTATACACATAGTCTGTATAGAGACACATGCATAGAAAGTATGTGTGTACACAGAAAACAGCAACATTTGTCACATACTGGTATTAGGTCCCATTTCATACTTAAGAATTATGGCTACAGTCTACACTAAAAAGTCATAAAATGAATATATATGACTACTCTTTAATTCTAAGGTCGGAAGGCTTATAGTTATATCACAGGAACTTGGTTTTACTATCACATTTTGGAATAGTGTTATTATCTGAACAAGTAGGCAATTTGCTAATTAAACAGACCCTACTGCTCTTCTATGTTACAGACTACAGCTTGAAGCAATATTCAGAGGAATCATTTTGGTAGATGACATCTGAAAATGTAATATATCTGTTCTAAATCAATACTATTTCAATCATCTGTCCACAACTGAGTTGATGGCAGGTCCAATTAGTCAATAAGCATGCAAGATTTAGCATGTGACAATAAAATAGATTTACTCATCAAATAAACACACAGTTTATTTTTTAAAATCCTAAAATCACTGTATGTTTTATTATACTAGACATGATGGAGCTACATCTGTTGTTCAGGCAACATTGGAGGAATCGGGGCAGTTACACGAAAGACCTGAAGTGTATGGGGAATACTTAGAAAGCTCAGTAAGTGACATTCCCATCTAAAGGCCTGATATGAACGCTGTCCTCCAAACTGCACATCCTAGAGCTTGTGACTTCACTTACATTGACTTCTCCTTTTAACAGGATGCAAACCCTTTGGGAAATGGGATTAATACTGATCACATGACACACTGCAGTAAAGTGAAAATATTTTCCAACATGATGCTGAGATTCCAGGAGAGAGGCTGGGTTCTATTAGAAATAGCTTAGAAGTAAAATGAAATAAAAATGTACACACAAGATGAGACAACTGAGACAGGGAAACTGTGGAGTTATAAACCTAGAGCAAAAGCCAAAGGTGGCAAACGCCATTGTTTATGACTGCATAAAACCAGTGCAAAGGAACTTGGAAAACCAATCTCCAATTTTCTTTGACATGGTTTGTGCTGATCTAAGAACACACCAGTGGTTATCCACAATATTTTCCTTTAACCAAAGGAAACTTTTGAAATATAGAAAAACGCAAAACCACATACAGCACAAAGCCAAACCCTGAAGTATATAATCCATTAGATGCCTATTTTAGAGAATTCAAAGGAAGAAGCAAAGGGAATCCTAAAAAGAGGAAAATTTCTAAAAAGATCTCACTGTAGACTATTCCTTTTCCTTAACATATTTCCACTCAGCTGCAATGCTGTTTTAAAAATACAGTATGTATCTTGCACCTCTGTTCCATTCACAAAGAGTTAATTTTTTCCAGGAGAAAACATAAGATACCAGAAGATTTAGGGTGGAGTTCTTTATACAATCATTTGTAATTTAAAAGTTGAAGGGCTCTTTTTGTAAATCTTGTATTCTCTGTTTTTGCCTGAGTGGCCTAGTTTTAACCCTTTAGAATAAGTTCAAAACAACACCATTCAACTTGGCAAGTTCTCTTTTTAATAACGGTTAAGCGTTTTTACTTCATACTTTACGGGTGTCTGCTTTGGGTATAAACTACACAGGAAATTAAAGTTAAGGTAATGTACAAATCATGTTTGCTGCTTTCAAAGGGAGACATTTCAGTTGGCTAACCTGATTTACTTCTGCAGAACATGAAATGGTGTCATGGGACACAAATAGGCAGTGAATATTTGGTCTGCCGTCTGGGGACAGTTAGCAGACAAAATTCCAGTTGGCTTCTGGCTGTTTCCTACGTGCTAATCATCTACTCCTAGGTAGTCCAAAAGTCAGCCTCGAGACTGAACTATTAACCCCCAGGCTAAGCTATACTTGTAAATTTTAGAAATGTTAGAATTTGCCAATTTGCTTTAAATCTTGATGTCTTAACTATTTTCTGGAAGGACCTGGAAAGAGACCCTGAAGTTGTTTGACTGCAGGAGAATGAGCTCTGCTCTTAAACCGGGGCATCTTTTTTTTCCATGCGAGGTCCCATTTTTAAAATATGGCTATCCTATAATAAGGCTCAGGATTTATTAAGGAAACCTAGAATGGATAAAAAGTTACATTAACCTGTTTCAAAGGTAGGCTAAATTTTTGCATTAGGTAATTACATATTTAGCATGGAAAGAGAGATATAGTTTTGCTCTAACTAAATAAATCGAATGGAATTAGTGTCAAAGTGTAGTCAGTCATGCCTAAAATCAGATCAATATAAAAAATTAAATATTTTCTATGCTAGCCTTCACTGTGATCTGTGAGGAGGTAAGTACATAGGTGAATAAAGAAATTACATTTGTCCGGATACTTCTTGAGATGTGATATTTTGCTTCTTCCTTAAACTCTGAAACTAGCCAAATTTACTGACTGACTACCAAAAAGCAAGCTTTGATTCACTGTTGAATATGCTTCTAGCATGAAGCAAAAACACACTGGCATGAGAAGCCTTCTAGAGCAAGCAATGCATTAACTTTTCCTTTGCAAACAACTTTGTCCTTCTGGAAAAGTTTTATTTTTAAGGAATCTTAATTTTAAAAATTATTCCTTATCAGTTTTATGAAATAAAGAGGAAGGAGAGAGGTTCTAAACAGGTAATCCTGGAGTAGGCAGAAACATTTATAACAGACAATATAATTTTCATCAGTCAAAACAGAATGCAGGAAAATAAGTATATATCATTTAGGTCTAAGCCCACCATCTCTTATCTCTTAAGAATTATACTGAATGGGCTCTCTGGTAGGTAATGTGGGAAACCTGTCAAAGCAATTTCAAATATATGTCAGGGTAGGCCAATGGTCCACAAAGCAGAGGGCTGCTATACAGCCTACTTTGGTCGATACAACATACAAAACCTTAAAGAGTCAGCAGTTTTCAACAGTCAAACCCCAAAAGTTTGACATACCATGAGCAATGAAGGTGAGTGGTGAATGCATTAGTCAAACTGGTTACTTGCCTACTGATGTCCACACATGCGACTACTCATGATTAACTGCAGCAGTTATCAAATATTTTGCTTTCATAAAATTCATTAGTAATTAACTGCCATGCCAGACACTTCGTTTAGTCTAACAGGGAGGATTCTAGTGGACGGATTATAGTGGGACGAGTTGGTGATGGGGGTGGTCTCCGGCTAGAAAGAGAGAAAGAGAAAGGTAAAGAAACAAGTAGAGTAACTACTAGAAGGTTATCCCGAAGATACTGAGAAAGAGCCATCCCACACATGCTCATGCACAAACAGGCTAGCAGGAACGGCTGCCATCTGTAATAACTTAATACTGTCACTTTTCACTCACCCAGCATTTTTTAATGAAAAGGAGATATTTTTCATATGCAAATCTTTCTAAAAACTGAAGTCCTCCCTCCCAATACTAATACAAATATTAAATCATTTACAAGCCATCTGAAAAAAATAAAAGCCATCAGAAATACACTGCATATTTCTCAGCCAGTAGAGTATGCCCACTCCAGCAACTAGTAAGGTATTTAGGCCTCAGAGACTGAAGGGGTCTGAATTTTTTTCCCCTTTATGTAATGTTCTTCCTCTTTCTTTTTTTCCCCCTGTCAGGATGTTAACTATCATTCTCAATGCCCTCAGCAGGAGCTTTCTCCAATATATTCTATACTTTACTTCTAATTTACTGGGTACTAGAAAATCAGAAAATCAAGTTTTCTAGAGTTCTCTACAATAAGCATAAGCAGGCTCAGGGTGAGTCCCTGAGTAAATTGCATGAGCTCTGGCTTCTATTTTGGGTCCTAAAAGTTTTATTTTTAGTAACAGTATTGCTCACTTTCTGATTGGTGATGGTGTTTCTAATACCTGAGGTTTCTAAATAAACAAACTTCATATAATGAAATATTACTGTATCTGAGAATCTTCAGCTATATACCAACTAATACTCTTTATTCCTTAAATCCATACATTTACTTCCTAAATGCATTAATAAGCTTTTTATGTGTTTACTTGACTTTACACATCATATCTCAGAGGGTAATGTTTATAGCCAATAAAATTCAACAAATTCTGCAAATTGAAACTTTTCTTCTTGATAAAACTCTTCCATTGATATTTTTCAGAAAGAGCCCTTCCACCCCCTTTCTGGAATTACTGTCATAACATTAAATTTTCTTCTTTATTGGACACACAAAATTGATCCAATCAAATACTTTTTCTCAGGATGAAGGAGTGAAGTTAGAAAAGCTAAAGAAAATGGTTACGCAATGTTAAAAATTCCAGAGCTATAAGATAAAATTAGATGGTCAAGGAAAAATCAAAACAAAAGAGGTATCGTTGGTTAATGGGAAAAGTACCAACCACTTAAGCACAAACTCATAGAGCTTAGTGGAGTTTCTTTTGCCTCCGGTGCTTGAAAAATATCCAAAGAACTGTGGAGGAAAGGGTTTTTTCTTGGGAAGGTGCACGCCAGTTTAACCTCTTACACTAAGTCTTATCACTTAAGCAGCACTCAGTTTTTCAAAGTGTAACTACAGATACCTTATATGCACAGTATGGAACTAAACCAATTCCTACTAGCTGTTTAATTTGGGTAAACAAGTAAGTCCTTTTCCCACAGAAAGGCTACTAGCTAGTGTGACCACCAGAAATGTTTGGGCAGTTTCCTGCTGGGAAAAATCCTCCTGTTATTTTTTTCGCTTATGACAATGCAAAAACACCTGCTCTTTCACTAGCATACTGCTCATTTTCATTTGAAATGGTTATATGTTTAACTTGCATCCTGGCTTTGAACCCAGCCATTTTCTCCTTTGATGTGAACTTTCCAGAGGCCAGAGGTCATGTCCACTTGAGGGTGTTTCACAGCACGTTTAGCATGGAGCTGCTGTCAATGATGTCCTCAATCAGAGTTCTCTTCTGATTCTTTTGTTTATTCCTCCCTCAACACCCACCTTGGTGAAGTCTTCTCTGACCCACCTTTTCCTATCTTGATGCTTCTCTAGCATCCCAACATATTTCTAGAATTAGGTTTATATATTTATTGCCACTGACCAGAAATGGACTGTGTCTTAGTCATCTTCAGTTTCTTGTGGTGTCTAGCTCAGAGATTGTCATTCACTCATTGCACATGTGACAAATGAATAAATGAAAGTTACTCCTAGAAGTAAGAAACAACTTATGAATACTTATGATAGCCACTGGTCTTTATATTATACTAAGGTATTTTTAAAAAATAAATCACTGTTCTAGCAAAAAAAAAAAAAAAACCAGCTACAATGGCATGTAGAGTTTAGACTCTTAGAAACTCTACCTACAGGATATTTGACTGTTTAACTGTTTAGTAGATGTTTGGAATAAATACTAAATCATAGGCCCTTCCTCGGGGAGTTTGATAGTCACATAACCTACAGAAATATATTCTTAGCATTTTAGCAGTTATAGGAGGAGCGAGAAAGTTGGCCAGAATTTGAACCTGGAAAAGTAAAACTCCACCAGAAGGCTCAATAATGGGATGGACTTAATTAGGGGATTTTATTTGAAAAAAGTAGACTTGAAATGACAAATGCAGCGAGGGGCAGAATACAGGGTAGCATGGTGGGATAGAAACTGTTCCATGCATATGTGATAGCTTGGACTAAGTGCTGTGGCCAAGAGAGCAAGGAATGCAACTGAGTTCTCTTCTGATTCTTTGGTTCTTGGCTTAAATGTCACACCCCAGCACTTCCTGACCATCTAATAATTTCCAACCACCACTCCTCACCACTTCATGGTTTTATGCATTTCATAGCACTTAACTGTTTGCCATTATGTATTTACTAGCTTATGGCCTGTGTTCTCCAGTAGACTGCAAATTTCTTGAATGCAGAGACCACATATTCTGTATTTATTACATATATTCAGCATTCAGTATAATGTGATTAGAAGACAGTGAATAAATATTTATTAAATAGCAGAGAAACAAGTGAATGACTGAAAAGTACCTACACAAAGATGTTCAGACAGGCTAGAGTATAGACTAGCTCAAGGAGGGTGGGTCCAATGAGGCCAGAAATACAACTTTTTTTGAAGCATTTGTCAGAGGCTTATACTTGAGACAGCACGTTTACACAGAAGTTGAAGGATGTGGATTTTAGCTTCAACTGCCAATTTGTATAATCATTAGCCACTAAACTTCTCTAAGCCTTAGTGTTCTCATCTGTGACACAGGAGACTCAGACTAGATGATCTGTAACACAGTTACGCACTGCATGTACAATTTATTGAGCATGTACTATGTGGTCTGTATTATGCTCCATAATTTTTAAAAACTCAAATCTATTCATAGTGGAATACAAATAGGCTAAGACAAGTATGCAAGTGGTTTTACTACAGCACCCCATCTTAAGTGGAAAAAATGAGGCAAAATTTTGTAATTCAGGCTCAGAGCTTGAAAATACAATAATGTGGTTAAAGCAGGGGCAAATATGATTTTAATCATGGCATATAAAATTTGAAAGTCATAGGAGAATGTAGGTCTATAATGGGGTTAAAGAAACTAGAAATTAAGTGGGGAGGTGGAAGGAATGGACTCAATGATAGAGAATAGAAAGATCGAAATACTCTGATGGCACAGCAACTTCTCCTTAATCTCCTCTCCAATCTTTGGGCCGTGTTGATGTGATGCAACAAAGTCAACGATAATAGGCAATTGCAGAAAGAAGGCAAGGCAGGAAAGCAAAAAAATACAAATTTCTCTTATGTGCCAGGTCTTTTGTTTATCTTGTTCATCACCATATCCCAGAACTCAGCTTTGTCTTTGGCTCATGCTATTTTTTTTTTTTTCCAAATAAATAAATCAGGAGAACCTATCCATTATGAGCACTTTAAGGGAGTCCCTAGGGCACTAAATCGGCACTGCAACCTGTGTGGTGAATTAATGATTGAAAAAGAAGAAAGATCAAATTTCCATCATGGTCTATTAAAATAATTATGACATCTTTAAAATATGCCTACTGTCAAGTTAAAATAACTCATACATGTACTTAGTAATTAAAAATCCTAAAGAGCTGGTCAAGCCTTCTGGAAGAAATAGGCACCATTTTATTTCTAAACAATAACCCCTTGATAATCTGTAAAGGAAACAATCCAAGAGGAGCATCGAGTTGTTCAGTGTGAATTTTCTTAATAAGTAATGCTAAGATGTTTGCCAACTTCAACACCAGAAAAACATTTAAGGTTTACTGTTCAAGTTCATTTCATTGGTCCAGTTCCTAACCATTCAAAGAGTTTCCAAAGACATTCACCTCATAAGACAGTTTGTTTTGGGCCAAGCAGAGTTATTTGTTTTGTACCAGATTTTCCTCCATTACTTTGCACAGAGATGGGCTTCATTAAATTACCCATTATATTGAAATGGAGCATCTTGCATCACTTAGTGTTTATTGAAACACTGTGTGGTGTGTGGGCGGTTTATGGTTACGATAGAAGAGCCATGTTTCTGCTTCCAAATCAAAGGGAAAGATGTAATACTTAAAGTTGCATTTGTAGCTGCAGGGATGGGCCGGGTGCATTATTTTGGACAATGACAAATTTTGTAAGAAAGTCGAATGTTCATATGGGGTGGGTGGCATGGTGGGGGAGAAACTGGCTACACTGATAAGAGAGAAGAATGAATCAGTTCTCTTATTGTTTCATTTGATTCTTTTCTAAGAATGGGAGAACTAAATCTTCATTTGCTCTTCTCTGGATTAGCTGGTTCTGAGTATTCACAGTGGGTGACCGATCTTAACAGGGGTGCATCGTAACACCAATTACTGACATGGCTTGGTCTTTCTGCCCCTGTCTGTATTTCTCTTCAGGATGGAAAGTGAGATTTATCTATAAGTTTGTGAGCCAGACTAGGCCTATGTAGCTCAGGCTCCATCCTTTCCTTACTTAAACCAAAATATCAGGACTCCCAGGCCAGCATTTTTTTCTATAGGGCAGTTACATGGGCATGTTCTAAGGGTATGTCTCTGAAATTAGACTGTACATCAGAACTCCCTGGAGGGTTTGCTAAAACAGAGGTTTCTAGGTCCCACACAGACTTTTCTATAGGGGTGAGACATTTCTAGTAAGTTCCTCGATTATGCTAATGCTGCTGGTCCCATGCTTTGAAAACTGTCTGAAGACATAATAAATGATTTTGTCTTTGCTTTCTTAGCAATTCATTTCACTTGCCAGATAAAGTCAGAGCAAAAAAGAGAAAGTGCTGGGAAAAACTATCTTAAGAAAGATGAAGAAATGGTTGTGGAAATTTTTGATACCTTTGGAAATCAGATTCAAGCATGGGTCAAATTGGTTTTAGGTTTATTTTGTAAAGACTGAGATATTATACTACAGTAGTTTTTTTTGTTAGTCATCACCAGAAAAATAAATACTTGTTTAGAGAAGCTTGCTCATGAACATGGCAATGGGTGCAGACACTAAGCACATCTAACCATGTCATCTTTGAAAAGGGTACAACTGAAGCCCAGCCTAATCAGTTAGGTGGACCCAAGTTTAAAAAAATAAAAAACCCTCAAAAAAATCAAAGACTGATACTTTTAGGGGAATTATATTTGCCTACAAGGACAGCTATTTGCATAAAAAGGATATGTAATTTATACCATAAGCTCTACTTATTAGATATAGGTAAAGCCTTAAAATATAACTGTTTCAAAATTTAATTTACATGTAATTGCATTTAGAGTCATTTGATCTTATTGGTGAAAAGATAAAAAAGAAGGGTTTTGTCCAACTAAATACAAGAAGTAAAGTATCTTTCCTTTTTGAGGGCTACATAGGATGAATTTCTTAGAGAACAAAAGCAAAAACTGCTTCTGAACTTTCTAAAGTCGTGACGCATGCCTCCCACAATGGACTCTGCTGTGCTTGGTTCCCAAGTGGCTTCAGGCAAAAATTGCTCTGATGGCGTCTGAGTCAGTTAAATGGGGAATGCCCATAGTATCTCCTTCCCAGGAACTGAAATGCCTTACTTCTCCATGACCCTCTTGAATAACTTAATCCTTGCATCATTTTTCAAAGTTTAAGGCATGTATACATAGTTTATCATCTGAACAACATTATAAACTTCCCATGACCTGAGAGTACGCCTTATCCTGCTTGCAGCCTTTTGTAGCACCTGTAGGGGGCAGTGTCTCAAGCAGGAATTCAAGGACATGAATAAGTGAACATGCCCTGGAATAAATCAGACAGGAGCACACCTCCAGGTGAAATAGAAAGGCAGCTAACTATGACCCAGGACTTCCTCTTGCTAATGCCTGCTGTAAGAGAACAGACTGTGGGACACAGTATTTTTAAATTTCAGCACAGCATTGTGCTTTGCTTCTTAATTTGAGCATTTATTAAAAAAACAGGTTTTGCATATCTAAAAAGTCCAAGGCGAGGTTCAGAAAAATGCTATGAACAGTCATGATTTTGTCCACATGGAAGATAATATTTTGTAATTGTCAAAAACACTATAGGATGCTGTCCAGCATATTTTTGGCTCTTTTAGCTTTGGTACAGAGTGAGCCAGTACTGTCCAATAGTTTACAGTAGATGTTGGAAACAACAGAGAAATTGGAGTACATTTAAAGGATTCAAGAGAAATTTTCTAATATGACTCTTGCTACATTTTAGAGCCAGCATTTCTTTCCCCTGTGAAAATGAACCCATGATTTTTAAATGTATGTCATTGGGAAAGTATGAATCAACTGATGAACTTTGAAATAAGAACATAAGGGGAAAAACAGTCAGTAACTTTTATTTGAAGATGCAAACATATACTGTATAAATTAGTCTCTGAGATAACTGGTCATATAATCCACCTTGCCACACTTCTTTCACTTTATTTTAAACGTCTGACTCGGGTTCCACCCGTAAGGATGGTACAGATAAACCCACTTCTGTGGTTGCAGCAAAAAGGCAGCTTAAGGGATGATATGCCTACATGAACTCCGCTCATTTTATGATTTGTAAAAAGAATTAGCCAGGCAAGGTTTTAGCACAGAAGGAATAGCACAAAAACAAGAAAGTGTGCGTTTAAATCATTTCTTAAAATACACTAAATATTGGGCTAATTCTGAAAATAAACTTTGATTAAACATTGTATATCAACTCATTTTGTTTTCTTTCATTCACTCAATAAGCCCTGTTTATGTGCTAGGTACTGTATAAAGCGTTAGGGGTACAGAAATAAAGACAGTCACTGCCCAGGAATTTCTAGTTGAGTTGGGAAGAGAGACAAGTAAACAGTGTTCACAGTTGGGTAAGTGCAACGACAGGATTATGCCTCAAGCGCTTCAGGGACACCTGGAGTCCTAGACTGGAGATGGAAAGAGGTTGGGGCGTTAAAAGGGCTTGAAGAAAACAAAAAGTTGAGGGTGCCGGCATTCCAGGGATAGGAGATAGTATGTATGAAGGGGGTAAAAAAAGCTAGAAAAAGTACTGTCAGCTTGAGAAATCAAATGTCTCATTTTTTATCACAAGTGGCAAAACTACTTGTTTTAATCCAAGTGCTAATTCACAAAGCAAAGTTTTTGAGGGTTTTTTTGTTTTAAAATATGATTCCTAAAAACCATTACTTCTGACCTTTTTATATTTTAATTTCTGTACTATATCACTGACAACAGAGAAGCTGGGTAGAGAAAAAGACTAAAAGGTACGCAAAGAAACAGAAGGTCAGAGGAATATAGTGAGGAGAAAACTACACAGAGAGAAAGGAGGTGGTTTTTAAAGAGATTCACACACACATGGTTATTGAATGAAGTTACACAGTGTCCCCTCTGAGGATTTTTTTCTCTCTTTGTCTCTTTCTCCTCTTCTTTCCCTTCCTTCTTCTCCCTCTCTACCTCTCTCTCTCTTTCAAGAAATCCCCAAAGAGATCTAAGAACTTACATGCATGGATGTAGAAACCTAGTCCCACTGATGGTAGCTGGGGCAAAGCTATTTCTAACCCTCTTCATCGTCTTCTGTCCTCTTCTCCCTGCCCTTCCCCTCACTCCCACACCAGGCACCAGGGGAGGGGGTTGGCCAATTCAGACATCTGGGGGAAGGAGGAGAGGTTGGGAAGGAGGTGCTAAGGACCAGCTACTGGGAGAGGCGAACTTTTACTTCTGAGATGTACACTGC
The DNA here is from genome assembly GCF_042477335.2 of Ovis canadensis. Taxonomy (NCBI): domain Eukaryota; kingdom Metazoa; phylum Chordata; class Mammalia; order Artiodactyla; family Bovidae; genus Ovis; species Ovis canadensis. Next base: position 50,424,358 of record NC_091256.1, on the reverse strand, counting down.
TTTGTCACCTCAAATCAGGGAGAAGAAATGAAAAGAAACAAGGATGGGAGGAAAAAGACAACACTGGATCTCTCTATGAAACTGTAAAATTCACTTCTGCATTGGAAAGGTGGGGAAGACCTTTTCTCCTTTCTGACAGACAGCAAGAACATTCTGGGCATGAGTATCCGACTTGGGGCCTGACCTCAAATGGGGTAAAGGTGTACCTTAGACATATAGATGCAAAAGTTAACTTTCCAATTCCTCTTATTTTTGTAACAACAACAACAAAGATTGAGCATGAGGAATCTGAAGATTTAAAGAAGATTTATGTCATACCAAGGTTTCATTTTTGCCTGACTTGTGAAACCTAGTGAATTAAAAAGCCAGTTTTAAATGCACCACATCGTATTTTTCTGGTCATGTACCAGTCCGAGAGGAAAAAATGGAGATGAGGTACCGTTTACTAATTAGAATCCCAGTGATTAAAAAAAATTCCAGCAGGAGGAGCTCTAACATGCCTTAGAGTTCAAGCTTGAAAAACAAAAACACTGAAAGCAAACAGAAAAACAGAGAGGTGGTGTGCTTTGCAAGCTGCCATGTCAGTGAACAAATATGTGACTGAGTCCAATGAAATGCTTAGTGCGAAAACAGAATGGCTCACACTTTCTCTCTTCCACAAGTCTCCGTGTTCTGATGCAGTTAAACTGGGCACGGATCTGTGGTGTCAGGGAGCAAAAGGTTGATTTCTGGGCAAGTGTAGATATTATTCTTTTCCTCTTGAAGTATCATATTGTTTCTAAATGAGTCTTCTGACATTGGCTCAAAAACTGCCATTTTAAAATGAAATCTTCATCGGCGTTTGAAGGTCCTACAAAAACTCCTGAATGTTCTTCTCCTTTACTCTGCGGCTTGTTGGACGCTTTTTTTAAAATGAGAGAAATGCTGTGTTTGTAAAAACTGGTGCTAAAAGGGCAAGGAATCATAAGTCCCCTGGGCCATGTAAAGAGTCTGCAGAAAGAATTACAGCTTTCTAACACACTCACACACATCAACTGGAATACAAAGAATTTACTCAGGAAAACAGTGAGAAGTATATGAATTTAACAGTTACCGGATTTTGGGGGTAAGCCTTTCCATTCTGGACAGTGTTGTGGGAGAGGGATGGGCAAGTGGGTGCACAGTATGATCACAATTACTTAACCTGAAGGAAATTTTCAACCAATCCCTTCTAATCGTTTGCCAATAAGAAGTCAAACTTTTTGTTTTACACCTTAATGGTATGCCCACATTTAAAAATTTTATACAAGCTCCTACAGAAACTTTAACTAGACCAATTCAGGCCAAAAGTCACTAAATAAAGCTAGTCTAGACGGAAAAATCTATGAAAACCATATGTCTTTTAGGCATCTGTCGTAGAAAAAACTGCCATCATCTTGGAGAAATAGTTCGCAAAATATGCTTTTAGGAAAACACTGCTGTAATGACCATGGGAGCCGTGCTCAAGAAGACGGCTGGGGAGAGTAAAGCTACAATGCGTACAAACGAGAGGCTCTCATTTCTACATATATCTGTCTGTAGCCATCACTGAAAGGATGGGCAAAGGCAGATGTAACTTATATTTCCACCCTTCTAGAGGGACCAAAAAAGTTTACAGTTTTGTTCCTCCACACCCCCACAGAACGTTAGACCAAGGGATCTCAAAGCATCTCTGTTCTCACTCACAGAAAACTGTTTTGAATAATCTTGTACATGGATGGGGCCAAAAAACCAGAACATTTTCTTCTGATTATTACCTCATCCAGCGGGCCTGCCAAACACAGCTAGAAGGCAGGTGTCCGATAGAAGTAACCAACGGAGACTGTCCTATATAATTGGGTGTAGTGCCTAACTTAGAGACAAAAGGGATCAGAAGGACGGGGGTACAAAGCAGGAATGCAATGAGCATGCAGTAAGGCAAATGTCCTAAAACCTTGCCTTTCTGCTTTAACATCGCTTTCTGGACTGGAGACAGCGGTCAGCACTACCTTCGTTATTCTAGCTCCATGTTTTTGTATCCCAAAATGCACTTTAATAAGTGGTATGAAATCCACAGACAAAAATGTAAAGGTTAACTTTAATGATAAAAATAACAACATACAGACAGAAACCTGAACAGTCTACAGAGACTGGGAAAGCATTTGTAAGTTGCAAAGATTCCCTGTGACCCTCAAGAATATTTTGCTGAGACTTCTTGCTCTACAGGGAAGGGAACAACACAGTAACAGTGGTTATTGGTATGAATGCCCCATGTGCTGTTCAGTCACAAGACTGAATAAACACTATATATCAAATGGAAAGGGTCCTGGGTTGAAGGAGGCGAGTATAGTTAAAAAAAGAGGGAAATCTACAAGATGTCATCAATCACACACTGAAGATTTAAGCAAAAGCAAGAAACACGATTTCAACATGTTTATTCAAAGATACGGTGCTTCAAAATGAATTTCCAAATACTTATTAGTTTTAGAATATTAAGATGGTAATGGGGTAGTTTAGAGTGTTGGAAATATTAAAACAAATCAAGCAATCATATCAACAACCCTCATCACAGATCCTTAAACTGAACTGGAGAGCATTTAAGTAGGTTAATCAAAGTCCACTGATGAATTGCAGGGATTTTTATGGTCCATTAATTTCAGTCCTGAGAGTTCTGATACTACTACTATTACAGCTAAAACTATAATGTTTCTTTCTTTCAAAGGATGTGTACAGCATGGATTTATTGTGACTTTAGACCCAGTTACGTGGAGGGAAATTACTGCAGTGGTTTCTCTAGTTAACACATTTACTAATGTTTCCTTAATTTTCCACCCCAAGAGGCAATAATTAAGGTAGCATTGGCCTCACATGAAGTTTTATTATTTTAGTTATTAAAATACTTTCCAATACTGCTAAGAAGTAAAAAGAAATTCTAGTTGTTTTAAAAATAAGTAGACGTTTTCCTCATTTTTATAGCTTTACTCCATGAATGGTGGTCTAAAAGGCAAAGCAGAGTGCAGACTTTCTGGCGAAAACACTTGCGCACGAGACTAGGAGGAGATTTATTTGAGGGAAAAGCTGCATTCACTCTTAAAATTGGCTTCAAAAGCAATCCTAATATAAAGTTTAAAAATGTACATGGTACAGAATATACCTTACATAATTATCCATTTCCAAGTGGAATAATTCCATTTTAGATTCTCTCGGCTGCTAAATATCTTTAAAAAAGGCTTTCCCATCTCCTCTTATCATAAAAAGTCTCATGCTAGATGAATGTAAAATATACTGAAATGTAGATAAAGCTGCTCATGAAAATCTGAAACTTAATACAGGTATCTATTTACATGGTGGAGGCAACTGGCATATTTGATTGTAAAATAAGATTATTTTCCAAATCATATTCAGAGCCACCTGAGGTTTCCTTTCTCTTGGGTTTCAAAATTGCCAATGACACCTGGGGATTCACTTGTGGTGATATATCTAGTTGGTGGTTATCTAGTCTTTCCCTTATTCTCTCTTTCTCAAAAACAAAACAAAAACAGAAAAAGGATAAAGTTTACTTCTAAATTTTATATTAACCTACACATTTACTGGGTTCCCATAACAGCAGCAAGGACAGTATTATCCCATTTTTCAGTGTATAATCCCAATGGGGGAAAATGCTGACTTTATGAAGATTTGGAATTCTCTATGTGTCTGAGCAATTAAAATCAAGAAGGCCTGGCCTTGTCATTGACCATGAGCAATTGAGAATTTTGCCATTTACCATTTTGATTAAGGATCTTTCCCCCTGGTCCTTGGATAGAATGTGTTCTTTCTACAATTCATATGAGCTGATAATTTTGGCTGGAAAACAGGAGTGGACAGTTCCTGGTGTTTATGGGGATGGTTAAAAAATAATTTCAGAAATTAGAGCACTCGTTGTTTGTGGATTTGCCTACCGTGTGGCTCTGATGCCTGAAAAGTAGCCAGAAAGAAAAGAAAGTATTGTGCCATGATGAGCCTGCCTCGGTTCTTTGTGGCTTTTGACACTGCCCTCCGTAGGAATTCTATTTCTGGTCAGAGTTGCCACATGAGCTTAAACTTTATCTAAATACTGGTAATGTGGCATCAGTACACAGGCAGATTCTTACAAACCCAGTGCCTTTCCAACATGCCCCCCACCCCCCACCTCCTCTCCTACATTTAAAAATACTGGCTAGACTAAAAGTGTAATATTCTTTTGGAAACAGCATTGGGTAAGCCAGATGGATTTCATTTGGCAACTAAAGGGTGTAAATATATGTTTAGATTCAGAGGTTCCCCTAGACAATGGTTACAAGATGTTGGCTACAGTAAGCTGAGGGTTTCGATGTAGGGCATTTAAAAATTCTATATTTAAGCAGCAATAAAATTATGACAAGTAGACCAGAGCCATCAAACCCTCAGTTAAATCCTCAGTTCCTCTCTCATACAACTAGAGGTAGGCATATAACGCATATTCTGAGTGAAAAATGCAGCATTTACATTTTCATGTTTAATTTCCTGGCTATTTATTGGCTGAAGTGGCTCTAGTAAGCTAAATTTCACTTCTGATTTTTTCCTCGTAACTGATAAATCAGAGGGAGGAAGAAGTGTCCAGCAGCTCATTCTTGGAGCTGGCTGCTTACAGAAAATTTAGAGGTGAAAGAGCCATGGATCATGCTGTGCCATGAATCTCTGAAGTCACTGAAAAACATGCCATCTGACCATAACTGCCTGAAAATGAAAAATCGTTCCCCGTAAAACCGTTCTTTTCTTACAGCAAGGGAGACAAAAGAGGGCGGTGATGAAACAGAAGTACTAGCTTGTGTGCGTCTGCAAGACTGTGGGTCTGCTTACACTGGGTAGAATTGTTTTCTTTTCTTTCAGCTGACATCAACTTGTATGTAGGAACATTCAGCAGATTCCAGCTGGTGACAGTTGGCTGCTGACGGGCTACAGGACGAATAACAACTATTGACTGTGCGTTTTTCACTGGACAGTGGCTCTTGTGCCAGACTCCAGTCTTGGCTGTTTTCCTCGATCAGGTGAAACCAGGGGCAGACGGGCTACCCTGAAACTCAGAAAGGCTTTCCCTTCATTGTTGAAGCTTAGCAATGTAGAGCCCCAAACAAGAACAATGACAGAGCTATTTGCTATTATTTGTTGTGAGACGTGGAAGAAGTTGTTTCGTTAACTCAGTGCCAGTTACCATGGGGCTGAGATGGTATATGGTCTATTGTCATATTTATTGCCCTGCTTTCTGTCTGCATTTCTGTTGTTTGTACTGTCTCATGTAGATCCTTTCTTATTTTCCTTTTTCTTGTGCCCTCCTGCAATATCAGATGCTTGAAAAAGTAAGATAAGGGGCACATTAAAAATTTAAAGGCAATCTGAAATCTACCTTGACACAGCTGTAAAGCTCCCACATTCCTGGGCCTGACCTAAACAGACTGCCACTCAGTCTGGACTGTGGTGGGATGGAGATATTTGTGCAAAGTAACTCAAGTTTGCTAGACCCAAGAAGGAAACCACCAGACTAATTTACTTCCACTCGAACTAGAATGAAACCAAGACCCTGAAGAAAGAAAACCTTTGACATTAACCATTGATCCACTCTAGTGAGTTAATATGTTACAACCAGAATCACTGTGGTATTTGAATGATTTTGATGAAATATTTAATAGAGAGGCTCAAATAAAATTAAAAGACATTTTCTTTAGTGAACATCTTGTGGCCAAATTTCTATATTCATGAAAATATATTAAGCATCATGACAACTCATGGTAAACCTACAACAAATTATTAATTACATTTGGAGTTTCAGTAACAAATTCTGTGACATAGTAGCCTCACAATATGCCTCAAATATAAAGAATCAGAAAGAATGCCTTTGAAGGTGTTTCTAGTCTCAGCAATTATACTTTGTAAAAATCCTTGCTTGACTTTTAAATCCAGTTGCTAAATATAAAAACTGTTCCCTGAAAAATCAGAACACCTAATCATAAATTTATCTGTTTGTTCTTTAAAGGAGAAAGATGGTGAGGAAAATAGAAAGCTCATGGCTGAAATCAGAAATCACAAGATGAATTCATCATTCATCCAAAGACACTCAGCTACTAAAAGAAGTCATGCTTTTAGAGGGCTGTTGAGGAGGGAGTAAGTCAGGATGTTTCCAGAACATGACTGTTGAGGAGTCAGACACAGGCTAGTCCCACAAGTTGCTTAACTGTCCGTGAACCCTGAGCCCACGACTTCAAGGCTCGGCAGCTTCGTCCTTCATGGCACCAAACCTTGATATTAGGGATGCAAAGACACACTCATAAGAATCACAGGTTTTCTCTTATTCAAAATTTGGGGGACTGGCTAAAAACAAAACGAAACAGGGGAGCCTTATCCCTAGGCAAAAGGGATTCTGTGTTACCTGTCAGTTAACTCAATGCATAAAATATGTATGCATAAAAGAGATACGGTACAGAAGACATCAAGGTCAACCATTTAAAACAAGATTAAAGAAAATCAAAGGGCTTTTACTTCTGTAAAGAAAAGAAAATGCATGCATGGACTGTCTCTTCACATAAAGAACTGACTTATCTTTTGCTATGGTTAGTTGAACCATGAATTACTGAGAATGTGGGGCTGAGAGGAGACTCTCAAGGCGCTCCATGTAAAGTCAGGGAAACTAAGTCTTGGAAAGAGTGCAAGTGGGAGGCCCTGGGGTAATCTTAATGCTATTCCAGGGCTGTCCCCGCAAGGCAGGGACCCCAGTATCACCATGGGCCTCCCCAGAGACTCTTTCTGTGCAGCACTCTTGATATTCATGCTGTGTTTCTGTCATGTGAGTGAGCTGGAGTAAAAGCTAACCTTTTCTCTGATTCACTTGTGTCACTTTTAAAAGACACCATCAGACTTGGTGACGGGGTGGTTAAGAGAAAGGACTTCTATTTTAAAAAAAGTTTTTTTGTTTTTTTTTTAATAGAAGACTGGGTGATGAGGTAAGTGAAGTCTGCTTTTCCTTGGATAGAGACCCTTCCTCCCACCCTTATCCCCTTTTGACCGTTGCAAAATAGCTTAGTCCAAGGAAAGGGGAGAAGACAAATGAATAAAATAATGCCAGAGTCACTGTTGCCAGGAAAAACACACTTTGATTCAGTTAATTTGTTCTGTTAATGTCAAAGGCTGTGATTCCCAATTAGCTAATTTTAAGAAGCTCTAACTGAAAATAACTACATCAGCCCTAAACTTAGTGTTTGGTCAAACATTAGGATCTTCAAGTAAAAGAATAGGGCCCCTAAAGAGGTACTGATGTCTGTTTAAGAATACAGTGCTAAACAAGGACACGACTAAATGGGGTTTTCCAACTGGGTTTTAGCCCCTCCAGAGAAGCTGATGGAGGTGAGAGAGGAGGGGGACACATGAAAACTTCTAGCAACAGAAAATGTTCCCCAAGTCAGATTTGTGTACAATCAACTTTCTAATGGTAGAATTATCCCTGTTGGTGAGACTCTTTGGGACAGAAATGCTTCCCTAGTTCAGGAGGAATTAATTAAAGCAGGCATGTAGTTTGCAATATTTCTAGCTCCCTCACTGAAAGGCTCCATGCACATAAAACAGAACAGCTTGAGCAGCTGAGAAAACCTGGGCCAAAAATGACTCCACCAGCCTCTCTCCTTCCTCTTCCTTTACATTGAATTGGAAAGATACAATAATAATCACTTAAAAAAAAAAAAAACCCAAAACACCCAGAACACTCATGGTTTCTGTACAACTGTAAGCACTTTCATTATGTCTGAATAGGGTCATAATAAATATATGCGCTTAAAGGTGAAAATCACAAAGTGCTAATGAAATTGTGAATTATCCAGAAGAAAACTAAGCACGGGCACACAATGGCAGAATCTTTTGCTGCTAAAAGTTCAGTTTCTGCCTTTGGAACATTAAAGCCCAACAGGGAGCTGGTGGGGTACCCCTTGTGCTGTCTTGTCATATTATGAGTTTCTGGTTTCAGATAAAAGGGGAGAAAGGGCCCTTAAGAAAGCAAAGGACTGGGGGAAAAAATTAAATTTCCTTCTCGGAAAGCTAAGGGTTGGTTTTCTGAAGATGATGGATAATGGCATTTCAAGTTTTTTAGATTTTAATAGAGAAAATGGAGGCAAGTCATGGAGGGAAAAGAGAATACATAAATAAATAGAACAAGGTGAAGTTTCCACAAGAATTCCCTCAACTTTTTCTTTCTTTCTTTCTATCTCTGTCCCTCTTTCCTTTCCTCTCTCTTTCTTTTTTTGAAATCTTAAACCTCATTTCTGGCTTGCATTTGGTAGGATTCCCGCTCTGGCTTTTATTAAAAACAGACTTTATGTGGTCAGAATTCTCCATCTAAAGCTAAACTTTAATAGGCATAAGGATCCTGACAGAGTCTTTCTTGCTCTCTCTCAGGTGACCAACCCCCTGCCCCTCCAGGGATTTCCCTCCCAATGCGCAGAACTGGCGCTGAAACTCGAAGGCTCAGCAGAAAACAACCAACTTTCCTCTTTTACTCAGAACTCTCATTTCTGTTTTACATTTGAGACCCTTTGCAAGGCCAGATCAAATTAATTCTGGCTCTAACTTGAGAATACTCTAAAAATTTTGAGTAACACAACCGTTGTCCTATAAATTCCCGAGTGCAGACGACTAAAAGCTGGAGGTCTCCCTCTCCAGCTCAGGCTCTGGAGGCCGATTCCTGCCGGCTACCCTCTGTGAGCGAGCTCAGAAATACCAAGGGCAACTCCACCTGGCTTACCAAATCAATTTAGCGTTCAGCAGTATCTCTGAAGGGTATTGGCAAGCCAGCTTATCTGAACCCAAGAAGTGAAGCAGCCAAGCGAGCAGGCAAAGACATGCACTTTCATTCCTGAAGACAGGCATCCCCAGGTTGCTCTGGTTCCTTCTTATAGCTAAACAGACAAAATAGCTGACTTCAAGGCTCCTATGTGGGACTCTAACAGCCCTCCCCCAATGGCCTCCATACATTATTGGCACAATGGCAGACCTTTTCCCAGTCAATCTTAAGTTTCCTAAAACAATCATCTAATTTTGCTTATAAGTGAGGCTCAGCACTGACCTTTATGCTTGATTACCTGGAAGGGACAGTCTTTTGAATGCTGCAGTACAGAAGTTCTCAAGGGGAGGGAGATTAACTCCCCCAAACCAGTGACAATGTCTGGAATCATTTTCAGTGGTCACAACTCAGTGAGTGCAACTGACATCCAGTGGGTAGAGGCCAGGATGCTGCTAAACGTCCTAAAATGCACAGCACGACCCACTCAACAAAAACGTCCATAGCGCTGAGGTGGAGAAATCCTGACATTATGGTTAGGAGACTCAGCTCTGGAGTCAGACTGCTTGGTGTTGAAGCCCAACTCTGTTAGGGCCTGGTTGAGTGCCTTGGGTAAACAGCTTAACCTCTGCATCTAGTCTGTAAAATGGACAATCACCTAACTCGTGGCGTTGTTGTGAGCATGAAACAAAAATGAACCTGCAAAGCTCTCAGGACAATGCCTAGCACACATTGTGGTGGTGGTGGTTTAGTCACTAAGTTGTGTCTGACTCTTTTGTGACCCTATGGACTGTAACCCACTGGGCCCCTCCATCCTTGGGATTTCCCAGGCAAGAATACTGGAGTGGGTTGCCATTTCCTTCTTCAGTGGGTCTTCTCAACCCAGGGATCGAACCTGGGTCTCCTGCATTGCAGGCATATTCTTTACTGACTGAGCCACCAGAGGCAGACATGACTAAAGCGACTGGGCACACACGCCCGCAAAGCAAACATTGAGAGCTCAATAAATATTATCATTTTTATTATCAATACTAGAATTTAGCTCAGTTCCAAGTCCTCAGTATAAATCAAATTTACTGAGGTTAGAGGAAAAAAAAACTGGTTTGAGAGTACACATATCCTCTCTGATGGGGACCACAATGGTGATGGTAATAACATCCACCGTGATTTACAGTTGATGAGACTCATTCAAATATCCCATCTCATATGATCTGGGCAACAACCTTGTTGAGTCTTTATTTCATAGATGAGGAGCTCGTGGCTCAGTCTGAGCTGCCCAAGACCTGCGGCAAATCAAATCTTCTGATTTCACATTCCCTTCTGTTCCTCTACACCTCCCTTTGCTTAGTGGTTTAGGGCGCCCCTTCTTCTCTTCACTACACCCAACAGCCCTGAATGTTGAAATAAATGTAAGCACTGTAATTAGAGCGTGAGGTGACTCAGACTTCATGGGTGGGCAGAAATCACTTCTCTTTTGACAGTACAAGCATAGTAAGGTTTTCCTTCATGGAGTATACAAATATTTTAATCCTCTGAATTGAACTTCTAAAAAATTAGCTTTCTCTATGGGTTATTTTCTTTCCTTTTTAAATTTCTGATGTTGAAAAAAAAACAAAACCCTAATTCCCTGTACTTTCAAAATCTCTAATTAATATATTGACTGTAAATGTATGAAGGTGAGACTATAGTTTCAACTATATGTGGTGTACATGATTTCAAGTTTCAGTTATTTATTAGCTATTTTGTTTCACAATTAAGCCTGAAAATCTGCTTATAAATGCCAAAATGTATTATTCAAATGTACAATGTTCTGTTTTATTTATTGTCAGTGACCGCATACAGCAGTCATATGTCTGTGTTAAAATAAAAAACAATTGCAGATGAATCAACCAGATTTTTACTCAGCCTACATTAAAGTTAGTGACATTGGGCTTAAGGGTCAAAGTTCGGAGGGCAGATGGATAATATTCCTTGAAGTCAGTGGTTTTATAGAATTCCTCTGGTAATAGAAAAGGCTAGGCCTTAGCTTGTGATGCTCTGGTGACCTAGGGAGCACACAGCTTGCAGCAAACCAGCCACTGGCTCTTTCATTTCAAAGCTCTCTGTCAAATTCTACAAACACCTGCCAAAATGTCATTCATCTGGACCTAAGTTTCTGTGGTTCATTTAGTTTGTGCCAGTAGAGAAAGGAGAGTGTAGTCCATATATTGGTTTCTAAATGGAGTCATGGGTTCAGCAATCTTCCTATGATTCCTCTCCAGGGGGAGGGGGTACCGCAAACATGTAGGACAGTATCTTTGCCCTTTTCTTTTCCAAATCAATTTTGTCTGTCATGCTATAAGAGAACCCACGAGCATCCCACCCCCCAACCCCCCTACTTGGCCGCGTGCAGAACACTCACCTCGGGACGCTGGGAGGGGCCCTAGTGGGCCGAGATGGAACCTGCGGAGGTGTCCCGAATGAGTCACTGCTGTTGGGGAAAGGAGGTAATGGGCCTGGCCGGAATGGCACTGGCGGCGCCCCTGAGTGGGGTCCCGGGGAGGGGATGGCGGGTGCGGGTCCCCGGCCAGACGTGGGTCGCGGGAGAGGTGCACTCAGTGTTGGCCTCCTCTGGGTGGTGGGGCTTGGAGGGGGGGACCTGGGGACAGAGAGATAGCAGTTTGCCCATCCTCCTTTCCATCAGAAGTTATCCTTAAAAAATATGTTTAATTGACTACATTTAAAAAAGTACTGTCTGACTAACTCAGATACACATTAGGGATATTATAAAAGGGTAAAAGGTGAAAAGAAGTTTCCTTCCCCACCCCTTCCTCTGTGGAGACAACCAGTATCTTTTCCTGGGTATCCTTTTTATCTATATTCTATAGTATCTTCTCTCTCTCTCGTGTATATATATATATGTGTGTGCGTGTGTGTGTGTGTGTGTGTGCATAAATTGCTTTTTTGTACACAACATTCTACAACTTAAATTTTTTTTAAGCTTCACATTAACTGGACTGTCTTCACTTCAGTACTTATTCTTTTTAATGGCTGTATAACATGCCATTGTCCAGGTATATTGTGCTTGTTTTTGAAAGGAGCTGAGACTATCTGATTCTCTCTCCCTCCTGAACTTAAATATTCCTTTTCCTGTTTTTGCTTTAGGTTCATATTGGCTTAGGAAGCACATTTGGAAAACGACTCTGGACAAGCTGGGAGGCCTCTGGCATTAGGGGCACCTCCTTCCTACCTGCGGGAATGCTGGATCCAGGAGTCGTCCACAGGTGGTGGTGCGGGCGTGAACGTCGTGGCCGTGTTGATGTCGCCGATGACCACAAGGGCTTCTTTAAGGGCCTGGTACATTCGAAGCATCTCGTCCCGGCGCTGAGCCTGCTCTGCAGATTCCTCCATCAGGGTATTTTGGTCCTCTGAAGAATATAACTGTGCTAGGAGCTCGGAATTTATGAAATCTTTAACCTGTCGAGTCACCGCAGAAAAGTGAAAAATGGAAATGAATGAGTGACTGAATGATAAACTGGTTCAGAGCCTGTGGACAAAGTCCACAAAAGTTCACTCTGGGAAAGGGGACCCATCATGCATGTTTACTCTTCTTTCTTCATTAGTCTCCCAATGCCAGTAACTTTCCTCTCTGTCTTATGGCTGTTAATACTAAAGAAAAACAGCTAGTTGAAAAGAGGGCCAAACCTCGCCATCGTCAGAACAAGGCCTATTGGTTGTACAAGCATTTCTGCAATGTCATCTGTGGCTGCTTGGTTTATAGACAAGGGAAAGTGCCAGCAGGTAAGTGGTGGTATTTTCAATAGGAAACAATGGTGTGGGGAAACTTAGGTAGTAACACAAGCTACGCATTCCTTGGTATTTCAGCCCTTTACCTATCTTTTACCAAAAATCACTGGAATACTATTAAGACCCCAGGTTTCCATGTTGTCTCAAAAGTGTAATTAGTACCAGTAAGAGAATATTTATTAAATATAGAATAATATATAATTATGCAAGGTCATTTACAAAAAAAATGATACATTCTCTGGTTTCCAGAGCTTAACAGTGATGAAGACTGACATAAGGTTCTATAGTTAACCTTATATGACATAAAGTTCCATATAAGAAAACAAATTAAAATATGACCAATTCATGTGAGTCTTGGGGAGGGGCATTTTGTGGCAGGATGAGAATGGAAAGGATGCGTTGTCACATAGCCTTGAGGGAGAGAGAATCAGTACCTGTATTTCATCAAGTCTAAGACACCCCTGATTTTGAGACACACCACTCTTTTATATGCCACTAAGAAAGGAAAACCACCGTCAAGAAAACTACGACAGAATGCCAAGGTATCACTGAGTGTCACATGCATCTTCATGTCAGAAATGTTAAATGGGGAAAAAAGTGAATGTGAGAATCAATGAAATCCAATGTGTCTTCACAAGTTATCTGATTTAAGTCTCACTGCATATATATGAAGCATGTATTATTATCCCAATTTTACAGATGAAGGAACTGAATGAAGCTCAGAGAGGTTAAGTAACTTGCCCAAAGTCACACAACATTAAGTTGAACCCCACATCTTCAGACTTGTCTAGTGCTCTTTTCCATGACCCCCTTGCCTCACTTTGAGTGACTAGAAAAGATAATTTACAGTTAAGCATCATGATTATAGTGTGGTACACAAGTATGCCACTTAACTTAAGCCTAGAAGAATAAACCAACTTGGATTTTTCAATGCCCCTGTTAAGAGAAAGTTAACACTTATCTAGAGTCACTGGATCTATGAAAGGCCAAAAGCGAGTATATTTAATTGTTACAAATTCAAGCAGACAACAGAACACCTGTCAGATGCTCAAGATTCCTGGGTTGTAGTTAAATTTTTTAACTCAGAAATGACAAGATTCTAAAACACATAACTTCACTATTTTTTAAAGGTATCAAACCATGTGAATAATTCTACTAATCAGAGAATTCAGCTAAATCACAGCTCTGTTGTGAAATAAATAAACACAGTTCTCTGTACATATTCTGTAAACTAGGAGTGATTTAAATGTAGAAGCAATCTAATACATAAGATGTATCCAGGCAACTGTCTGGTGGAAGGGAAAGTTTATGTGTGATAGCTGTAGAAGGTAAATTTGGCCAGGTAACCTGGGGCCAGATGTGAAGGCCTTGAAAGCCAAGGAAAAGTATTTGAACTTTATCCATTTGGCAATGGGGAGCCATGGAAGGCTTTTAAAGCAAGTAAGTGAAATAATAAAAGAGAGTTTTAGGAAAGTCAGTCTGGCTGTGATTGGAAAAGAATTTGCAAGAGTGGTAGTAGAGATAAAGAATTCTGTCAGAAGACCACTGCAGATTTATGGAATGATAAGGGTTTAACTTAGCATGGTTGCTGTGGAATAGAAAATATGGGCACAGATAAATGATATTAAAAGGAAAAAGCAGCTGGACCTGGTGCTGTTTGGATATGAGAGGCAAGGAAGAAAGGAACAAAGACCTTCAAGCATTGAAGTTTGGGTGAGTGGAAGTCAAGCAAAGTCAAGTTTAGTGAAAAGACAGTAAATTTGGCTTAAGAACTGTTCTCCTCCTTGAAGATTTATTTACTGCTAAACACACTTGCAGGTACCCAAGGAGTCACACACGTTTGCACAAATCTTCCACTATGAGGTGTGTAAGTACTTGGAGAGATGGTGTGACTCCAAACTCAAAACCAGACAAGTTTCCTGGCATTGACCATCAGTTGGGTTAAGCTCTTTTGAAGCTTTACATCTTCCTGGAGTATCACTTAGACTCTATTAAACACAATTTAAAAGAAGGTCCTTCCAAGAATAGATTTAAAGCAGATCTGAATTAAGAAGCAACTGTCAAACAAACCATGAAATAAAATAATAAGAGCCTGCTTTGGTATTCTGATCAAAGATCTGCCTTGAATCAACTCTTTCACATCAAAATGTTACACATTAAAACCTGCCTACTATCCAATAGATTTGGCAATGTCCTGAAATAATATGAATAATTTTTAGCATAAGAGAAAGTGGCAATATAGCACAGTGGTTAAGGGCATATTCTTTGGAAATATGAGTCCTACAGGACTCATAATTTGAGTCCTCAAAATTTGAGTCCTACAGGAGTTCCGTGCTGGTCCAGTGGTTAAGATTCCATGCTTCCAATGTAGGGCTACAGGTTCGATCACTGGTTGGGGAACTAAGATCCCACAAGCCACATGTCACAGTCCAAAAATGAATTTGAGTCCTAGCTCTAACATTTATTGTTCTTGGGCAAAAAACTTAACATTTTTTTAGTTTCAGATTCCTGATCTGCAAAATCAGGTTAAGGGTAGGAGCTGCCTCAAGAGTTGGTATAAGAAAAAGAAAAAAAAAGAGTTGGTGCAAGGATTCAGTGAAACAGTGAATATATATTGCCTACCATGATGCCAGGGCTTCCCTGGTGGCCCAGATGGTAAAGAATCCGCTTGCAATGAGGGAGACCTTGTTTTGATCCCTTGGTCAGGAAGATCCCCTGGAGAAGGGAATGGCTACCCACTCAAGTATTCTTGCCTGGAGAATTCCATGGACAGAGGAGCCTGGTAGGCTTGATGCCTAGCATTTAGGCAGTGCTCCATCAACAAAAGCTATTTTTTTTTTAATAGTATAAGGTCTAAATTGGGATTACATATGTAGAGGTAGGCAGCTAGGGCAATAGTGCCAGCATCAAGTGACACAGTTCATGAAGAGTGAAGTTAACATTTATTCTGCACGTAAGAAAATTTAAAACTCTTCTCCTCCTGCTAGCCTCACTTTGTAATGCTACAACTGGAACAAAGGTAGGGGGGACTTTGGGGAGTTTCCAGACACTTCAGGGACTTTCTGAGCAGTTTGTATGTCAATGGTACAAATATTTAAATCAAGGATTCTGCACAATTGGAGGCCAAGTGGATCCCTTTTAAATGATAGCATTGAGAAAATACCTTACAGAACATGACCTAAACTAATTATACTTGCATGTGAGATTTGAAAGAATCTTTACGCCTTTAATTATAACACCAACCTATACATCTTTGTGAGGTTCACCAAAAAATTCTCACGCACAAAGCCTCATTCCAGTTCAAACTCCACAGGCTAGATAAACAGGCATTACTGCGCCATGTCGTTCTGCTCAGTGTAAAGGAATGTGAGGTCATTAAAAACGTTCCACATGTTTTCCTCTCTTTCTGACTTTAACCCTTCTCTAGCAACCTGCAGTATTTTTGAATCCTTAACTTTCTTCTTTGTCTTTATTACTAAAACCATTTAAAGCCTTCACAAATAGAAGAGATATTTATAGAATTTTCATACAATTCAGTTACTTAGAAGATCATTTCCTTAAAACCTTTTTGTTTGGAGACAGGAGGGGCCCCAGAATGGCACAGTGATAAGTTTCATTCACATGAATACACCTATAAAAACTTAATTAAGAAGTTTAATTGTGTTCAGCTTTAGAGAGGGGCTTGGTTAGAATTTATAGATTCTTTGGGATCTCACAATTCTCTCATTTCTACTAAAGACTGCTTTCCGTTTCCCAGGGATTTCATTTTGGTAAGGACCAACCAAGTTTTCCTTTGAAAAGGAATATCCTTTGACTCACAAAGGTTGAGCAAAGAAGATGGGCAGAAAAAAGTACATACTGTATGATTCCAAAGTTCAAGTATAGGCAGAACTAATCTATGATGTAAAGCAGGAGAGTTACCCTTGGTGGTGAGTGATGGTGGTGGGTGGAGAGGAGCAAAAGTGGGGCTTGTGAGGCTTCTGGGTCTTAGTTGGGATCTGTTTCTTGAGCAGGATACACAATTCTTGACTGGTGGAAATAAATTAGTGCTCTGGTATTTAAGATGTTCTTTCCCTTCAAATAATGAACATTTAAAATAAGACTCTACTTCATACACACTAAAGTTACAATAAGTTGTGAAACTAGGGCACATGTTACTAATTTTCCACCAAAGGGCCAATGGGCAAGGAGAGTGAAAGTAGACCTTGAGGGGTCCAGGGGTAAAGGCTCCAAGTGTGAAATGCCTCTAGGTTTCATATTTGGTTCTTAAAATGTTTCATAAAACTTTACATTCTATTTTGTATTAGCTGGGTTTGTTTGACTACGAGGAGCAATGTTTTAAATTACTTACTAGTTAAGATTCAAAACATTGTTTCTCATATTCAAACAAACCCTGATCAAATTTTCAAGTAAAATGAACCCTCTGGGAAGACAGCCTATGTATATGCTACGGGGATCAGAGCCCACCCCCCTAGTTTGATAAGACTGACTTAGAATGTTCTGAACCTTGCCGCATGCACTCTCTGGTGGTGGACTGGAGAGAATATCAGACCATGAATGAGAAGACGTGGAGGTGGATTTTAGTCATGATTCTGCCACCGCCAGCTGTGTGATCTTGGGCAAGTCACTTAGCCTCTTGGGGCCTCAACTTCTTCATTGGAAACTGAACAAAATCATGAGTACCCAACAGGTGGCTGTCCTATGGGTTCAAACACAGACTTATGTGCCACCTTGCCACTGACACTTTTCAAATAAAGCTGGATTCACTTTCTTGATTCTCTGATCGAGAACTTCTGGTAGTGTGAGCTAGAAGAAGAGGCCATCAAGATGTGCCTGCTATGTGGTGTCATATGTGTGTTTTCTTTAAAGTCTCAAACAAAACTCAGTCGCTTTGCCTGTAGCCTGTCCAGAAAAACTGCCTGTCATAAACTTGCTATTTCTTTGTGCCGCTGTTACCTGGTATGTTTAAGCAATGAAACAGCTGCTGCATTTCAATAGACAAAGGCTTACAGTATGTCTGAGGCGAGGCATTTATTGCTGGCTTTAAACTTCTTAAACAATTCCATATGGAGACTTGAGTGGCAGAACACTTAATGTAAACTTTCAAAGGAAACTGCCCACCAAATTCTGAACTTTATGAAAGTTGGCTGAAACATATTCGTTTTCAGAAGGCAGAGTAGCCATTCCCATTTCAGAGAGGAAAGGCCACAGCCTGGCTTTCAATAGTGATAGTTAACAAACAGAGGACCCGGTTTTAGGCATTTATCTGTTCTGCAGGAACAACTAGCTTTTTCACCCACAACCATTTATAGAAAAGCAGGGTTAAGTAGATGGAATTCAGAATGAGGAGTCAAACTATTTATTTTTCTTGTTATGATTCTATGATGAATTCTCTCACTTGAAGATCTCTTTAAGTTTTTTTAAAAAATCAACACAGATATATGACACAGTGCTGGGTGTTCAGTGTGTTTCTGTTTCTTGTACTCAAAAGGGTGCTTTTGGAATGAACAAAAAGGGGTCAGACGTTCTGTACCATAAGATGTCATGAGAATATATTTTTAAAAAAAGGGATGTGTGTTTTTACATATACATAATTATACATATAAATTTATATTATACACACACATATATAAAACTATATACTTTCATTTTTGTTCTTCAGTCATTAAGTCATGTCCAACTCTTTGCGACCCCATGGACTCATTGGGCTCTCCTGGCAAAAATATCGGAGTGGGTTGCCATTTCCTTCTCCAGGGGATCTTCCCAGACCAGGGATTGAACCTGCATTTCCTGCACTGGCATATGGATTCTTTACCACTGAGCCACCAGGGAAGCTCTATATACTTTTACATATATGGTAAAAATGTGGATAAAATAATATCCAAAGGAAAGCAATCATCCTAGATGTATAAAACTATTTTCTGGGAGATATGAAAAGTTATATTCAAACAAAGAGAGCCATAATGTCATAAGAATCCAGTGTTACATAATGTTTTCACTTTCTCCACATTCCTATCAATCTCTGCTGCAAGGTTTGACCTTGGAGATCAAGTCTTAATTGAAGTCTTCTTTCTCAGGACTCTTCTGTGAGGTCTCCTTGAGGACAATCAGCTGAACTTCACTTCCATGGATAATACCCTTAGGTTGGGGTTTTGCCATCTCATAAAGCAAGTGAGTGGTGAGGGGTAAGGGCAATTATCCTCGTGTTTCTTTGTGTGTGTGTGTTTCTTGAGAAGGTGAAAGTAGGATAGATCTGCAATCAGTTTTTTTTCCCCCTTTTGACTAATTTATGTCAAGCCACTCCTCACAGCTATAGACAGGAAGTGCTATTTCCTGTGCTGATGATTTAATATAGTGCAGAGCAGAGCAGCGTTTGAACTGATGGCAGCACTAATGACTCTCGGTAAAACAGTGAAAAGATAAATGATTCTTAATCAGGAAAATGTTTAAATAAGCAAGTGCCTGGATTCCACAGCAAAACAACCTGAACTCATTTAAGTGAAGTTAAGAGGGTAATTTGAAAAATACACAGACTATTTGTTTAGTACTTTATATTTTTCAAAATGGCATAGAGTCACATTTATTATGTTCTCTGACAATTCTGGGGGGCAGCTCAGGGTTCCTAGTGTAGTTTTAGAAGTGACTGACTTCAGCCTAGAGGGGCCAAATGATTTGCTTCAGGTCACACAGCAGGCCATTGACTAAGCTTAAGTATATAATTTATAGTTTCCAATATATTTCCAATACATTGCTTACCTGCTGCTGATACTTCAAAGCATTCTACTCACCTTGTTTGAATAAATGAAATGTGTATGAAAATAAAGTGAGTTAAAAACAAGATTGCTCATGTGACTGGGGTCTTCAAGTCAAGGAGCTCATACATCATGAATAACAAACTGTCAAACTTAGAATTTTGAAAGGAATCTTAATATATGGATAATGGTTATTTCAATTCTTTAGTAGGCAGCCATATTAGTTCCTTACAACTATACTTTTCATTATATTAATACTTCCATATATACCATCTTGGGGAACAAATAACTAAGCCAGATACCTTTTTATGATTCATATTTTATATATGGAGGAAATAGAAAGACACAAAGGATTGTCTCAGGTTAAATCTAGACAGTGTGTTAAAAAGCAGAGATATCACTTTCCAACAAAGGTCCGTATAGTCAAAGCTATGGTTTTTCCAGTAGTCATGTACTGATGTGAGAGCTGGACAGTAAAGAAGGGTGAGTACTGAAGAATTGATGCTTTCGAACTGTGGTGCTGGAGAAGACTCTTGAGAGTTCCTTGGATAGCAAGGAGATCAAACCAGTCAATCCTAAAGGATATCAACCCTAAATATTCATTGGAAGGACTGATGCTGAAGCTGAAGCTCCAATACTTTGGCTGTTTGGATACGAACAGCCAAGTCATTGAAAAAGACTCTGATGATGGGAAAGACTGAGGGCAGAAAGAGAAGGGGGCAACAGAGGTTGAGACGTTGGATGGGATCATCGATTCAATAGACATGAGTAAGCAAACTCAGGGAGACAGTGAAGGACAGGGAAGCCTGGTGTGCTGTAGTCCATGGGGTCACAAAGAGTAGGACATGACTGAGAGACTGAACAACAACAGAGTTTGTAACAGAACCAAGTATAGAATCCAAGTTTCTCCTGAATTCTAGGGTGGGGCTCTTTTGTGCTTTACCATCTAATTTTTGTTACAAGCAAATGCTAATAATATATTATTTAAATAAATATGTGTCCTTAGAAGATAACAAGGAATAAAATCGGTGTTGCATTTTTCAAGAATCAGAAAACTCTGCTATAAAACACCCCATTATAGCCTATCTTATCTAAAAGATAAGTTCTCAAATAAATTGCAGTATTATTTATAGTTTAGCAAAGTAGCTACCAAAAGAACCAAACCAGACCATGTAATTTAAGTATCATTTCCTGACTGCTATAAAAATAATCATGAAAAGGAAAAGATTCTATGAAATATAGATCAATTACTTTGAGATCCTTGGTTCTATCATCTTACCTTAGAAAAGAAAAAGAAACTCATTTTGTATCCATGGGGATAGGGCAAAAAGCCCTTTTCTAGGTTAAAATAGTAGTCTATAATTTTTAGACAGTGAGAAGAACTGTATTACCATATTCTGTATGAATATGTAGAAAAGAATAGATATCTTTTGCCTTTAATTTCAAAGTCTAGAAGCCAGGGTATCTGGTTTTATTCCTGGCTTTGCAACTAATTTATTCCTTGACTATAGTACTTTTGCTGGGCTTTATCATGAGCAAATTCACACCCTTCTAGAGGAGACAGCTAATAGGAAATATCAGTATACTGTAGCTAGAAGTTTTATGTTTTCTTTCCTAAGTTCCCCTCCACTCAGTCAATTACCACCTGTAATAGAAAATGATAAGCCTGGGTAATAGGTGTTTTGACCATCCAGAAAACATCACAAAGAAGCTGAAGAGAGTGTGAGCAATTTCCACACTAGTATGGAATTAGAAGTTAAAAATGAGACAGCTGATAAACACTTACATTATTGATCATAAGGTGCATTATTGTTTTTGGGATTAGGTCTCGGATACATTTGTTGATAATAGACATATAAGAGTCTACAAGGTTGCGAATGGTCTCCACTTGTCTCTCCAACTGTGGGTCCATAGAAAAGTTTTCTGCTTGGCCATTCTCATCATTTTCAGTCTAACAGAAAAGAAAGAAAAACAAGGATTATTTCACATTGATTCAGAAGAAAAAAAATACCAGACATTATCATATGATTGACTTCTGTTTACTGAATTTGAAGTTGTACTACCAGATGGTAACATCTTTATCTTATCAAACAGCCATTTATTCTGAAAAGAGATCAGAACCATGCAGTTATTATTCTACCTTTAGCCTGCCACAATCAAGGGATAGCAAAATACTGGGATTCTGAATGAATGTTTAGACAGACAATCAGATAAACAGTGCACCTAACAACATACCTCTAGAGAACAATGTAATCTTAAGCCATTTGCAAGTTGGCCAAAGAACTGAATCCAAATATCTGATGCAGATGTAAACTTCTGGGAGGGGTCTCCAGGGACTCTATAGATTAGAAATAACCTTTGTGTTGTTCTGGAACTCCTAGGTCTGCTCTGGAATGGATCAACACTTGGATCAGTCCAGATTTAAAACTAAGTCTCCTAGGCCTGGCCTGGAGCCAAAATAAGAGATATAGGGGATAATGCATTTTTCCATGCACTTGCTGGAATTTGTTCTATAAATTCATGCTTCTGTCATCACTACTAAAGGCTGGCTCCACTGTGAAAAACTTAGCGTTTTAACTTCCAACTTGTTATTCTTTGAATAAAACAGAATACATCCAAACACAAAGCATTTATTTGTGCAACATGAGAGAAGCATCTGTTTCCTATACTCTGCAACTTGAGTTAATTAATTTTGGCTTATCCACCAGAGGCTGGGCTGGGCATCTTCATCATTAAGGGCTGACCTGTTGGCTTGGCACTGAAATCAATTTAGAATAAATGGTCTCCATTTCAAGTCAGGTTGAACCATCTAAGCCCCAGAACATGATACAAATATTGTTAGTGGTCTGGCTGCTTTCTAGCATTTGGAAAGATTTAATTACTAATGCAAAAAAAAAGGGGGGATATAATTTATTGCTTCCAATGTGGACATGAAGTAATTTTCTTTGGAAATGTACCTACTTTGATCTGCCAGGTTTTTAATCATCCAATCAGTTCTCGGCAAAGCGCTGTGCTGAATTGCTTAAATGGATCTATAAATAAGTGTTAACTTTGGATCAATATGTATGTGTGAAAGGCATATTTGTAGGCCAAAAGATCAACAATAACAGAGATAGAAATTAGTTCTAAACATTTATATAGGCTTCTGTTGCTTTTCTAACACCTTAAAAATATTAAAATAATATGTGCTCACTCTAAAACACAACAGTTACTTTCCAAACCTAAGAGCCGAATCACATACTTCATGATGACAACTGGAGGACATTTCTGAGGCATCTTACTGCTGCTGCAGCAAGAGAGGGGATTAGAAGTCTCAATAATGACAGTTGTTTCCCTATCCCTATACCATCTCTTTTTAAATGGTCTTTGGTCACTGAAAGAAGTAAATCAGGTAGTTCCTTACTTTTATTATTAATTTGTAATATAAGCACAATAGGATTTGGGATAAGTAGGTAAAAAGCTAGGGTGATAAAGTGGTAAAGTGATAGAGGGAAGGTCAGCAAAGGCAGTGAAAAAAACTTCTTCCCAGGGCATTAAAAACTACTGCAGATTGTGTGCCACACTAAGCTTAAATTCCAAGAATCAGTGGTAACTGCAATGTTGTCTTAATGGTATCGTATTTGAAACTAAAATTTTAGGTTTAAACTCAGGCTTTATCAGGTACGGTTGTGTGGCCACACCTCACTTATTTAATGTAACTGAGACTCAGCTTCCCCATCTTTAAAATGGGGACACACAAGTTTTCTCAAAACTTGTGTAAGTTAAATGAGATAATGCATATGAAGTAACCTAGCCAAGGGCCTTGTGAGTTCTCAATAACGTTAGTTTCTTTCTTTCCTTTCTGAATATTCATAGAATGAGTTAGAGAGCTGCTTGGTTCTCAACACACGTTATGAAAATTTAAGTTGACAAATTTGAGCACAAGACATTTTCAATTCAAGTAATATAAAAATAGCAAACTAGTATTTTTAAATCGCCGTATTTTCTACAAGCTAGTCTCTTTCCCTGGAATCCCCTCCTCCCATCTGTGAAGACCTTTTATCTTTTAAAAGTCAGCTTCACCATCACTTCTTCTAGACAAACTCCCAATGGCCTTTAGACCCACCATCACTCCCTGCACAGTACTTCATCTGTGTCTTGTACTACCATCTATGATTTATATCCAGCCTAGTTATGCTTCTCCCACTATTAGGCTCCAGGGTCTTGTTTAATTCTCCCTTCTCAGCAGCTAGCACAAAGCTAGCACAAAGACTGCAGGGTCTTGTTTAATTCTCCCTTCTCAGCAGCTAGCACAAAGCAGAGAAAGAGAAGGAGGAGGAGGAATTGACACTAAAAAGGCTTTGCTTAAATCAAGGAAGCTGCCTCAGCACATTTCAAGATCTCTAACATCAAAATTGGAGATGAGAGAAATCCCAAGTTGATGAATTAGGATCCACTACGCAAAGAGTCGGACATGACTGAGCGACTGAGCTGAACTGAACTGAACTACTTAATCATAGTGAAAGTGAAAGTAGTAGTCGCTGAGTTGCCTCAGACTCTTTGTGACCCCGTGGACTGTAGCCCACCAGGCTCCTCCGCTCATGGGATTCTCTAGGCAAGAATACTGGATTAGGTTGTCATTCCCTTCTCCAGGGGATCTTCCTGACCCAAGGATCAAACCCAGGTCTCCTGCATTGCAGACAGATTCTTTACCATCTGAGTCACCAGGGAAGCCCTGATTATAGAGAGGATGATAAAATGACGATGAAATCATGTATATATCAAGTGAAAATACATGACCTACAGCTTTGCGAGGAAAACGTCTTTTACGTAAAGCAGTATATATCTCCATAATAGATAAAGCGCATTTTAGTTCGTCTCTCTGACCTGAAACATATTGGGATTTTGCTGTCGTATTTAACAAAAGGGGATGATGCCATTTTAGCATCAACATACTTTCTCTGCCAGGAACATTTTTGAGCACTTCCTATGTTCTAGGTACTGTGCTAAACACTTTACATAGAAGATCCACACCACAACCTTAGGAGGTGGGTACCTCTGTTATCGTCAGCTTAAGAGCATGCTGAGGCTCTGAGAGCTGAGGCGTTCAATAAATATAAGGTGAATATAATGTGAGGGGCTATGATGGTAGCTCAGCTGATAAAGAATCTGCCTGCAATGCAGGAGACCCGGTTCAATTCCTGGTTCAGGAAGATCCCTGGAGAAGGGGTAGGCTACCCACTCCAGTATTCTTGGGCTTCCCTGGTGGCTAAGTCGGTAAAGAATCTGGCTGCAATGTGGGAGACCTGGGTTCGATCCTTGGATACAATGGGAAGCCAATTTCTATTTTTTCTTGGGTATTAAAAAAAAAACTATTATGAAAAGGGGAAAACCCCATAATTTGTCAAATCAGTTTCACAGATAAAATAATAAATGTAAAAAGATTTTCTAGGAAAAGATGACATTTAAATACTTACAGTTGTAAAAATAAAAAATATGAATGAGCCAAAGGAGAAAACTGGAATAAACTATTTATTAAAAGAACCTCTAGGAAAATGAAACACCAGGAAAATTATACCACCATTTCTATTTTCATATAGAAACACTAAATTTCCCCACTTTACCCTATATTTAACTTTTAGCCTTGCTTTAATTTTTGCATATCAAAATATGCAAAAGACATTGATTTCCACTTTTTGAAACCAGATGCAAGTAATAAGCAAAAAATTGGAGTGAATAGAAAACACTGAACAGTTCAATTCTCAACATTAAAAAAGAGAAGAAACATTTCAGAATAACCAGTTAGAAATTAGAAATTCTCTTTAGGTTTTGGAAATCCTAGTAGATGTGTAGTTACATGCAAATCTTAACTACTCTGATAAGACCATGGGCATGATGGGGAGTCACAGAATTCAAGTTATGATTTTAGAAAGAAAGGAGTAATTGTCCCTTCTAATATGTCTAAGATGAATGGGGGAAATGTACATATGTAGAATTTTTTCTTTTAACCAAGTAACTGCAGAGAGCAAATGCTCCCTTAAGCAAATTCTCTATGATTCTCTTTTCTGTATGAATACTGTGTATGACTGTGTATTTTTTCTTTGTTTAAATTATAGGATTGCGATAGGATTCTTTGCAGTCTAAGCACTGAAGTGACAGCTGTTTATCATTATCCTCATCAAGGGAATGTAAAATAAAAATAGTAATTTGTCTCTGATCTTTGAGGCAAAAAAAGAATGGTCTGCAAACATTTAACCTTTTATGTGTAGGTTCATTGATGCTGTTTACAAAATGTGAATAATATTGTGAAAATCAGCTTTCCTTTGAAAAATAACAATGGACAGGCCTTCCTATTGTCATTTTTTTCTAAATAGCTTTTGAGAAGTCTAATGCAATGTAAATAATCAAAAATAACAACTTAGAATTGCTTGTAAAAATTAATATTATTTACACAGTATTCAATAAATAGGCTGCTTTATAAAATTTTAATTTAAAAGCTTTTTCCTAAAGACTTGAGTGGAGAAGGGAATGGCAATCCACTCCAGTGTTCTTGCCTGGAGAATTCCATAGACAGAGGAACCTGGCGGGCTACAGGTCATGGAGTTGGATACAACTGAGCTGCTGCTGCTAAGTCACTTCAGTCATGTCTGACTCTGTGCGATCCCATAGACAGCAGCCCACCAGGCTCCGCTGTCCCTGGGATTCTCCAGGCAAGAACACTGGAGTGGGTTACTAACACACAAAGACCTGAAACTTCAACAGGTCAAAGAATGAAGGAACCAGATCAGAAATAATTCCTGCCATACCTCAAAGAATCCACTAAAGAAAAACTCTGGGCTTGACCAGGATGTCTGTTTTTCATGTTGTGTCTTTGTCTCCTTCCTTTCCTTAAAGCTCTTACTTATTTCATAGGCTTCTTTGAGGATCTTGAAACCATATGAATAAGGCTGGTGACTGCACTCTTTGGGGGCTTCCCAGGTGGCACTAGTGGTAAAGAACTCACCTGCCAATGCAGGAGATATAAGAGATGTGGGTTCAATTCCT
This sequence comes from Ovis canadensis, assembly GCF_042477335.2. Classification (NCBI taxonomy): domain Eukaryota; kingdom Metazoa; phylum Chordata; class Mammalia; order Artiodactyla; family Bovidae; genus Ovis; species Ovis canadensis. The sequence continues at coordinate 50,397,982 of NC_091256.1, read as the reverse complement.
GGGTTGGAAAGATCCCCTGGAGGAGGTCATAGCAACCCACTCCAGTATTCTTGCCTGGAGAATCTCCATGACAGAGAAGCCTGATGGGCTACAATCCATAGAGCCTCAAAGAGTCAGACATGAGTCGACTTAGCACACATGCACAGGACTACACTCTTTAAAAGTGAAATAACAGAAATACAAAGGGTCCTGTCAGGAATATGCACATAAACATACTACAGAGCTCAAGGGGGCTTTGCTATGTCTCTTCTCACCAGCAGAGAACTTGGGGAGATAACCTCCAGATTTACACAATTGATTTTTTCCCATAACCAGCATCTTATTATTGTTATACAGTTCTCTACTACTGTAAACAAAGGCTGTGTGTGTGTGTTAGTTGCTCAGTCATGTCTGACTCTTTGTGACCCCATGGACTGTAGCTCACCAGGCTCCTCTGTCCATGGGATTCTCCAGGCAAAATACTGGAGTGGGTTGCCATTTCCTTCTCAAACAAAGGGTAAAAAATATAATTTAACTTTTCTTAGTGAAACAGGTCATCATTATGAAAATATGTTGCCATGGTAATGCTGCTTTGAATCTTCCAGCTCCACATTATGGAGATTGTTTCAGTAAAAATCTTTCCCCATTCCCATTCACTTCTAATTTGCAGAGGCCAGAAAGGCAGGCAATCAAACTTATAAAAAAGACTGTGGGAGAATCATGCTCCAGGAAGCCTTTGAGGATAATTGAGGCTGTGGTCTGGTATTTTGGGACAGGTATTTCACTAAAGTCAATACAAATGTTTACGTAGTGTCTAATGTGGACTGTGAGAGACATAAGTGAACCCTAAAACCACACACCTTGCTTGTAGAAGGGCAACACGGTGTCAGATGAATTAGTGAGTCAAAGGTGAGCTCAAGCACAGTGGGCTTCTGGGGAGTCTTTACTGATGGCAACATTCGAGATGGATCTTCAGAGTTGGGTAAAATTTCAAAGACAGGCTGAGAGAATATGCTTATTACTTTTCCCTAGTACTTAGCACAGGGCCCTACATATAACAGGAGCTTCGTAAATATTATGGAATAAATGATGGAAAAAACTAACCAACCCAGGCCATTTCCTGAGGGACTGGATTTCTGTTTCTGAAGGAACCTGAGTGACTGAGCTCCAGATAACTGGGGTATTGTTATACAGCATGATCTCTTCAGTTCAGTTCAGTCACTCAGTCGTGTCCGACTCTTTGCGATCTCTTAGATTCCTACAAATGAGTTCAGCCTCTTATTTGCCTGGAAAGGGTAAACAGCTATCTGCATTAAGAATTGTATTTCAATTGATATAAAGATTTTAATAGTCTAAAGATGTCTACAGATGTGAGCAGTATTTGTAGTCAGAACATTGGGAAGCAAAGGGGCATTTATTTGCACCTCCAATCTGTAAGAAATAGCCCTATTACAGGAGAAAACACTGAGCCTCACCTGATCCAGGGTATACAGGGGATAACCACTATGTTAGCAGGCAGGACCCAACTTTTTCTGATTCTGTTATTTTCCTTCCTTGACTCTTCTCCGTTACCTACTGTTACTTTTTTAGTCTCTAGTATCTCTTCATCTTATATAACATCATGATAAACATTATAAAACTATGTAAGATTAATGTGAAATTAAGCAGACATTGAAAAAACCTTTAGGATTTTAAAGATAATTATTTGATTAACAACAACAAACCTATCTTAATTCTGATGTAGCTATATATCTTTTTTTTTTTTTTTTAACTCTTATTTAGCCCAACAGCTGCCTAACAGTATATTTCTGTCTGGTGCCCCATATGTCTGAAAGTGAAAGTGAAAGTCGCTCAGTCCTGACTCATGGGGTCATGGATTGTATAGTCCATGGAATTCTCCAGGCCAGAATACTGGAGTGGGTAGCCTTTCCCTTCTCCAGGGGATCTTCCCAACCCAGGGATTGAACCCAGGTCTCCCGTATTGCAGGTATCAGGATTCTTTACCAGCTGAGCTACCAGGGAAGCCCAAGAATACTGAAGTGGGTGCAAGTGAAAGTGAAAGTCGCTCAGTCATGTCTGACTCTTTGCGATCCCATGGACTATACAGTCTATGGAACTCTCCAGGCCAGAACACTGGAGTGGGTAGCCATTCCCTTGTCCAGGGGATCTTCCGAACCCAGGGATCAAACCTAGGTCTCCCACATTGTAGGCAGATTCTTTACCAGCTGAGCCACAGGGAAACCCAAGAATACTGGGATGGGTAGCCTCTCCCTTTTCCAGGGGATCTTCCCAACCCAGGAATCTAACCTGGGTCTCCTGCATTGCAGGCAGATTCTTTACTAGCTGAGCTACCAGGGAAGCCCATGGGGATTCTTGGAGAAATCTAAAAATTTACAAGCTCTGTGTTGAGGTCCTCCTAGAAGTTATAATAATTCCAATCTAGGTTTTAATCTAAAGGCCTGTATTACTTTATATAACAGATAAGTTTATAAATATGAAAAATACAGATATATAAAATATATTACATATGTAAATACATCAAAATTACTAAACAGTATTACTAAGAATTCTTTCTACAATTGGTAATATTTAGTTTTGGAAAATTTCAGTCTTTATATACCGAGTTTATTTGCCATGAATAGCAACCTTTCATCCAAACAATAAACAGTCTAAACAGACCAATTTAAAAGGTTTCTTCAAAAACAACCACTCCCCTCACCATCATTTTTGGTTTTAGATAATATTAGTAATTTCAAAAGGGACAAAGTTATTTTCAGTATTAACTATTAGGACTAACTGACTAACAATATTAACTGTTTAAAATTTAACTTTGTCATAAATAAAACCCTTTTACTAAAAGAACTGAAATGACAATCAACTGATACAAATTTCCTTTTTGATTAAAAAGTAATTACATATCTTTGGAATAGCAGAATAAGAATTAGAATATTTCCAAAGAGAAAAACCACCAGAACACAGGAACAGATAAAATGAAGATAAACATAAAACCAGTCTGTGATGATTAATTCTGTTTGACAACTTGGCTGGACCATGGACTAGAATACCCAGATATTTGATATAAACATTCTGAATATTTCTGTGAGAGTGTTTTTGGATGAGACTAACATCTAAATTGGTGGACTTTCAGTAAAGGAGACTGTCCTCTGTGATATGGGTGGGCCTTATCTAATCAGTTGAAGGCCTGAATAGGACCAAAAGACTGGCCTTCCTCAGCAGAGAATTCTCCAGCAGACTCTCTTTAGACTTCATCTGCAACACTGGTTCTTGTTGCTTCTACAACAGACTGCCTTCAGACTTGAACTGGATCACTGACTCTTCTGGGTCTCCAGCCTGCCAATCCACTCTGTAGATTTTAGACTTGCCAGCCTTGTTAATCATGTGAGCCAATGCCTTATTAAAAATCTCAGAGATAGACAGATACAGATATATATAGAGAGACATATAGATATGTATAAAACATGCACATCCTATTGGTTCTGTTTTTCTGGAGAATGCTAATACACAATCTCACTGTAGATTATCAAACAGTATGTGATTCAGTGTTACATTGCTTAGTGGAGTTAATAGGTGCTGTAGCAATTCAGAGAAGCAGAAGATCAAGGACTCTGTGATAGGAAATTACAATGGTCCCACTCTAACGATTTAACTGTACTTCATAGCATTCTCTAAGTGAGAAGGAGATGAGTTAAAAAATAATCCATCTTCATGGAAACAACCTAGATGTTCATCAGCAGATGAATGGATAAGAAAGCTGTGGTACATATACACAATGGAGTATTACTCAGCCATTAAAAAGAATACATTTGAATCAGTTCTAATGAGGTGGATGAAACTGGAGACTATTATACAGAGTGAAGTAAGCCAGAAAGAAAAACACCAATACAGTATACTAATGCATATATATGGAATTTAGAAAGATGGTAATGATAACCCTGTATGCAAGACAACAAAAGAGACACAGATGTAAAGAATAGTCTTTTGGACTCTGTGGGAGAGGGCGAGGGTGGGAAGATTTGGGAGAATGGCATTGAAACATGCGTAATATCATATACGAAACGAATCGCCAGTCCAGGTTCAATGCAGGATACAGGATGCTTGGGGCTGGTGCACTGGGATGCCCCAGAGGGATGGTACGGGGAGGGAGGAGGGAGGGGGGTTCAGGATGGGGAACATGTGTATACCTGTGGGGGATTCATGTTGATGTATGCAAAATCAATACAATATTGTAAAGTAATTAGCCTCCAATTAAAATAAATACATTTAAATTAAAAAAATAAAATGGAATCTAAAAGTTAAAAAAAGAATAATCCATCTTCATCCTCTCTATTGTATCACAAGGTCGTGCCATACCTCCTCTGTTGATAGACCAAATATAAATGTGGGAAGCCTCCTCTCCCCCACTCTCAGTTCTGGTAGTTAGATGGGACTGCATGGATCGGGCCAAGTACGCCCTCACCAATCTACCTATCTGGCTTGGCCTCTGTGATGACAGGTGGCAATGTGACCAAGGAAAGCCAATCACTGCACATCTGTCAGAACTGCTAGAAGGAGAAGCTCCCGCTCAGTTAGGATGAGAACTTCTTAAGATGTAAGCTTGAGGGCTAGCCTGCGTCAGAGTGAAGACAGCTCAAACCTGCCAGCAAATGAAGTCAACACGGAGAACTGTATAGCTGAAACATGGAGAGAGGCAGATATTTAAAGACATTATTGGAATGTTTGGATCTGGCTCTGACAGCTCTATCATCTGCCTCTGGACTGTGCAGTTATACCAGTCAGTAAAGGGTTTTGTTAGTTTTAAAAAGTTAAGTACACTTGAATTTAATTTCTGTTACCTATATCCTAAAGAATCCAAGTGAAGAAAACATCGAGAGAGAGTCATGATGTCCTCTCACCCTAAAATCTTTTTCTTCCACCTCCACATACTCATCCTTCAAGGTTTAGTGTGAAGGTAACATATCTTTGAATGCTGCCTCTAAAACACAACAGCCTCTGAACATTCAGTTTAGACGTTTGAGCCTTTGTCTTGTATCTTAGGTATGTAAATGTTGACTTCCCTAACCAAAATGAAAGTTTCTTGAAGGTAAGGATCATAATAGTTGATGGCAAATATGCAGTTAATCTCAACAAAAAGGTAAATGTTATAGGGCTAAAATGATGCTCAGATAATTCTTAGAGGACACCATTACTACACTGACGCATTCTGATTACATTAGCACACATACTAGTTAGTGGGCTATATTTTTTCTTTTTTTCTTCAAATTGGTAGACCAACTTCTACCATATGAAAACATTTCTACATTGAAAGTTATGATGAGAAAAAAATCTCACTAAATGACAATAAAATGTCAGGGAGTATTCAAGCTGCTTTACATATACTAACCCATTTAATCCTACAGCAACCTTATGAAGTAGATATCATTATTTATTATGGTTACTATTTGAATTTTACAGTTGAAGAGTCTGAAAAGCAAACTCGTTTAAAGTCACTTAGTTAATAAGTGGTAGGGTAGGAATTCGATACAGGTATTCCAATTACAGGATGTACCCTCTTAACTATTACATACTATTAGTTCTTCTCCATTGTTGACTAGGGTGGGGTTGATGCTCACCCCACCAACAAAGTGATCTGAAAACACCTTGAAATAAACCATATGCTTCCAAATGCTGCTAGGATAGTCTGGTGAGAAATGCCTTGTAGACATAAAACAATTCTTCATGATGTTGATCATGATAAAGGCTCTTTGATTCAGAGTGATACTTTTGCTGCTGCTAATTTTCTAAGATCACTATCATCACAAATGTTTCATACTCAAGTAACCAAGTGTTATGATCACAAGAAAAATCCTAGTGGTATCATTTATAAGAAGATAATACCTGAAGACTAGGAACAAAAATGACCATTACACAAGAGTAATCTATGCTTTTGGAATTCTGTTATTCTCATCTAAAAATGCATAACTGCAGGGAAATTTCAAATTATTATTTCTACCATACAATTTGTTTAACAGATATTCTCATTAGAATCAGGGTATTAAGGGGTTATAAGGCCTATGCAATGAAACACTGGGTCTCACACAGATTAGATGATGGACAAAAATATGAAAGAAAAATCATAACTATTTTAAAACAGAATTTGTTTGTTGTTCAAACATTAAAAAATGTTTACATGGATGACTACTGATGCATTATAGTAAAGTTAATTAAGTCCTAGGGAGAGCAGGGGCGATAAAATTCAAGTATTATGAAAACAGCATGGGAGGTCATAAGAAAGAAACTATATAGTAAAATAACAGCATGGTACACAGTGGCTTTAATTTAGTTCTCTCTTATCTTAAAAGTTCAGTGTAAATAGAGTACTTGCTTTACATGCAAAAATATGTAAAAATAAACATAAAAGAATGCAATGGGTTAGAAACATACAATGGTAAAATTCTTTGGGTAGAATCATTATGTCTTTCAAGAGTGTTGGGAAAAAAATGAAGCCTTTAAAGAAGAAGCTATAGTCAAGAGTTTTACATTTCTTCAAGGTCCACTGAACACTGTAGCTGATAAAGTTGTCAACGGGATTCTACTGAAGAATTCTCAAAGGTCTCAAGATAGCTTTTTCAGCCATCCCTACAGATGGTTTAGTGAATACACCTTGCCAACATCCTAGGGTCCCCAACAGCCTTACCAGATGATCCAGATAAAATATCTAAAAGATGTTTTAGGAAATTTAGATTCTTTTCTGTTAATATGATTACCCACACCAATATTCTGACCTGGAGAATTCCATGGGCTGTATAGTCCATGGGGTTGCAAAGAGCTGGACATGACTGAGTGACTTTCACTTTCATTTTTCATGTACCATCTCACTGCTTTTGCTCATTTACAATATCTCAGTTAAACTAAGTACTAAAAGTGAAATTGAATTGAAACTGAGAAATTTATTCAGAATTAAGACTTATTCTTACTCCTCCAACAGGTGATGGATACAGTGTCTTTACAGTCCAAAGAAATAAAATATGTCAGAGTCAGACATGACTCAGCGACTTTACTTACTTTACTTTTACTATAGAGATAAAATGCAAGCCACATTTCTGTAGCCACATTAAAAGACACTAAAGCAAAACAAGTGATGTGCATTTGAATAATGCTTTAATGAAATATATCCAAAATATTATCATTTTGACATATGTTTATGGGCTAAGTTATATCTGCCCCAAATTCCTTTGTCGAAGTCCTAACTCTCAATACTGTATCTCAGAATGCGACTGCATCTGGAGACAGCATCTTTAAAAAGACACTTAGGTTAGAATGAGACTTTTTAGGGCATGCCTTAAACGGATGTGACTGGTGTTCCTCTAAGGAGGGAAAATGAGGACATGGGCACACACAGAAGGAAGACCAGGTGATAACAGAGAGAAGATGGCTATCTATCTACAAGCCAGCAAGAAAGGCCTCAGATGGAACCAATCCTGCTGACACACTGAACTCAGATTTCTATCTTCCAGAATTGTGAGAAAATAAATGTTTGTTGTTTAAGTCACCTGGTATCTGGCACTTTGCTATGGCAGCTCCAGCAAACTAACACAACATAAAAACATCATTAGATGGTTTACTTTCTTTCCTTTTTTTTTTGGTATGAAGTCTTCAAATTCCAGTGTATATTTTACTCTTAGAGCATATTTCAGTTTGGACTAGCTGTAGTTCAAGTGTTCAGTAACAATGGTGGTTACCTCACTGGACAGTGTAGACACAGTGTGTTGTTATTGCTGTTAGTCGCTAAGTCGTGTCTGACTTTTAATTTCTAAAAGATTAGGACTCCTTTTCAAAAACCATAACCATAGTACCATTGTCACTCCAAAATATTTAATAAGAATTGCTTAACATCAGTGACTACTTAAAAATATTTTTACTGGGGAAAATTTTAAAACATATAAAAGTAGAGAGAGTAGAGAGAATAATATAAATTAACCTGGGGGTACTCATTATTCAGCTTCAATAATTGACCATATGGGTATCCTTGTTCTATCTTTCTTCCTCAACTATTTTGAGGCAAACTCCAACATTATATAATTTTATCTGTATATATTTCAGTATGTATTCCGAAAAGAAAAGGACCCTTAACCAACATAACCAGTACTATTATCACTTCTAAAAATATTAATAATTTCTCAACATTATAAATATTCAGTGTTCATATTACATTTCCCCAACCGTCTTCGAAAAAAATCTTTTTTCACTTTATGTGCTTGAATTGGAATCCTATAAGTCTGTACACTGTGATTGGTGGATATGTCTCTTAGCTTCGTCTCAATCTATAAACTTCTCCTCTCTCTCTCGCTCTAGGTCCTTTGTTATCTGTTGTTGTCTTTTTAAAAACTATAGGGACATCTGTCCTGTGGGTTCCATCCCACTCCCCGATCTGAATTTGGTAGACTGAATTCACCTGGATGTCATTTTTTGGGGATATGGACCATTTTTAAAGTATTCATTGAATCTAGTACAATATTGCTTCTGTTTTATGTTTTTGGTTTTTTGACCATAAGGCATGTGGGATCTTAGCTCCCCAACCAGAGACTGAACCCACATCCCCTGCATTGGAAGGCAAAGTCTTAACCACTGGATCACCAGGGAAGTCCCACCTTGATATTATTTAATGAGTTATTACAACCCCTGTATTTCATATAATGTAATATTTAGATTTAGAGGCTCTATGACTACCTTTTAACTGAGTCTTTTTGAGTCAGAAAGAGACATCTACATCAAAACTGATATGCAAATTAGATACTAATGTTGTAGAGTGGAAAATGACCCTTTTTGTATACAGTGTAAAGACTGTTTCCTATTGTCCTTGCAGAGTCTTTCCTTGTTCTTGTTCTAAACCAGTTTATTGAAGGATAGATAATTACAACAATTAATTCACACTACATATTTTTTAAGCAAAGAACATAGGATAAGAAATCTGCTAGGTGCCCTGGCAGGCTGAAGGGAGTAACACAACACAAGGTGTGCTCCTGAGAAGTCTACCATCTATTTGGGAAGGAGCTGATTAAAAGGCAGCAAACAATGTGTCATAAACAGCATGTAAAAAGAGCTAAGCTGTATGGTAAAAAGCCTCTAAGGATAACTGGCTTTTGAAGAAAGGAGAGAGTCCTAGAGTTTTCAGGAGCCAGATAAGGCTCTAGAAAGAAAGTATGTGAGACTTCACCTGGTTGTACTAGGGTGTGCAGACATCAAGAAGGTAGGCAGACAAGGGGAACAAAGAAAAGAGGTGGAAATTAGCTTGATATGTTCGGGGAAATATTGGAGAGGTCATAGGGACAAGGAGAAGGAGAAGGCAATGGCACCCCACTCCAGTACTCCTGCCTGGGAAATCCCATGGACGGAGGAGCCTGGTAGGCTGCAGTCCATGGGGTCGCTGAGGGTCGGACACGACTGAGCGACTTCACTTTCACTTTTCACTTTCATGCATTGGAGAAGGAAATGGCAACCCACTCCAGTGTTCTTGCCTGGAGAATCCTGCGGATGGGGGAGCCTGGTGGGCTGCTGTCCATGGGGTTGCACAGAGTCGGACACGACTGAAGTGCCTTAGCAGCATAGGGAAAAATACATTGAGTGGAAGGAGAGTGGCTGAATTGTGAAATGAGTGGTCTGACTGTGGAGAACTAGAGTTAAGACTAAAGAGACGAGATGTGATGTGGTGAGCATGCAATGTCACCAGAAAGAATGTGATCAAATGGTGTTTTAGGAAGATTATTATGGCAGCTGTTCGTAAGATGAATGTATTTAAGGAGAGTGAGACTGGAAATAGAGAGACCAATTATTGTCTATGGTAGTAGTATATGTGAGGTGATAAAAGCCTGGATCAAGTGGGTAGCTACAAAAATAGAGTAAGAGTGGCTCTTAAAGACATCCTTAAGAAAGAACAATAAGAATATAGTGATAGATTGGATACAAAATTGACTGAGATAAGTGTAAAATATCACAGTCAAATTTCTAGCATAAAAGACTAAAATGATGACTTCATTGACTGAGGTAAGTAATCAGAGGCAGGAAAACTGATTTTCATTGAGGATATGAATTTATTTTTGAGCAAATTATGTTTGAGTAGATGCAAAAGATATATATGTGGATAACTTGAATCAGAGAATGAGTGTCCAGGTGAAAAGTTACAGCAGAAAATGTAGATTTAGAAACTTCTCATGCAGACGTAGAAACTGGAACCATAAGAACAGAAAGCATGTTAAAATCCATGTGTGCACAGAGAAATCCAGATTTACCTTTATGTTTAGCAACATGCCTGGCCTCGTGTATGTGCTCAATAAATGGTCTTAGAGTGAAAGAATGAATAAAGGACTGAAACAAGTAAGGGATGGAGTAAAGTATTTTAGGATATCCACAGTTAAGAAGGGGAAGAAATACTAGCAAATACCACCAAGGTGTGGAAGAGGGAGGAGGAGTTCAAAGAACAAGCACCCTCCCAGCTACTTTAGATAAGAATACTTTCAAGGTGCTGTTACCAATAATGCCAGCTATTGCTAAGAGGCTAAACAGAATGAAGACTGACCAATGATCTTTTGTCTGATGATCTGAGAATCCATAACAGAGCCTTTCTGCAGGGGTGAGGAGGGAGGCAGGGGATGAGGAAAGTGGGAGGAGTCTGGAAGCTAGAATAGGAGGGTAAGGTGAGGACCATGCAAAGGGGAGTAAAATAAAGTATAAGTCATGCTCTGAGAGCCTGGCAGAGGAGTAAAGGAAATGCTATGGTACATATCAAGACAATCCAGGTTAAAGTGATTTCTTGTAGGAAAGGGAAGACATATGTATATATAAAGTTTAAAAAAGGAGCCAGCAGACAAAAGGCTAAAAATACCTGTGAAGGTAGTTGTGCATATTAAATTTTAGATGATGTTAAAATGAACAAGATTCAGGATATTGGTAAAGGTGAAATATTTAGAAAGATTAAACATTTTGAAAGAAATACTTAGAAAGAATTATGGCACAGAAGGTGCCATATTCCAGCTATATCCAGCTGTTCACTATTTCCAGATCAAATCATACACATCACAACCTGGTACCTTTAGCCACCCTGTCCTCTTGAATTTGAAGTGCTTTCTGCCTAATACACGATTGCTAAAATCCTTGCACTATTCGAGACCTGGCCCAAGTGTCACCATCTATGTGATAACCTTCCCTCGGCCATCAGAATTGCCCTCTCTGTCCTAAATACTTATCAGCTATTTAAATTTCTTCATGTTAAGAATTTACATCTCTCCTATGAATTCTTGTTAATTGCTTTCTAGTAGGTCTTTTAAACTGTAGTGTAATTCATTGCACATGGTTGGTACTCCACAGTGTTTAATAAATGCAAGTGGAATTTTTCTTCCTGAAGACTGAAGGGAAGTATAAGAAGACAACAGAGGAAGGATGAAATAATGGCATTGGGCAGCTTCCTCTGGTTGGCCTCAACGTTCTCCTAAAGAAAAAGGACCCATGCCTGCCTAGAGTGAAAGTGAGCGACTGATGTGAAGAAAGATCATATTCGGAGCAGGTACCATGTTGGTCAACAAAAAGATGAGAAAAAGGAGGTGAAGGCCCTTCAAGTGTTGGGTACCATAAAGTTGTAAGAGACCATTTATATATATATATATTTGATACAACCATATTTAAAGTCTTTCTTGAATTTACAATATTGCTTCTGTTGTATATTTTGGGTTTTGGGCCATAGGGCCTGTGGAATTTCAGCTCCCCAACCAGGGATCGAACCCATATCTCCCGATTGGAAGGTCAAGTCTTAACTACTAGACCACCAGGGAAGTCCCCAGCAAGGGACCACATTTTTGCAGCAAGTTCTCTTTTCCTGGGAGTTCACGGTTGAAAGCAGACAGCATAAAGATCCAGCATTGTTGACTGGTACAGTGAGCTCCGCCAAAATCATTAATGACTATCTAACATGGGAGGGCAGCAGGGGAGTTGAGGGGGTGGAAAGGTGGGGGTAAGGCAGACTGATGCCTCAGGTGGCACTGAGATGATGAGCAGGGGGTTCAGGGGGAAGAGAAATTCTATAACAATCTGCCAGTCCCAGGCTCTCAATCTGGCTGCTGAAAACAGCCTAGGATGATTTTGAAGAATATCCATGACTGGGCCCCACCCACTGAGACTGACTTACTTGGTCTGGGATGAGGCCTGGAGCATCTGTGATTTTTTTCAGTGTCCTTGGTTGAGAACCCCTGCAGATACAGATCTGGGAAAAGTCAAAGGGGTGAGGGGATCAAAGATTCTACCAAGGATAGAGTATGGGATGAAGTAAGAAAGCTATTTATGGTCTAAAGCCTGAAAAGTCCCAGGAAAAAGAAAGGTCTGACTTTACATAAAAGAAAGTATCGATGTTTTAAGATCCAAATGTGATCTCAGCTAGTTTCCACTGGACAGACGTCACCATTCCCTAACTGACAGTCATAATTGGCACTGTGGTAGGCAGATGGTTGAACGGTAAAGGAACAGTTACCAAAAAAAAAAAAAATGTTATTTCAAAAAGAAAGTTGCCTATTCTAGAATCGGCCTGCAGGGTCTTTCTGAACCTCTCTGAGACCAGAGAGAGACAAGTGCTGAGAGGACACCCATCAGGGGCCAGACCCAAGGTCAGTCGACTCGACAGATCTCAAGAGACCTCCTGTGGGAGGGCTTGGAGCAACTCTCTGTCTTCAGTTGTAAAAATCAGGCAGAGTTCTGGTTTTCTTAGTAGCCATTTGTGGCTCTCATTCATAAATTTGACTAAGAGGTTTCTGAATTCATTTACATTTCCTGCCAGCACCACCTTTGGGAACTAATGAGTTCCATAAGTTTCTAACTCACGATGTGAAGTAGATTTCCTTTCATTTACCCTAAACTTACTTCACTCTGTTTTAAAGAGTGCCCTCCTTGTTCTAAAAAGAAAAAGTAAACAAGATTATAAAATGAGGACAGATTGGCTGAAGTAAGCAGGGTAGAAAAAGAGCTAGGTGTTACAAGGAACCGCAGACTATCTTAAATCCGTAGTATAGTTTTAAAAGGCAAACATGGCTGGAATGCGTGACCGAGAGGGGAGCTGACTGTGACAAACAACAATGTCTCCATTGTTTCCAGGATGGTTAGACCCTTCCAGGGGTTCTGCAGCCTGCTCAAATGAAAGGGAGAAAGCGAATGTCTAGCAGACCTCAATAAAACTGATTTAAACACTGAAAGTGAACTTGGAAGAAAAATTAAACAAATTTGGATGGTTTTAGGTTAGAGGAAAAAAAAGTCATTCTGTACAAAAACATCTGGGATACTATGTATAGAATAGAAAATAGTTACTTTAATGTCCAATTATAAGACAAAGAGAAGGAGTCAAGGTGCATTGAATGGTTATCTAACTTTGTCATAAGCAGGAACTTTAAGTCCCCAGCATTTGTATACATATAAGATGAAAAAAAAACTATATGATTTGTTTTTCTTACAAGTTCCTATTTCGAAAATGATTTGGGGTTCATGCTGCCTTTGTCCCTGCCTCAGTGGATGATAAACACAGAAGTATTCACTCAGAGGGAGGTGGTGATACTGGATTGGGTAAAGGTATGAAACCCACGAGGATATAAGTATCTTAGAAAAGAAAGGAATTTATGATTAAAATATTCATATGTATAATTTTTAAAACAACACGGAAGCAAATAGTTTGAAAACATATTGAGTGGCCGAATAGTAGACCAAAGTATTTGTTGCATTCTTTCCTTTAAGGTCTTACTTAGTACAGAGTTGATTATAGGAAAGTCTTGTGTTTTAATGGAAAATAGGGCAAAGGTTATATGTAACAGGAATCCAGTCATGTGGAGCTTGCAGAACGCAGGTTAAGCTCATAAAACTGCTCATTAAAATGCTCTGTTCTAAAGCAAAAGCAAATAAATGAGCTCAAGGAAAAGAGCCACAGAGATCGTCTAGAAATATTTCCATGAAAGACTGTGAAAATAGTCTTCCCTGGTCATAAGAAATGTTCGGTTATTGCTTATACAAATAGCCACACTTAAAAGACTTTTAAATACCTTCCCTGCAATGCTGGTTTTGACCTTTTGCCAAGAGCTACTTATTTTTTTTTTTTTAATTTTTCTGAATAGACTGTATGATGAGCAAAAAAGCAAAAGGCACACGCACCAGAAGTTTTTAAAACAGCATGAGCCGAATAGTTTAGTATTAACCACCATCTCCTCCCCAATTCTGATTAAACTTAGCAAATTTACAAGTTCTACATTGGCTTAAAACCCCTACTCCAAATTACAGAAATTGAAGACACCTCAAAATCTTAAGGGTTTAAAGGACTACTAAACTTTACCATCTTATAGCATAGAAAAGGCAGAGTGAGGAATTTTAAATTAACAATAGTAATGGCTTGCTGGCAAAAATCATGAACAGCAAGAGGACTTCTAAGAAGGCAGTTAGTCCCGAAGCAATTCAGACAAACTATGCTTACACAACGGCTGGCTGGTCTGTAAGACCTCAAAGCCAAAAACAACAAAAACAGCCAGCAGCACCATCACTATAGAGGGAAGTGTACAACTTTATGCTTATTAAGTGTGTGTGTGTGTGTGAGGGAAGCGGGGTGTCCAGATGCCCATAGGATTTTTAATGTAAATTAAGTGATGCGCCAGGCCTTGTCTGAGTCACTGGAGAGGTAACCTGGTGGAATCTCACCTGGCCAAGTGAGGGAGGCCTGCTCACTGAAGACAGATTACTCCAGAAAGAAGCACAAGTAACAAGCCATGTGGTCTGTATTCACACAAGACTATTCTCTCTGTGGCTTTGTCTTGCACCATTTCCACAGCCATGAGAGAGTCAACCCACGAGAGAGTCACGAGAGAGTCAACGAGAGCATGGAAATTTTGCCTGCCTTTTTTTTTTAAGTAGAAGGAATGACCAACAGCAAGATTCTATTTTCACTTCAATTTATTTCATCTTAAGTAAAGCTCTCCGGAGTTCTCCTGGGAGAAGCAATGCATCAAACTGAGAGAGATTCCTTCTACAAAACAAGGCTGGGTCACAGCAGGCTTCCTGCCAACATTTACTCTGCTGTTGCAGTGTGTTTGCTTGTTGTCCTTGTTGCTGTTTTACTCTATTGGGGAGGGAACTGACTATAAGTCTTGCCGAGTTTTGGCTAAAATAAAAGTACAGAGCTATTTTACACAGCTAAACCAGATTTCACATCCTGTGAGATGGCCTAGACTTTTGATAAACACATCTTGGCAACAACAGCTCATCTATTTAGAGTTAACTATGAAAAGGGTATTTCCTAATTCACCCAGCTCTAAACACAGTCATCTGCTGTTCTTTTTTCCCACTGGCCTCTAACATACCTTATTCCGGAAAAATGCTTCCTTTCGCTTTAGCAGACTTTAAAAATCAGCATTATTCTTACCACAGTGGTAGTTTACATTTTTATCTACACACACACACACACATTTGCACAAGTTTGCAAGATTAAAAGCCTCTCATTTTTTATTCTTGAAACCCCAAAAGGGAAACTGTTATTCATGTGCCAAGGAATACAGCCATTCATTATTTTTTCTTTCTTTCTTGCTGCATATCCTCCCAATAGGATTAAAAGCAGTCTGGGATGTGTAATATGGAGCTAGAGGAAAAGAGAGAGGAGTGGGAGGGTGAAAAAGATGGCATTTTAATAGCCTCTGCCATGCTGATTCAACACAGTAGGGACCTTGTGTTTCAGACCCAAACTGTTTCCTTCCAGCCTTACACTTGGCCCCCTTCTACTGAAGCCCTGCATTGATGTCTTTAGATAGAGCTGGGAGGGGAGGGCTCTAATAAATGGCCTTTCTGAGAATCAGGGAGGTTGGAAAGGTTTGAGGAAACTATCAGAACCCTATCTCTGATTTTTAAATACATTTTCATCTTGAAATAATTAGGTCTTATAAAAAACTTGCAAAATTAATAGAATTCCTATATACACTTAGATTCCTCAAATGTTAACATCTTATAAACCACACAACCATAGTCTGTCAGGAAATTTTGAAGAGTATTGACCAGTTATTTGGTCTCTCAATTTGAGCTTATCTCATGTTTCTTCATTATTAATCCAGATTGTATGTTTTTGTCAAGAAAATCACATGAATGAAATGTCCTCCACAGTGCATTCTATCAGGAGACGTGCTCTTAAGAGATCTATCCCATTAACTAGTGAGCTTCAACTTTGAGCACTTGGTTAAGATGGTGTCTGCCACGTTCCTCGACTATAAAGTTTCTAACAGTTTTGTCTTTTTGGAATTAGTAAGTAGCTTATGGGTGATATGTTGAGGGCATGTAAATATCCTGCTTCTCATATTTTTGCCTACTAACTTTAGCAGCCATTGATGATTCCTGAGAGAAACAATTATTACTGTGGTGTTTTGTAAATGGTGATTTTCTCTTTCTTCTTTTGAAAACATATTTATTTATTTATTTTGGCTGTGCTGCCTCTTACTTGTGGCACTCAGGATCTTCAGTCTTCGTTGCAGTGGGATCTATAGTTGGGCCATGTAGGATCTTTAGGTGTGCCATGAGGGATCTAGTTCCCTGACCAGGGACTGAATCTGGTTCCCTTGCTTTGCAGGGTGCAGTCTTAGCCACTGGACTACCAGAGAAGTCCCTATTTTCTCTTCTAAATGTATTAATTGGAATTATATTGTAAGGAAGAGCTTTCCCTTCCCCTTCGTTTAATTATTTAGTCAATTATTTAAGGATGGTTTCTACAGGATATAGTCCATTCCTATCATTACTCTTTTGCTGAAATTGCCCCCAGTTTAGTAATTGGAAGCCTCCTTAAGTTGCCTCCTATATCCATAAGCTGTCTCCCATCATTTTTGGAGTACTTACTTTCTGGCACCATACTTATTCCAGGCTCATTTTGTACTTTCTCTGCTCTAGTCCTAGAATCTCTCCAAGGAGTCCTGGTTCTTTTATTGGAGACT
The DNA here is from genome assembly GCF_042477335.2 of Ovis canadensis. Taxonomy (NCBI): domain Eukaryota; kingdom Metazoa; phylum Chordata; class Mammalia; order Artiodactyla; family Bovidae; genus Ovis; species Ovis canadensis. The sequence goes on along the minus strand of NC_091256.1, from coordinate 50,381,027 downwards.
AGATAAAATAACTTTTTTTTTTTTTTTTTTTTTGGTGAGTCAGAGTGAGTACATAACTCTCCTACTGGTAAAAAGTCACCAGCATGTGGGCAAGAAGAAACAAATGCTCTGAACTCTCAGTGTTTTGGGTATAAACTTTTTTACAACCATAAACTTCAATAAAATATAATGTTTTCCCAGTTCACCTTAAGTTGGAAATCCTTGCTAGATAATGACATAAGTCTCACAAAATTAGCTGGGCTTCACTGACAGCTCAGTTAAGAATCTGCCTACAATGCAGGAGACCCTGGTTTGATTCCTGGGTCAGGAAGATTCTCTGGAGAAGGGATAGGCTACCCACTCAAGTATTCTTGGGCTTCCATTGTAGATCAGCTGGTAAAGAATCCGCCTGCGATACGGGAGACCTGGGTTCGATCTCTGGGTTGGGAAGATCCCCTAGAGAAAGGGATGGCTACCCACTCCAGTATTCTGGCCTGGAGAATTCCATGGACTATATAGTCCATGGGGTCGCAAAGAGTTAGACATGACTGAGTGACTTTCACTTTCAAAGATCAGCAAGGTATAAATAAATATATTTTAATCTGAGGTACTGTGATATTAGGATTTATAATAAAAAATACTCATTTGAAAAATAATAAAAAAGAAATACTCATTTGATCTTGGTCCTGTTTTTGGCACAGAGCTCCTAAAACCCTTGGAATTTTCTATGTGATAAGAGCCCTAAAGATCCCTTTTGTTATTCATAACAGAACCCTCTCAACCACACCTGAGTTTATACTAATGAGGTGACTTTTGAAAAGCTCCTAAGGTTCAGGCTAGTTGCCAGTGGCGACAACCATGTAGCTCACCCAGAGAGGGTATGGAAGCTCTGAATCCTTTCCCCAAAATCTTGCCCTATGCATCTCTTCCATCTGATGGTTCCTCTTGCATCCTTTTATAATAAACCAGTAATCTAGTAAGTAAGATTTTCCTGAGTTCTGGAACTGCTCTAGCAAATTATCTAATTGGAGTATGGGTTTGTGGGAACATCTGATTTACACAGCAAGTGACTTTTGATTGGCATCTGAAGGTGGGAGGTGGAGGAAGGGTCTTGTGGAACTGATCCCTTAACATGTATGATCTGATGCCATTTCCAGATAATGTCAGAATTGAGTTAAATTGTAGGATACCCAGCTGGTGTCACAGAATTGCTTAAATGTGTGGAAAACACACACATCTGGTGTCAGAAGTAAAGTACAGATCTTCCTAGACTTACAGTGGGGTTACTTCCCCCAAACCCATTGTAAGTTGAAAATATCCTAAGTTAAAAATGCACTTAATACATCTAACTCACCAAACATCACAAATTAGCCTAGCCTACCTTAAGTGTACTCAGAACACTTACATTAGCCTGCAGTTGGGCAAAACCACCTAACACAAAGCCTATTTTATGCAATAAAGTGTTGAATATCTCATGTAATTTACTGACTACCATACTGAAAGTGAAAAACAGAATAGCTGTGTGGGTGCAACATGGCTGCAAGGGTGTTGGCAGTTTACCTGCATGATCCTGCCGCTGCCCAGCATCATCAGAGAGAATCATAGAGCATACTGCTAACTGAGGAAAAGATCAAGATTCAAAGTATGGTTTCTACTGAATATGAAACTTTTTCCTGCCATCCTGAAGCAGAGAAATCATATGTGAACCATGGTAAGTTGAGGACCATCTGCAGAGTAGTGTGAGAGTAGTTCAAGAAACACAAAAAAGAAAGTGTTCTCTTCCTACCAATATATATGGATCTTTCATTACAGATCAAAAACCTACCGAGCACTTCCTTGGTGATCTAGCGGTTAAGAAGCCACCTGCCAATTCAGGGGACACAGGTTCAATCCCTGGTCCAGGAAGATCCCACATGCCATGGAGCAACTAAGCCTGAGCACCACAACTACTGAGCCCATGCACCTAGAGCCTGGGAACTGCAACTACTGAAGCCACCTCAATGAGAAGCCTGCAAACCGCAACTGGACAGCAAGTAGCTCTCACTCCCTGCAACTAAAGAAAACCTGTGTGCAGCAACAAAGACTCAGCACAGCCAAAAATAAAATACATAAATCTTTAAAAAATGTATTTAAAAACCTACCTAAATAGTTAGTATGGTCAGCAAAATGTAACTTGGACTAAAACAAGTAAATCTTTTACCACAATGTTTAACATTTTCTTCCTGATTTTTTTCTTAATAAGTCAAAAGTGCACAAAAGATGATTAAAACTTCTAAGTGCTATTATAAGTTAAACGCATAAAAAGCTGTTTATTATTTGTGGGAAAATAAAACTGTTCATATAGGCTTTAATTATTAGTTATTTTTATGTCAGCTTCAGTTCAGTTCAGTTCAGTTCAATTGCTTAGTCGTGTCTGAAAGCACTCCAGGCCTCCCTGTCCACCACCAACTCCCAGAGCCTACTCAAACTCATGTCCATTGTGTCGGTGATGCCATCCAACCATCTCATCCTCTGTCGTCTCCTTCTCCTCCCATCTTCAATTTACCGAAATGTTTACTTCTTTGTCCTTATTCCTTTCCAATACTTCCAAAGCACTTTTACAAAAAGTTCCTTTTGTGTCATCCATTGATGATAAACTCTCTGCTTTTGTTGTTTGAAATGCCTTTAATATACCTTCACTTTAATAATAATAATAATAATAATATTTAACATAATTAGGTTAACTATTTCTAGTTTAACAATATTTCTGTCTGTACTTTGAAAATTATTCCGTCACTTCTTATTTCCATTGTTGTTCTCAAGAAGTATTAATTCTTGTTCCTTGGAAGCTGATCTCTCTTTTTCGGGTGTGAATACTTTTGAGATTGCCTTTGATGTTCTGCAATTTCATTACCATGTGTTTCTGCATGTTATCTGTGGTGCTCCTAGATCTTAGAATTCGTGACTGACATTAATGATTAAACTTACATCAGACTTTCTCATGCTATCCTTTATGTCTCATGCACAGTTCCTCTCATTGGGCCTTTCTGTGTTGTATTCTGGGTAGCTTAGTTATACATCCAGTCGTGTGTAGGAACTGGCTTGCATCAGCTTACAACAGCCAACTGGGCATCTCCCCTCCCTAGACCACATTCACTGTCATCACACTGGTAGCTTAAAAAGGGCTATGGTGGGTTAGGTACACCGTGGAAACTGGCAAATACTACCTGAAAGGGTTTTCTCCCCAACCTCTAGAGAGCCGCTTTAAAAGCATTTACCAGTGCACCACTGCATACAATCTGTTTTACTTAGTCTTTCTTCAGCTTACTTAGTCTTTAACTCACTTGTAAAGTTTTCATTTCAAAACTGCACTTTTTATTCTAAAAGTTTTATTTGATTCTTTTTAAAAATATGCATTGTCTTTAAAGAAAAGGTATTCCTTTCTCAAGTTTATGGTTTACTTTTTTATTTCTTCAAACATTTTAAACATAGTCCAACATCTTTTCTACTGTTTGCTATTCTCTTTACTCAGTCATGACGGCTTCCTTTTAAATGTTGGATTGTGTATTTGTATATTTTTATTTGTGCGAATCCTATTAGGTCTGATATGAGGGTGCATTCCTCTACAGAATACTTATTTTTCTATATGCTCCCAGAACTGTTTCCAACCAGGGACCATTTTTAATTTCTCAGCTTTCGATCTGCTTGACCATGTCAGTGGTACAAATCTGAACCCCAAATCACACGACAGTGATAACATGGATTCCCAAGGAAAACTTTTCTTCTACCCAGAACCCAGGTTGAGACAAATAATTTTCCTTGTTTTCTCCCATTATTGGCTGGGAGATTTTTCTTGATCTATCATTTCATAGAAGGTGTATCTCTTTGAGGACCCTGCTTCCTGCCAGGGTCTTTGTTCCAATTTTCCAATTTGTTCTCGCTGAAGTCTTTTCTCCTATCCTCAAATGACTATGTAAACCCAAAGCTATTGGGTATAGTGAAGGCAAATGCCCCATGAACAGCTGTAGCTTCACTGCAGGCTTAACCCTCTGCTCTCCAGCCTCCTTCGTATTTCCGTACCCCAAGGATTTCTCATTTTTCTTGAGAGCTCAGTCAGGGATAAAACAAGCACTTCTCACATGGTCCTCAATATCTCTGAATGTTTTGAAGGCAAGATGACTAGTCTAAAAATCTGCTGGAAATCAAAGTCCACAGGTCTTTCAAAAAGATCCTTTAAAAGATATTTTAAAGTATAGTTTAAAATAATAACCATTTGAGAGCTCTGACTGGTGCTAAGTTTTCCCCTTTTCTTCAGAATATTCTATAGCAAAAAATGTTTTCTATACTACAGACACACAGATGCATCCATCAACACATTAAGTGTTACTACTTATGTGTTGACTATTATTAGCTATTTCAGAATAGCTATTAATTCTTACAAAGTATTTTGTAAACCATGAATAAATGAATCAAAGATTGATACTAAAAGCAATTTACATCCTAACCACCATTTGTTTGTCAAATTTTATTTGGGATTCATGTAGTTTAAACTTCTCTTTTCCTTTGATGTTAGTAAGAATTCTATGTACTATTTGTAGAAATATGAATATGTATGTATAAATGTGAAGTATACAATTTTGAAATTGTTTTGCTCACATAATTTGTTTAGAGATTTTGATTAAAGTTGTAACACAGGTAGACTTACCTCCTTTTTCAAAAACTACAAGTCATGAGATGCATAATTTTTCCAAGGCTATACAATATAAGTTGAAGAGCTAGACTTGAAATTCAGCTTTAGAAGCTCTAAGTTCAGTGTTCAATAAGCACAAATTCATCAGAAAAACTGGGACATTTTCCCACTGCCATGGGGAAGAAACTCCTATTGGAATAGAAGACTCCGTGATCAAGGCAGAGAGATTTATGTATATAAAACAGTGGCTCAATTTTTGTATGTTTTTTAATTGTTTATGTTTTGAGTTTTTATATATTTTTTTTTTCCTGAGGGTTATGCTGTACTGATTTAAGAAAGTTTCAGTTCAAAAAAGTTCCACAACATAGAACCTGGTAGAAAGGACTGCTATGTTAAAGAGCTACTCACTTCTTACCTTTCTATTTCCAATTAACATTTATATATAAAGGAAAATAAATGTTCACATTACAAATAGTTAACTGAAAAAAATCAATATCTAGAGCTCATTCACTGAAATGGTTTTTCCATCTTGTATGCGATAACAATTTTAAGACATGATCTCTTTAACTTCATAAGCAAATCCTTGCAAACCAATAAACTGGAACTCTTCATGAATTCTTGTACTCACGGTGAGATTTGTAGTGACAGTTTTTGGTTCAAAAGTGCATTCCTGTTGTAAGTGGACTGCACGGGATCATTCAGTGGAATGAAGGCCAGTATCACACGCACAGCTGTACTCTGAGAAGTAATTTTAGATGTCAAGATAATGTATGTCGAAGCTGTGCAAAACCACAATCCACCAGCGGATCACGATCCCTTTTGGCAAACTGCTGTGTATTGTATTAGTCTCTGGCTGTACAATGATCTGGGAAGCTGAAGAAATGGAATTTGTCACTTAGGCCATTCATCCTCAGCTGCCAAGAGGTGGGCACATTCTGACCTCCGGATTAATGCTGGGCAGAGTTCCATATACCGTCCTACTAAGAATGTGGTCACCCAGCTCCAATGAAGACATCCTGTTTCAGCAAGACAGTGTCAAGAAAAAGTCACAACTATCAAATTGTTTAGATGTTTCCCATTCATTTTAGCTGGGTAGAAGTCTGTTTTCCTTTTACCTATATACAAGCTACAAGTATGTCTTGAAATGGTATATTAGATTTTTTTTTCTATAGCTCTAGCTTAAAAACAGCTGAACTTATTTTCCTGAATATACATAAAAACTCCTAAGTTGGTATCTGATATATCCAGTTTCAGACTGAAGAATTTATTTTGAGTCGATGGTTTATGCTGAAAATGCTGACAGATGTCGAACAGCCTCAGCAAAGCAATCTTTAAGGGAGTCCTGGGGAACAGACCATGTGGCTGCTTTGAAAGTGCTAAATTCTTGTTGTCAAACAAACAATTTTACTTAAAAAAATCCTAGAATTTCTTATAGTAATATTTTAACAGATATTTGGAGAAAGCCATCCATTACTCTGTAGCTGAATTTTTGGAATCTGCTAGTTCCCATTTTGCATTTTCTCTGGGCACAAGAAATTCTATTAGATTTATCATTCTCAAGGGTCAGATAAAAGCCAGACTTCTGGAATTATGACCTTTAAAGCATTAAGTAGATATCTCAAATTTTTAAATTGCTGCAGGAAGTCCCTAAAACCCAGAGAATCTAGATGGTCAACATTTGCTATATTTCTGGCAGTGATTTTTCTTTCCTGGGATACTAAAATAAGAGTCAGGGGAACTACAAACAAAATAGGTCTGATCAGAAACAACTGAATGTTTATGTGTTCTACAGGGGGTTCAGACTTCCCCAGGAGGGTAATAATTTAAAGGATGTCAGTGGATGCAAATGAATTTCAGCCGTAGGAAGGAAGAAGAGGTGAATAGCACTTTTGTCTCCAAGAGACTTGGAATATCAGACAGGCTCCATTTTGGATAATTCTATTTAGCCTGCCTACATTTTCTGATGTTGTTTCAGTTGGGAATGATAGAATGATACTCCTTATCCCTGTATCCTGAACTGTTCAGCAGTGTTTTGTCATGCTGTTAACAGCCATCAGGTTCCATCTATGCAGACAGATGAGTTTCCTGCTGATATAAAAGGGTCTCATGAATTGCATCTTGTGTAAAAGAGAACGAAATTCTTTTTACAAAGTAAGTATAACATGAGTGAGAACCAAAGCTTTTTTCTTCTCTTATTCGTCCTCTAGCACACCCTGGTCTCTGAGAGTCTAACAGATAATCTAGACTTCACTGTATTGCTGCGCTCCTGGGAGAACTGCTTTTACCTTAATTTTTATCCAAGCGAAGTACTTCCTTTCTTCCTCTCTAGTTATACCATGATAGCTAAGCAATCTTCAAAAAGTCTGAACACTACATAAAGTGGCACAGAATGTTGTTTTGCAAAGGAAAATGAAATCCATTTCGCTGGATTCATGAACATATTAAGTCATTAGCAGGAGGAAGAGTGCACCTACTGAAAGTGAAAGTGAAGTCGCTCAGTCGTGTCCTACTCTGTGTGACCCCCTACCAGGCTCCTCCGGCTATGGCATTTTCCAGGCAAGAATACTGGAGTGGGTTGCCATTTCCTCCTCCAGGGGATCTTCCCAACCCAGGGATTGAACCTGGGTCTCCTGCATTGTAGGCAGACACTTTACTGTGTGAGCCACCAGGGGAGTGCACCTTTTGATGAGATAAAATGGAAGGGTATGAAAAACGTAAGCAACTTTATGATGACAACCATCATAGTAGAAAGAAGATATTCTATAATAGCACTTAGTACTTATTATCTTCGTTTGAAAAAAATGATACAGTGGTTAGTTGAAAGGCAAAATATAAAACTCTCCGCCTATTAGGTGTATCAAATTTGCACAATTTGAAAATAAAATAGGCATTTTTATTTCCAGAAACCAACACCAGTTTGTATGTACATGGACACGAATCATACAATGTACATGTTTAATGATTCAGTCTGATTTTTTTCCCGCCTCTTTTCCCCCTCTACTGGCCTCAGAATGAGTTGTTTATATACATGGGGATTTGGTGTTTTTCTGTTTCTAACTCCTAACAGTATAGCAATCCCCTTCATAAATCACTGTATCATTAACATGGTTGTGCATAGCCACTTAAATCAGAAAAAATAAATCCTGGAGGCAAAAGTACTCTTTGGCCAGACTAATCTAAATATGCCTACAGTTTATCATAGTCAATAGTTATTTCACTTTCTGTAATGTACGACAGTGGCCCAGTGAGTAAAGAATCTGCCTGCAGTACAGGAGACCTGGGTTCGATCCCTCAGAGTGGGTTGGGAAGATCCCCTGGAGAAGGGAAAGGCTGCCCACTCCAGTATTCTGGCATAGAGAATTCCATGGATATGTATAGTCCATGGGGTCTCAAAGTCAGACACGACTGAGCAACTTTCACACACATTCTTTAGAAACTTAGTGAACATTGTCTTCATTTATTCCATCGTAGTATATTCAACTCAGGGGATGAACCTTTGGGATTTTTTATAAATCTTAATTTAGAAAATGGATATTTGTAATATATCACTGTATCCATATTACCTCAATGTGAAATCCAGAACAGAATATTTCATATCTATTTTCTTATTAAAATAATCTATAATCAATGACAACTAAGCTGCAATTCATGGGGTCACAAAGAGTTGGACACAACTGAGCGACTGAACTGAATTGAACTGAAGATGTTATTAGACCACAGGCAGTAGGCTAAAGATGGATCATTTAATCTGAGGCAAACTAGGAAAGGAAAATGAGTACCACTGACTTATGAAAGCCCTTTCTGTACCTGTATAGGACCTAATAATAGCAATAGCAATCACTTACTGAGAAATTCTTAGTGCCAGGACATGGATTAAGGCCTTTATTTAATCTCATTTAATCATACAATATCCTTGGGCGGTATGTGTTATTTCCCAATTTGCATATGAGGAAATTGAGGCTCACAGAGATTCAATAATTTGTTTATGTATAAGAATCAGGATTCAAAACCTTTGCACCAATAGAAAATAGTGACTGTACTTTATTTTTTATTTTTTTAGTTTTTTATTTTTTAAATTTTAAAATGTTTAATTCTTACATGCATTCCCAAACATGAACCCCCCTCCCACTCCCTCCCCATAACATCTCTCTGGGTCATCCGTGACTGTACTTTAAAACCAAGCAGGTAGTGGAGGAATTGGCAGAGTACCCAAGTGGGAAAAAAGTCTAGAGAAGTGAGAAGGGAGAACTGATCTTCCCAGGCACATCTCTGGGGTCAGAAACCCTTGATATTGGAAATGGTGGTATTGGAAGGTTACACAGAAAGTGTTCTGTTTGGTGACATCTTGGCTAATCCATATTATATTATTCATTTATTGAAAATGCTACTGGGAAGATGGGGAGGTTGGACAGGGCTATTTGGCACTTCTCCAGAATTTGAATTTACCATTTGTCAGCTCTGTGAATTTGGGTAAGTTATTTAATCTCTCCAAGCCAAGAGAGAGTAGTTTTGTAGTTTCTACCACAAAATGGAAACAGGAACTGCAACTCAATAAATATTTGTTGTGAGAACTGAATGAGATTTTCAAAACACCAAAACAATGCCTGATACATATCTAAGGCATTATACAAATGTTACTTCCCTCTTCTTTCTTGTATTTATTTAAATTTTACAGAAATGTTCATACGTTAAACAGATTATTTTTAAGTTTTTTCCAGCTTCTCAAACTTGGGGGTTCCTATATTCTGTTATTTTTCTGGTCTGAATTCATTATGGTGAACAAAATACTCTATATACAGTTGTGTGATAAATTTTGGTAGAGTGTGGACTTGAGACTTCAGTTCAGTTCAGTCGCTCAGTCATGTCCAACCCATTGTGACTCCATGAACCTCAGCACACTAGGCCTCCCTGTCCATCACCAACTCCCGGAGTTTACCCAAACTCATGTCCATTGAGTCGGCGATGCCATCCAACCATCTCATCCTCTGTTGTCGCCTTCTCCTCCTGCCCTCAATCTTTCCCACCATCAGGGTCTTTTCAAATGAGTCAGCTCTTCGCATCAGATGGCCAAAGTATTGGAGTTTCAGCTTCAACATCAGTCCCTCCAATGAACACCTAGGACTGATCTCCTTTAGGATGGACTGGTTGGATCTCGTTGCAGCCCAAGGGACTCTCAAGAGTCTTCTCCAACACCACAGTTCAAAAGCATCAATTCTTCAGTGCTCAGCTTTCTTTATAGTCCAACTCTCACATCCACACATGACTACTGGAAAAACCATAGCCTTGACTAGATGGACCTTTGTTGACAAAGTAATGTCTCTGCTTTTCAATATGCTGTCTAGATGGGACATAACTTTCCTTCCAAGGAGTAAGTGTCTTTTAATTTCATGGCTGCAATCACCACCTGCAGTGATTTGGGGCCCCCAAAAATAAAGTCAGCCACTGTTTCCACTGTTTCCCCATCTATTTGCCATGGAGTGACGGGACTAGATGCCATGATCTTAGTCTTCTGAATGTTGAGCTTTAAGGCAACTTTTTCACTCTCCTCTTTCACTTTCATCAAGAGGCTCTTTAGTTCTTCTTCCCTTTTGCCATAAGCGTAGTGTCATCTTCCTATCTGAGGTTATTAATATTTCTCCCGACAATCTTGATTCCAGCTTGTGCTTCATCCAGCCCAGTGTTTCTCATGATGTACTCTGCATATAAGTTAAATAAGCAGGGTGAGAATATGCAGCCTTGACGTACTCCTTTTCCTATTTGGAACCAGTCTGTTGTTCCATGTCCAGTTCTAACTGTTCCTTCCTGGTCTGCATGTAGGTTTCTCAAGAGGCAGGTCAGGTGGTCTGGTATTCCCATCTCTTTCAGAATTTTCCACAGTTGATTGTGATCCACACAGTCAAAGGCTTTGGCATAGTCAATAAAGCAGAAATAGATGTTTTTCTGGAACTCTCTTGCTTTTGCAATGATCCACTGGACGTTGGCAATTTGATCTCTGGTTCCTCTGCCTTTTCTAAAACCAGACTGAACATCTGGAAGTTCATGGTTCATGTATTGCTGAAGCCTGGCTTGGAGAATTTTGAGCATTACTTTACTAGCGTGTGAGATGAGTGCAATTGTGCGGTAGTTTGAGGAAGGAATGATGCTAAAGCTGAAGCTCCAGTACTTTGGACACCTCATGAGAAGGGTTGACTCATTGGAAAAGACTCTGATGCTGGGAGAGATTGGGGGCAGGAGGAGAAGGGGACGACCGAGGATGAGATGGCTGGATGGCATCACGGACTCGATGGATGTGAGTCTGAATGAACTCCGGGAGATGGTGATGGACAGGGAGGCCTGGCGTGCTGCGATTCATCGGGTCGCAAAGAGTCGGACACGACTGAGCGACTGAACTGAACTGAATTTGAGCATTCTTTGGCATTGCCTTTCTTTGGGATTGGAATGAAAACTCACCTTTTCCAGTCCTCTGGCCACTGCTGAGTTTTCCAAATTTGCTGGCTTATTGAGTGCAGCACTTTCACAGCATCGTCTATCAGGACTTGAAAGAGCTTAACTGGAATTCCATCACCTCCACTAGCTTTTTCGTAGTGATGCTTTCTAAGGCCCATTTGGCTTCACATTCCAGGATGTCTGGCTCTAGATGAGTGATCACACCATCGTGATTATCTGGGTCATGAAGATCTTTTTAGTATAGTTCTTCTATATATTGCTGCCACCTCTTCTTAATATCTTCTGCTTCTGCTAGGTCCATACCATTTCTGTCTTTATCGAGCCCATCTTTGCATGAAATTTTCCCTTGGTATCTCCAATTTTCTTGAAGAGATCTCTCTCTAGTCTTTCCCATTCTATTATTTTCCTCTATTTCTTTGCATTGATCACTGAGGAAGTCTTTCTTATCTCTCCTTGATCTTCTTTGGAACTCTGCATTCAGATGCTTATATCTTTCCTTTTCTCCTCTGCTTTTTACTTCTCTTCTTTTCACAGCTATTTGTAAGGCCTCCTCAGATAGCCATTTTGCTTTTTTTGCATTTCTTTTTTTTTTTGGAAATAGTCTTGATACCTGTCTCCTGTACATTGTCAGGAACCTCTGTCCATAGTTCATCAGGCACTCTGTCTATCAGATCTAGTCCCTTAAATCTATTTCTCACTTCCACTGTATAATCATAAGGGATTTGATTTAGGTCATACCTGAATGGTCTAGTGGTTTTCCCCACTTCCTTTTGTCTTATAATTTCATTATCATTTACCTAAGTGTGTTTTTTAAATCATTATTTAATTCTATTAGGACTTATGTGCTTTCTGAGAACTGTCAGACTTCAATAATTTTAGGAGGACTTCTCTGGTGGTCCTTTGGCTAAGACTCCAAGCTCCCAATGCAGAGGACCTGGATTCAGTCCCTGGTGGGGGAACTAGAACTGACATGCCGTAACTAAGAGTTTGCATGCCACAACTAAGAGTTGGTGTGCTGCAACCAAGAGTTCACTTGCTACAATTAAAGATTCCCTGTGCCCCAAGGAAGACCCTATGCGCCACAGCCAATACCAGCACAATCAGTTAAAAGTAAATATTGAAAAGACAATTTCATGAAATTCTGTCTTCCTTACTCTCTTGTTCTCTTTTCTTTTTTTCTCTCTCTCCTACCATCTTCCTCAATATACATCTAGTATATACAATTGGATTATTCATAATTCTTGGTTCATGGCAACTTTTCATCATTGGTCAATGTATGAATCAATTTTATTTACTTAGATTTTAAATTACTTATTTTTATAATAAGCCCCTGCGAATTCATTATCCAAAACAAAAGCTAGTACTTTAAATAACTGCATCTACTCAGAGGGTGCTTTCTACCAACTCATCTCTGTTTCTGTCACCAGAGTTAACCATCTATGAAAACAACCATCATTCCTTTACTTTCCTTTTCTTATTGTTTCATTGCATCTATATGTATCCTTAAAGAGTTGTTTTTATTATTTTAACTTCATAAAAAATTATTTAATATAATCTTTTTAACCTATTTTGCTAATTCATGCATACTGTTAAATGTACTATAGTCCAATTGTTTGGGATACTGTACTATAACTCCACTGTGAAAATATACTACAATATTTATTTCCTCTTCCACTGATGGTCATCTAGATTGTTTCCAGATTTTCATTATTATAAACAATGTTACTTTGAACATTCTGCTAGTCCTATTTTGACTACTGTCTTTCTCCATTCTTTGTTTCCTTCGAGAACTCTGATTAGACATATGTTAGGTAGACCTGCTCAGTCTATGATCTCAATTATTTTCTTTGCAGGCTTTATTCTGGCCTGAACTTTATTTTGGCCAGTGTATTCATATCACTACAGATTTTCCAGTTCACTAATTCTTTATTCTGTTAAGTCTAATTCGTTTCTTGGAATCTTTTGCTTGAATTTTTCATTTCAATGATTGAATTTCATTTCTAGAAGTTATTCTTTTCACCACACAAATCTCCTTGATCTTTCTCACTCATACTTACAAGTTTCTCTTTTACTTCTTAAACTTGTAAAACATTTAAATTTATTTCTGTGCCTAATAACGCCAATATCTTTCCTTAGTGGTCTGATCTCCCTGTCTGTTGTTCCTCTTGGTTCTCAGTTATAGCTTGTTTCCTTATGTCATTCCTTTCTCTGTTCCTTGTGAATTGTTCATTTTCCTTAGAACTCTATCTGAGGGAGTTAAGACCTGGGTTAAACTTGTTTTTTTCCAGAAATGATTTATATTTGCTTATGCTAGTTTCCCAGGAAAATTAAATTCTGTACTTGATGTTTTTCACAACGCACATCACATCTGAATTGACCTTACACTCAAATGAGGGGATTTGGGGTCAGATCACCAGCACCATTGTCCTTCCATAATGCCAGTGTCAATAAAGGATCATGCTTTTGCTTCATCCTTCTGAAACACTGGGTCTATTTCTAGTTATGCCTTTATATTAAGGTGGTTGTTGTTTTTTTTTTGTAATGCCAGCCTATATGCCAGTCTCCTTGTTAGACTCCTTAGAAACAGTAATGTCCTAAGCTTAACACCTATTCTCCAGGCCTTCTTTGGCCACCATGATGAAGGTTCAAGATCTCTAGAGTCTGGGTGAAACCCTGAGAATGAAAATCAGTTCTAGCATTTGCTCACCTGCCAGGTTCTTGCTTTCCCTTTATTTTACGGCCTCTGTGAATCCTTTCCTTTAATCCATTTGGCAATCCATTAAAAACAAGTGTTATGTATCGCATGCAGCATCTTAACTATGACTGTGTTGTGGGTATCCATCAGGGTATCTGGTCTATTTGCCAGTATTATTATTTTTTTAAGATTGATTGATTCATCTGGCTGTGGTAGACCTTTGTTGCTACACACAGGCTTTCTGTAGTTGTGGTGAGCGGGGGTCACTCTTTGTTGCAGCATGCAGGCTTCTTATTGTGGTGGCTTCTCTTGTTGTGGCACACAGGCTCTAGGTGCACAGGCTTCAGTAGTTGCAGCCTGAGGGCTCAGTAGCTGCAGTGCTGAGGCTTAGTTGCTTCACAGTATGTGGGATCTTCCCAGACCAGGGATCAAATCCATGTCCTGGGTGTTGCAAGGCAGAATCTTAACCACCAGATGACCAGAAAAGTCCCTATGGGTGACTCCTTTTAAAACAGAAGTCTGGACTCTTAACCACTAGATGACCAGGGAAGTCCCAGTTGTTTATTCCTTTTAAAATAGAAGTCTATCTGTCCCCATTTCAACATTCATTTTCTATTGCAACAGTTTTTTAGTCTCCAGTCCTATATCTTAATAGATTAGATACACTAATAGTCACTTAGCCTAGTATAACACTTATTAAATTTAAAGATGGTCACATGTTTAAATTTCTTTAATGACTCCATAGTGCTCTTAGGATAAAGTCTAAACTCCTGCCCATGCATACAGAGCCCAGTGAGGTTTGTCCTCTGTCTGCTTCCCCTGCCTCTCAGCCTCCTCTGCATATCATCATTCAGACCTCAAGCACTCACAGCCATCTACCTCCAGTTCTCCCACTACATTCTCATTTCTCTGAATTTTTAATTACACTGCTCCTCTGTCCAGGATATATCCCCCTTTCCCCAGGCTTCTTCCAGATTCTTACTTGTACCCTTCAAAATTTATCTCAAAAATCATTTTCTTTTCAAAGTATTTTCTGACCCACACCCTTGCTTGTCAGGAAAACAATCAGGCACTTCATATCTATGCTCTCTAACAGAAATATTACAGCAATGATCATAAAAGGTGATGATAAATGATTATCTTATCAGCCTCCCCTACTACAAGGCAGGGAGTTCTTTGAGAACAGGAATTCCTTCATGTTTTATACCCAGCACCAAACATAGCTGGACATGTGGAAGGTGCTCATTAAATGTCTGTGGGATGAATCAGTGAATCAAGCGGGCACAGCTACACTTAAAAGTTTGGAAAATGAGATGAGGAAGATTTATTCTAATGGATAACTGCTTGTGTGCGTGTGTGTGTCTCTGTGTGTGTGTGTGTATATGTGTGTGAGAGAGACAGAGAGAGCGCACATATGCTTATTGTATGGTTTAGATGATTGGCTCTTTAAAATTATAAAATTATAATTATAAAATTATAATTTCCCAACTTCTCATCAATAAAGGAAACTGAGAGCTAACTTTCTGTTCACTCTACTCTATACAGTTTGAAATACTTACTGCCATTGTGCTCCAAATGTGTTTGGAGCCAAATTAATAGCGAGAAAAGCCATCCATTCATTATAAAACCTTGAACTTGCAAGTGTCTGAGAACTGTTTTGCTTTCTAACATTATTTTTTTAGAATAATCAATTTCTCTTTCCAAAGGAACCTCAAATAAGAAAGCAATATATAGCTAAAAAAGTACTTTTGGAGAAACAAACATTTTTAAGGTCATGAAACTAAAGCTTTTGTGTTTAATTTTTTCTATGAAACAGAGGGACAACTGTTATGGTCTCAGGCAATTCAGGTTAACTCCTCTGAAACTCCTGGAAAGGGAGTTCTTATTCCCTCTATGCGTGTGTGTGTGTGTGTGTGTGTGTGTGTGTGTGTGTGTGTGATCAGTCACTTAGTCTTGTCTGACTCTTTGGGACCCCATGGACTGCAGCCTGGCATGTCCATGGGTTTCTCTAGGGAAGAATATTGGAGTTGGTTGTCATTTCCTCCTTGACCCAAGTATCGAACCCAGTTCTCCTGCATTACAGGCAGATTCTTTATCATTGAGCCTCCTGGGAAGACCCCTCTATGCATACAATAATGTTTTCTTTCAGTTCAGTTCAGTGGCTCAGTAGTGTCTGACTCTTTGTGACCCCATGAATTGCAGCACGCCAGGCCTCTCTGTCCATCACCTACTCCTCGAGTTCACTCAAACTCACGTCCATCGAGTTGGTGATGCCATCCAGACATCTCATCCTCTGTCGTCCCCTTCTCCTCCTGCCCCCAATCCCTCCCAGCATCACAGTCTTTTCCAATGAGTCAACTCTTCGCATGAGGTGGCCAAAGTACTGGAGTTTCAGCTTTAGCATCATTCCTTCCAGAGAACACCCAGGACCAATCTCCTTTAGAATGGACTGGTTGGATCTCCTTGCAGTCCAAAGGACTCTCAAGAGACTTCTCCAATACCACAGTTCAAAAGCATCAATTCTTCAGTACTCAATTTTCTTTATAGTCCAACTCTCACATCCATACATGACTACTGGAAAAACCATAGCCTTGACTAGACGGACCTTTGTTGACAAAGTAATGTCTCTGCTTTTTAATATGCTATCTAGGTTTTCTTTACTAAGGTATATTTTAAAAGAATGTCAGTTTAGCAAGAATTCTAGGCACTTCTGATTTGGACAGGGGTCCTTACACATTAGTCATCAAAAGACAATGGATTAAAAATTTTATTGCACTATAAAATGTGAAGTCTCCTGAAAAGCCCTTGGTATTCTTGCAGTTAGTGGAAAATAATTAAAAGAATGTCTGATAAATTTTGTCATATGTTTACACGTGCCCTTTTGTGAACACACACACAAACCTATTTTCTCAAAATTTAAACCATCATCCATTAATATTTTGAAGTAATTCCTAGTCTATTTCTAGTTTGAGCTGAGTCCATCGTAAAAACACTGTGAGAAAGGAAACAAACTGCATGGATTCCATTTGGCAAATCAGGGGCCTGTAGATGTGACTGTGGTTCAGCCTCTGGCGCCATCAGTTGGGCTCCAAATCAAAAGCTGTGGAAGGAGGTAATTAGCTGGCTCTCTAGACCACTCAGCTGGCATCAGCAGACTCACAGCCACTGGGAAAGTGGCTGGGGAGGGGTTCAGAAATATTCTCTAAAACAACATTGTTCCCGTACAATAGATGACTGCAATTATAGAGCTGTTTTTATGAAGAAAAAGTTAACTGTGATTAATGTTCATATTGACACATTTGTTAAGGTGTCAAAATTTAATTAGAAAGTTCAGCTACTACAAACGACAATTATTACAGTGTCTTGCTCAATAAGAGGATGAGAGCAGAAGGCAACATCATCTCACCCACTCACAAAGGTAAAAAGGGAATGGGATCTGGGCATAGCAACCACCACCAATTCTCAGTGGAAAAGGGTGAACTTCCCCATCTCATTAATTCCAGCAGAAATTAAACCAAGGAGAGGCCTTTTGCCAAAGCAATGAAAATATAATTATGTCGGTCACATTTAGAGGATGGAGTCCTCTGAATTTTTCCTGACCAAGCTGTTGATTTCTTAGACCTGAGTGTTAAAACAGAAAGAAATTGGCTACATTCAAGCTGCTCGATTTGGCTATAGACGTGATTATTTACAGATGAAGGCGAAGCAGCCCTGAAGTGAACAGAAGATGAGAAGACCGTGTTCCAAATTGACCAGCTGAAGGAGAGTTTATATTTTAAAAAACAATCACTTGGTCAGTGACTCATAGGGAAAGAATTCTTGAGCTTTCTTCAGGGAAACCCCAGTAAATAACATGTATAATAAAATGGAGATGGTGTAGTCTGTCTTGTTGGGCCTTTCAGTTCACATAATAAACCTTTTGGCAAAAAAAGGAACATTCTGAACACGATTCTCTTTAGGAAACCCCCAAACAGCAAGAACTACTGCGGCTTCCTTACAGTTTTACTGAGTATTTTCTATCGCAGACTCACATGTGAAATAAAAACTTGGAAGAAATGTGGAAAAAAAATCTGCTTTTTGTTAGAGGGTTGAGGATTTTTCAGTTGGTTGCTTCCATGATTCACACTGCACTCCACTGCTCCGAAGCTCAAAACCACATATCATAAAAAGCAACACTGGCTCCAATTAATTCTTCCTGCTTTGTCCCTGGGAGAACCAACAGCTCGAAGTGTGGCCCACATGACACACAAGAGAAATGAATGAAAAATTCTCGGCCTGCTTCAATTTACTGGAATAGGGTGTAAATCATATGCTTTAAAAGAGATCTGGAGTTCTACTTTTTTTTTTCCTAATGTGAGGTTTAACTGACATAATCTGTAACAGTTTCAGTTCCTCTCTTCCTAATTAGCAAAAGCTTTTGGAATTTTGTTGTTTTTGGTCTCTAAGAACATCATGCAAGAAAAAAAAAAAGTTGAAAAAAAAAATGTGCTTCTAAATGATTAAAGAAAACCCTGTCTGTAGGGGATAGGAATGGTCAAAGTTCTCTATTTCCCAACCCCCTGCCCAGAATGCTTTGTTCAAGCCACACGGTGTCTAATCAGCATGTCTTTAGATTATTTTATGTTAATTAAAATTATGGCTAGTTTCGGAGGTTAATATATACATGTGCATGTGGCTTCAAAGGCTTCCCAAATTACTGGCTGAGCTCCCTTGCCTTGAGCAGGCCTGATCTGTGATAAAACTGACCACATTAAAACAAGTTTATTGCTATGGAGGTTTGTTTTTTTTTAAATCAATGGAGAAAATACATTTTGCAGGTCTCTTAAAATATTTCCCTTGAAACCACTCTCTCAGGATCCCAAAAGAGGTAAGGGGGCATAAAAGAAGAAACGTAAAAGGAAAAGAACAAAGAAATTGGTTCATATCAGGAAAAAAAACCACAATAAACAGCTCTACAGATTACTGAAAGGCAACAAATAAAGCACAGAACAAGACTGTAATAGATCACAACTTCCACAACATGCTTGCTTTTTTTTAACTAGAGAAATGTTGCAATGCATTGACTGAATGAGAGGAAACCCTACACTCCCCAAATCATTGAGATGTGCTTAATAGTATTTATTCTAATTTACTTTTCACTTTTGTGTCATACAGATGGTAAAATTCATGGTGAGTGCTCAATGTTTGTTGGACACTGTGGTTAGGAAAAGCTGGTCTATAGTCCTACTGCCCTGAAAAGTGCCCAATCTTGTCTGATCTTGGAAGCTAAGCAGGGTCAGGCCTGGTGAGTACTTGGAAGGGAGGAAAAGCTCGTAAGAAGGGTCAGCATAAACCTAAATGGTCACAGCTGCAGAGCAGCCCAGTGGGACCTGGGCAGGGGACCTGTCTGGGAGATGGCAACAAACAAACGGAAAGTTGGGACCAGTAGTGGGGACACAGTGATTCTTTCCCTGAGAAGAGGAGGCTGTCCACCCACAACTTAAAAGGAAATGTGTCAACCTACAAATGATTCTGATGACATACTAAATTCCCAGAATAAATCTAAGCTGAAAGATTGGGAAGGGGCATACTTTTCATTTACATCATCATCTATTCTTTAAAACTCTTCCTGGTTCAGGCCCTTACAACCTCTCTCCTCGGCTGCTTGAGAATCTCCTGACAAGTCTCCTAGGCTTCCATTAAATTTATCTTTCACACTGCAGCTAGACTAAACAGTCTAAAACACCACTCTGACCTTTCATAGCTTCTTGGTGGCACAGGACAAGGTACCCCATCCTTGGTGCCTGGATGCCCTGCCCGCTGTGTAGGCATTAGTCCCACCAAGCCTGACTTCAACAGTTAGGTGTTGCCCATTAGGTTGCCTTCCCCACTCATCCATGCTGGGTGCTTCTTAGGAACCAAACCCTGAACATACCTTTTCTCACACTGTACTGTAAGTTTCTGTCAGATAGTTCCTTAAGGACAGAAGTCATGGGCCTAGAAATTTTTGTATGCTTGGCACCTGGCAAATGCTCCATAAAGGTTCATTGAACCTTTATGTGATGAGAGAAACAATAAATGACATCAAACTCCAACAGACTGGACAAGCAGGAATGATGTATAAAAGAAGGCTGGCTCTCAGGCTGCCCTCACCTATTGGAGACAAGGAAGTTACCTGAGGAAATTGAGACAAGTACACTGGCTCCCTAAAGTTGCAAGGAAGATGCAAGAAGCTGTTACCCTGAAATATGGCTGAACACTAAGTGTTTGTTGCACGTCTGGGTGCTTTGGCCCATAGGCATAGCATGAAAAGACTATTTAAAACTGCAGTATTTTGATGGAGCAGATAACCTACCAGGCCAGGGCCCCATCGATTTCTCAGCAGATGACTATCTAAGCCTAACCATAGGGCATGGACAAAAGTGACAGAGGTGAAGTTTCTAAGGTAAATTAAGCCAGTGCAAATGTGTAGAAACAGACTGGCAGAAACATAGATGGAAATATTAATAGATAATACAGTTTGAGTTAATATCGTAAAGGAACAGCATCACCCTGTCCTTGTCTTCCAAGGGTAGCAAGTGCAAACTTACAATACTGTCAGAAGTCAGGAAGGAAATTTAGGTTAAAGGTAGACTTCAAAGTGATCCCAAGAATGGAATAGTCTTTCACACACTGGAAAGGAACTATTTAACATACCAAAACATTTCATAGCCAGAGGTTACCCTCAACTTTCCTTTGAAATCAATCAAATTGTATTTTCTATTTAGAAAAACAAGTGTCAGTGAACATCATGGGCAAATTTGGCAAAGTACAAAGTATAGAAATCACAAAAGAGGGAAAACGTGAACATACTTTTTAATGAGTTAATATCATTTAGCAGACAAGTTCTGAAAAGCAAAAAGTAAAAGGAAGAAAAACTAAACCTATAAAGCTATACAAATTTTCTACTACTTAGGTGTGTCAAGTTCAGATTCATTCTCACTCTGGATTTAAAATAAAAATGAAGTATTAGTTATACACTTTGGCTCATCTGGAAAACTCCCTGGAAATTTCCAAGCTTCTTAGCACAAAAGGACAAAGAGATATGGTAATGACCTCCTTGAACAAACAAATATACAGAAAAGAGTGAGCTGGTTGGAGCTCACAGGGCATACCCAGTGGCTGTTCTGATCCTGTGCCATGGAGAAATGTATTAGGGCTTCTCAAGATCTTCCTTCCAGACTGGGAACCACCAACACTCATTTTCAATGAGGAAAAATAATGATTCCTCACCATCAGTCTCAGAGCTGTGAACAGAATTCATTCACAGCCTCTGTAGCTACTAGCAACATGATTTGCTATTGCTTACAGCTGACAGGGAATTGGGATGGGGTGTGACGAGAAATCTGAATTTCCGGTAAACCTGAGTTTAGGGGATACTTCTTAATGTTTTGTCAATGTATCTCACAATAAAATCAAAAGTTATGGGTGTAAAAATCTTCCTCAATATGATAGAAGGGAAATATTAATAGTGTTTGCATCTTACACTATAGCTGCTCTTGGTACCTATAGGTGTAAGGGGTTGTAAATTATTCTGGTAGCTTTATTTAAAATGTGTATTCCCAGGTGCCATCTTCAAATATTAAAATTGAGAAGACCTAGGAGTGACTCAGGAGTTTGCATTTGCAATAAGAAACTTGAATATGTCTGAAAATAAAATAAAGATGGCAGAATAGAAGGATGTGCACTTACCTTCCCCTGCGAGAACTCCAAAACTGCAACTAGTTGCTGAACAACCATCAACAGGAGAATGTTTGATCCCACCAAAAAAATATAGCCCACATCCAAGGGCAAAGGAGAAGCCCCAACAAGATGGTAGGAGGAGCAGAGTTGCATTTAGAATCAAACCCTATACCTGCCAGAGATGTTTGGAAGGCTCAAATAAAACCTCATGTGCACTAGGACCCAGAGATCCCACAGAGACTGAGTCAGACCTGCCTTTGTGGTTTGAGTGTCTCCTGCGGAGGCACGGGCCAGCAGTGTCCTGCTGTGGGGACAGGGGCTCTGGCTCCAGCAGACCTGGGAGGCACAGCATGTGGCAAAAGTCCTCTTGGAGGAGGTCGCCATTAGCCCCACCATAGAGCCACCAAGCAGACGACTCACAAACTGGAGAACAATTATACCAATTGCACTGTTATGAAAGTTCTAGGACCCATAACAGATTTTACAACCTGGGGTATGGCAAAGGGACTTTATTTTCTTGGGCTCCAAAATCACTGCAGATGGTAACTGCAGCCATGAAATTAAAAGATGCTTGCTCCTTGGAAGAAAAGTTGTGACCAACCTAGACAGCATATTAAAAAGCAGAGACATTACTTTGCTGACAATGGTCCATCTAGTCCAAGCTGTGGTTTTTCCAGTAGAAATGTATGGATGTGAGAGCTGGACCATAAAGAAAGCTAAGCGCTGAAGAATTGATGCTTTTGAACTGTGGTCTTGGAGAAGATTCTTGAGAGTCTCTTGAACTGCAAGGAGATTGAACCAGTCAATCCTAAAGGAAATCAGTCCTGAATATTCATTAGAAGGACTGATGCTAAAGCTGAAACTCCAATACTTTGGCCACCTGATGTGAAGAACTGACTCATTAGAAAAGACCCCAATTCTGGGAAAGATTGAAGGCAGGAGGAGAAGGGGATGACCAAGGATGAGATGGTTGGATGGCATCACCGACTCGATGGATGAGTTTGAGCAGGCTCCGGGAGTTGGTGATGGACAAGGATGCCTGGTGAGCTGCAGTCCCTGGGGTCACAAAGAGTCAGACACAACTGAGAGACTGAAATGAACTGAGTATGTCTGAGCAGGTCAGATGGACCATGCTGAGAAATCCTAAGTTAGAGGCTGCTCCCAGTCCTGCTGCCTGTTTGGCAAGTGGGTTCCCCATCAAATACTGATGCTACAAGATGATGACAAGTGTTTTAAAAATGGGTGGGGAGTATTTGATAAAAACAAGTTCAAGAATTACGGTCAAAGATATTTACATGTTTTTTTATTGCAAGACTCAACTTTTTTAAGAAAAAAGCTAATATACTTTGTTTTTCACGAGAGAGAAAAGGATATAAAGTAATCCAAACATATTTTGATCATCAAAACACTTTCTTTTCCTTTAAATAGGCTGAAAATACTTTGGGAAATACTGCTATATAGAACTTTCATGTAAGAAAATATAAAAGGAGAAAACTACTGAAGGATAATCTATAATACTTAGATGGAGATGGTTTATAGTTGAGCATACTGAGAATACCTGGAGCAAAGATGTGGCTATGAGCAAATTCTGAAGGTAAAAGCCAACCACTAGCTCAGCAACAGGGTTAGGGTTAGGGTTAGGGTTAGATATGCAGATGACAGCACCCACGGGGTAGAAAATGAAGAGGAACTAAAGAGCCTATTGATGAAGGTGAAAGAGGAGAGTGAAAAAGCTGGCTTAAAATGGAACGTTAAAAAAACTAAGATCATGGCATCCAGCCCCATCACTTCATGGCAAATATATAGGGGAAAAAAATGGAAACTGTGATAGAGTTTATTTTCTTGGGCTCCAAGATGACTGTGGATGGTGACTTCAGTCATTAAATGAAAAGACGCTTGCTCCTTGGAAGAAAAGCTAGCTTATTAAAAAGCAGAGACGTCCCTTTGCCGACAAAGATCTGTATAATGGAAGCTATGGTTCTTCCAGCAGTCAGATATGGATGTGAGAGCTGGACCATAAAGAAGGCTGAGCGCCAAAGAATTGATGCTTTTAAACTGTGGCACTGAAGACTCTTGAGACTTTGGACTACAAGAAGATCAAATCAGACAATTCTAAAGGAAATCAGTGAATACTCATTGGGGGGACTGATGTTGAAGTTGAAGCTTCAGTTCTTTGGCCACCTGCTGTGAAGAACAGAGTTATTAGAAAAGACCCTGATGCTGGAAAAGACTGAAGGCCAAGAGGGGAAGGGAGTGGCAGAGGACGAGATGGTTATATGGCATCCCTGATTCAATGGACATGAGTTTGAGTAAACTCCAGGAGATGGTGAAAGACAGGGAAACCTGGTGTGCTGCAGTCCATAGGGTCACAAAGAGTGGGACACAACCGAGTGACTGAACAACAGCAATCTCAGAAAAGGGGTAATATTTGGAGAAAGAGGATGATATTGAGAGTCAGTGCAACCACTGGGTTCAGGGTCACAGCACCTTAACAAAGCTGAAAAGACCATGTGAGCACAAAAAACAATACTGAAGACAGCCAAGACCTTTTGAGAACTGACTTTGTTCCTGGTACTGTTCTACATATATCACAAATATTATTATCTCATTTGGTCACTGTGAGGTGGAGAATGTCATTGAGCTCCACTTAACAAATGAGAGAGGCTCTGAGTAAACTTACACAAAGTCACCCAGCTATTAAGTGGCAGAGCTCGATTTCAGCTCACACTGGAGCTTAAAACTCTGCATGTCTTTGTTCTTCTAATCAGGAGGGTCAATAAAATTGCAGTTAAAGGAAATTATTTGAGCAGATGGGTTTTTTTTTTTTTAAGGGAAAGGAGGATGATCAAACTGGCATGGATTAAATATGAAGGTAAAGGAAATTGGTAATATTCATTGCACGTTAGGTGAGTTGTTAGGAACGTGAATTACTCTAGCTTTGAGGAAAGTAATAAAAAATAACTATTCATTCTCTTTGACACCAATTCTACTTTCGCAAATCTACCCTAAGGAAATAATCAGACATGAATATGAGGAATCATGCACTAAGATGATTACTCTAAATTTACATACAATAATTAAAATTACATTGAAATTGAGTATGTGCATTAGAAAGTTTAAGAACTTTAAATTCAAAACTGAGTCTGAGTTAAATCCTGACTCCTTCACTTATTAGATATGTGATCTTTGGCTAGTTAGAAAATTGACTAAGTCTAATGGTCTTTATCTCTAGACTGGAGAAGATGCTGTTTTCTTTACAGTAGGCATTCTCAACAGCAGTACTATTGACATTTTAAGCACAATAATTCTTGTTCTAGAGGGCTGTCCTGTGCCTTATAGCATGTGTAGTAGAAACCCTGGTCTCTACCCACTAGATGCCAGCAGCACCCCTCAACCCAGTAGTGATAGTCGCAAATGTCTCCAGACATCACCAAATGCCCCCCGCTGAGAATCACTGTGTTACAGAATAGTGAGGATGAAATGAGCTAATTTAAAGATACGTATGGGTGAAGGGAAAGCAGGAAATATACAGTTTTGGAATGGGAAACCAAGTAGAAGAAAGAAAAGTCTACACATCTGTAGACAAAGACATAGATATCTCTTATCTATTAATATCTCTACACCTATCTATGAAAAAGCCAGTTGGATAGAGAATCAAAATCCAAGATATGGAAATAACTGATAAAGCAAAGCCCTAAATATAAGTAGAAGAGATGACTTTGTCAAAAAGAAGGGCCATCCTCTGACCTGGGAGTGCTGAAAGAATGGACGAAAAAATGAAATGATTCTGAGGGTTTTCCTTTTTATAGTAATGCTATGATCCCTAATTTGAGAAAAATTAAGATATAAAATAGATTTTCCCCCAGGGAACAAAATATGTTAATAGAACTGGGAATAAAGCACAATCAGATTTAACTGATACATACTGGAAAAAAACCTAAAATGTATTTCATTAGCATTTTATTATGCCTAGCCCTGAAGAATGAGGTGTGTAAACATCCCGGCAATGTAAAAATTTTAATGTACAAGGGAGGACTGTTACAGTAATTTTAGGTGAATGAATCATGGTGATCAAGCTAGTGGCTAGAAGTTTTGGAAGCTACTCTGTCTCAGTGTCAACACCTTTCCTATCTAGTCTTACTTTTTCCTTCCACTGCATTTTCACCTACTTTTTAAAAAAATTCTTTTAATTGGCATATAATTGCTTTACAGTGTTGAACTAGTTTCTGCTATAAAACAAAGTGAATAAGCTATAGGCATAAATATATCCCTCCCTCTTGGACCTCCTCCCCATGCCACCCATCTCGGCTTTCACACTTCATCCACTTCCTCCCTTAAACCTATGTCTACGGTCACAGTTTTGTCACTTGCTTCTTCCATCATTTATATTCATTCATTGAATCATTACACAAATATTTATTCACTACCTATTATGTCCCACGTTCTAGGGGTATATAGTAAGTTAACAAAACCTCAGAGAGGATCGTGTCTTCACAGAGTCTAAAGTATAGTTAAGAAGACAGACAATAAACAAATGAACCAATAACACATAGTAGAATGTCACACAAATTAACCAATGTACAAAATGCTATTCTGCTAAATTTGTGCCTAATGTTCTGTCTGGTACTTTAAAATTTAAATACTGCTTTTTCACTATTTGGGAGGCCTTTCTATTTGTTGAGCAGTTGTAATAATACACTGTCTTCGTTAAAGACCTATTCCTGGGCCACAACCACCATGCCATTCTATAGAATCCAAGTTGAAATTTAGATGTTTGCTACTCTCTGATGTGATATTTGCATTCTACAAATCCATAATTCCATAAATTTTATACTTCTGTAATTCATCATAACTATAACCCTTCTCCACACTTCACATGAATTGGAAATGTAAAATTGTTAATAGCCTTCATAAAACTTGGCTTCTATAACTGATTTCAGTAATTTTGTCACATTTTAAGAAAATTAAAGCATCAAAGTTATGCTTCAATGCTCGACAAACTCAGCCTTTACATGGGCTGAGCAAACTGATGTGGGTGGCTTTATCTTTGGGTCTTGATGTCTTGGTCATCTTACAGTGACTTAAAAATAACTTTATTGGCAGACAATACATTCCATACCTTACTCAAAAAAAGTCTCTGCTTGACAATCCATGAGTTGAATTGTTGGACCACATGGAAAGGAAAGAATAAGCTTAAGTTGGAACATTAGAAAAGTTTTTCTTGATAAATGCTCAGGTTTTAACTGCATTTTACTGAGTCTCTTTTTATGTCTCATTCTAATGCTCAAATATAGAAACATTTTAACTTTTTTTTCTGTTTTCATGGAATTCCAGTTTTGAAATAGGCTTTTAGTGGAAGCACATAAAAGCTTCCCAAATTTATAAAAATTGGGCTTTTCTTATTTAATGAAAGACATATGTTCACAAAAAAGTGTTGGTGAAGGCAATTCTTTGTAACACTCACAGTTCTTGACCTCGAACCACTTGTCCAAGGATACAAGCCCAAATTTGAAAATCTCTACAGTATTGTCATACTTTTAAAGGCAATTCATCAATTCAAAGGGCAGGGAATGTTTTTCAAATTAAGCAGATACTGCTGAAGCATAATGGTAGGTGTAAACTGCTTGTATACCAGAGTTTGTAGTTGAACAGATTCTGGTTCTTTAACCAATTTTAGGTGAATTTGGCTTGATTAATGAAGGTCATAGATCAAATCTTCATAGGCTAAATTGGGTATGAGAGGATCTTGCATACTTATTTCAAGCCAGGTCAGAGTTTATCAACTTCAATACTATCAACACATATGACTAATTGATTATTGTGGAGATGTTGTTTAGTCACTAAGTCATGTCTGACTCTTTGAGACCCCATGGACTGCAGCTGGCTGTGGGATTTTCCAGAGAAGAATACTAGAGTAGGTTGCCATTTCCTTCTCCAGGGGATCTACCCAACCCAGGGAACAAACCCATGTCTCCTTCACTGGCAGGCAGATTCTTTACCACTGAACCACCAGAGAAGCCCTCTTTGTAGAGACTATCTTGTAAATAATACGATATTGACTTCCACACACTAAATTTCAGTAGTATCTCCCCAGTCCAAATGTCTACAGACTGTTAAATGTCCCTAGGGCACAAAATCACCCCTTGTTGAGAATGACTGATCTAAGTGGAAACAATACTTATTTCCAATTTCTAACTTGAGGTAAAATACAGTAAGATAAAGATTTCGACAAGCTGATCCTTTTTTAAAAGTTCTATTTTGTTCTTTGTATCAAATTGTTATTTTATCCCCAATTCTTTGAAGTGTCACTAATTCTCTTTGAAGCCATGACATAAGAGAAAATTTATGGAACTAATAGTGAATTATTTCAAAGAGGAAAATGAAAATCTCCAAATTAGATTCTTGCTTCAATTAAAAAGTGGTCACTAGTAAAAATTTTTGCTAAAGAATGTGTGTTGTCATTTTGTCAAATTGGTCTTTAGTGTTTCATTTTGTACTATATCCCCAAATAACACTAACCTTTTCTATTTTAGGACTGATTCTATTTGTTGGCATATAATGGAATATATCTTCTAAATCCCTCAGAAGAAATGGAGTAGCCATCATGGTCAACAAAAGAGTCCAAAATACAGTACTTGGATGCAATCTCAAAAACGACAGAATGATCTCTGTTCGTTTCCAAGGCAAACCATTGAATATCACAGTAATCCAAGTGTATGCCCCAACCAGTAATGCTGAAGAAGCTGAAGTTGAACAGTTCTATAAAGACCTACAAGACCTTTTAGAACTAACACCCAAAAAAGATGTCCTTTTCATTATAGGGGACTGGAATGTAAAAGTAGGAAGTCAAGAAACACCTGGAGTAACAGGCAAATTTGGCCTTGGAACACAGAATGAAGCAGGGCAAAGACTAATAGAGTTTTGCCAAGATAATGCACTAGTCATAGCAAACACTCTCTTCCAACAACACAAGAGAAGACTCTACACATGGAAATCATCAGATGGTCAACACCGAAATCAGAGTGATTATATTCTTTGCAGCCAAAGATGGAGAAGCTCTATACAGTCAACAAAAACAAGACCAGGAGCTGACTGTGGCTCAGATCATGAACTGCTTACTGCCAAATTCAGACTTAAATTGAAAAAAGCAGGGAAAACCACTAGACCATTCAGGTATGATCTAAATCAAATCCCTTATGATTATATAGTAGAAGTGAGAAATAGATTTAAGGGCCTAGATCTGATAGATAGAGTGCCTGATGAACTATGGACTGAGGTTCGTGACATTGTACAGGAGAGAGGGATCAAGATCATCACCATGGAAAAGAAATGCAAAAAAGCAAAACGGCTGGCTGGGGAGGCCTTACAAATGGCTGTGAAAAGAAGAGAGGCGAAAAGCAAAGGAAAAAAGGAAAGATATAAGCATCTAAATGCAGAGTTCCAAAGAATAGAAAGGAGAGATAAGAAAGCCTTCCTCAGCAATCAATGCAAAGAAATAGAGGAAAACAACAGAATGGGAAAGACTACAGATCTCTTCAAGAAAATGAGAGATACCAAGGGAACAATTCATGCAAAGATGGGCTCGATAAAGGAGAGAAATGGTATGGACCTAACAGAAGCAGCAGACTTTAAGAAGAGGTGGCAAGAATACTCAGAAGAACTGTACAAAAAAGATCTTCATGACCAAGATAATCACGAAGGTATGATCACTCACCTAGAGCCAGACATCCTGGAATGTGAAGTCCAGCGGGCCTTAGAAAGCATCACTACAAACAAAGCTAGTGGAGGTGATGGAATTCCAGTTGAGCTAGTTCAAATCCTGAAAGATGATGCTGTGAAAGTGCTGCACTCAATATGCCAACAAATTTGGAAAACTCAGCAGTGGCCACAGGACTGGAAAAGGTCAGTTTTCATTCCAATCCCAAAGAAAGGCAATTCCAAAGAATGCTCAAACTACCGTACAACTGCACTCATCTCACACGCTAGTAAAGTAATGCTCAAAATTCTCCAAGCCAGGCTTCAGCAATACATGAACCATGAACTTCCAGATGTTCAAGCTGGTTTTAGAAAAAGGCAGAGGAACCAGAGATCAAATTGCCAATATCCACTGGATCATCAAAAGAGCAAGAGAATTCCAGAAAAACATCTATTTCTGCTTTATTGACTATGCCAAAGCCTTTGACTGTGTGGATCACAATAAACTGTGGAAAATTCTGAAAGAGATGGGGATACCAGACCACCTGACCTGCCTCTTGAGAAACCTATATGCAGGTCAGGAAGGAACAGTTAGAACTGGACATGGAACAACAGACTGGTTCCAAATAGGAAAGGAGTATGTCAAGGCTACATATTCTCACCCTGCTTATTTAACTTATATGCAGAGTACATCATGAGAAACACTGGGTTGGATGAAGCACAAGCTGGAATCAAGATTGCCGGGAGAAATATTAATAGCCTCAGATATGCAGATGACACCACCCTTATGGCAGAAAGTGAAGAGGAACTAAAGAGCCTCTTGATGAAAGTAAAAGAGGAGAGTGTAAAAGCTGGCTTAAAGCTCAACATTCAGAAAACGAAGATCATGGCATCTAGTCCCATCACTTCATGGGAAATAGATGGGGAAACAGTGGAAACAGTGTCAGACTTTATTTTGGGGGGCTCCAAAATCACTGCAGATGGTGACTGCAGCCATGAAATTAAAAGACACTTACTCCTTGGAAGAAAAGTTATGACCAACCTAGATAGCATATTGAAAAGCAGAGACATTACTTTGCCAACAAAGGTCCATCTAGTCAAGGCTATGGTTTTTCCAGTAGTCATGTATGGATGTGAGAGCTGGACTGTGAAGAAAGCTGAACACTGAAGAACTGATGCTTTTGAGCTGTGGTGTTGGAGAAGACTCTTGAGAGTCCTTTGGACTGCAAGGAGATCCAACCAGTCCATTCTAAAGGAGATCAGTCCTGGGTGTTCTCTGGAAGGAATGATGCTAAAGCTGAAACTCTAGTACTTTGGCCACCTCATGGCCACTTTGACTCATTGGAAAAGACTCTGATGCTGGGAGGGATTGGGGGCAGGAGGAGAAGGGGACAACAGAGGATGAGATGGCTGGATGGCATCGCTGACTCGATGGACATGAGTCTGAGTGAACTCCGGGAGTAGGTGATGGACAGGGAGGCCTGGTGTGCTGCAATTCATGGGGTTGCAAAGAGTCGGACACGACTGAGTGACTGAACTGAACTGATCTTCTAAATCCTTATTTAAAAATATTCTTTTCATTTTAGAACTTTTACTTGATTCTGCATATTCCAATAATTAAGGGAAGTACATTCCTAATTCTGGACTAAAATAACATGTATCAAGACAAACAAAATGCAAATACTTATGAGAAAGAACACAATTTTAAGTTAAAATATGATAGTTCTTTTTATCATTTCTTAAAAAAATTAAGAGTCCTGAGTGACTTATTTTAAGTTTTGTTCTGAGATACTTGCCAAACTGCTCTGTCCACTCAGAACACTTAATTTTTAATGTGCAAGCGTATGGCTTCAATGTAGTAATTATCATTACCAACTGGGTTCATGCATATGCTCACATAGCCTTCTTCTAGCTTCCTACCAACTGCCTCATACTCACCTGTTTCTTCTTAAAAGTTAATGCCCACTCCCTGATTTCCTTCAATACACTTTCTGTATAAAAAGTTTTCTTACTATATTTCTAAGTTTATAAAGGTAATAATGAGTGCAATAGCAAACTAACATATAGCTGGCTAAAGAAGTTAAAAATAATTCTTAACTTTTCTTCAAACTCATTTCCTACACCTTTCTCTATGCTCTTATAAACATATATAAAGATGTGTATGTGTATGTACACATACACATATATATACAGACACACAAATGTCCTTTCTCAGTCACTTTTATTGGTTTCTTCTAATTGTATTTCTAAAGAATACATAATTCTGTCCTCAGTTCTCCTCCTTTTGTTTCTATACTTTCTCCTTAGGTGCCAAGATTTTAAATACAATATCTAACAACTTCCAAATCTCTGTCTGTAGGCCTCTCCTCTGAACGTGGATTTACATATTTAACTGCCTAAAAGACATCTCCGTTTGGATATTTAAACAGACATGCAAATATTTGGGTCTCCCCTCCAAGGTACCCAGTAAGATGGTACTCCCTGCCCATTTGTATTTAGGTGTAGCCACGTGGCTTGCTTTGGACAATGAAAATTACATGTCACATTCAGATAGCAACATTAATAGTCCATGTGTGACTCTTCACTTATTTCCTCTGCCATTGGTGATCAGCAACAATCCTATCAGCTTGAGTCCTGAAGTGGGAATAGCAAGGAGCAAAGTCCCAGACAGTTGAGATGCACACACAGCATGAGCAAGAAACACATTTTGTAGTTTGAAGCCACCAGATTTTAGGGAGTATTTGTTGCAGCAGTAATAACTTAGCCTATCCTGACTAAACAGTGATATGTACTAGGATCCCAAATTTAACATGGTCAGAACAAAATGCCCCACTCCATTTTCTCTTTTCCTTATGTTACTCATCTTATTAAATGGCACTAACCCATACCCATCATCCAAGATCCAATAATCTTTTTTCATTTTACTCTTTCTCTCACTTTTCAGATCCAATCCATCAGTAAATCTTAAATGGCTCTCCCACCAAGATATATCCTGAAACTAACTGCTTCTCACTATCACACTACTGTCCCTAGCCCAAGCTATCACTCTCTCTCCTTTGCACTGCCTCAGTAGGCTCTCCATTTCTGCTCTAAACACCACTCCTCTCTTTCATGTTTATTACTGTCTTATTGATTTCTAAGAAACTCTTTAATTTGGGTAAAAATAAGATATTAATTCTTTGCTTGTCATATGTTGTTGCAAATGTTTTCTCAAATTTTAACTTTTTAAAAAACTGTTTATTCTTTAGAGTCAGATTAAGTCACTGGCTTTCATTGTCATCAGCTTTAATCTCTTTGTGCTTAAATATGGTACAGAGAAATCAGATACTTTATACCTCTAAGCCTTTCAGTTCTTTTTCAAACTGGAGGTGTCTGGTAGGGAGCCAAGCAAACACAGAGTAAGTATTCAAAGGCCAACATGACTCTCTGAAATCTAAAGGATGATTTTTTTCCCTCCCTTCAAGGGGAGACTTCTTAGTAGGGACTATAATTCTGATCCTAGTTCTTCAATTGTTGTCTGCCTTTTGATTTCCAGAATATACATTTTGTTACATAAATCAATGGATTCAAGGCAAATGAATCAACTTTCAAATTTAAATCTGATAGAATTCTTTTCATTAGCTCAATATTATATGTTTTCATCTTTAAACCTCAATTAGATTTTTTAAATAGCAGAAGATCAAAGACCAGAAATTGGACCATGGAATGGCTCCCTGATAACCCTTAGATAATATACATTATTTGTACATTATGCACAACATAGTCATAGAGGGTGATAGTGCTGACAGGTACAAAATTGGAACTTAAGGAAGAGTGATTGGTCCAGGAAGATGGGGAGGCTGGATACTTGGGAATCTGAGCATTTGAAACAAAGACACTATTGAGACTCAGGCAACAAGGTACGGTGAGCATTCAGAGACTCATAATATGGCTCTTCAACAATATGTAATTTGGTGAGGAAAATAGCATATTTGCACAGGCAGGGTAGAGCAAAAGGTGTTAACAAAAATCTGTGTATTCATTTAAAAAATTATAAACAAGATTATATTATTATGCTAAGTTTGTAGTCTCAGATGATTAACTTCCACTATTTATTTAATATTTTTTTATTTTTCTTTGATGTTTAATCCATTTATGTATAATAATATATCTCTCCTTCTAAATATTATTTTCATCATTTTATATTTTATTTTTTTTCCACCATCCTCCATTTAAGTATCTTCCTATTTTCATTTTACTATGTATTTTAAAATCTTTTTTGAAAATTGCACAAAAGACAGCTTCAAGAAAATGAGAAAATGACATGGGAACAAAATTTAAAATTGCCCATACAATTAACATTTTGGTGTATATCTTCTCAAAATTTCTATGTACAAATAGTTACATATAAACCCCATCCCCTACAAAATTTTTAAGCAAAAATCACATTACATTATCTATGGTATTTTTTTTTCAGTTAATTTATCATGAAAATTTCCATTGCAATTGATATATTTATATCTTTATATATGTGTGTGTGTATATATATATTTACTTTGAAAATTTTGCTTTATAGTGTTTCATTGATGTACCATATTCTATTTAATCAATTATCTATGATGGATACTGATGCATTTTTTAAACATCAGTAATTATAAAAAATGTTTCCAAATAATTTTTGAACAAATACCATTGCACAACTATCGAATTATTTGATAAAAATAAATTTTTAGAAGTGGGATGGTTTGGCCAAAGGTTGGCACATAATCAAGGTATCTCATGCATGCCAAACTGGTCACCCTGCATCAAGGCTATGTGGATACTCAGCCACATGTAACATATAAGGAGAACAGCTTCCTCATTACCACCTATCATGACCATCCTTTCTCATTTCTTGTGATCTGAAAGCTCAAAAGTGAGGCAGGGACAGTTATTTTAATTTACAATTCCTGTAGTGAATTGCTAGTGAATTGAACCCTTTTTTTCAACTGGTTGTCAGTCTTTTTACTTTTCATTTTTTGGTTTTAAATGATTGATTGGCTGGTTTTTGTTGTCTTAAATGAATTGAATAGCTTCCCTGGTGGTGCAGAGGTTAAAGTGTCTGCCTGCAATGTGGGAGACCTGGGTTCGATCCCTGGGTCAGGAAGATCCCCTGGAGAAGGAAATGTCAACCCATTCCAGTATTGTTGCCTGGAGAAGCCCATGGATGGAGGAACTTGGTGGGCTACAGTCCACGGGTCACAAAGAGTTGGACATGACTGGGCGACTTCACTTCAAATGAATTGAATAGAAACAATTTAAACCTGAGGACATTTAATACTTTGTATGTCATATATGCTGCAAATATTTTATGAATTTTTCATTTGCTTTTTAACTGTTTACTGTCTTTTGGACCATACAAAAGTATTAAATTTGCATGTAGTTAAAGGTCACATTTTTTTCACTATTTTCTAACTCATTAATTTTTACTTTAATCATTAATTTCTTTCCTTAGAATTTTTTTGTTGCTCTCCTCAAACCTCTTAAATTTATTTACTTCTATTTAAATAATAATTCTTTTAAAAGTTATTAATTTTTCTCTGTATATAACACTAAGTATATTTTATAGTATTTCCTATATAGTATTTTTATTATTATTATATTTCAAATAGTCTATAAATTAAGCATTGATTTTCATTTGGATCTATTTCTGGAGTGTATTTTTTTCATTCTAAGTAGACAGGTTTTCACATTTAGAGTTTGCTTTATATCTCTAGCTTTCTAAACCTTATTAGATATCTAATATTTACATATCTTTTAAATATTACTATATACATATGTAGCTTTTAAATTACCCTTATTTCTAATACAAATCGTATCCTTTTTCATTTTAGTTTTTGTCCAGATGATCTGCTTAAAACAGGGAGTAGGATTTTAAACTCTCATAACTACAAATATGTATTATTTCACTGTATGGTGTGATAACCACATTATGTTAAACTAGCAAAAGAAATAAATTTCTACTTTTTTATTAAAAATGCTTCTGTAAGAGGTTAAATTTCAAAATAAAACATCACAATGAAACTTCTAAAATCATACTCAATGACAATATGTTTTCAAAACAAAAACATAAAGAATCCCTTTAATTTTGGAGTAATGTTAAACTAATTCCTTTGAAAAATATCATAGGGCATACTAAAAGATGTCTAAAATACTATGAGAAAAATATATTAAAAAACTATGATGTAAGACATCATTATTCTCTTATTTCTCATTAACTAGAGATGAGTCATGTTTTATAAAAGAGAAAATAAAAATATAAAATTAGCACAACAAATCTTTCAGAGTTCCCTGTCTTATCACCCATTGTGAGTTTTCTAAACAGCAGATTAATTCTTGCTTCCTTATAGAGGGTATATGGCAAGGTTAATAAATTTGGGTATACAATATAGATTTCACCTCCCTTATCAAAGTTCTTTGCCTTTAAATGAACTGTCATTTTTTCCCAACTGTTTAAGATTAAAGTTGGGGGTTCAAAAAGTAGGCATTTTTTACAATGCTCTTTTAAGACCGATTTGCCAAAAAAGAACCAAAGGTTTGTTGGCGTTGCAGTGATTGAGACAGACAATTTTTATATGTACATAGAACTAAATTAACACTTTGAGGCCAATGAGTTTTCCTCCTTTCTCTTAACTTTAATGATATTCTCATTTAATTCAGTTCAGTCGCTCAGTCATGTCCGACTCTTTGTGACCCCATGAATCGCAGCACACCAGGCCTCCCTGTCCATCACCAACTCCCGGAGTTCACTCAGATTCACGTCCATCGAGTCCGTGATGCTATCCAGCCATCTCATCTTCTGTCATCTCCTTCTCCTCCTGCCCCCAATCCCTCCCAGCATCAGAGTCTTTTCCAATGAGTCAACTCTTCGCATAAGGTGGCCAAAGTACCTGAGTTTCAGCTTTAGCATCATTCCTTCCAAAGAAATCCCAGGGCTGATCTCCTTCAGAATGGACTGACTGGATCTTCTTGCAGTCCAAGGGACTCTCAAGAGTCTTCTCCAATACCACAATTCAAAAGCATCAATTCTTCGGCGCTCAGCCTTCTTCACAGTCCAGCTCTCACATCCATACATGACTACTGGAAAAACCATAGCCTTGACTACATGGACCTTAGTTGGCAAAGTAATGTCTCTGGTTTTGAATATGCTCTCTAGGTTGATCCTAGCTTTCCTTCCAAGGAGTAAGCGTCTTTTAATTTCATGGCTGCAGTCACCATCTGCAGTGATTTTGGAGCCCAAAAAAATAAAGTCTGACAATGTTTCCACTGTTTCCCCATCTATTTCCCATGAAGTGATGGGACCAGATGCTATGATCTTCATTTTCTGAATGTTGAACTTTAAGCCAACTTTTTCACTCTTCTCTTTCATTTTCATCAAGAGGCTTTTGAGTTCCTCTTCACTTTCTGCCATAAGGGTGGTGTCATCTGCATATCTGAGGTTATTGATATTTCTCCCAGCAATCTTGATTCCAGCTTGTGTTTCTTCCAGTCCAGTGTTTCTCATGATGTACTCTGCATATAAGTTAGATAAGCAGAGTGACAATATACAGCCTTGACATACTCCTTTTCCTATTTGGAACCAGTCTGTTGTTGGGTTATATATAAATTAAGTGAACCAGAGGGGCTTTCCATAAATCCCAGGGAAATACAAGTACTAAACTTCTTCAAGAAAATCAGAAAGAATATACATTATTCAAAGAAAATAAATAACCCAATTGATCTGACTATACCTAAACTACTTAGAATGTTCTTTCAGGGACTTCCCTGGTGGTCCAGGGATTAAGAATCTACCTGCCAATGCAGGGGACACAGGTTTGATCCCTGTCCTGGAATAGCCCATATTCTGCAGGGCAACTAAGCCCATGGACCACAACTACTGAGCCCACTCTCTAGAGCCCATGAGCCACAATGAAGACCCAGCACAGCCAAAAATAAATAAATATTATAAAAAGAATGTTCTTTCAGTCATTTTAAATATTAAAGAGGAAATATATCTTCTGACAAGGTACTGTCTGCTCCTTCATCTACCAAGATTATAACACACATCATTAATAAGACATTTCCAGGTTTCATGATGGATTTTCAGTTCCTACCTATACTCTCTCACATATGACCAAGAACAGGAATTTAGGAATTGAAGATCTGCACAAGAGGCAAAACAAATTAACATGGATTTACTATCTGTGTTTTTCAGTGTAATATATTTTGGTGACATCTGACTCAGCGCACTGTCTTTGCAAATGATGACTAGAATCCAATGGCTGACCAAAATCAGTATGCTAGGTGATAACTACTTTTCCCACTAATGAGACTGCCAATATCCACTTGTCTAGCTAAATGTGTTGGAAAATTACTAGACAAAGTATTTTTTAAATGTCAAAACAGGTGTTCAAATTGGATTTTCTTTCCTTTTTCTTTTCTTAAATATCAAAGCCCTCTACTATGTATAAAATCATTGCATTTAACGTAACTATGCTGTGCTGTGCTAAGTTGCTTCAGTCGTGTCCGACTCTTTGTGACCCCATGGACTGCAGCCTGCCAGGCCCCATGTCCATGGGATCCTCCAGGCAAGAATACTGGAATGAGTTGTCATTTCCTCTGCTGCTGCTGCTAGGTCGCTTCAGTCGTGTCCGACTCTGTCCGACCCCAGAGATGGCAGCCCACCAGGCTCCCCCGTCCCTGGGATTCTCCAGGCAAGAACACTAGAGTGGGTTGCCATTTCCTTCTCCAATGCATGAAAGTGAAAAGTGAAAGTGAAGTAGCTCAGTCGTGTCCGACCCCTAGCGACCCCATGGACTGCAGCCTACCAGGCTCCTCCGTCCATGGAATTTTCCAGGCAAGAGTACTGCAGTGGGGTGCCATTGCCTTCTCCTAGAACTCAGTAAAAACTTATTTTTAATCTGACATGTTTTTAACATGTTTTTGCACGTTTCAGTTCTATTTCTCCTTTTCAAATCCTCCTCTTCAATCAAGGCAGTCCATCTCATATTTCCACATGGGGGACATAAAATAATCCTTTAAGAAGACTGATGTTAAGGAAGGTGCTAGTTAATTTCTCTTTTAAACATAATAAAAGATTCATAAGAGAGGAGCATACCTGTAGTGTTTCTCTATAAGTTAAATTTTTTTGAAGTATTCATTTCTGAACCTAGGATTCTTTTTAGTTTTCATTTGTATTTGTGTATCAACATAATTAAGAAATTTTGAGAGCTTTTTTTTAGAGTGTTTTATTCTTTATATTTTAAGGGCTTTTTCTACCTTTAATTTGCCTAATTTAACATCAAAGATACTTAACCAAACTCAAAGTAACAAAAAAAATAAAACTAAATGCTTATTAAATTCCTAGAAATGTCCACCAAGCAAGGGTATCAAGTTAATGAAAGAAATTAAACCTCTTCTATCTAGGACAAAACATGGAGATTAGAAGGCTCAGTTCTGAAAATGATATTCTGATTTATATTTGCACTCAACAAACAAACGAACCAACCAACAAAACAACAACAAAAATAGTCCAAACCTCCCTGTTACTATATTATATTTGTTCACATCCCCCAAACTAATTCAGAGTCCTAGATTATGGTCTT
Source organism: Ovis canadensis (assembly GCF_042477335.2). Taxonomy (NCBI): domain Eukaryota; kingdom Metazoa; phylum Chordata; class Mammalia; order Artiodactyla; family Bovidae; genus Ovis; species Ovis canadensis. The sequence continues at coordinate 50,342,239 of NC_091256.1, read as the reverse complement.
ACTTTGGAAGACATTGACTTGGAATTCATGGATATTTTGTCTCCTCCTTTGAGAGGTTTCCCTAGACCATGAATTCCAAGTCAATATCACTATGCCAGTAGAAAAACATTTCCAAAGGAAAAATAAGTAATGGGTCTCAAGGAAAATTTTTCCTGAGCAACTATATCTCCTCACAAAAGGAAAATGTGTTTTTTTAGGAGAAATAACAAAATGCATATAAGTGCTCAAGGAAGAACATAACCATTGGTGTTTTGCCCCATAATGCATTTATAATATAAATCTCTGTGTCTCTTGTAGATTTTTTTTTTTTTCTGAGAGTTTAGAGAAGTAGCTTCCAAACTCTAAGTAAAGGAAATCAACCCTGACTATTCATTGGAAGGACTAATGCTGAAGCTCCAATACTGTGGCCACCTGATGCAAAAAGTCGACTCATTGAAAAAGACCCTGATGCTGTGAAAGACTAAGGGCAAGAGGAGAAGGGCATGACAGAGGATGAGATGGTTGGATGGCATCACAGATTCTATGGACGTGATGAGCAAACTCCAGGAGATAGTGAAGGACAGGGAAGCCTGGCGTGTTGCAGTCTATGGAGTCACAGAGTCAGACATGATTGAATGACTGAACAACAACAGCAAAGGTGGATGAAGCAGATCACTTTAGCTGGCATTGAGAAAATGAATAGTAGAGTTGATCCATACACTTTATAATATACATGTATATATGTATATGTGTGCAGGTATGAAGGAAGATGAATCCATGCATCCTGCTCATCTAAAGAAACATTAATTGAGCAAGCTTCATTCTCTCTAGTATCTGGTGTATCATAAAAGATAAAATGCTATTCACAAAATAAACAATTAGCCTTTGCGAGTCTGAAATGAGTCACCTTTCACAGCTGGCTCATGTATATGGCAGGCAACAAACAGGTGTGCTGCCTTTGGGACAATGCAGAACAAGCATCCTAGCATGAGAGGGAAAAAAGAATCTCATATTCTCCTTTTGAAGATTCCAGATCTATATACTCTGGAGACAGCACAGCTTGTATTCCAGTGTTGTCCATTTATACTGAAATCCTAAGTGAAAGGAAAATAGCCTGCAGATGTGCCATTTGTGATTTGAGGAGCCTCGTTTGTGCCAGAGTCCATGGTCAGTACAATGATCATATTTTAAAAGTATTAGCCTTATATTTTTTCACAGACTATTACTTAATCAAAACATAAGCAACCAAGAATTAAGGCATAAGGGCAATACACATCAGCCCCTCCAAAGTAGCTGTTCTTCAGTTAAAAATCAAAACAGTAAGTGTCTGCATCTTTGTCACGCTTCAGCTGACACTCTAACTGGCACCCAAAGATCCCCCACAGCGCTATACCAAGTGTTCACAGTGCAGATGGGGGCTCCAGGCCCTGGGAGACACTGGAGGGCCTTCTGCATTATCTGAGAGGTAGCCTTAAGGAGCAGCAGCTTCGAACATCTGAGTTTTATCACTCATTGTATAATTATTCGAAAAGAATCAGTAAATTCTATTAAACTGAACATTTCATTACTCAGAACTTGACCAAGCAGGACAACACAAATGGATGACTCCTGCTATGGACAAGTGTTTTCTTTGGGGAATTTTAGAAATGCCTTTAAGTCATCAGTGAATCACTCATGAAAGAGGCAAATCATAAATGCTTCTTGATTGCTATATAACACAGGAAGCCTAGCCCAACACTCTGGGATGACCTAGAGAAGGGTATGGGGCTGGGTGAGAGGGAGGGGATCTATCTATCTATCTATCTATCTATCTATCTATCTATCTATCTATGGGCTTCCCTGGTGGCTCAGACAGTAAAGAATCTGCCTGCAGTGTGGGAGACCTGGATTCAATCCCTGGGTTGGGAAGATCTCCTGGAGGAGGGCACGGCAATCCACTCCAGCATTCTTGCCTGGACAGAATCCTCATGGACAGAGGAGCCTGGCAGGCTACAGTCCATGGGGTTGCAAAGAGTCAGACATGACTGAGCAACTAAGCACACAACACACACACACACATATATATGTATGCATGTATATATACACATATACTTATGGCTGATTCATGTTGCATGGCAGAAACCAACACAATTTTGTAAGGCAATTATCCTCCAATTAAAAAAAAAATCAAAAAATACTTCTTGAATGATCTAAGGGTTAGCACCTCCCTAAAATGTCAGCAGCTGACTGCCTGATCATCAGCATGCATAGGCTTGCTATTAGTACACTCACATATTTCAGGCAATTTAAACAATTAAGAGATGCAGCACATGAAATTCTAGACAGAAACTCAGTGTAATGTGTGTCCAGGACCAAAGAGACTTACTATTCAAGAATCAAAATACAGCATATGGTGTGAGAACTAAAATTTTGTCCAAATGGTTTTTTTTCCAATAGTGATGATATTAGTTAGAAGAAATCTTTAATCAATTTTATAAGTTAATTTCTGTTTTAAAAAGTAAACTTTTAGTGGACTAAGTTCACCCCCCTGGGTCCTTCACAAATGCCTATCTTGTAATTTTATAATATTATTTTTAACTTCATTAAATATTATTACTTGGGCCATAAGCAATTATAGCAAGATATAAATTTATAAAGTGACACATTTTCAATACCAACTTTCTCTATCAACTTATTCTATAATAGCACATTCCATCAAATTAAACTGTAAGATTTCCCACATTTGTTTTAAATTCTATATGTATGGCTTATGAATAGCAATTTTGATGAATTCCAGCTGGCTTAAATATGCAGGCAGACCCTTATAAAACAGATTCTTTTCAATTCTTATTGTATTCAATGAGGCCTATTTTAAGTGGGCCACCTGGTAGGATAAAGCACTAATAATTCTCCATAGGAAAAAAAATAGGAAAAACAAATCACCCTGCTAAACTTAAGACTATCTTCCCTAACTACATTACTCTTACATACCTAATATAAGTGAGAAGTAGTTCTAATCTTCTGGAAAAGTTAAATTAAAATTTTAACAAGCAAGCCACTCTGTGAACTACTAAATTACTCATTTATCTATTACAACAACAACATTAAAATAGTTTCCACCATGTGTGTGTGTTGCCTGGTTTCACAAATCATACACATTTCAGTCTCCCCCTCCATTCCCCACACCCTCCTGCCTCCATCCAGCTGGAATACATCAAGCGCGCAGAAGCCAAGGCAAATGTTGACCCCACCCTCCTCCATCCATTTTAAGGCACCTTCAAAGCCAGAGCACTGGTCTAGTTCGATTTCACCAACAAAGCCAGCCATCCTGCTATTTAAGACTCCAGTTTGGGGTTTTTATAACTGCACATTAACATGAGAGCTTTGATTTTGGGTCAAAAACGTCAGCTGCACTGAGTTTCATCAGATGGTCGTACCCTTTCTGCAGAAGAGTCCTCATTATTAAATCATCATCTTTGCTCTCAGTGTTGCTCTCTTTCCTTATAAAAACAACCTCTCTGAACTGTCCAATAACCAGCCCTGAAGGACGTAATATTTCCTTTTCGAAAGGTCAAAAATGAACCGCCACGATGGTAGTCCAAGCTCTGTTTTCTCTGACATTTGCACACCCTCTATCATTTGTGTACTGGTCACAGACAGCCATTTCAAAGCACAGAAACACTCTCACCAAGGGCACATGCAGGAGGGGAGTGGGGACTGAAGAGACAGAGGAGCTGCAGGAAGACAAAGAACTTACTTTGTTGTTCCCCTGTGCATGAAGCCGCAAGGAAAAAAAAAAGAAATATGTTAAATTTATTTTAAAATCATGAGGTTTTTCATGCTAGATTAAAATCAAAATAAGTAACTCTTCACTGACATCCCATTCATATATACAGCACCCAAAGCTCAGGGACGAGTCAAAGATTCTACTTATATTAAGGGAAATCATACATTTATAACACTAGTAAATTATGACAGAGATTTCCCCCTTTCTTTCTACTTGAAATACTTGAAGTACCGGGAACCTGGCCAAAAAGCATTGGTTTGAATTGGTAATAAGTGAGCTGTTAGCATGAGAGGCAAAGTATTTAGTATGTCGGCTTGCCCTTTCCTGACAGCCCCTCCTCCAACATGCCAAGCAGTGGAAAATTTCATCAGCCAATGCATTTTTAAACAAACACTGCATCCTTGGTTTCAGAGAAGGTGGGGTGGGGGAAGAAAAAGAGCAGAGGAAAGGAGTGAGTGATTCTGGGGAGACAGGGCAAGCAGACCACGTTACGACCTCCATCTGTACCATTCCTTTATTTCATAAATTACGAGTTTGGTCTTGGGCTGGCATGGGAAGTGAAAGCTGTATAGTGGGGAGGCAGCCAAAATAAACACTGGTCCACATTCAAGAAAATGGGTCTGGAAAGGTTAGTCACAAAAATGTAGTCATTTCTAAAAGGGACGTTCCAGATAGAGACACAGAGAGCAGCCAGCAACAGGCAGCAGGCAAATGGCTGTCTTGTTTCAAACTGGAGCGGCAGGAGTATGATTTATATCAAACAATTTAACCCACATATGGCTTAAAAAAATAAAATGGTGATTCATTACTCCCAGGGCAGCCTGAGTCCTCGCAAGGTCAGATCCTGTGGGGGAGACGTGATGCGATATGGGCAGGGAACAGATCTGGACTCTCCTCACAAGGGCCCCAGAAAGAATGTCTCTCTCCACTGAGATGCAGAGTGGAAGAGAGCTGTGAGTGGAGTGTGTGCCTGTGTGGAGAAGCCTGAGCACAGGGTATGGAGTAACAGGTTGGGCTGGAGATCTGGTGTTTAGTTTTAAGAGAGATGTGTGTGGGGAAGTAATGCATACAAAAAATTTCTGGAGAGCAGTAAGGGAATGATTGCAGGAGAGTGCATTTTCTGGAAAACTATGCCAGCTGGTGACTCTGGGGGGATGTCTAATTCAAGGACCATCAGGGCTATCATACTGAATAAAAACATAAATTTAAATATATTGATATAACAGCATAGAGAAGTTTCCTGACATTGTGAGTGGCTGTGATATAACCATTAACATCCCTGGCATATGTGAGACATAAATAATGGTACCAGAATGAATGAAATCAGGGGAAAAGGAGTCTTTTGTAAAGATTATGCCAATGGTTCAATAAGGCAATAAAGATCCCCAGAGAGAATTTTATCAGGAATAGAATACTATCTTAGAGAATAATGGGACCTTGGTTCTCCAAAGAAGTGCAATAGTGCTGAAAATACCTCAAACAGATGGGGTTTATTGCATTCCACAGCAGTGCAGCTTTTGATCTACCAAATAAGTTTCAGGAGTTCAACCAAGTATTTTTGCACATTAGGGAATGGCTGGCTTCCCTGCTCAGTGGCAGATGGTTCTGTTTGTAGTGGCAACAGTGATGTCACCGAGTAGGGGGCCTTAATCCTTAAATACGAGAAACATACAAGTGAAAGGCTTGGTGTGGCTTTTCCATTTCTTATTTCCTTCAATCATTTCCCCAGTTGTCTATTCTGAGAGAGGCATACCAGTCATGACTGGTGAATTGTAAATTATCTATAATTCCTCCACTACTCTGCATGGCAGCATTTATATTTAGAAAGTCCCTTCATTGAAAAAAAAAAAAAACTAAACTATTGGTCATGGAGCTGCTCTAATTTCTGTGGGAAGCACTGTAGAATAAGCTAAGAATAAAATTATGTAGAGTGGGATGAATATGGGCGTTTTCTATCTTGTACACAAGACTGCTGAGTAAATACATGGGAATGGTCATCACCATATTAATAAATACTTATGGGGCTCTGTGTCCATTCCTCTCTTCCCCCTAGAGTGAAACAGACACCTCCCTGATTTGCTTTTTGCCACAGAGAAAAATTTGGTTGTAAAGTCTATCCAAAAAGACTTTCTCATATCCCTAAGAGACTGCATTATGGGATGGTTTCAACCTCCAAGGTAGTCCTTAAAAGCATGAATTATGACTGGGAGAGTCCTGACTTCAGAGGTATAGTGAAGTTCCAGGGTGCTTCCGTTTCTACTGTCTAGATGGTATATGATTTCTTAAGAGATGAAAAATGACAGCTGCTCTGTGACAACCTAGAAGGGTGGGGTGGGGTGAGAGGTGGGAGGAAGGTTCAAGAAGAAGGGTCATATACCTCTAGCTGATTCATGCTGATGTATGGCAGAAACTAACACAATATTGTAAAACAATTGTCCTCCAATTAAAAATTAATAAGTTAAAAAAGAAATCATATACTAGACAGGAGGACCATCTATCTATATAGCTAAAAAAAATAACTCTTAAAAGTTCTGAGGTGTATGTCTTAACAGATACACAAAACTGAATTTGCACCACATCTGTTTCTAGGCTATGCACAGATTTGCAGCTGCACCTTTCAGATGGCCAGAATCTGAGGGCAGGAGGTTTGTGGACTCTCATTTCCCTGACAGCACTATGGCTCACTCCTGACTAAATGATGGAGACTTTGAGGCCAGTCTGTCCACAGGGCAGCATAATCTCAAGGCTCTCCTAAACAGTTTGGTATCCTCAGCCAACAGTTGGGGAGATTCTCCCCAAATTTCACTGATAGTTTGTAAAGAAAAGGGAACTATTAATCTGACAAGTACAGCTTCATGGACACATAAATGATAGTCAATATCAATATTAAAGTCTACATGGCACCAAGTACTTTCCTCCAGGTGTAGGCAACAAGCTAGATGTGGTGTGCAATACTATTCATTTAGTCCTACAAAATCACTCAGAGGAAGAAATTATTATTTTGAGTTTAAAAAGGAATAAAAAACTAGAGAGTGAAATAAGTTGCCTAAGCCATATGGCACATAAATGGAAGGGTGGGGATTCCAACACAAGTGGATTTGACTTCAAGTCTACCTTCCACGCACAGAAGAATCTGAAATTTCTTCACATTTATATATAAAGTCATATTGTGAGCTGACAAAACTGTGCCAGGGAAATCAGTCATTTGTTATATGACATTCTTTAGGTATTTAATTAAATTCACACTTATTTCTATTTACACTTAGAGGAAAAATTTATGTACATGGACCATAATATTGTTAAAGTTTTAAAATTACAAAATTGTGACCTGTAGCTATTGACACACACACACACACACTTTTTGATGCTGCTTAGTCTTGATGGGGAAATGGTGCAGAACAAGAAAGGGAATAAAGTTTTGGATAGAGAGGTTAGTCGTAAACTTAGCAGAGGAACTCATTTTCAGGGGGACTCATTTTCAGTGCCTAGTCCTGTTTTAACTTTCCCCAAATCTTTGAGGGAATATCTCATCAGTACAAAACAAAAACAAAAAGCTATTAATCCCTTTAGAAACAACTTCACTTTGAAACTATGTAAATTCCTATGTACTTATTTAATTTCATACTTATAAATTTCATACTGAGTATAATTTCAATTTAGTGGCCAAAGGAAATAGAAATAAAAATAAAATTCTGTTAAATTCAAATTCAAGTTTAAATATATTTTTAAAATACTCTTGCTGCTCAGAAAGCTCAGGTGATGGTAGAATGCCAGAGTTCTGGGTCAGAGATGTTATGTCTACATTCACAGAGTAAGTCAGTGGCATAGTGGGAAAGTAAACTCAGGACTCATTTCCATCTTAGGGTCACATAGCATGATGCTCAGATAAGAAGTCTACATTTAGCTTTAGGTCCAGAAAGTTTAAGAGACTGGAAAGTAATTAGAAAATAAACATGGTAAAATAGAATATATCAATGATTAGAAAACAGAAGGTAATTAGAAAACGTACGTGGGAATATAGTTGGGCTGTTGGGCTTTATACAGATACCCACCAGTTTTTCATTCACATTGTACAGTAGCTATTTATTTGCATCTCTCTCTTCCACTAGAGTTGGAACTCCTGTAAAGTAGGAACTCCCTTCTTTTTTTATCTTTGAATCTTCAGAGTCCACATAACAGTGACGGATGAAGGGAAGGAAGGAAGTGGGAGAAGATGGAAGGAATGGAAAGAAAGAAGAAAAACTTGTAGAAAACCCCAAGAGAAATGACCTAAGAGACAGAAGGAATAGAGTAGCAGAACATTATGAGTGACATAAAAAACATTTCACCATGTGGACAAGATGGAAAAAGATATGATGAGAAAACGCTTGTTATAAAACAGTATGCAACCTTAGTTTGGACAAAAAAAATTATTCTAAACATCAGCTCATCCAGATTTGGGTGATGGATATTTATCTAAATGAATCCAAACTTATATAATTTAGAAAAATGACCTATGTAGAATTTTTTCCAGTTAGAATAGAGATGTCTCATGAAAAAAGCAGAATTGTTTTGATCTTGACTCATATCCATGTATGACACATAAACATTTCATTATTAGGGTATAGATTGACTGGTTTGCTGTTGACTCAATGGTTTAGTGATACAAAAACAGAAACACCAGAAATTCTAAAAATTTACTTACAGACATCTGTTATTAGGTTACTCTGACTTCTTTGTCAAATGTTTCTAAATTAAGGATAACTGTACCTAGAAGTATCACTTCCCCCAAACCTAAGATTGTTCTAAAATGCAATGTTTAGATAAGCATCCTACTTAGATTCCTTTTAGTAGTTAGCTGCCACTGAAACATCTGAGAGTCAAGCATTGTGTAGTATAACCTGCAGAACTACATGGCACAGAAGAAATACAAATATTGTTTATGATGAAAGCTGAGAAAAGCAATGTTCATGGCATACTGCCAAGTTTAATTTCCTGTCATATCTTTGGCATGTGGTAAAAAGTCCCTTTGTCTCGATTTTCCAAGCAAAGTACCAAACATATGTTAATCAGCAAATAAAACTGATGTGAAAGAATCAAAACAGTTTGTGTAGGACAATTCTAGATTTGCTTAAAATTGAGCATTCTAATAAAAAATAGCAAATATTTTATTGAGCATCTTTTGTGTAGAGCTATAAATACATGAAATTTCAGGTTTATAAAAACAGTTCACAGAAGGAAGGGTAATTTTGCTTTCCCAAGACAGTATTTCCCTCGTGAAAGAGGCATTGCATAATTGTTTTTAATAGCAAACTTGTCTAGTACACTTAATATAAATTTAGTTGACAAAATCATGACCTAAGAAAACATTTTCACAAACATTACACTTTCTTGGAAGGAAGACACACACACACACATATACACATTCAGATATTTTATATAACCAAGCACAGTTAGAAGACAGAAAATATCATAAAGTTTTCACAGTCACACTGGGACTGTGTGATAAATATCCACAATGTTTTAGCTCTCTTGTACTTACTTACATAAGTAATCTACAATGAAAATAATAAGCATCATCATAAATAAACATGGAGTGTTAACTTTTGTTTACCCTGTCCAGTGCTTTCCCTACATCATCTCACTTAACCCTGTCAACGATGCTGCAGATGATTCTTGTTATCTCCATTTTAGACACTGGAATCTTGAAAGATAAAAGGGCTACACAGCTTGTAGGTGAGCATCAGAAATTTCAGTTTATAGTTTGATTCTAAAGTCTGTGCTTTAACACATGCTGTGCTGCTTTTCATAACACTCAGCCATAGCAATCTTATAAAAGTATAAATCTTATCATGTCACTAACTGGCTTGCAATCCTCCAGTGGCTTCCCATGTCACCTAGAATAAAGCAGAAATGCTTGCCACTTCCTTCAAGGCCTATATAATCTGGCCACTGACCACTTCTAGAAATCATCAAGTACCTTCACTTGTCCAGACACACTGTAATTCTTTGGTGCACTAAGACACTGAGCTGCCTTTGTACTTGCTAGCCCTCTGCCATGAGCACTCTCCATCAGACATTCACATCACTTACTTTCCCACATCTTTCAGGAGCCTACTCCAATCAAAGCAGCTTTCCCTAATTATTTTACTAAAAAAAAACTCACTTGACCTTCATTCAACAACACAAGAGAAGACCCTACACATGGACATCACCAGATGGTCAACACCGAAATCAGATTGATTATATTCTTTGCAGCCAAAGATGGAGAAGCTCTATACAGTCAGCAAAAACAAGACTGGGAGCTGACTGAGGCTCAGATCATGAGCTTCTTATTGCCAAATTCAGACCTAAATTGAAGAAAGTAGGGAAAACCACTAGACCATTCAGGTATGACCTAAATCAAATCCCTTATGATTATAAAATACAAGTGAGAAATAGATTTCAGGGACTAGATCTGATACAGTGCCTGATGAACTATGGACGGAGGTTCCTGACATTGTACAGGAGACAAGGATCAAGACCATCCCAATGGAAAAGAAATGCATAAAAGCAAAATGGCTGTCTGGGAGTCCTTACAAATAGCTGTGAAAAGAAGAGAAGCGAAAAGCAAAGTAGAAAAAGATATAAGCATTGGAATGCAGAGTTCCAAAGAATAGCAAGAGATAAGAAAGCCTTCCTCAGCAATCAATGCAAAGAAATAGAGGAAAAAAGAATGGGAAAGACTAGAGATCTCTTCAAGAAAATGAGAGATACCAAGGGAACAATTCATGCAAAGATGGGCTCGATAAAGGACAGAAATGGTAAGGACCTAACAGAGGCAGAAGATATTAAGAAGAGGTGGCAAGAACACACAGAAGAACTGTATAAAAAAGATCTTCATGATCAAGATAATCACGATGGTATGGTCACTTATCTAGAGCCAGACATCCTGGAAAGTGAAGTCAAGTGGGCCTTAAAAAGCATCACTACGAACAAAGCTAGTGGAGGTGATGGAATTTCAGTTGAGCTATTTCAAATCCTGAAAGATGATGCTGTGAAAGTGCTGCACTCAATATGCCAGCGCATTTGGAAAACTCAGCAGTGGCCACAGGACTGGAAAAGGTCAGTTTACATTCCAATCCCAGAGAAAGGCAATGCCAAAGAATGTTCAAACTACCGTACAATTGCACTCATCTCACATGCTAGTAAAGTAATGTTCAAAATTCTCCAAGTCAGGCTTCAGCAATACGTGAACCATGAACTTCCAAATGTTCCAGCTGGTTTTAGAAAAGGCAGAGGAACCAGAGATCAAATCGCCAACATCTGCTGGATCATCGAAAAAAGCAAGAGAATTCCAGAAAAACATCTATTTCTGCTTCATTGACTATGCCCAAGCTTTTGACTGCGTGGATCACAATAAACTGTGGAAAATTCTGAAAGAGATGGGGATACCAGACCACCTGACCAGCCTCTTGAGAAACCTATATGCATGTCAGGAAGCAACAGTTAGAACTGGACATGGAACAACAGAATGGTTCCAAATAGGAAAAGGAGTACATCAAGGCTGCATATTGTCACCCTGCTTATTTAACTTATATGCAGAGTACATCACGAGAAACGCTGGGCTAGAAGAAGCACAGTTGGAATCAAGATTGCTGGGAGAAATATCAATAACCTCAGATATGCAGATGACACCACTCTTATGGCAGAAAGTGAAGAGGAACTAAAAACCCTCTTGATGAAAGTGAAAGAGGAGAGTGAAAAAGTTGGCTTAAAGTTCTACATTCAGAAAACGAAGATCATGTCATCTGGTCCCATCAGTTCATGGGAAATAGATGGGGAAACAGTGGAAACAGTGTCAGACTTTATTTTTTGGGGCTCCAAAATCACTGCAGATGGTGATTGCCACCATCAAATTAAAAGACGCTTACTCCTTGGAAGAAAAGTTATGACCAACCTAGATAGCATATTCAAAAGCAGAGACATTACTTTTCCAACAATATCCATCTAGTTAAGGCTATGGTTTTTCCAGTGGTCATGTATGGATGTGAGAGTTGGACTGTGAAGAAAGCTGAGTACTGAAGAATTGATGCTTTTGAATTGTGGTGTTGGAGAAGACTCTTGAGAGTCCCTTGGACTCTAAGGAGAGTCCATTCTAAAGGAGATCAGCCCTGGGTGTTCTTTGGAAGGAATTGTGCTAAAGCTGAAACTCCAGTACTTTGGTCACCTCATGCGAAGAGTTGACTCATTGGAAAAGACTCTGATACTGGGAGGGATTGGGGACAGAAGGAGAAGGGGATGACAGAGGATGAGATATCTGGATTGCATCACCGACTCAATGCATGTGAGTTTGAGTGAACTCCGCGAGATGGTGATGGACAAGGAGGCCTGGCTTGTTGAGATTCATGGGGTCGTAGAGAGTTGGACATGACTGAGCAACTGAACTTAACTGAACTGACCTTCCTTCTCACAGTCTGCTCGTTTTAATTTTTTACAGAACTTATCATTCTAACAAATAACAGTTTACAGTGACACAGTTATTCATCCACGCTAATGTCTATTCCTTGAGGGGCAGGACCTCACTGTTCACTTCAGCATCACTAGTGTCTAGAAAGATAGCTGACAAAAAGCACACGCTCAGCAGGCTTTTGCAGAACGAACGAATAAAACATTAAGTATATGTGCATTTTTTAATAGAGATCATTTGTAACATTAAACACACAACCGTCAATGGGTAGAACAGAGTAATAAGTAACTATTAGAACTAACTACAAAAATCAAAGTGGTACAGAAGATATCTTTGTACCTACATATCACCTGGAAAGGGTCCGGTTTCACCCCATTTGGAGGGCACAGGGTGTGTCATGGGGATTCACTGTTTTAGGTACTAACCAGACAAGTGGAGGTAGAGATGGGGTTAAGAGGTCTACATGAAAACTAAAATAACAGCAAAGAAGAGAATGTTTTGGCACAAATCCTCTATCCTTTACTTCTGGAACTTTGTTAAATTCCAGTGTAACCTCAGGGATATGGTCAGGTCTGAAATCCCATCCAGATGCATCCCCTTCAGATGTTGTCGCACAATGTGCTTATATCTCAGACTTTCCCTTGAGAAGACTTTATACCTATCTGGGTCGAGAAATAACCCATCTTGTGCATGGGCAGTCGTATAAACTAATCTACAGCCAATCTAAGCACCACAAAGGTCAAGATGAAGTAAATCCCCCAAAGCTCAGTCTCAGTGCTTAACTTCTAGGGGGAACCTGGATAGTACAATATCTCAGGGGTAGCAAGGAAACAGTGAGAACCACACATCTGCAGAGTCTGTTTAATGCTGAGTGTACATATGTTGGGTGGGAATTCTGAAGTTTAAATTCAGATTAGTCTGTGTAATATTACATTTTCCAAAGAACACAAATAGAAGATCTGTTTATTAACTTGAATGAGAGAAGTGTCTCCAAGACACTTGAAGTATATTAATAAAGATAAGTGGGACTAGCAATGTAATATTTTTTGTTCTTTTTTTACTTACAGTGACATTAACCAGAGTTTAATTTTGGATACCGGTACTACAGACATAATGAAAGGAGGTAGCTTTTCATAAAAATTATATTTTAAAGAATATGAAAAAGTGTTATGACTAATAATATATATACTATGACTACATAAAGAATGTTATAAACTGCTTAAATGAATACTATAGAATAGTATACTGTAGAATAACATAAAAAGGAAAATAAAATTTTAAATTAAAACATAGAAACTCTCTCATGCTTTGAGATTACATTACATACATTAGGTTTTATGGCAAAGTTGGGCATTTTCTTTAACAAATATACTGGTAAACTTCTTAAAATAGAAGTCTAATGGATAAAAAGAAATATAAGCAAAGTAAAATGCTAAAACTATGCCAAATTAATTAAGTCAACTGCGAACTAGTCCTTCAGCATAAAGTATGTTGAATTATGCTTTCTCAAACATGGTTACTAATTTAAAAATAAGAGATCAATCCACTTACTAAAGATTTATCAGGGTAAACTCCAGCTCTCAGTAAAGATGCCTTCCAGCTGTCTACATCCTCCTGTGAATCACATGCCAGCTCAAGGAAGCGGTAGTCTTTGTATACATTCCTGGAGTGAAAAAAACAAAAGAAAAAATCAAGCTTTTTAGTTTTGAACCAAAACCAATAAGATTTCATATCCCTACAGACAATGATGATACAAAGGACAGTCCAAATGGAGGACTATCCAACAGTCATTGACGGAAAACAAAAACAATCTATTGCATTTAAAATAATTAACAAGTTCCTACATGTATGCATTATACAATTAAAACACCCTCATAAAAAGAACTGAGAGCCATCGCTACTGCTCAGCAATAAAAAGAGAAGGAACTAGAAATGTTTTCAGTGTGACAAACTGAGTGCCAGCTGATGGAGAATTGTTCTGAGGGGAATGGACTTGCCATTGCCTAGTAATTGTATAAGTTTTCAAAGTTGATTTACAAGTCTAAATGGCTCATAAAAACTTAAAATTATGGCAATAATCACAAAAGCTAAAATACTATGCTGGATTCAAATCAGAAATGCTCATCAATACTGTGAAAAGGAAAGAACATCAACCAGTATTTAACAGAGTAAATTGCCTATGAAGTTCATATTTATAACTGGGACAATATTATAATTTTATACATCCTTTCCTAATAATAAAATAATACACAAGATGTAATACTTGAATAATTTGGAAACTAGATAAAAGTATAAAACTGGATACAATCATCCATTTTCTACTGTTGACAGATAAACTCATTTCTTTATATTCTTTTGTTCTATGCATTTTTCATCCAGTTGATGTTCTTTCAATTTTGTGTCCTTTTCACTTACTAGCATATCATGGTCACATACTTATGCTATTACATCTTCATAAATATCAAATTATAATGGTATAATATTCATTAACATAAATGTATGATAATTTTCTTGACTTTCTCCTAATAAAAGATAAGTAATTTCCTTTATTTACAATCATAAATAATACTTAACTACATATTTTTATCCATAAGCCTTTATCTTTCTACCTTATTATCATTATTTTCTGAGGACAGATTCCTATAAATGGAGTTACAGAATCATTTTTCAAGACAATGATACATAAAGATAATTCTAGCCATCTTTCCAGAGAAGATAATCCAATTTAGACAGATACTAGCAAGGTACAAGATTAACAATCCTTTTCTCTTCTCTCTCCCAAGGTGTTCTCATTCATGCCTAAGAGTCTCAATTTACACCTAATCCAGATGACTTACATATTTACATCCCCTGTCTAGACCTGCCCCAGACTCATACTGCTCATTGACTTCTCCACTTTAATATCTCAAAGGCACTTGACATGAATGACTGAACTGGTGGTTTCCAACTTGATGCTCCCATTTCATGCAACATCAGTGTAATGACTATAATCTGGAGGCACCTTGGACATCTTCCACACTCTCATTTACCTCCTTACATCTTACTACCTAAAAGTGTACAACCTGTATAGTGACTTATCATTTTATTACTCTCTCTCTTTGGGGCTATTTCAATAAGCCTACTTACTGGTCTCCCAGCATCACTTGGACAATTTAAATTTGCTCTCTCCTGGGAATCCTTATTATCTGCTGAAAATGTGAATCAGATATTTTTACCCCTGTTATAAAACATCCCAATACTTCTTGCTTTTAGGAAAAGATCACTTGCTATCATAGCCTACAAAGCCCTTCATAGTCCGGCCCACCATGACCTTCCTCTCTAGCTTCTTTTCATACTCTGTTCTCCTTTGATTTTTCTGCCATGCTTACCATTTACCTCCTCAAATATGGCATGCCTACCCCTAAAGTCTTTGTATAAACTGCTATCTCTGTCTGCAGCTCTCTGTCCTTCCCTCACTATACAGTTAACTCCTACTCTTTCTTGGTATTTTAGCTTAACCATGGCTTTTTCAGACATTACTTCCCTGATTCCTCTACAGGACTTGTTCCTGTTTCACACATTTTTCATATTTTCATTTACCTTTCCTTCATAGTACGAATCATAGCTGTGATTTCAGTATTACATGTGGGTTTCTTTTTCTCTCTCTTTTCTATTTAATTTTGATAACATCTGTCTTCCCAACCAGCCTATAAGCAGTATTAAGTAGTGTATAGAATGTATCATTCTTATGCTCATCATTATATTTGCAGAGGATTCAGAAAGATGGTGGCTTCAGTGTGCTTTGTTTCCTCTCTACTTCCAACTCAGGTCAAATACATCCTCTTAAGTCAAGAAGGCATTAGGACTGGTAGTCTGGTAGAGGGTGTGAGATAGATAACTGCTGTGGTACTTTCTTGCTCTGGGATGAAAAAAAGCTTTGGGACCATAGCAGGAGAACTTTAAGACAAGGACTAGCATCTAGCAGCCCCTTAGTAGAGCTGACCCTCAATAATCATAGGACTGCTGAGTGTTCTCAATCCTCTGGCGGTAAGGAAGTATGAAAGGACTGAGTTTTTTCTAATCTAGTGAAAAAGAAAAGCTCTCTCCAGGTGTTTCAAAAGGAAACTGATAAATTGCCCACTTTTGGGCATGAAGACTTTGATGTTTGTTCCTTCCCACATTCACCAGTTCACTTAAAGTATCCACCAGTCGGATCTGTGCCATCATGAGCAAAGAAAATAAAAGGACATGCACTGAGGTCTAACAACCAGAGGAAACAAAGAATAAAGAAGGTAACCAGAGCAGTCTATCAACAACGGAGAATGGTTGGGGATTAAAAGAGAATAATAAGTATTTGAAGAGGTACAAGAGAGTATTAAAAAAGACTTATAGGACTAAGAAAGAAAGATTTTTAAGTTAGGATGTTGAGTAGGTAAGTTGAAGGAAAGGATGATGGATCTTGAGAACAGAATTGGTAGATTTTAAGATTCAGTAGGAGAGTTAACACCCAAAAATGATGTCCTTTTCATTATAGGGGACTAGATTGCAAAAGTAGGAAGTCAAGAAACACCTGGAGTAACAGGCATATTTGGCCTTGGAGTACGGAATGAAGCAGGGCAAAGGCTAACAGTTTCGCCAAGAGAACACACTGGTCATAGCAAATACCCTCTTCCAACAACACAAGAGAAGACTCTACACATGGACATCACCAGAGGGTCAACACCGAAATCAGACTGATTATATTCTTTGCAGCCAAAGATGGAGAAGCTCTATACAGTCAACAAAAACAAGAGCAGGAGCTGACTGTGGCTCAGATCATGAACTGCTTACTGCCAAATTCAGACTTAAATTGAAAAAAGTAGGGAAAACCACTAGATCATTCAGACTTAAATCAAATGACCTAAATCAAATCCCTTATGATTATAAAATATAAGTGAGAAATAGATTTAAGGGACTAGATCTGATAGACAGAGTGCCTGATGAACTATGGACGGAGGTTCCTGACATTGTACAGGAGACAGGGATCAAGACCATCCCCATGGAAAAGAAATGCAAAAAAGCAAAACGGCTGGCTGGGGAGGCCTTACAAATAGTTGTGAAAAGAAGAGAAGTGAAAAGCAAAGTAGAAAAGGAAAGATATAAGCATCTGAATGCAGAGTTCCAAAGCATAGCAAGGAGAGATAAGAAAGCCTTCCTCAGCAATCAATGCAAAGAAATAGAGGAAAACAATAGAACAGGAAAGACTAGAGATCTCTTCAAGAAAATGAGAGATACCAAGGGAACAATTCATGCAAAGATGGGCTCGATAAAGGAGAGAAATGCTATGGACCTAACAGAAGCAGAAGATATTAAGAAGAGGTGGCAAGAATACACAGAAGAACTGTACAAAAAAGATCTTCACGACACAGATAATCACAATGGTGTGATCACTCACCTAGAGCCAGACATCCTGGAATGTGAAATCAAGTGGGCCTTAAAAAGCATCACTACGAACAAAGCTAGTGGAGGTGATGGAATTCCAGTTGAGCTATTTCAAATCCTGAAGATGATGCTGTGAAAGTGCTGCACTCAATATGCTAGCAAATTTGGAAAACTCAGCAGTGGCCACAGGACTGGAAAAGGTCAGTTTTAATTCCAGTCTCAAAGAAAGGCAATGCCAAAGAATGCTCAAACTACCGCACAATTGTACTCATCTCACATGCTAGTAAAGTAATGCTCAAAATTCTCCAAGCCAGGCTTCAGCAATACATGAACTGTGAATTT
Organism: Ovis canadensis; assembly: GCF_042477335.2. NCBI lineage: Eukaryota > Metazoa > Chordata > Mammalia > Artiodactyla > Bovidae > Ovis > Ovis canadensis. The sequence continues at coordinate 50,324,324 of NC_091256.1, read as the reverse complement.
CCAGATATTCAAGCTGGTTTTAGAAAAGACAGAGGAACCAGAGATCAAATTGTCAACATCCGCTGGATCATAGAAAAAGCAAGAGAGTTCCAGAAAAACATCTATTTCTGCTTTATTGGCTATGCAGCAGCCTTTGACTGTGTGGATCACAATAAACTGGAAAATTCTGAAAGAGATGGGGATACCAGACCACCTGACCGGCCTCTAGAGAAACCTATATGCAGGTCAGGAAGCAACAGTTAGAACTGGACATGGAACAATAGACTGGTTCCAAATAGGAAAAGGAGTACGTCAAGGCTATATATTCTCACCCTGCTTATTTAACTTATATGCAGCGTACATCATGAGAAACGCTGGGCTGGATGAAGCACAAGCTGGAATCAAGATTGCTGGGAGAAATATCAATAACCTCATATATGCAGATGACACCACCCTTACGGCAGAAAGTGAAGAGAAACTAAAAAGCCTCCTGATGAAAGTGAAAGAGGAGAGTTAAACAGTTGGCTTAAAGTTCAACATTCAGAAAACGAAGATCATGGCATCTGGTCCCATCAGCTCGTGGGAAGTAGATGGGGAAACTGTGGAAACAGTGTCAGACTTTATTTTGGGGGGCTCCAAAATCAAGGCAGATGGTGATTGCAGCCATCAAATTAAAAGACACTACTGCTTGGAAGGAAAGTTATGACTAACCTAGGTAGCATATTTAAAAGCAGAGACATCACTTTGCCAACAAAGGTCCGTCTATGCAAGGCTATGGCTTTTCAAGTAGTCATGTATGGATGTGAGAGTCGGACTGTGAAGAAAGCTGAGCACCAAAGAATTGATGCTTTTGAATTGTGGTGTTGGAGAAGACTCTTGAGAGTCCCTTGGACTGCAAGGAGATCCAACCAGTCCATTCTAAAGGAGATCAGCCCTGGGTGTTCTTTGGAAGGAATGATGCTAAAGCTGAAACTCCAATACTGTGGCCACCTCATGTGAAGAGTTGACTCATTGGAAAAGACTCCGATGCAGGGAAGGATTGGGGGCAGGAGGAGAAGGGGACGACAGAGGATAAGATGGCTGGATGGCATCACCAACTTGATGGACGTGAGTTTGAGTGAACTCTGGGAGCTGGTGATGGACAGGGAGGCCTGGGGTGCTGCGATTCATGGCGTCGCAAAGAGTCGGACACAACTGAGCGACTGAACTGAAATGAACTGAGGAGAGTTAAAAAAAATATAAAGAAAGACAAGTGTAGAGGAAAGAACCAGACAACTAACCTGTAAATAATAGGAGGTCCAGAAAAAGAAAAGGAAGATAGAAGGAGAAAAATAATTATAAAACATAAACTATTTTTTAAAAAGGAAATTTAGCCTATTTTTAGAAAGACTGAAATCTGTATATTGAAAACACTGTTTCAGGTAGAATTGGTGAGAAGAGATATGACACAGGCATGTGCTAAAATAAATCTTGTTTTTTGAGATAAAGAAGTCTTTTATAAAGAAACATCAAGTTGGTTAAAAAGGAAAAAGAATTAGACTGGCACTGGACTGAGCATTCAAAAGGTAGAAGGCAATGAAATAATATTCAAGCATCTTAAGAGGACTGCAAACTCAGAGTCCCACATCCAGCCAGGTTAGAACTACATACCCAAACTTGAGGGTTATATAAGGCAGTATTAGGATTACAACAACACTCAATAAACCTGGAGAGAATGTTCAAGGTGAAGAAAAACTAAGAGAAAACACTGGTGAGCAACAAAACTTGTCATATTCAGAGTCAAATTAAAATAACTAATGATAGATCATCTAAGAACTGCAATATAAGGACTCAAACTCTTAAAGTAGAAGAGTTCTGCAACAGAAATAGTCTAAAACTTGAGGGAGAATGAAAGGAAATAAAGATACCCCCAAGTTCTCCTCTGATGGATGCAGGGGTGAATAGTGGAGAAGCAAAAAATCCCAGAGTTCTCATATTGTTGGAAGAATGGGTAAGAAGAGAAGTAGGAGAAGAAAGTGTCTTGAGACAGAAATATTTGATAATTTGCCTCATGGAATAATAGGGCTATATACTGATGAGTTTAAATATTAATAAAATAAAAAGTACAGTAGAACTCCCCAATTTAAAGAAAGAAGTACAAGGAAAATTAATAGCTTCTTGATAAAATCCATAGAAAATTAAGAAAAGATACAGCAGAATAAGAAAATTTAATGACAGCAATAAAATCAAGTATATTGATTACCAAAGTAATAAAAGTAAACTGAATTCTGTCAGCTAAACAGATAATGTAGGTTGAAAAAATAAAGCTCAATTTTATGTTATTTGCAAAAATAAAGAAACAAGTAAAGAGATATCAGGCAAACAGAAAACAAAGAAAAAACTGCATTGAGCAGCAATATTAATATAGGCAAGATAGAATTTAAAAGTACTGAACAGGATAAACAGAAATATTATTAAAGTATAATTTATGAAGACTGCAAAATACTCTTAAACCTGTTTGCACCAAGTAACACAGTAGACAACTAAATGAAGCAAATGTTACTTAAAAATGTAAAGGTAAACTTGATATAACTATTGCATAAAATTAATTAAAGTATAAATATAGAAAGCTTTTAATATAGTTTTTTCAAATTAAACATAGTGGATAAAAGATAAGTAAATGCACAAAAGAAATAAATAATACAACTGATGAAGAAAATTTAATAGATTCCTTTATCACTTAAGTAGAAGATAAAGACTGTTTCATCATCAACAAATCATTTACAAAAGTCTGCCATATACTTGGATTTGTACATGTATGCAATATCAGCTTTAAGAAATTTTAAAAAATTAGAAGTTTTATGAATCATATTTTTTTGGTCATAAAGCAAAAAAAGGAAAATATTAATTTCTAAAAAAAAGACTCAAAAAGAAAGCACATTCTTAGATAATCCTTGTATTACAGAAGAAACAAAAACAAAATTATACATTATTTAGAAGGCAATTAAAAAATATAGATACATCATACCCAACCAATGAAGTACAACAAAGGCTGTGCTTTGGGAAATTTACGGCTTTAAATATATTCATCATTCAGAGAAAAAAGAAAAAATGTTAATGTTCATCTATAGAAAGAAAGGAAATTAACACAGATTAAAGCCAAAACTAATAAAATAGGAAATATTAAAAAAACATACAGGATAAAAATATCCATGAAAATTTTCATTTTAGTAATAGATAATAAATTTATGGTCATAACTAGGAGAAAAAACAAAAGTAATACAAGATCAAAAATGAGAAAGGATAGAATACACACCCACAAATATATAGGAGATTGAGAAAATTAGAATAAAATACTTTATGCGATCCTATGTCCAAAATAAGAACCTAGATAAAATTAATAATATACTAAAAAATATAAATCAACAAAGTTTACTCAAGCAGAGTTGGAAAATCCAAGAGGTTTTTACAAAACACCACTAGAATTAATAAGATTCTTGCTTGAAAGACTAATATTGACTGCAGGACAAATTACAAAAATCAATGACTTTTTTCAATACTCCCAATAACTTCGAAATGGAAAAAATACTCCATTCATATTAGGAGAAAGCCTACAAAACACATAAAAATAAATTTTCTTAAATTAAAACAAATATAAGATCTTCATAAATGGGAAAGCATTTTGGATGGGGTCGATTTGATTATACTATCATCCTAGTTCTTTCTAAGTAACTAGTGCTCGTGAGTGTTCAATAAATACTTATTGAATGACTACCCTCACACCCTTAAAAATATTGACTATCATCTTTAGAATACCTCTGCAAATAATTTTATAATTGAAAAGTTATTCTCCATCAAAGTTCTAACACTTTTGCTAATGGCTCAGATGGTAAAGAATCTCCCTGTAATGCAGGAGACCCAGGTTCAGTCCCTGGGTCGGGAAGATCCCCTGGAGATGGGAATAACTTTCTCTTTTTTTAACTTGCATTTGTCTGACTTATCTTTGTCTCTTTTATGTTTTTGCTTTTATCTATTTAATTTAGTTTTTAAAAGAAATATCTGTTATACATGCTAACCTTAGAGTAGGCTTTTATTTTTCATCCCAGTTTGAAAATCACCTTCTACAATCAGGAAAATTTTAATCATGTTTATTTCTCATCTTTGTCATTTCCTTTTTTTTTTTTTTTAGTGGTTTTCTACAGACTATCTTTAAAAGTTTTCCAAGTCATTCTTGAATTCATTTTTATATATAACATTTAGGAATAAAATCATAATTCTTAGTTTCTTGAGGGATTTAGAAGCTTTTACTTTCCATAGTATCTCATGACATTTGCAAATCTGTCTAGAGATACAAACCTAGAAATTATTTCTGAATTTTATTTTCACATCTTTGAGGCTCCTTTTCTCTTTCTTTCCTTTTGTATTCAATTTTGTTACACTCAAGCAATTATTTAGATGGAACTCTACATATTCAACTTTAATAAATATATCATCAGGCATTTTCCACCTGGGCTTCTCTATTTGTAAATTCTCATTTGGGTTCATTTTATGAGTTGGCTCAAAGTAGAGTTGGATATCTGAATTTTTGGTTAGGGCAGTCTCCACATTTCTCACACTGATTCAGTGAGTAAGTGAAGAAATTTATTTATTTATTATTTATTTTTTACTAGGTAGTCCAATTTTCCTTAATCAGGGTAAAGCATGCACTAGTCACTCAAAGGATTTCAATCTAGTTCACTCCATGAGTCTTGCAAATAGTTGATTGATGTTTGCACTTTTCAGTGCTTTTGACTTTCCAACTCTGGGGTGTATGACTTTTTTCGGATAGAGTGATGGATGGAGAAGGGTAAAAGAGAAACTTCTAAGTTTTTACCTTCTTACAAGAGAAATCATCTCCTTTAATATCCATAGCAACTCTGCAAAATTGATCATAAAGCTGTTTTACAGTTAAGCAAAATGAGATTGAGAGAGATTAGGTGACTTTCCCCAAATCACATAGCTAAGAGATGGCACCACCTGGGCCTACCACATTCCTTGGCATACAGCCTTTGTAAAGCAAATATTAGTCCTATGAATGAACAAATGTATCAATGAATAAATGAACTATGGAATGGGCATATTTTTAAAAACACTTTTTTCATTTTTGACTGGATTCTTAACTTTCGACAGAAACCTAAAATTTAAAAAGTTTGAAGAGGCAAACTACAATAAGTAGAATGAAAAATTTAATTAAATTGGGGTATATTTAAAGGAAATATATCTTCCGAGTATGACAGTTTATTGTTGGAAAATCTGAAAGGTCATATCTTTGCTACAGAGCAGAAAGGGTAATGGATTATCTTGGTGGAATCAAAATTCATCAGCTTTTAATTTTCTAATTATTTTTATACAATAGCTTTTAGTTACCACTTAGGTTTCTATCTGAGTCATTTCAAATGCACAGTATGAGTTACTTTAAGATGTAAAGGTATGGGGAAGGCAAAGTTGGACAAATGCCATGGGAGTGCTTGGCCAGCTGAAGAGCAGGAAAAGTAGAGACTTTCCACACTCTCTAAAGCAGATCTGAAGAATTCAGCTTTGGCCCATTCTTACTGACCTTTCTCTGGAGTATTTTCTTTCAGGGGTTCTTCACATGGAAAATTTTGATTTTTTTTTCCTTCTAAGGATAGCCAAATTCTTGAGAGGGAAAATAATTATCTGGTTGAAACATTAGAAGAGGGTCAAAGGCTTCTGGTGGCTTTGGCTGCCTCATTTTTACCCATTTTTGAAGCCTCATCTTAGGCTGTGTCTAGACATCCAAAGAGAGTTGGATACAGGTCGAAAACACTGAATTGAGCTGATTTACTGGAAGTCTCATAAATTCTGTGGATACAGCTTCCAGGGTCTCACCACATCTTGTAGCTATAGAGATAACCCACAGCAATTTGTACTGACTGCATGTTTTTTTGGTTTATTTAGTCTATTTCAGCTGCAATCACACAGATATGAGCTTCTGAATGATTTCACCATGAAATCAATCTTAACTATGTGTTTTGCAGTTTGAAAAAACAAAATTCGTCTCAATATTAAAAATGATCATAAGAAAGTATATCCCGTAGGTAGGCTTTTAAGTGTTACACTGTTGGAAAGATGACCACATGAGCCCATATTTGATATTTCATGAACCCACTTTCATTCACACCATAAGAAAGTCTTTGAGTGTTAAAAATGTGAAGTTTAATTTCCTTGCCTATGACAGCTCTTCAAACATCTGAGACCAGATATAATGTGTCCCACAAGTCTTCTAGTCCCTAAGCCAACCCTTTTGTACTTTTCCAAGCATTTCTCATATGAAGAGGATTCTAGATAACACTGCATCCTTCTTGCATTCTTGTGATTTGCTCTATTTTAAATGGATTTTCTGAAAATGAGATGCCAGCAACTTATCACAAATCTCGAGATACAATGTTATTCAGATGTAAGGAAGAAATCTGGCAGAATTTTTACCTGCATTATGGACAGTAAACCTTTACTAATGTAAGTTTAATTAAAACGTAGTAGGATCAAGACCATAAACTCCTATTAAAATCCAGGCTGTGCCATTTATTATCTTATATGACATTGGGTTCCAAAATCACTGCTGATGGTGACTGCAGTCATGAAGTTAAAAGACACTTGATGCTTGGAAGGAAAATTATGACAAACCTAGGCAGCCTATTAAAAAGCAAAGACATCACTTTGCTGACAAAGGTCCATATAGTCAAAGTTATGGTTTTAAAAGAGAAGCAAAAATACATTGTCAGCATTTAACAAGTTGAGAAATTATAAAACTAGACAGAGCAAAATGCAAAAGTTAGGAACTAATTATGGAAAACTGAATTATCATTGGTAAAACTTAACAGCTTCTTCTTTGATGAATCAAATAAAGAAACAGCCCTGTAATATCTAGTAAATAAAAGATGAGAGAAACAATCAAAATCAGGAATGGGACTTATACTTTAACAGGGAGCAGATTAAATTATTACAAGATATTTTAAGTATATTTTAAGTATTTTTTGGCATCCCAGGTAGCACCAGTGGTAAAGAATCCATCTCCCAATTCAGGAAATGCAAGAGACAGGGGTTCAATCCCTGGATTGGGAAGATGCCCTGGAGGAAGGCATGGCAACCCGCTCCAGTATTCTTGCCTGGAGAATCCCAAGGACAGAGGAGCCTGGTGGGCTACAGTCCACAGGGTCTCAAAAAGTAGACATTACTGAAGTAAGTTGGCATGTACACACTTGCATGTAGACTTTTATGATAGTGAATTTATAAGTATCAATGTTGGAGACAATTTCTAAGAAATGAAATAAGAATCATAAAATTTCAACTGACCAATATCCACAGGATAAACTAGAAAACAATTAAAACTTTTTTTCAAAATAGTTCTGATTTCAGAGAGTTTATAGTTCTTTCCAAAATTTAAGGGAAAGATTCTTCTATGCAGGACATCTCAGAAACATTAATAGGCCAATATACATTGGAAATTAGGAAAAGAACATGCTAAGTAGAATCCCCCAAGTTTATTTGACCTTATAAACTTTTCTCCTTGAATTTCTCACAAACCTAGTGTGTATTTTAAGGACCAAACTTTGGGCTATGTCTCTATAAACCAATTTCACCTATGAATAAACATGTAAAACTTCTAAAAGGTAAGTTAGAAAATTGAGTGTAATAAAATGTTTAAAAGTATGACCTTGAATAGTCAAAGAAATCTTGAGGATGAAGAATAAAGGTGAAGGCATCATATTCCCTGATTTCAGACTCTAGCACAAACCTAGAGTAATCAAAATAGTATAGTATTGACATAAAAAAAGACATATAGATCAATATAACAGAATAGAAAGCCCAGAAATAAACCTGTACATACATGGTAAATTAATTTCCAACAGAGGAACCAAGAATATACACTGGGGAAAGACAGACCCTTCAATAAATTCTGTTGAGGAAACTAGGCAGTCACATGCAAAAGAATAAAACCAGATCACTATTCTGCACCATACACACAAGTAAATATACAATGGATTAGCAATTTGAAATTAAGAGCTGAAACCATAAAACTCCTAGAAGAAAACAAGCATTGAGCTGCTTAACACAGGTCCTGGTGATGATTTTTTAGATTTGACACCAAATGCAAAGGCAACAAAATTACATTAAGCTAAAAATTCCTTTGCACAGCAAAGGAAACCATAAACAGAATGAAAAGGCAACATACATAATGGGAGAAAATATTTGCAAATTATATGTATGATAAAGGGGTTAATATCCAAATATAAAAAGAACATATAACTCAAAACCAACAACATTAAGCAGAAGAACGAGTCAGTGAGCTTGAAAATAAAATGGTGAAAATAATTTCTGAAGAGCAGAATAAAGCAAAAAGAATGAAAAGAACTGAGGACAGTCTCAGAGACTTCTGGGACAATATCAAACACACCAACATTTGAATTATAGGGGTCACAGAAGAAGAAGAAAAAAAGAAAGCGTATGAGAAAATTTTTGAAGAGATTATAGTTGAAAATTTCTCCAACATGAAAAAGGAAATAGTCAATGAAGTCCAATAGGTGCAAAGAGTCCCATAGAGGATAAACCTAGGCAGAAACATGCCAAGACACATACTAATCAAACTAACAAAGACTAAACACAAAGAAAGAATATTAAAATCAGTAAGGGCAAAGCAACAAGTAACATACAAGGGAAACCCCATATGTTTCAGGCCAGAATGAAATGGCAGGATAGATTTAAAGTACTGAAAGGGAAAAGGGAAAAACCTACAACCAAGATTATTGTACCTGGCAAGGATCTCATTCAAAATGATGGAGAAATCAAAAGCTTTTCAGACAAGCAAAAGTTAAGAGAATTCAGTACCACCAAACCAGCTTTACAACAAATGTTAAAGGGATTATATAGTCAAGAAATTCAAGAGAAGAAAAAGATCTACAAAATCAAACCCCAAACAATTAAGAAAACGGCAATAGGAACATACATATCAATAATTACTTTAAATGTAAATGGATTCAATGCTTAACCAAAAGACACTGACTGGCTGAATGGATATAAAAATAAGACCCATAAATATGCTGTCTACAAGAAACCCACTTCAGACCTAAAGACACATTTAGACTGAAAGTGAGAGGATAGAAAAAGATATTCCATTCCAAATGGGAAGCAAAAGAAAGCTGGAGTAGCAATCCTTATAGCAGACAAAATAGACCTTGAAATAGAGAAAATTACAAGAGATAAGGAAAGACACTACATAATGATCAAGGGATCAGTCCAAGAGGAAGACATAACAATTGTAAATATCTATGCACACAACACAGGACCACCTCAATACATAAGACAAACACTAACAGACATAAAAGGAGAAATTGACAGTAACACACTAATACTAGGAGACTTTAACACCCCACTCACACCAATGAACAGATCATCAAAATAGCAAATTAATAAGGAAACACAAGTCTTAAATGATACATTAGATGAGATGGATCTCATTAATATCTTCAGGACATTCCATCCAAATGCAGAAGAATACACCTTATTCTCAAGTGCACATGGAACGTTCTCCAGGATAGACCACACCTTGGGTTACAAATCAAACCTCAGTAAATTTAAGAAAATTTAAATTGTATCAAGCATCTTTTCCAACCACAACCCTGTGAGACTAGATATCAATTACAAGGAAAAACTGTAAAAAACACAAACACATGAAGATTAAACAATATGTTTCTAAATAGCCAACAGGTTACTGAAGAAATCAAAAGGGAAATAAAAAAATTTCTAGAAACAAATGACAATGAAAACACGACAACTGAAAACCTATAGGATGCAGCAAAAGCAGTTCTAAGAGGGACGTTTATAGCAATACAATCCTAACTCAGGAAACAGGAAAAACATCGATTAGACAACCTAACTTTACACCTAAAACAACCAGAAAAAGAAGAACAAAAACCCCCAAAATTAGCTGAAGGAAATAAATCATAAAGATCAGAGCAGAAATAAATGAAAAAGAAAGGAAAGAAACAACAGTAAAGACTAACAAAATTAAAAGCTGGGTCTTTGAGCAGATAAACAATATTGACAAATCTTTAGCCAGATTCATCAAGAAAAAAAGAGAGGATAATCAAATCAACAGAATTCGAAATGAAAAAGGAGAGGTTACAACAGACAATGCAGAAATACAAAAGATTATCAGAGACCATTATGAACAATAAAATGGATAACCTGGAAGAAATGGACAGATTCATATAAAAGTTCAATTCTTATAAAAGTTCAGACTGAACCAGAAAGAAATAGAAAATGAACAACCAAATTACAAGCACTGAAATTGAATCTGTGATCAAAAATCTCCCCAAAACCAAAAGCCCAGGACCAGATGGCTTCACAGGAGAATTCTATCAAAAATTTAGAGATCTAATACCTATCCCTCTAAAACTCTTTCAAAAAATGGCAGAGGAAGGAACACTTCCAAACTCATTCTATGAGGCCACCATCACCCTGATACCAAAACCAGACAAAGACAACACAAAAAAAGAAAACTGCAGGCCAATATCACTGATGAACATAGATGCAAAGATCCTCAACAAAACTTTAGCAAACAGAATTCAGCAACACATCAAAAAGCTCATACACCATGATCAAGTTGGGTTTATTCCAGGGATGCAAGGATTCTTCAATACATGCAAATCAATCAATGTGATACACCATATTAACAAATTGAAAGATAAAAACCATATGATCATCTCAACAGATGCAGAAAAAGCCTTTGACAAAATTCAGCACCCATTTATGATTAAAACTCTTCAAAAAATGGGCATAGAAGGAACCTACCTCAACATAGTAAAGGCCATATATGATAAGCCTACAGCAAACATTATTCTCAATGGCGAAAAACTGAAAGCATTCCCCCTATGATCAAGAACAAGACAGGGTGTCCACTTTCACCACTATTATTCAACATAGTTTTGGAAGTCCTAGCTACAGCAATCAGAGAAGAAAAAGAAATAAAAGGAATCCAGGTTGGAAAAGAAGAAGTAAAGCGCTCACTGTTTGCAGATGACTGTACATAGAAAACCCTAAACATAGTATGAGAAAATTACTAGAGCTAATCTGTTTTTTTTAATCTGTTTTTAGCAAAGTTGCAGGATACAAAATCAATACACAGAAATTACTTTCATTTCTATATACTAACAATAAAAAATCCAAAAGAGAAATTAAGGAATCAATCCCATTCTCCATTGCAAGAAAAAGAATTAAATATCTAGGAATAAACTTACCTAAGGAGACAAAAGAACTGTACACAGAAAATTATAAGACACTAATGAAAGAAATCAAAGATGACATAAACAGATGGAGAGATATTCCATGTTCCTGGGTAGGAAGAATCAATATTGTGAAAATGACTATACTACCAAATGCAATCTACAGATTGAATGTGATCCCTATCAAATTATCAATGGAATTTTTCACAGAACTAGAACAAAAGATTTCACAATTCACATGGAAACACAAAAGACTGAATAGCCAAAGCCATCTTAATAAAGAAGAATGGAGCCAGAGGAATCAACCTTCCTGACTTCAGATTTTACTACAAAGCTACAGTCATCAAGACAGTATGGTACTGGCACAAAAACAGAAATATAGACCAGTGTAACAAGATAGAAAGCCAAGAAACAAAGCCATGTACCTATGGGTAACTTATTTTTGACAAAGGAGGCAAGAATATACAATGGGGCAAAGACAGCCTCTTCAATAAATGGTGCTGGGAAAACTGGACAGATACATGTAAAAGAATGAAATTAGAACACTCCCTAACACCTTACACAAAGATAAACTCAAAATGGATTAAAGACCTAAATGTAAGACCAGAAACTATAAAACTCTTAGAGGGAAAACATAGGCAGAACACTCCATGACATAAATCAAAGCAAGATCCTCTATGACCCACCTCCTAGAGTAATGGAAATAAAAACAAAAGTAAACAAGTGGGACCTGATTAAACCTAAAAGCTTTTGCACAGCAAAGGAAATTATAAGCAAAGTGAAAAGACAGCCCTCAGAATGGGAGAAAATAATAGCAAATGAAACAACTGACAAAGGATTAATTTCTAAAATATACAAGCAGCTCATATAACTCAATATCAGAAAAACAAACAACCCAATCAAAAAGTGGAAAAAAGACCTAAATGTACATTTCTCCAAATAAGACATACAGATGGCTAACAAACACATGAAAAGATGCTCAACTTTGCTCATTATTAGAGAAATGTAAATCAAAACTACAATGAGATATCACCTCAAACCTGTCAGAATGGCCACCATCAAAAAGTCTACCAACAATAAATGCTGGAGAGGGTGTGGAGAAAAGGGAATGCCCTTGCACTGTTGGTAGGAATGTAAATTGATACAGCTGCTATGGAAGATGGTATGGAGATTCCTTAAAAAACTAGGAATAAAACCACCATATGACCCAGCAATCCCACTCCTGGGCATATACCCTGAGGAAACCAAAACTTAAAAAGACAAAGGTATCCCATTGTTCATTGCAGCACTATTTACAATAGCTAGAACATGGACACAACCTAGCTGTCCACTGACAGATGAATGGATAAAGAAGTTGTGGTACATACACACAATGGAATATTACTCAGTCATTAAAAGGAACAGATTTGAGTCAGTTCCAAAGAGATGGATGAACCTAGAGCCGATTATACAGAGTGAAGTAAGTCAGAAAGAGAAAGATAAATATCGTATACTAACGCATATATATAGAATCTAGAAAAATGGTACTGAAGAATTTCTTTGCAGGACAGCAATAGAGAAACACATAGAGAACAGACTTATGGACATGGGGAGAGGGGAGGAGAGGGTGAGATATATGGAGAGAGTAACATGGACACTTACACTACCATATGTAAAATAGATAGCAAATGGGAATTTGCTGTAGGGCTGAGGAAACTCAAACAGGGACTCTGTATCAACTTAGGGGGTGGGATGGGGCAGGAGATGGGAAGGAGGTTCAAAAGGGAAAGGATATATGTATACCTATGGCTGATTCATGTTGAGGTTTGACAGAAAACAACAAAATTCTGTAAAGCAGTTATCCTTCAATTAAAAAATGAATAAAAAACTTTTTAAAAAGAAAAAAAAAGACAAGAAGTAAATATTGGTGAGGATATGGAGAAAAGGGAACTCTTATACACAGTTGGTGGGAAGGTATATTGGAGTACTAACTGCGGAAAAGAGTACAGAGGTTGCACAAAAAACTAAAAACATAACTATAGTAGGATCCAGCAATTCACTCCTGCATTTATTCAAAGCAAATTAAGACATTAACTCTGAAAAAATTGAAAAAAACCTAAGTGTCCATCAAAGCATGAATAGATAAAGAAAATGTTATTTTTGTTTATATATATATATATTATGCTAAGTAAAATAATTCTCACAAAGAAAATATTGTATGATCTGTCTTTTATGTTGAATCCTATACAACACAAAACAAAAAACCAACCTCATAGATACAGAGAAAAGACTGCTGCTCGTGCTGCTAAGTGGCTTTAGTCATGTCTGACTCTGTGCGACCCCATAAAAGGCAGCCCACCAGACTCCTCTGTCCTTGGGATTCTCCAGGCAAGAATACTGGAGTGGGTTGCCATTTCCTTCTCCAATGCCACTGTTGGTTGTCAAAAGCAGTGAGTGGGGTGGTGGGCAAGAGATATAAATTTCCATTAGAAAAGAAATAAATCACGGACAAGTACAGTGTGGTGATCACAGTTAATAATATACTGTACTGCATAAGTGAAAATTGATTAAAGAGCAAGTCTTATGTGTTCTCACTACAAGAAAAACAATTTGTAACTATGTATGCTGATGGATCTTAACTACACTTGTGGAGATTATTTCATAATATATATAGATATTTAATCATTATCTTGTACACCTGAAACTAATATAAACGATATATGTCAATTATACCTCAATAATAGAAAAAATATTCACCCACCATTGCCAAGTAGGGTTTTTCCTAGGAGAATTTTCTATGAGGAGTATTGGAAAGAAACCATTTGCATTCAGTACCATGTATAAGCTGACCACTCACAAGCTCCAGACTTCTTCTGCAAGCTACCATTAAATTCTGGATGTTTCCACTTTCAAAATCTTGATTTACTCTCAAAATCTCTTCCTCCAAAGTTTCCTCATATTAGCAAATGGGGCTGCCTTCCACCTAGTTGCTTGTGGTAGATGTCACTCTAGACGTCTGTTTTCTCACACTTTAATCAGTCCTTTCCGTCAATACAGCCCTCTAAGCAAGCTCCCATGTTTTCATCTCCACTGCCTCCATGTTAGTCCAGGACCTTGCTGTCTTTCACCTGACTACTACCCAAAACTAACTCCTCTACTTGCTTTACTCCTCTACTCTCCATTCTGCAGCCAAACCCAACCCCATCAAGAGTTCCCCACTGTTTTAGGATAAAGATCACTGATCTTTGATATCAGGCTTTGATATTTCCTTTCTTCTGACACAGTGAAGAAACAAAAATTTTAAACGAAATAAGTCTTAATTTTTAGAAAAATATTTTAAAATATAAGAGCATTGCAAAACACATTTACTGTAAGTGTGGCTGCAGAATCAGCTGAGTCACCACCACTCCTGACTTTCTCTGGCTGCCAACAGCCTCAGTGCCAGGTCCATGTCAGCATTAATCACAGTCACAATAAAAGAGCTGAAAGCATGAGTTTGGGTTATAATTGTGGGGTCTTATTTTTGATGAAAGAGATCATAAAGAAGGCAATTTAAGATGATAATTTAAGAGGTAAAAATTCTTATAATATAACATATTTAATATATAAATATTCTTCCTCATACCCAAATGCTAAAATAATCTTATGTCACACAATTCAAGAAAGTAATCTAAATAAAAATAGAAAGTCTGGATTCCTTAGTAGGAACTTGATCTGGCTTCCTGCAGGACTTTCTGCTCCCAGCTCCTTTTCTCCAGACTTCATTGTTTCTCCTCCAAAAGAGGAGACAGACTGACTGATGTGATTGGTGGATTATAAAAGCAAAATTGAGCAAGCTTGTGCCTGTAGGACACATGCATTTCTCTCATTCCAAGATGCTCTGGTGAGTTCTGCCCTGTGGGAGAGGCCTGTGGCTGCTCAGCTTTGTCTATGATTACTGAGGGCTGAAGTATTAACAAGGCACTTGGCCACAGATCTAGATCTGTCTATTTCATGCCTTATCTGTTTGCATACTGTGCTTCTAAAAACAGTAGCAACAACAAATCTGAATCGGAGAAGAGGAGAAATGGGTGTGATTTATTAGCCCCTAAAACCTCCAAAAGTGAGGGGCAGCCTTGAAGAGAGGATAATGGTTTTGGTTCCAGGTGGGTTAAACAGGAAGTGACATTTTCTGAGTGAAAATGCCCAGAAGGCAGCTGAAGATGTGGGACTGGTGTCTCAGGATAATTAATAATAACCATACCACATGTGGCTGTGATGCGAAGTGCCATGTGAATTTGTTTATTTTATTTTAATACAGCTTATTAGCCTCATTAAGTATTTTCCCATAGGAGGACAAGCCAAATAGCCACAGGTCATGTGTCTACTCGGGCATAACCAATAGCAAATTAGCCAATATTACAATATTGTTAAAAAAAATGTTGTTGCAATCCAAACTTTATTTAGTCCAAAGCAAAGAAAGACTTCAGAAGGGAATAAAAGGCAACTGGTGAAGAAAGCAGAGAGGGAACCACAGTTATTCTCAGTCAGTCTCATTTATTGGGTCAGAAGAGGTTGGGATAATAATCTGCTTAAGCTCAAACTCAGCATTTCTCAAATCTGAGGGATAAATATAGAGCAGCCATTGATCCTGCAGTGTGATGCCTCATTATGAACTGCTGCCCAGTTTGCACTAGCCTGGCATGTATTGTTTGAGAATCACCATATGTGGGATCTCTTATTTTAGTTAATGACTAGCTAATAATAATGATTATATAAATTTTAAGAGACATTTAAAAAGTTATGAAAAATAAGATTTATGAGTAACTATCAACACAGGAGAAGCAATGTTTATTCCTAGAAGGCACAGTAATGATTAAGAAGCCAAAAAACAACCATATGATATAATAGTAGAGTTACAGATTCATAGCCCCCCAAACACCTAGAGAGAGTTTGCTGAGAACTCTCAGAGCCTGGGATTGGGGTGAGGATATTTATCACTAATGAGCTACTGTTAAAGAGAATAGGGTAGATGAAAATTTTAGAAGAACTGAGAGAGACTGGCACAGACGTGGTATCAATGGTTTTACACAATGGCTCCCCACAAAATATGGCTTTCAAGCTATTTCAAATTATTATCTATTGATATTATCATGTCAAATTATATCAAAGTCAGTTCCTTGAACTCATTTTTGAACATTTCGTATGTGTCTTTATCACTGGAAAGATAGGTTTTCATGCCACTCTTCTGTTTGTAGCTACAAAAAGATGTCCTGAGTGCACCTGGGAAGTTTGGGATGCTTTGTGACTAGGAACTCCACTCAGGTAACCAGCACCTCTCCTATCCTGGCTCTGTAGCACCTCACTGGTTCCTTTAAGAGATACCAGGATTGGGGTGAGCAGCATACAACCAGATGCACAAAATTGCTTAAGGCACAAAATCTGTGTGTACACACATTAATTCCCTTGCTGCAAAAAGTTTGTCAAAACCTCATCTGCAGGAAGCCTGGCTATTTACTGACTTGTGTGGGGAAGCCACATTAGGTGCACTTACAGTTTCTAGCATAATGGATGTAAATGACTCTTCAAAGAAAATAGGCTGAAAAAAAAAATCAAGCACTTCATTAAAAATAGAAGAAGAAAAAAATCAAGCAATTCAATGGGAACCTATGTCTTATGTGAAGGAGTAGTATTTATGTAGAAGGTGATAATGATAATAATGGTGGTTCTATGACCAGGGTCTCACAGTATGCCCTTTCAACCTTCAGGCCTTTCCATTCAATGTTGCTTATGTCCTTCTGCCTTCTTAACCACCTGGCAAACTTCTACTCAGCCATAGAGCCTCAACCCAAATAATCCTTCCCCTGAATCTTCCCTAGGTAGCATTAATTACATAAATTTTCCTCTTTGTATTCCTCTAAAGCCTTACTTATGCATCATTTGAACTGAACTATACCTTCTGTTTAAGGAGCTTATTACTTCTAGATGTGGTAGAAATATAAATAATATCAGAGCTGATTTACATAAAATCCCAGTTAAAAGATCCATAATGGACTAATTTAAAAACAGTAGAGACTGTGAGATATATCTTCAACCTTCAAGTTTCTATTAAGGAAGACATTCATGCCAGGTGTCTCCATAAAATATAACAGAAAGAGGAATACATTATGTATCATTCCATATAATGGTTCTTGTGGCATTCATTTACTGATTTGTTTAATAAACATTGGTTGAGAAGCTATGTGCCAGGTACTGTGCGAGGTCCCAAGGGACACATGGTGATTAAGACAGACAAGGTCCCTATTCTCATGAAGCTTAAGTACGTACAAAAATTGATAGTAAATGGAATTCTAAGACACTAAAAACCATTTATTTAGACTTCACTGTCAAGGTACCAAGTAAGTCCCAATATCCCAATGACATTTCCTTCTTCCTTCTAAACAACAAAAGAAAAAACAGACATCTGTTTTATTCCAGTAAGTTTCATCATTTTAACAATTACTCAAAAGACTGACAAAAATCCATAACCCAGATAAAGGAAATCTTTACAAAGCGCCTAGTGGTTTTAAAAAATTGCTATTTAAAAATGTACACTACAAAAGAGTTTTGACCAGACAGCTGTTTGAAAGAACAATGATTTCATGTTTTAAGACCAACTTTAAAATTGAGATGTCTTTGCCTTCCAGGAAAACACAGCAGCTGTGGAGATTATTTCACTTCTCTTTCTTTCATATTTTACTGGATTTAATTTCAAGGGGAAAAAAGATATAAAAGAAAATTGCATACAACACAGAACAAAACCTATTGCAAAACAAGCAATTGCGCATTTTTAACCACAAGGAAAACACAAAGGCAACCCCAAATCTCTTTTTAGCTGAGGAAGAAGAAAACATAGCCCTTTCCTGGTAAAATTCACCTCTTTCCTTGCTAAACTTAGAAAATGACCCCTCTACATCTCAATAAAATAAAGGTTAAGTTGGTTTTCTATAAGAATAGAAAGGAATAATTAAAACAACTTCAGGAAGTAGCAAAGGAGAATCAGTCACAAAGAATATAAATAATTGCTGCTTTATACTTCATTGGTCAAGTCTCACCAACCACAGTGCCCAGTTTTGGAATCCAACTAAAGCAATGGAGTCTATCCATGGGGGAACTAAGAGAGCCTGCAAGGTGACTAAAAGAAGACGGAGGAGGTTAAAAGGCCAGGGGAAGATGTTTCCAAGAAGAAACTAGCAGGAAAAGTGCTGTTTGCAGCACTCTGAAGCCCCTTGCATTTAGTTAGCCATTGCCACTCAGAAAAACTGAGAGAAAAAGTAGCACAGAGATATGAAGAAGAATTTTCCAGTAATTCAAGTGAACCTCTGATAATGTCTCCCTCAGTAGCTAGTAAGGATATTAGGTACCTGGGAAGGAAGAAGATCTGGAGTAAACAGGTGCAAGTTGATGCCATGTGGCTGCAGCTGTGTGGGTATAAAAACAGATCTGACCCAACTTCAACCACCCGAGACGCCCCATAAGTTGTCTAGGTACCTGGGCTGAAGGATTGTCCTTTCCTTCTCCCTCTGTATGAAGAGCACATGTGGGTTCCTACTGGCTGCAACAGTTACCAGACAAGAATGATGAACTGTATTTGCAAATAAGGAATCGGAGACTACTTCCAAGTAGACTTAAGTCTAACATTCCAGTGGTTGAATAAAAGATGCTTCCTAATAGAAGCAAATAAAGTGAATGTTCACTATGTGGGATAGTTAAACAGTTTTACCCTACCTAGAATATCCTTATCCCATATCAAAACTTTCACCAGCCAGTTATGTTTCTGACAGTTGCCTTCTTTTGAGTCTTGAGAGCTTTAGGTTTCTGTAAGAATCAATGTATGATGTGACAGAAAGAGCACAGACTTTGGAATCAGAGAAATTTGAACTCTGGAACTTGTTAATCGTATGTTGGTTTTGTAACTTTGGGCAAATTATTCAAGTTCTCAAAGCCTTGATTTTCTTGTTGATGACAAAGGATAGTACTATCTAAAGGGGGGTTTAAGGATTTGAAATAATGTATGCAAGCGTGGAACCTGGTAGAATTATCATTAAAATGCAAATGTTCCTGGAGAAAGCTATTAGTTCACAAGGCAATGTCCAAATGATGTAACTAACTCAGAAAGGAAGAGTGAAGAAGAAGGTAGATAGAAGAATGAGCAGTGAGGATGAGCAATGGACAAGATAAATCACAAACTCCTGTTACTCCATACCTCTCTGTCCTGAGCTTGGTAAAAACACTGGGCCAAACAGTCATGGAAGCAAGTATAATAGATTTTCATCTTGCTAATATATTTTAGACATGATCTTGACTGAGATGAAATATGACATCTCTTGGTCCCCTTCAATCTCAACGTTTTATAATTTTAAAAATTCAGAGTAAAGAAGTGAGATGAACAAAAAAGTATATTTTTCAAAATATCACTGAGAAAGAAACAAGTACAATACTGTCAAACAAAGAAGCTAACGTTCAGGAACAGAACCACAGTAAATTACAGAATTAGGTCCGCAAATCAGCTTGATTCACAAAGAAAATATTAAGATCAAGTTTGTTAATATTCTTTAAAAATTATCAATAATTACTTAGGGTTTCTCAGGTAGCACTAGTGGTAAAGAACCCACCTGTCAATGTAGAAGACGTAAGAGATACAGGTTCAATCCCTGGTTGGAAAGATCTCCTGAAGGAGAGCATGGCAACCCACTCCAATATTCTTGCCTGGATAATCCATGGACAGAGGAGAAATCCATGACAGAAAATCTGCCATGGACAGAGGAGCCTGGTGGGCTACAGTCCATAGGGTTGCAAAGAGTCGAACATGATTGAGGCAACTTAGCACAATAATTATTTATATGGATTGTAATAGTTATTTACAAAGTAATTTACAGTTCTAAACAGTTGGCATCAACACTTTGGACTCTAAAACACTTGGGAAAGCAAAGAGCTGGCCCAGGGAATGTACTGAAGTCAGCTTGTTTTAAGCATACTTACACTGAGGAAAATGGGGATGTTGGCCTACATATTACCTAGTCTGTGTTTGTGGTACCATTTTCCTGGTAACTCTCCACTTGAGAAATTGCCATTGCGTTGATTAATTTATGGACCTTAGAGAAAAGAAGCCAATTCCAAGTGGACAGTTCATCTGGAATTCTGTCTATTTAACAGTCCAACAACATCCCAGGCTCCTTTCTATGTAATTCAACTCACCTCTTTTCAGCCCACACTGTATAGTTCATTAGAAAGTTATTCCTCTCCACACTGTCAATGCCCTTCTAAAAATCTGGAGGAGTTCCTTGTTCAGTAGCTTCAAAACTTTTTCTGACCAGCTTCAAATTTTCCTATAATTTAATTCTGTTAACATATATTTCCTCTCCATCAGCACACACACACACAGAAATTCTTATCATACTCAGTTTCACAACAGCCAGTTACACATAGTCTCTTCCTATCAAAGCAAAACTTGCTGTTCCTTGAACACAATCTTCTATCTTTGATCAAGACTTCCCATATTCCAGTCTTTGTATATGGAATTCTATTTCCAACTAATCCTTTTAACTCATTCACAACAGTTTTTCATGAAAATTAATAATGCTTGGCTTGAACTATTCCTTTCACATCTCATTGTGTCTTTGTGTGTGTAAAACTTGGATACTATTAATTTCAATAATTTTGTGTTTTGTTGCCTCTCCTTACAAACTTTTCATGAATGTTTTATTTCCTCTGATTATTAGTCTGGAAACTCTTTTGGATGATGACAAAGAAGTATATGCTAAAATGAATTATAAAGTTCTACATAGTTACTCAGTACCATTTTTTAATATCCTCACAGAACATGCGGTTACCATAAGACTGAGGAAAAAATCCAGCAAACAGCAAGCTCAAGGATAATAACAAGCAATACCAAAGTCCATTCAGTCACTTATCCACTTATTCACTCATTCACCACAGAATAAATACTCTATGTCAGGCATTGCATTGGGCACTGAGGATATTAGGAATGAACTGTGTTAATCGCTCAGTCATGTCTGTTTCTTTGCGACCCCATGGACTGTGGCCCACCAGCCTCCTCTGTCCATGGAATTCTCTAGGCAAGAATACTGGAGTGGGTAGCCATTTCCTTCTCCAAGGGATCTTCCTGACCCAGGGATCAAACCTGGATCTCCCACATAGCAGGCAGATTCCTTACTGTCTAAGCCACCAGGGAAGCCCTACCAGTGAACAAATGAGATTAAATTCTTGCTTTCACAGGACTTACACCCAAATGGGAAAGACAGAAAACAAAAAACTCAAAAATATTTTAAAATATTAAAAAGTTAAAAAAAAAAAAACAGGGCAGGATAAGGAGACAGAATGATAGAAGTGCCTTTTTAGAGAGGGTTGTCAGAAAATGAGATGATAACATTTGAAAAAAAATCAAGAATTATAGAGGGAGCATGACTCATGAGAATTTCTGGGGGAAGAACATTCCAGACAAATGCAAAAACCCTCAGATAGGATCAAGCTCAACAAACTCAAGAAATAGGAAGGATGCCAATATCACTGGAGCATGATGAACAATGGAGGGTATTCAGAAATGAGTTCAGAGAAGTAGACAGAAACCAGATCAAGGAGGTCCTTATAGGCCCATGATAACAAGTTTAGTTTTTTTCCCAAAGCCTGTGAGAAAGGTGTTGAAGAAATTTAGGCAGAGGTGTGTAGCAGGATCTGATTTACTCCTGAAATCTCTCTCTGGTTGCTTTGCTGTGAACATGCTAACTGTGGTATAGCAAGAACAGAAAGAGACCAAGGAGGAGGCTTCTGCAAAAGTCCAGAACACCAAAGACTATGTTGGGGAGGTGAAGGCACTAAGAAGTGGTCCAATTATCTATACTGGTGACATTGATAACTGAAGCATTCAGGATCTCACTGAAGATCAAGACAGATTTGTGAGCAGTCAAGCAAACAGACAAAGGTCATAAGTTTGCTAGTGGTTTTATGTTGATTTAGAAATTATTCAAGTGTAAATTTCTGTTGTTCAGTCACTAAGTCATGTCTGACTCTTTGCAACCTCTTTGTACTACACCAGGCTTCCCTGTCCTTCACTATCTCCTGGAGTTTGTTCAAGCTCATGTCCATTGAGTCGGTGATGCTATCCAACCGTCTCAGCCTCTGATGCATCTTCTCCTGCCCTCAATCTTTCCCAGCATCAGGGTCTTTCCCAATAGAAAATCTCAAGTGCAAATACTCACATGCTATCCTGTGCCTAGGCAGAGGTATAAAAGCCCCTGTACTGAGTATTATACTAGTCTACTACCCACAGTCAATCCATTAAACATTTTTAAAAACTCGTGTATTTCAAAATAAGCTTTGACTATCAACATCAGTGTATTAAAAGGAATTAAAAATGCCCCATGCTAGTTTTCAATCCAGTGGAAAATTATTATTCTCAAGATTTCTCATAAATGAATTGCACCCTCCAAAGGTGATGAAGCATCAATCATTTTCTCAACATGTATGCTCATTCATTTCCTACACTGAAAGGAGAAAAATGACCCACAGTCTGGCAGGATTGTGTTTATAAAACCAGATTGTGAGTTAAAATAAGCAAAGCAAATTTCAGCAAGGAGAAAACTGGCCTACCTCCCCAGGTGAAACAAGGGGAGACTGACCTCATAGCCCAGGAAAAGTCACAGTGATAATACAAACTACCAGAGAAAGAACATTTCAACCTCCAGAGGAAACCAAGCACTCCAAGTTGCTGGGGTTCTTCTCGAAGCAGCATGTGCTAGGTTCACTATGGAAACACAGCAGAGTGAGAAAGGCAGCGAAGCCAATGGTGCAATGTGACCCGGGCTAAGTTTGTAAACTTACGCAATATCTCACATGCTGATGCTCCTGATTTTGTAACTGAAGACAGAATAAAGTAGGGTGTTTATAAAGAAAAGGCCTAATGAATCACAGAAACTTGCCTTCTCCTTCACAGCATGTCAAAGAATGAGTAGTGAATGTTTCCCTGAAGTCAAATGGTATGTGTTACTTATTATGAAACAGTAATTGTAACATGTACTCCTGCAAAGTGGTCATAAATTATAAATTGTGATAAAAAATTAGGAAATAGTGACCCTGGGCAAGGAAAAGAGCCATTTGTGCATCTAAGGAAAATAGACCACAGAGTACTTTTTTATAAGCACTCCGTCATTTTAAGTCTACTGTACTTGAACAGAGTACAAGAAAAGCATAACTGGGTCAAATCTAGGATTCACTAAAAGAATATTCCATATGTGAGACAGAAAATAGGACACGTATCAGAAGAGGCAAGGGGGTCTCCCTTGCAATCATTCTCTGAGCTCAGAGATGCTTTCCCTTAGGAACCAGCTAATTTTTGATGCAGCCATAATTTTATATAAATTGCTTGAGATGTACCCACACTACCTTTTGGGGCTAACATAATCTATTAGGATCTATAATTAACAGCACTGTAGTACAGGCCATATTTTAATCCAAAGACCACTCTTAATTCTAACAGTTAAAAAATTTCATGGGGGGAAAATCATAGTAATATAATCTAATGACTTCAGCACTTTAAAAACATCTCTTGTTTTTACAGAATTAAAGAACCCTAATCCTTTTGCTATGATATGCGAGATAATTCTACTAATCTCAGATCAATCATTTAAATTTTTACCCACATGATCTAATTTTTTATATGGCACCATTTCTTGCAATTGACTGAGAAGTTTTTAAAGTAATGTTATAAAAGCAGGACATTTTCCATTCTTGATGATGTCCACCTGACTATATCAACATGTTGATAAGTACTTTCAGTGTAAGTCTACAGATACTCCTAGGTTCTTTCCACTCACTGCACTTAACCAAATTCTAAGAGTCTTAGAATTTGGGCAATTTTCCTCTAACACATGACACCTCATGTTTTCCCATACTGCAATTAGTTGCCATTTTCCTACTCACTACTAAAAGCCCCTGAGGTCATCTAAAGATTGTTAGTTTACTGGCCAAGGGAGACGAAAATCAGTTTACTGGCCAAAATCTACAGAATTTAAGCTTTTTTTTTTTTTTTTTTAATGTTTTTCAGATTATTTACACAGATGTGAAGACTAGTTTGTGCATCGGTTAGGATGATGAGAAATCTCATTTACTATACTATCCAATTGACAGAAATACCCATCTCGTCCCAATATACTATGAAACTCACGAATGCAAAGAACAAGGACCATTTTTGCTTCTTCCTGCCCCTACCACAGACCAATCATGTTATAAATGTTCAATAAAGTGCTTATAAGTTGGTTAACTTCCCCCCTCAAGTGACGTTCTTGAGAGTTTCCTGCTGCTGCTGCTAAGTCGCTTCAGTCGTGTCCGACTCTGTGCGACCCCATAGACGGCAGCCCACCAGGCGCCCCCGTCCCTGGGATTCTCCAGGCAAGAACACTGGAGTGGGTTGCCATTTCCTTCTCCAGTGCATGAAAGTGAAAAGTGAAAGTGAAGTCACTCAGTCATGTCTGACTCTTTGTGACCCCTTGGACTGTGGCCTACCAGGTTCCTCCATCCATGGGATTTTCCAGGCAAGAGTACTGGCTGGAGTGGGGTGCCATTGCCTTCTCCATGAGAGTTTCCTAGCCACATTTTTAAAAAAAACCCTCAATTTCATAAACTGTATAGCAAAAGTTTGCTAATGGCTATTTGAAACCTTACATGTATAGTTATTCACTGACTATTCTTTTAAGTTTTTTTATTCTTTTACTTTTTATACAATTTTAAAGGTTACACTTCACTCAGTTATTATAAAATATTGGCTATACTCCCTATGTTGTACAGATATTGATTATTCTTTATTGTCATATATTTAACCTCCTAAAGAGCACATAGAATAGTTAGCTATACTTTCCTCTCAAAGTATCTTGCCTTTTGTCTAACTTTGAGTTCTCACACTGTTTATTATAATTTACACCAGTTTACCTAATATGAAAGTGAGAATCTACATTTCTGATTCTGGAAATACTCTGATCCTCTAATTTATAAGAAGAACCCCAGTTGAAAGCATCAATAATAAATATCACTTTTGAGACTGAAAAAATACAAAATGAACTATCACTCATACTGTAAATCGTGGTGTTGGAGAAGACTGTTGAGAGTCCCTTGGACTGCAAGGAGATCAAACCAGTTAATCCTAAAGGAAATCAGTCCTGAATATTCATTGGAAGGACTGATGCTGAAGCTCTAATACTTTGGCCACCTGATATGAAGAACTGACTCATTGAAAAAGGCCCTGGCACTAGGAACGATTGAGAGGAGGAGATTGGCAGGAGGAGAAGGTGACAGCGGTGGATGAGATGGTTGGATGACATCACTGACTTGACGGACATGATTCTGAGCAAGCTCCAGGAGTTGGTGATGGACAGGGAAGCCTGGTGTGGTGCAGTCTATGGGGTTGCAAAGAGCTGGACATGACTGAGCAACTGAACTGAACTGACTGATGATTTTCAAGGAACTACACTATATGTGTTCCCATGGAGCCAGGAGTTCTAAAGGACTAACAGCAGCAGATAGTTTTCCCTCTCAGGTCTCTGACTCGAGTACACTATCTGGATTTCCAAAGCTAGAAACCAGTATTTATTCTTAAATTGAGTTTGATTGAGTTTTACACCATTCAAGTTATATGGAAGAAAAAAAAAAACTGTTCCACAGAGAGAGGCAAAAGAAGTCAGCAAGCAAAGTAGTTTAAAAAAGAACAGGAAAGCTGAAGTATCAATAAATACATTTTTCTCAGGTTGTTTTCTCCTCATTAAAAATTTAGGTATAAGAAGGAGCCATGTGAGAACAAAATAGTGGTTACCAGCAGGGAGAAGGGATGGGAAAGGGGCAGTACAGAGGTAGAGAATTCAGAGGTATAAACTATTATGTATAAAATAAGCTACAACTATATATTGTACAACACAGGAAATATAACCAACATTCTAGAATAATTATACATGGAGCACATGCTTTAAAAATTGTGAATCACTATCTTGTAACATATAATGTTGTACATCAACTATACTTCATTAAAATATATTTAAAAACAATCCCACTCCTAGGCATATACCCTGAGGAAACCAAAATGGAAAAAGACACATATATCCCATTGTTCATTACAGCACTATTTACAATAGCTAGAACATGGAAGCAACCTAGATGTCCATTGACGGATGGATAAAGAAGTTGTGGTACATATACACAATGGACTATTACTCAGCCATAAAAAGGAACACATTTGAGTCAGTTCCAATGAGGTAGATGAACCTAGAGTCTATTATAGAGTGAAATAAGTCAGAAAGAGAAAGATAAATATTGTATTCTAACACATATATACAGAATCT
The DNA here is from genome assembly GCF_042477335.2 of Ovis canadensis. Classification (NCBI taxonomy): domain Eukaryota; kingdom Metazoa; phylum Chordata; class Mammalia; order Artiodactyla; family Bovidae; genus Ovis; species Ovis canadensis. Next base: position 50,297,743 of record NC_091256.1, on the reverse strand, counting down.
AGAAAAATGGTGCTGAAGAGTTTATTTATAGGGCAGCAATGGAGAAACAGACATGGAGAATAGACTTATGGACATGGGGAGAGGGGAGGCGAGGGTAAGATGTATGGAAAGAGTAACATGGAAACTTATATTACCATATTTAAAATAGATAGCCAATGGGAATTTCCTGTATGGCTCAGGAAACTCAAACAGGGGCTCTGTATCAACCTAGAGGGGTGGGATGGGGAGGGATATGGGAAGGAAGTTCAAAAGAAAGGGGATATATGTATACCTATGGCTGATTCATGTTGGGGTTTGACAGAAAACAGCAAAATTCTGTAAAGCAATTATCCTTCAATTAAAAAATAAATAAATTTTTAAAAAATATTTTAAAACAGAGATGAGTTCATCATCATGCCTTTGATCTATCCAGTACTTTAACATCATTTTATGTTTTATAGGAAAAGTCAAAATCAGTATTTGGACCATGAGAGCTAATCTAAGATGTAAATAACATGTCCTTTGAATGATTCTTCCTGTTGAGCCCACATTACTGTAACTGGCTTCACTGTGCATCTAACAACAGCTACAGAAATGACAGGCCATAACTGTCTAGAAATAATTAACCTCTGTGAGGGAGTGTGTTTGGCAAATTCAACCCTGTATTTGTGATGGCCAACAGCAGAGCAGTACTTGAGGTCTGAGAACTACTTGTTACTGGTCTACGATACATTTAAAGTATGGAATTCGAGAAGCAGCAGCTGGGAGCTTTTGTGGTCATCTGACACTGCATGGAATCCAAGTCATTATCAGTGGATGAGCCTTACTGAACAGGGTTTAGGCCAGTTTAGGTGTTGTTAGAATCAAGAGATAAGTCACATGCAGCTTAAGCTGCATCGTACAGTGGGACTATGTATTGGCCTGAAGATATTTAAAAACAATCTTTTTTTAAAAGGCTCTTTATCATAGAAAACTTGAAAAGCTGTGCTTTAGGAGAAAGTTCTCTCCTTTAAATTTCTGATTTGATTCAAGGTGAATCCAGGTTGAATCTGATTCAAGGTGAATCTGGCTGCCCCCTTGTATGTACTTCCCTGATTGCTCAGCTTGTTAAGTGTCCACCTGCAATGCAGGAGACCCCAGTTTGATTCCTGGGTTGGGAAGATCCATTGGAGAAGGGATAGGCTACCCACTCCAGTATTCTTGGGCTTCCCTTGTGGCTCAGCTGGTAAAGAATCCACCAATGAGGGAGACCTGGGTTTGATCCCTGGGTTGGGAAGATCCCCTGGAGAAGGGAAAGGTTACTTACCCACTCCCGTATTCTGGCCTGGAGAATTCCATGGACTGTATAGTCCGTAGGGTCACAGAATCAGACAAGACTGAGTGACTTTCCCTTTTTAAAATTTCTGTTTTGTTTCAAGGTGAAGGATATTGACCAGATGCTGCTGCTGCTGCTGCTGCTGCTGCTAAGTCACTTCAGTCATGTCCGACTCTGTGCGACCCCATAGACGGCAGCCCACCAGGCTCCCCTATCCCTGGGATTCTCCAGGCAAGAACACTGGAGTGGGTTGCCATTGCCTTCTCCAATGCATGAAAGTGAAAAGTGAAAGTGAAGTTGCTCAGTCATGTCCGACTCTTTGCGACCCCATGGACTGCAGCCCACCAGGCTTCTCCATCCATGGGATTTTCCAAGCAAGAGTACTGGAGTGGGGTGCCATTGACCAGATAATCCTTTACATATACAGCATTTAGTAAAAAAAAAAAAAAAAAAAGGAAAGAAAGAAATAGTAGGTCAATATTTCCTGTCTTTCATCACTTCTCAAACCTAACATAGTGGAAGGGAAGGAAAAAGGGTGTATTTTATATATTTCCCCAGATTATCAGATAAGTCCTCTCATTTGAGACTGAGGCCCCGGCCACTTTCACTTTTGGACAGAATTAGAGAGTAGGGGAAATGTCTATGTTCTTGGCGATATGGCTACTCTTTTTAGTCACATCTGCATTTCCACACATGCTTCTTGAAGATCATCACATTTCCAACATCTTTATCTCCTTATTAACCCAAAGCTATTTGATGATTTCTCTCACTGGCATCCACCTTCCTCAGCATCATCACTGGTAAAAGAGCAATGATAGATCAGGGGAGTAAACAAATGTTCCGGAAATCCCATAACTGTTTTGAATTTTATTTCAGGGGTGAGTGGGAGGAGACTGAATGGCATGATTTTGATTGCTAAAATAAATCTCTTTATCCACTTGACCTGAAATCAGCTTGACTTTCCATACATGCTATGTTTCATCCTGTTTTAAGACAGTGTAGAGTGGACATGTAAAACCCCATGCTTCCACTGCAGGGAGATGGATTTGATCCCTCATCAGGGAACTAAGATCTTACAGGCTATATGACATGATCAAAAGAAAAAAATTAATTTATTCTGGTAGTCAGTGGATTCTTGGTTCTTCAAAACTCTTAGTTTCAAAATAACTAACACATATTTATGCAGTAAGTGCCGTCATCATAGCATGAAAATAAACCTTAAATTGATGTCATAGCACAAGATCATTATATCATGTATTGCCTAACTGCCACAGCTCCCAAATTATTGCCTGGGGACTTTTGGGGTCCCCAAGACTCTTCCCAGGGGGTTCTTAAGGTAAAAACAACTTTTATAATAATATTTGTTTATTTTTTCATTTTCATTGTTATGAATGAACAGAGGAGTTTGCGTGAAGCTGTGAGGACATGTGATGATGTTATCACTTGAGCAGTTAATGGAGGATGAGCTTGTGCACTCATGTTATCTAGAACTTTCAAAGGAAGTATGTGCTTTTTCAGATATTAACTCATTTGTTCTCAATATTTCTACTCTTCTCTTAACAGCTACTCTCATTTATACCTGTTATCTTTGTGACCTCATTGAAAGCGGAAGTATTAGTCACTCAGTCGTGTCTGACTCTTTGTGACTACATGGACTGTAGCCTGCCAGGCTCCTCTGTTCATGGGATTCCCAGGCAAGAATACTGGAGTGGGTTGCCTTGCCCTTCTCCAGGGTATCTTCCCAATCCAGAGATCAAACCTGGGCTTCCTGCATTACGGACAGATTATCATCTGAGCCACCAGGGAAGCCCCATGACCTCATTAGGATCCAGTGCATTCTTATTTTGAAATTCTAAAGTTTCTCTCATGCCTATGTGGAGACATACAATCATATATGTATACATTTTTTTGTCTTGTATAAATATGAAATAAAAATTGAATGAAAGCTATTTATTTCCTGTGGCTTTATAAATGTTTATAATTTACCTTACTCTCTTACACAATTGAACACTTTTGAATAGCATTATAATGCCACTTAAGTTATAGCATCATTTTGAGACCAATCATTGGCCATTAAAAAATAGAAATCACATATTTTAAACAGATATAACATGTGCTTTGAAATCCAAATAGTATTTGCCAGAGCTTTTCAAAGTAGAAATGAAAAAGCCCTTGAAGTGTCTTAAGAGATAAGTCACTGTACTGCAACAGGTAGAGAAGTACACACTGTAGCTGAGAGGCTAATAATTAAAAATTTTGCACTTGATATTGGTGAATACCTCCTGGGTTAAAAGTCAGTAAAGAGAAATTACTGTCATCTTCCAGTGATACAGTAACTTGTCCAATTGAAGATTTGGTTGCTAACACGCAGCATGAACTAAAAATCTCATCTGCAGAATTATATTTTTGTCTTAAAATGGACAAATCTCAAGAATGACTACAATTGTTTTCACTATATTTGTCCAGTATCAGTACCAACTAATCCTCAAAGACCTTCATTTTTATACAAATAATTAATAAGTGTGGTTGGAATAGTTAGAGTACAGGCTAATTTTTTTGAATGTCATGATTTATCTCACAACACGATAAATCTGCACGGATAGTACAAGAGCAAGGATGGGTGACTTAGCACCAATCAAGACAATGTCATGAAGCTGCACTGACAGTCACTGTAGTCTTCATTGCCAAGATGTTACAGCTTTAGAAAAAGCCCATTTCATCTCAGGATAATCTGATGAAGTAGTAAAACTATTAACTAAAAAGAATCTAGACCTGAAATATGTACGTGAACTCAGTCACTCAGGTGTGGCCGACTCTGCAACCCCATGGACTGTAGCCCACCAGGCTCCTCTGTCCATGGGATTTTCCAGGAAAGAGTATATGAATGGGTTGCCATTTCCTCCTCCAGGGGATCTTCCCAACCCAGGGATCTAACCTGCATCTCCTATGTCTGCTGCAATGGCAGGTGAATTCCTAACCACTGAGCTTTATAGCTTTTACATCTTTCCAATATTCTATGTCAGAAACAGGAAGTTTGCACAGCACTTCTGCTGCTTACTGAAGTGGTTTTCTCAAGCAAAGGCACTTCTGCAATTAAACTGTAAGCTGAAGTACCTACTTCTTTCATGGGATGCTGTTTTTACTTGGAAGTCAAATAATTAATCTATGGTTAAGAAAACCTGAGTTTTAAGCAGAAATTTTCTTAAAAATGAACAAAATGAGCCTAACACTTAGAGGAAGACAACTGACAGTATTTGTAATCAATAATAAAATTGAACCTCAGAATTTTTGAAATTTGTACCTCCTACCATGGGTTTGACAGCTCCTCCATCGCTGATAGATTAGTAGTGATATTACTGAATATAGTGAAAACACTGTATAATGATTTACAAAACACTGAGAAGATCTGTATAAATCAATGAGCCAATATTTTTCAAATGACAAAATATATTATGTTACAAAATCACTTGTTAGTAAAAGATCCATTTAAAGTGCATGATAGACCAATGGATTAATGTAACAGGATATGAAATGACATGATTTCAGAATCCACACTGCAACTAACTTTTTGAAAATTATCACTTGTGTTTTGATAACGTATAAAAAAGAAAATCTACAAGAATGTGAAAAGTTATTGAAATACTCCTCTCTTTGTAACAACAGATCTGTGTGAGGCCAGATTTTCTTCATATACTTCAACCAAAACAACATATTGCAACAGATTGAAAGCAGAATTAGATATGAGAATCCAGTTGTCTTCCATTAAGCTATACATTAAAGAAATTTGCAAAACTGTAAAAAAAAAAAGTGACTCTTCCCACTGCTTTTAAAAAATATTTTCCGTAAAAACTTACTATTTATGTCATGAAGTTGATTCATTACTATTACTTTTAATCGATTTAGTAAGTTAATCTTTTCTGATGTCTCATTTTTAATTTCTAACAATGGGTATAACTGACAGTGTGTTAATAAATGTTTAACAACTAGCTTTCCAGAAAATGGTGGTTTGTAGCATTTGCCAATTTCTGTGGTATAAATACTCTCTTAAAAATACCAAACTTAAGTGATAATGTGAAGTCGACTTGCTCCCAGAATTCTCAATATAGGAATCCAGTCTCTGATAATTCTTAGAGTGGAAAGGGGTCAATCGACCAAAAATTTTGAGAGCCATTGCTATAGATCTTATATGGCCAATTTATTTTAAAGACCACGAAATAGTCATCAAAATACAGAGATGTTTTAACTACCTTAGTGAACTGACAGAGTAACCAAGTTTCAAGCATTTATTTCTTTTCTAATGCAAAAATCATTCTATGATAAAACAAACTTGGGCTGATATCTAGTGATATCTCATGCCTTGGCCTGCTCGAGATTTAAAAGTATGGAATGAGGTATGGATTTAACAAACACACTGACAGAAAAAGCAGATTCTGTGTTTGAACAGTCAAAACTACTCTCTGCAATTGTATTTTTTGAGACAGTTCCTTTAAGTGAGCAGTATTTTCCTCAGGTTCTAAGAAATAAACATAGGCAGTTTCAAATTAGAAAAAGAAAAGAAAAGGAAAAAACTCACTCCAGTTAGGCTTTGCAAATATTTTCTTTATGAAACCATGCATCTGCTCAGAGTTAGTTGCAGAGTGTGACTAACATTTTCTACCAAGGCTTGTGCCATGTCAGTTTCCTTTACTAAGGCTATGTGTGTTAATTAAAATTAATTACACATGCCAGTAAATAGTTTCCTTCTGAATGCAGCAAACTGAAGCAGAATATAATTTATATGCAAGGTATGTAATTAAAGCCTTCACAGTATTTTCTCTCAGCAGGTATAGTCACTAAGGACATTTTTATGGGTACATTCTTTATGGGTAAGTCGGTTTCATAGTAAATCAACTGAGGAAAAATAAAAATATATTACACACGCAGTAGGTCACAAAAAGATTTCTGATTTATAAGTTGATATTATAAAAACAGGCTTATTATGAATATTCTTAAGTGCATGATTTGAGGGTGCTCAGTGATCTTTATAGAGCTTTATATATGTTTATGTGTGTTACTTTTATTTAAAGTTTTCTCCCCTCCCCCACCCCCACCACCCTGCCTTTAAACAAAATAACTTCTAGGCCTGGTGTTACAGCTTTAGTAACTGCTTTAATAATCAGGATAGTATACAGTAACACTGGTAATAACAGAAAACACTGTGTCCTCCAGGAGCACCGTGGATACATTGTTCAGTGTAACTGGATTTCAACAGCAACAGATTTGAATAATAACCCTTCTTTGGGCTTTCTATTTATTCTTCTATTTGATATAAGTTTCTTTTTCAACATGTGGGTTGTTCTATTCTTCAGGTCATCGCTAAAAATCTGACCATTCCAATAGTAAAACAAGACCATAGTTTTCTTTATTTTTGCTCTTGGGAGGCCTCTAAGACTGCCAAAGAAATATAAGTGTTTAGAAATTTCCTTCAGGCTAGACTCTGTTAGGGAAATTTTCACACCCTTGCTTATTCATTTCTTAAGAGCTCTCCCCACAGGTTGCTGACTGAAATACCTGCACACTTGGCTATCCCCCTGCTGGCTGCAGCTTGCAGGGGCCCTGCTGCCACAAGGTCACTGCCACACTGTATGAGCTTTGGCACGCAACTCATTCTATTTCTATCCTTATCAGAAATAACCGGAAGGTAAACTCATTCCTTGAAGTAAAAGCCCGAGACAAGTCAGTTAATTTCCTGAATCCAGTTCCTTAGCATGACCAGCTTTCAAATGGGAAAATTAGTTTTTTAAGGAAAACTAGCAAGACAACCTTATTTATAAACAATTACATATTTAAAGATATCGGTCAATGGTGCCCGTCTCGTGTAATGACATTCTGTCACTTTCACTTGCAACTTAACCATTATAGCCTCCCTTTTAGAGACTGTATCTTAGAACCAAGCATATATTTTTCTATAGTATGTCTGCAACTAGCAGTTGCTCCCCTATCATTAATGAGCACAGTTGGGGCCATTTTATGGTCCCCAAATGGAGGCACACGTCCTCCCAAGCCACAGAGTTTGTCTCAAGGGGGTGGTAGGAGGAGGGGACTGACCATCAGCAAATAGTTGTTCTGGGAAGTAGGTGGGGAGCAGGCAATGTGTTTGTTCTGAAATCCTAGAAGAAAAGTAAACTTGCCGTGGAGGACATAATTTCTTTTTGTTCTTGAACTTTACACAGCCATGCTGGGCTCATTCATCAGGACAGCCCTTGGACGGAAACCTCCTGAATATGAATGCCTCAAAAACTGACCAAAATCTCTGCTGGCGTTACCAATGGCTTAAGATAAACTCCAGTTGAAATTCTAGTGAAAGGAACTGAATCTAAGTTGCTGAGTCTATCCTATCAATCCCTTTGTTTAAAATCAGCGAGGGCTCACAGGGAGCACAATACCTAATTCCCCTAGAAAAATGGATATAGACTACACACAGGAGTTTTAAGCATGAAGAATTTCTCCAAAGCCTGTTAATGACATTTGAAAGAGCTGAAAAGCACTAACTTGCTATTTTTCTCCCTCAGAAAAGGCAGAAACAGTCATCCAAGTAGGGCATCAGACTCCTATTTCATTTCAGAGTTTAAGTTGAAAACCAGTAAGAGAAGAATTTAAATTGATTGCTTCAAGCCACAGATATTTCATACCCAAGCAATTATGTTGGCTTTCATGAGAATTTATCTTAGCTGTGAAATCAATTGTCACAGACTTAGTTCATAGAAATATTACCAAATCATATTTGATTTCTGTCCTGGTGTGGTTGGTGAACCAAATAAATCAAATGGGAAGACAATTTTGGTGCTCCAATCTGTTTCTCTCCAGGCTCCCCTTTGAAAATATTTTTGCCCCTCCTCTTTGATGTACCTAGGATTTCCTAACATTGCTATTTCACAACTAGAGAGACACCCTTAAAGGGAAAAGATGCAGTAGTGAGAACTGAGAAACCACTGAAAAATATGCAAGATCAGAACCATATGACAACAATATCTTTGCAGTGAGAGACTTGAACAAAGGAAGAGAGTGGACACACAAAAAAAGAGTTCTCTGATTCAAAGATCTGGCTTTAACAGCTTTCAAGATATAAAGGGCCCTTTTATTGACTTAATAAACATGTACGCCTATCCATCTCCTTGGCAAGGAAAGCACGGGGTTTATCTTTTCAGATTTATAGAGGGAAATAAACATTACTGTCATATTGTGAATTCACAATCAATAATTCTGCAAAAGTCCTCAAATCTGTCTGACCCACTTGAACTTAATAGTTCTAGCAGAAACAAGAAGGACCCAAAACTTATGAACAGAAAACTAAAATCCTGTCTTCTGGTTCTCCACCTCCCTAACTTTCAAAAGTTCAGTATATAACAGAAAACCTGAAATGTGTTAATACTTTGCTAGAGCTAAAGAAATGAAGATTTAGAAAGCTGAGTATAGATATCTACAAAATATTTTTGAATAATATTATTAAGATTATGGAACAAAGTTGAGACAATTTACAATAATACATCTATGTTTTCCCCTTAAAATGTCACGAATTCTGTTACATTAAATTCAAACAAAGCCTGTTTATATAGTTTGTATATAACTTAAAATTCTCAGGCTCTTACTTTTAAATAGGAGACTTCTTTCTTTGTACTAAAACTATTTCCTCTAAGAGTTTTCATCTTTATCTCCATTTTCATCCTCCTCAGATTTGAGGCTGTAGGCCTCTCTAGAGCTTACTTATAGAATGCTTTTTATTGACAATTAGCATTATTTATATTTTCTCTACATAACAGAGGGGGAATGTTTAGTATCCATCCATCTTTTCATTTACTCATGTTCTGAGCTCTCACGATCACCAGATGCTATGTTAGGCCCTGGGGATAAAAGCAATGAGCCAGACAAACACAGCCTAACTTATGGTTACCAGGAAACAATCAAGGGGAGGGATAAATTGGGAGACTGAGGTTGACATGTACACATTACTATATATAAAATAGATAACTAATAAGGACCTGCTGTATAGGGAGCTCTACTCAATACTCTGTAATGACCTATGTGGGAAAAGAATCTAAAAAAAAGTAGATATATGTATATGTATAACTGATTCACTTTGCTATACAGCTGAAACTAACATAACATTGTAAACCAGATATATGTCAATTTAAAAAAAGCCTCTGCCTTATGGAATGTAATCTAACAGTGGAGATAAATACTCATGATATGACTATATTTTTAATTAATTAATTTACCATTGTATTAAAACTAGAAAGAAGTACAAGGTATTAAAATGTTGACTTAACACATTCTGTTACTTAATCATGTTGTTTAAATGTTTCTCATAGCAATATCACTGACATCTGATTAATATCCATTTACTTATGTGTTTCTCAGGACAATGCATCAGACTCCAATTGATCTCATATCTAGTAGAATATTTTTCATACTAAGTATAGAAGGAAAAGTGAAAGTTGTTCAGTCCTGTCCAACTCTTTGCCACCCCATGGACTGTATAGTCCATGGAGTTCTCCAGGCCAGAATACTGGAGTGGGTAGCCTTTCCCTTCTCCAGCGGATCCTCCCAACCCAGGGATTGAACCCAGGTTTCCTGCAATGAGGGCGGATTCTTTACCAGCTGAGCCACAAGGGAAGCCCAGGAGTACTGGAATGGGTACTATCCCTTCCCCAATGGATCTTTCTGACCCAGGAACTAAACCGGGGTCACCTGCACTGCGCTTCCCTTGTGACTCAACTGGTAAAGGATCTGCCGCAATGTGAGAGACCTAGGTTCGATCCCTGGGTTGGGAAGACCCCCTGGAGAAGAGAAAGGCTACCCATTCCTGTATTCTGGCCTGGAGAATTCCATGAACTGTATAGTTCATGGGGTCACAAAGAGTTGGACATGACTGAGTGACTTTCAATCAATCAATCAATCTCCTGCATTGCAGGTGGATTCTTTACCAACTGAGCTATCAGGGAAGTGGAGAAAACCACACTTTCTTTTTATGCTTTACAGAAGTTGCAGAAAGGGTACAATGAATTGGATATGTCAATTGAGACAGATAAAGAGTTTTTACTTTCAAGTTGCTTTCCTCCACCAGGTGCTCAGAGGGTGTTATAAACACCCACTGCATGGAAAGACAACCCACCTATACTCTGTAAGAAACTGAAGGATGACACACACTTCATTACTCAGCTTGGACTGAAAGACTGGTTACTAGCTGAGTCTTCATCTGATGAAGAAAACTCTTGAACCAGAATATTCAGAAGATAATATGTATTATTAGTATTTCATGAAGCAAGAAGAAACATCTTAAATATTCTTTTGAAAATAGCAGATGGTAAAATGAAATAAAATAACTTTTCCAGCTGTCATGTTTATGTTCCAAACACAAGCTTAATTGCATTGTATCCTATACTCAATATTTCATTTCCTAGTAACATGCACTATATGTGTTTACTTTATTGAATTCCCAATAAATATGAGCCTCTACCATCCCTATGTATGGAAGAGTAATTAATTCCCTTTTAATACAGATTTGACATTCCACCATATCCAAGTGAGACATAAGCTTTCAGACAAGGCATTGCATACCACCTCTTGCCCAGCATATTTGTTTAATTAAGCACTTTTCCAAACAACTTAAACTCAAAGCACGTTTGAATATAGAAACAGCCATAAAGGTATATAAGTGGAAAACCTGACTCCAATTCCTTTCCAGCTAACAATTGGAAAAATATACCACTCAACAATGAGAAGAAAGAGCCATTCTTTTCCGAATGCCTAAAAAGCCCACACTTGCTACAGTGCAGCATTATTTGACATTTATTGAGTGTCGGCAATGTGCTGGGGACTGAGTGGTATAGTGAAACATCCTAAAATCACTCTCTGTAGGAAAAAGCAGGGAGGGGTGAATTGGAACACTTGGTAATGTTGATAAACCATATCCTGAATTGAAGCTACAAAATAGTATCAAAGAAAGAATGCCTTAATTTAAAAGAAAACAGAGCTGGACAACCCCAAGGGGTGCTCTGAAAATACCACGTGGCTGCTCAATGAACCCCCTGGACAGACACAAATCTCTGCTGGCTACCAGAGCTGACATACCTGGGACCAAATGGGCCTTAACATGACCTTAAAAACCAGTGCCTGCCTGGGAGTGTAAAGACCAGCACAGTGAAACCATTATCTAGACGTGCTTCTACCTAAGAAAACGTGGCATTTCTAGCAAAATTAAATGAAACAAAAATCTGGGGGCACATTCCAATCTTCAGTTTTGATCTTGCCACAAAGAAGTTCAGGAATCTTTTAACTTAGACTTTGTAAATGATACAGTGATACAATGAATGTGAGATCTAAATATTTTTAACTTATCAGTCTCTCCAGGTATCTGAGATGTTCTCTTTGAAAGGCTCAGTGGATGGCTAGGGGTGCATATTCTTACCTGGAGTTTTTGTAGGCTAAATCAGTCTAGGTGTGAAACTCACTCTCTTCCATCACGGAAGTTATTGCAACCAGTAACAATTCCTTCCATTTACAAAAATATTAGCACTAAAATACTATTTAGAATGGCTTAAAAATCTGGTCACCAGAGTCATAAAGATCATATTAATTCACCAGGACATTGAAGGCTTTTAAAATAAGGATGTTAAATGTATCAATTCCAACACACGGGATGACTGGGAACTATAGAGTAACTGTTTTAAATTTTATGGTGGAAAGTTGAAATAGAAACTTAATGAGCTCTTAGGAATAATGCTGTGATACAAGTAGTAATGGCTAATATAGTTTTTCAGGAACTGCAGCAAGGTCAGTTCATGTAGGCTTTGCAAATAAGACTCAAAAGTGTTCCATGGAAATTTGTAAGACCTAACAGCAAACTGAAATACCTGCATAAGAAGGTAAAAATCTTTTCACTGTTGCTCTTTTAGGAACAATTCCAGTTAAAATATCAAGCGGAATTTCTGTTGCATAGTTAATATCAAAACTACAGATCAGAAAGAGCCATGGATCAAGGAGACATTAGACCTGGGTTCCAGTTCTGGCCTTGTCATTAACTGCTTTTTTTTGACATGAGAAAAGTGTTAAACTGTTAGAGGTGCCAACTCCTTAACCTGTAAAGTGAAAAGGGAAGACAAGATTATCTTTAAGGTCTCAGAGAACCCTAAAAAGCCATATTTTGTACCCACGTTAGCACTAATCCTGATATTCACACAGAAACTAAGTCCTAGGTCAATGTATCTTACATGGGTCAGCTGAATGGCTAAATGAATTGAGCTAAAACACTGCCGCGGAAAACAGCAATGGGGAAGACAAAACAACAGGAACACTTATAAAATCTCTTCTATATTAATCAAGGATAAATTCATCTAAAGGAAAGGAAACAGAACACATCTTTTAATATCTTGTCTCAGAAGAAAGAAAGGAACATAATCTTGGGATCAATGAAAAGAATATCATTCACATGCTGTTAAAAAAATAAAGCTAAGTAAATGAGCTCTTGACAGATGTATGATTTTCCCTTTACCTGAAATAGTAAATACATAAACTTACATGGGAAAGTACAGTTCATTAAACTCTATAGAAGACAATGGAATGCTTTTACTTTTTTTTTTTTAAACTAGGGCCATCTTGCCTTTGAAACTAAAGTCTCATCTAGAAAAGGCTGGCAACAGATTAAGCAACATTTTCCACCCATTTGTTTTGACTAATACTACTCCCTTTTTGGGATATTCTTTTCTATTTCCTCTCCAACAATTTGTGCCAAAACTAATGAGAGACATCTTCTATGATGTTAACTATTGCTTCTGGATAAATCCTATGCTCCCCCAGCACTTAAGTATTAGAATTGAATACACTATCATACAGTCTGTTTAAATGTTACTTATACACTATAACCCATTTTTTCAGGTATAATATTCCCTCAACTAGATTACCTTTTCTTCCTTTTTAATCCCTTTATTGATTTATTAAATTTCATACCTTAAAATCAAGGAAAACAAATGTCGTACACAGTCACTGATTACAAATATCAAGATCACATATTTCATTTCAGTTCAGTTCAGTCACTCAGTCACGTCCAACTCTTTGCAACCCTATGGATGGCAGCACGCCAGGAATCCCTGTCCATCACCAACTCCCGGAGCTTGCTCAAACTCATGTCCATTGAGTCAGTGATGCCATCCAACCATCTCATCCTCTGTCATCCCCTTCTCCTCCTGCCTTAAATCTTTCCTAGCATCAGGGTCTTTTCCAATAAGTCAGTTCTTTGCATCAGGTGGCCAAAATATGCTGAAAGTATGCTGAAACTTCAGCATCAGTCTTTCCAATGAATATTCAGGACTGATTTCCTTTATGATTAACTGGTTGGATCTCCTTGCAGTCCAAGGGACTCTCAAGGGTCTTCTCCAACACCAAAGTTCAAAAGCATCAATTCTTTGGTGTTCAGCTTTTTTTATAGTCCAACTCTCACATCCACACATGACTACTGGAAAAACCATAGCTTTGACTAGATGGACCTTTGTTGGCAAAGTAATATCTCTGCTTTTTAATATGCTGTCTAGGTTGGTCATAGCTTTTCTTCCAAGGAGCAAGCATCTTTTAATTTCATGGCTGCAGTGATTTTGGAGCCCAAGAAAATAGTCTCTCACTGTTTCCATTGTTTCTCCATCTATTTGCCATGAAGTGATGGGGCCAGATGTTATGATATCAGTTTTCTGAATGTTGAGCTTTAAGCCAACTGTTTCACTCTCCTCTTTCACTTTCATCAAGAGGCTCTTCAGGTCTTCTTCATTTTCTGCTGTAAGGGTGCTATCATCTGTATATCTGAGGTTATTGATATTTCTTCCAGCAATCTTGATTACAGCTTGTGCTTCATCAAGCCTGGCATTTCACATGATGTACTCTGCTTTTAAGATAAATAAGCAGGGTGACAATATACAGCCTTGATATACTCCTTTCTCAATTTGGAACCAGTCTGTTGTTCCATGTCTGGTTCTAACTGTTGCTTATTGACCTGTATACAGATTTTTCAGGAGGCAAGTAAGATGATCTAGTACTCCCATCTCTTAAAGAATTTTCTGCATTTTGTTGTGATCCACACAATCAAAGGCTTTGGCATAGTCAATGAAGCAGATGTTTTTCTGGAACTCTCTTGCTTTTTCAATGATCTAATGGATGTTGGCAATTTGATCTCTGGTTCCTCTGGCTTTTCTAAATCCAGCTTGAACATCTGGAAGTTCTTGGTTCATGTACTATTGAAGCCTGGCTTGGAGAATTTTGAGCATTATTTTGCTAGCATGTGAGACAAGTGAAATTGTGCGATAGTTTAAACATTCTTTGGCATTGCCTTTCTTTGGAATTGGAATGAAAACTGACCTTTTCCAGTCCTGTGGCCACTGCTGAGTTTTCCAAATTTGCTGGCATATTGAGTACAGCACTTTAATAGCATTATCTTTCAGGATTTGAAATAGCTCAGCTGGAATTCTATCACTTCCACTAGCTTTGTTCATAGTGATGCTTCGTGAGACCCATTTGACTTCACACTCCAGGATGTCTGGCTTTAGGTGAATGATCACACTATCATGATTATCTGGGTCATTAAGTTCTTTTTTTTTTTCACATAGGGAGACTCCCACATAAAGACAGCCCTTCAAGACCACAGTAGACAACTATTTCTCTTAAATTCATAGGGTCATAGAAACATAAGTAAAATGAAGAAGGAGATGAGCTGCTCTCAAGTAAGAGAAATCACCTGACATAACAAACAAGGAAACAGACCTCTCTGTTCTATCAGACCCTGAGTTCAACAAGAAGGTAATAAGACTGCTGAAGAAATTAAGAAACAATGCCAAAAGAAATGCAGATCACTGTAACAAGGAACCAGAAACTATAAAGAAGTGCCAATCAAGATTAGGCAACTCAAATGCAGATATGAAAACCAAGCTAAAGGTAACAAATAGCAAAGTAACTAATGCAGAAAAACAAATACATAAACTGGAAGGTAAATTAATGGAAATCAGAACAGCAGATAGAAAGACAAATGAGAAGGGAAAGCAACACACAAGATCTATGGTATAATACAGAGCATGCCAATCTATGCATAGCAGGAATCCCAGAAAGGAAAGAAAGAAAAGAAGATAAAAAATGTATTTGAAGAAATTATGGCTGTAAACTTCCCAAACTTAAAGAAGGAAACAGATGTCCAAGAACAGGATGCACAGAGGGTCCAAAAGAGGATGAACTCAAACAACCTACACCAATACATATTACAACAAAAATGACAAAAATTAAAGATAAAGAGAGGATTCTTAAGGCAACAAAAGAAAAACAAAGCATTAATTACAAGGGAATGCTATAGGTCTATCAGTTGATTTCCTATACAAATGCTGCAAGCAAGATGGTAATGGCAAACCATATTTAAAGTCTTGAAAAAGAAGAAAAATTTGCAACATAGGATACTCTGTCCAGCAAGGGTAACATTTAGAATGGAAGGAGAGATAATGAATTTCTCAGACAAGCAGAAACTAAAAGAATACAGAGATACTAAATCTATCCAAAAAAGAAATACTGAAAGTTCTTCCCTAAATTAAAAAAAAAAAAGCAAGAATTTATGGGAAAGAGAAACTTACAACAGGAAGGTAAATAACTTTAATAAACCAGTACATAAATTTTTAAAAATCTGTGAAAGCAATGATAAGTATAATGAACAGCAAAAGAATAAACATAAAGATATAAAAGAGAACATCAAGATCATAAGATGTGGGGGAGTAGAGTTAGAAAATATAGGTTTTTTGTAGAATGTCTTTGAAATTATATGACTACTAGTATAAAGCAAGTAGATATAGTAATGGGTTAACATACTTGAAACCCAAGATAACCACAAATCAAAAATGTACAATAGAATCACAAAAACTAAAAAGAAGAGAACTCAAGCTTAATACAAAAGAAAATCATCAAATGGTAAATTGAAAAACAAAAAGAAAAAGAAAGGAACAAAGAAGAAATACAAAATCAACTGAAAACAAGGCATAAAACTGCAATAAACACATATCTATCAATAATAAACAAATGCCAGTGGAATAAGTAAATGGTCAGCAGATCAAAAGATGTAAAGTAACAGATTGGACAATAAAATAAGAGCCTATGATATGCTCCCTACAAGAGACCCAATTTAGGATGAAGGATACACATAGATTGAAAGTGAGAGGCTATGGAAAAAGATATTTCATGCAAATGGAAATGACAAGAAAGCAGGGGTAACAATACTCACATCAGACAAAAGTGGCTTTGAAACAAAGTTCATAAAGAAAGATAAACAAGGCACTATATAGTGATAAAAGGATCAATACAAGAAGAGGATGTTACACTCCTTAACATATATGCATCCAATATAGGCACACCTAAATACAAAACACAAATACTAACAGAAATAAAGGGAGAAATTGATGGGAATACAATAATAGTAGGAAACTTAAACCCCACTGATATCAATGGGCAGAGCTTCCATACCTAAAATAAAAAAGGCAACAGAGATCATAAGCGACACAAGAGTTAGATATAATTGATATCTACAAGACATTATATCCAAAAAGCACCCAAATATACACTGTTTTCAAGTGCTCAAGAAACATTTTCTAGAACAGACCACACTTTAGGACACAAAACAAGCCTCAATTAATTTAAGAGGATAGAAATTATTGCAAGCATCTTTTCTGACCACAACAGCATAAAAATAGAAATCAACCACAGAAAGAGATGACCACAAGGAGACAAATGACAATGAAAACAGAACTTAAAAAAACGCAAAGGATGCAGCAAAAGCAGTGATAACAGGAAACTTTCACATGCCTTCCTCAAAAAACAAGAAAATGTCAGATTACCAACCTAAGAGATTAACCTATCACCTAAGAGAATGAGCAAAAGAACAAACAAAACATAAAGTCATCAGAAGGAAAAAAACAATAAAGATCAGAGAGGAAATAATGAAAAGAGATTAAAAATAGGAAAAAAACCCAATAAAACCAAGAGATGGTTTTTTGAAAGGATAAACAAAATGAACAAATCTCTGGTCAGGCTCATTAAGAAGAAAAGAGAAAGAATCCAAATAAACAAAATAAGAAAGGAAAGAGAAAAAATGACAACCACTCCTACAGACAAACAAAAATCATAGGAGAATACTATGAACAGTTACATGGAAACAAATCGGACAACCTAGAAGAAATGTAAAAGTTTCTAGAAACATAATGCCCACCAAAACAAAATCAAGAAGAACTAGATAATTTGAACAGACAGAACACTAGAAGGAAACAGTGAAAGGCATTCAGTCCTGTCTGACTGTGACCCCACGGACTGTAGCCAGCCAGGCTCCACTGTCCTTGGAATTCTCCAGGCAAGAATACTGGAGTGGATAGTTGTTCCCTTCTCCAGGGGATCTTCTCAACCCAGGGATGGAACTCAGGTCTCCCATATTACAGGTTACATTGTTTACTCTCTGAGCCACCAGGGAAGCCCAAGAATACTGGAATGGGTAGCCTATCCCTTCTCCGGGGGATCTTCCTGACCCAGGGATTGAACTAGTATCTCCCGCATTGCGGTTGGATTCTTTACCATCTGAGCTACCAGGGAAGCCCAGAAGGAAACAGAATTTGTAATAAAATTAAAAACAAAAAAAAACAAAACAGAAAATAGTCCAGGAAGGCTTCACTGGGGAATTCAGCCAAACATACCAAGAAGAACTTATATCAATCCTTCTCAAACTCTTCCAAAAGATTGAAGAGGAGGAAACACTCCAAATGTCCTTCTATGAAGCCACCACCACCCTGATACCAGAACCAGACAAAGATACCACCAAAAAAGAAAATTATAGGTCAATATCTTTGATGAATATAGATACAAAAATCCTCAACAAAATCTCAGCAAACCAAATCCAGGAAAGTACCACACATAAAAAGTATCATACATCATGATCAAAGTGGATTCATCCCAGTGTCACAAGGATGGGTCACCATATCCAAATCAATCAATACAATACACAACATCAAGAAGAGACAAACACCACACTATCATCTCAAGGATGAAGAAAAAGCATTTGATGAAATTCAACATCTATTCATGATAGAACTCTAACAAAAGTGGGTACAGAAGGAACATATCTCAACATAACAAAAGCCATTTATGACAAACCCACAGCCAGCATAATGAAAATCTTCCCTTTCAACTAAAATTTGGTATAAGACAAGAATGTTCACTCTCATCACTTCTATTTAACATAGTACTGAAAGTCCTAGCCATAGCAATTAAACAAGGAAAGAAATAAAAGGTATCCAAATCAGAAGGGAAAGCATAAAATTGTCACTATATGCAGATGACATGATACTATATACAGAAAACCCTAAGGACTCCACACAAAGCTATTAGAATTGATAAATAAACTCAGCAAAGTATCAGAATACAAGATTAATATACAGAAATGTGTTGCATTTCTGTACACTAACAATGAAATATCAGAAAGACAAAGTTAATAATAAAAACCTTGTTTAAAATCACATTTAAAAAACCTCTGAATAAATCTAACCAACAAGGTAAGAGTTATATGCTGAGACTACAAAACAATGATAAAGGAAACCAAATATGATTCAGAAAATGGAAAGATATCCTATACTCTTGGATTAGAAAACTAATATTGTTTAAATGGCCATACTACAAAAAGCAAGCTAAACCCCTATCAACTTCCCCATATTTTTCATAGAACTAAGACAAACACTCCTAAAATTTATATGGAACTACAAAAGATCCAGAAGTGCCAAAACAATCCTGAGGGAAAAAAACAAAGCTCAAGGCATAACTCTTCCAGGCTGCAGAAAATACACAAAGCTACAGTAATCAAAGGCGTGACATCGGCACAGGAACAGACATACAGATCAATGGAAAAAAACAGAGGGCCCAGAAACAAACCTACACACATATGGTAAATTAATCTTTGGCAAAGGAGGCAAGAATATACAGAATGAGAATGGAGAAAAGAATGGAGAAAAGACATTCTCTTTAGCAGGTGGTGTTGGGAAAGCTGGACAATGACTTGTACATCAATGAAGTTAGAATAGTCCCTTACACTGTACACAAAAATTAAGCTTAAAATGGCTTAAGGACTTAAATATCTGTTAGAGCACCATAAAATTCCTAGAAGACAATATAGGCAAAACATTCTCTTACACAAATTATAATTACAGCTTCCTCAGTTCAGTTAAGTCGCTCAGTCGTGTCCAACTCTTTGCGACCCCATGAATCGCAGCACACCTGGCCTCCTTGTCCATTACCATCTCCCGGAGTTCACTCAGACTCACGTCCATCCAGTCCATGATGCCATCCAGCCATCTCATCCTCTGTCGTCCCCTTCTCTTCCTGCCCGCAATCCCTCCCAGCATCAGAGTCTTTTCCAATGAGTCAACACTTCACATGAGGTGGCCAAAGTACTGGAGTTTCAGCTTTAGCATCATTCCTTCCAAAGAAATCCCAGGGTTGATCTCCTTCAGAATGGACTGGCTGGATCTCCTTTCAGTCCAAGGGACTCTCAAGAGTCTTCTCTAACACCACAGTTCAAAAGCATCAATTCTTCAGCACTCAGCCTTCATAGTCCAAATCTCACATCCATACATGACCACAGGAAAAACCATAGCCTTGACTAGACGGACCTTAGTCGGCAAAGTAATGTCTCTGCTTTTGAATATGCTATCTAGGTTAGTCATAACTTTTCTTCCAAGGAGTAAGCGTCTTTTAATTGCATGGCTGCAATCACCATCTGCAGTGATTTTGGAGCCCCAAAAATAAAGTCTGACACTGTTTCTACTGTTTCCCCATCTATTTCCCATGAAGTGATGGGACCAGATGCCATGACCTTCGTTTTCTGAATGTTGAGCTTTAAGCCAACTTTTTCACTCTCCTCTTTCACTTTCATTGACGCTTTTGAGTTCCTCTTCACTTTCTGCCATAAGGGTGGTGTCATCTGCATATCTGAGGTGATTGATATTTCTCCTGGCAATCTTGATTCCAGTTTGTGTTTCTTCCAGTCCAGCGTTTCTCATGATGTACTCTGCATAGAAGTTGAATAAGCAGGGTGACAATATGCAGCCTTGATGTACTCCTTTCCCTATTTGGAACCAGTCTGTTGTTCCATGTCCAGTTCTAACTGTTGTTTCCTGATCTGCATACAGATTTCTCAAGAGGCAGGTCAGGTGGTCTGGTATTCCCATCTCTTTCAGAATTTTCCAGTTTATTATGATCCACACAGTCAAAGGCTGTGGCATAGTCAATAAAGCAGAAATAGATGTTTTTCTGGAACTCTCTTGCTTTTTCTATGATCCAGTGGATGTTGGCAATTTGATCTCTGGTTCCTCTGCCTTTTCTAAAACCAGCTTGAACATCTTCCTAGTATATACTTATCTTCCCTGGTGGCTCAGAGGTTAAAGCGTCTGCCTGGAATGCAGGAGACCCATGTTCGATCCCTGGGTCGGGAAGATCCCCTGGAGAAGGAAATGGCAACCCACTCCAGTACTCTTGCCGGGAGAATCCCATGGAGGGAGAAGTCTGGTGGGCTATAGTCCATGGGGTCGCAAAGAGTCGAACACGACTGAGCGAATTCATTTCACTTTAGTATATAGTTGTTGAGTTTTTTAATCTATCAAGGTTTAAAAATATAGTAACTATGTTTTTATAATTACTATAGACTGGATAATATTATTAACAAACATGATTCATAGCACTCTCACACAGAACCCTGTACTCCTAAACCAACACATTCTTCTCAAGCATATATGAAATATTTATGAAAATTTACCATGTATGCTAGATTATATGCTCTGACCACAATACAATTAAGTTAGAAATCAACAACAAAAAAACAATAAAATTCCATGTACTATAAAATATAAAACACAGTTCTAAACAACTCAAAGAAAAAATGATAATGAAGATTATGGAAACAGAAGATCAGAGGAAACAGAACTTAATGGTAACCAAGGTATTATGTTACAAAGTTTGTGGTGAGCAGCTAAAAATACATAGAAGGAAATCTATACAATTTTATGTATGCATAAGAAAAAATAAGAAAAAATTAATGAGCTATACATCTAAAAAAGAAGTTAGAAAAAATGGGCTACAAAGAAAATGGGCTACACAGTAAATACAAGTTAGGAAATGAAGAAGAGAGCAGAAATTCCTGAAATAGATAAAACATATACAACTGAGGATCAAAAGTTGGTTCTCTGGAAAAAGACAACTCTGGAAAGAGTGACCGAGTGAAAAAAGGTAAGGTTTGATACGAGAAATAAAAATAGGATTAAATTTCAGACAAAGCAGAGATCTGTAAAAATAGAACACTAAGAAATCATTGATACTAATATTAAAATATGTTAAAAAAACAGAATGGGTAATTTTCTAGAAAAAAATATAATTTGTTTAAACTCATAGAAAAAACAGAAAACCTGAACAAATCTATGCTTATTAAATATATAAAATCACTAGCCAAAAGTCTACTTATCAAAACTGTGCATAAGTTCTAGATGATTTTACAGGTGAGATCTACCACTCAGTTAACATTCAATCCCCACCATATACAAAGTGTTCCAAAGAACAATAAGAACTCATTTCCACTTCAGTTATGAAGCTAACAGAACCTTGACATGAAAATGAGGCAGGGAAAACACAAAAAAGAACATTTATGAGCCAATTTCACTTATGAACATAGATGCAAAAAGCTAAATAAAATAATGGCAAACAAGTCAGGGACACATAATAGATAATAATACATCATAATTTAATTAGGTTTAATCCTAGGAGATTAAGGATGGCTTACAATAAGAAGGTCTATTAATATATTGCACCACATGAATAGATTAAAGAAGAAAGTGATAGAGGAAAAAAAAAACACTAATCCATGACAAAGTTAAACACACATTCATGATTAAAACAAAAACTTCAGCAACTAGGAACTCAGGGAATCTTCTTTGCTTGATAACTGTAACTATCAGAAAGCACTTAACCATAAAAATGTGAAATAATTTTCTTTTAAATCACGAACAAAACAAAGACGCCCAACTGTACTTAATATTGTACTACTAGAGGGCCTAGCCAATACCAAAATAACTGAAAATAATCAAGATTTCCGAGGAAAAGATAAATGGCAAAAATGCCTGTATATTCTTGCACAGATACTTTCTGACAAGTCTAGAATTCCAGGATACCTAGATTTTTAGAAGCCCAGAGATTTGTTATATTCATGTCTTTTGCTCTCTTTGCTGGACAGGATGTGGAGAAAAGGGAACCCTCTTGCACTGTTGGTGGGAATGTAAATTGATATAGCCACTGTGGCGAACAGTACGGAGGGTCCTCAAACAACTAACTACAGAACTACCATATGACCCAGCAATCCCACTCCTGGGTATATACCCTGAGAAAACTATAATTCAAAAGGTCATATGTACCCCGATGCTCCCTGCAGCACTATTTACAATAGCCAGGACATAGAAACAAGCTAAATGTCCAATGACAGATGAATGGATAAAGAAGATGTGGTATGTATATATACACAATGGAGTATTTCTCAGCCACTAAAAGAAACAAAAAAGTGTCATTTGTAGAGACGTGGATGGACCTAGAGTCTGTCATACTAAGTGAAATAAGTCAGAAAAACAAATATCGTATTTTCATGAATACACGTGGAATCTAGAAAAATGGTACAGATAAACTTATTTCCAAGGCAGGGATAGAGACGTGGATGTAGCGAACGGACATGTGGACACAGGGTTGGGGGGTGGGGGAGGGGAGAGTGGGACAAATTGAGAGATTAGGACTGATGTATATACACTACCATGTGTAATAGATAGCTGGGGGAAGCTGCTTTTATAAAGCACAGGGAGCTCAGCTTTGTGCTCTGTGATGGGTGGGATTGGGGTGGGGATGGGAGCAGAGAGAGTTCTAAAAGGGAGGGGAAAAATATATATATATATATACACACACACACACACACACACGGCTGATTCACCTCACCGTACAGCAAAAACTAATGTAACACAGTAAAGCAATTATATTCCAATAAAATAGAAGAAAATAAATCCATAATTGTATTTTGTCTAAAAAGATGCTCTATCATTATCTGAATTTTTTTTTTTTTGGTACTCAGTCGTTTTATAACCTTAACTTTCTGGGTTGATCAAAGATTCAAATTTAGTTTGACCTCCTGTGTGGCAATTATACTTCCCACTCTGCATCCAAGCAGGAAGGCTGAGCACACCCCTGAAGACTGCTTTAGGACTTTCTGACTCCCCACTGCTCTGAGGAAGGTATGTAAACAGTACTGAACTTTGGCCTGTGGAGGACACACTACTTCTCTCTCCAGGAAACCTTCTTATTCTTTATCATTTTCAGTGTCTTTTCACCAGGTGCTCTCAAATAATACTAATAACAAATTAGTATTTAAATTAAAATAGTTTAATAAAATCTCATTCTCAGTATTTGGTAGGGAAATTATATTAATTTTCTTTTCCCTTGATTCTTTAAACATTCTGCTTTTGTGGTTTTTCTAAGTATTTTTGTACAATGAGTCACTCTGAGCAACTGACTGGGAATGTAGAAAAAAGGCTCCCTGCCCCACCCCCCCACCATTTTGATTTACTGTGTGATTGACCCTGGGCCAGTCACTGAACCTAATCAAGGAACTCCATTCATTGCTAAACAAAGATAAAAAGCCTGGAGAGATGGGTTAAAATTAGATCCTGCCACCTAATGACTCAGTTTCTTAATAAGTGACTCACAGAAATTAATTAGCTTTTTCCTGTAACAGTTTCATTTGGAAAAGGTCTTTATTATTTTTGCCTAGTCGTGGTCTTTTTATGTTTCTCTGTCCAATTCTGTTACTTCTCCATTTGTTTACTTAGTTTCAGTGAATAATCATGGCACTCCACAATAATTAGCCCCAAATTCAGAGAAAATTTTGTGATCTCAAAGTCTCTGAGATACATCTCTAATTTATGAAATGGTAATCACAGTACTCTATCATTTCCCTCACAACTGCTACAACAGACAATGAATGTGGACACTGCTTTGAAAAACTGTAAAGAACAATATATTTGTATTCATCCTAAATGAATAATTCTATTCACTGACGCAAGAATTTAGTCATGATACCTGATTGGGTCTTAAGTGATACTAATCCATTAGATACTACTAAAAATTATAACTGAGTAATTTATTTATAAGTGCAGAACAATAAATGCAGAACAAGGAAGACTTTAAAGTAACAAAAACATAGTTTAAGAATGACACGGGTGCCTGCTTAAGAGCAGGAAATTAACACATGAAGATCTTCCGTGTTCTAAGTTTAAATCTTTTGAATCCATAACCTATGGTAAAAGCTGAAAATATAAAACAAATGAAAGGAAAACTCAAGAGTTAACAAATTTTAAGGTGGGACCAAAAGAAATCTTACAAATATGGTCTCTTGATCACATAGAAAGTCAAAGAAAAAAAAATGTGAAGACATAAGCTGCTTCATTTTCTTACCTTTGTTCTGTATTAAAGAGTGCAAAGATGTGCTTGCTAGACATAAAGCTTTTCTCCACATCCCGAACTTTCAGGTTGTCCAAGGGAAGCATATACTTCTTTTCTTTTTCCTATAGAGAGAGAGAACTGGTTTTAATAAAAGATCGTGAAGCATGCCCACAGCCACATATCACCTGAGATGGTCAGCATTTGATTACAATATTTTGATACCATCATACACTACTTTGATACCAGCTACCAAGGAACAAGGGCTTCCCAGTGGGCTAAGTGGTAAAGAAGCCTCCAAGCAGGAGATGCGGGTTTGATCCCTAAGTCAGGAAGATCCTCTGGAGGAGGACATGGAAGCTCACTCCAGTTTTCTTCCCTGGGAAATCCCATGGACAGAGGAGCCTGGTGGGCTACAGTCCATGGGGTTGCAAAGAGTTGGACACGACTTTGTAACTAAGCCATCAAACCATCACCAAGCCACACCAAGGAAGAAAAATCATTGGAGACAGGAAACGCCAATGGTTCTCAATACATGGGTCAAAAGAATGACAGGACGGAAAGTGCAGAGGAAGAAAGGGCTCAGGGATGGAAAAAACATATGGTCTTCTATCCTTTCTTCCTCATGTGGGTCCCCTTAGATGTTTTAAAATGTTAGTTTGATATTAAAAATTTAGCCATCTGTTAATATTTAGCAAAAATGTTCTGGTCCTAATTCAATGAGAAATGCCAGATGGATTTCATTTCATATTTTATTTGCAGCCTAAGCAGTTTTGATAGCCAGAACTGGCAGGAGACTGGAAGCACAAGGACCCTAGTATGAAATATTCCCTATAAACTATGATAAAGCACAGAAAAAACTTCTTTCATTCAAGTCTAGAATAAAACGTGGGTCCAGGAAAAAAAAATGATTCCATTAAATTGTCAAACTCTTTGGGGAGAAAAAACACCCATTAGAAGTGAATTGATATTAACTAGAACAAATTCTCTTCTAAAATTAACAACTCTTTAGGAAGAAAATGGACATTTGAGATGGGAGGTCTGCAAATGGAACCAAACCAATCTTGGTTAAACATATTGGATGCCAAAGAATTATTAGAACATTTACCTTTATGGACTGGCCCAGGGACAGTATTATCGTATGCATAAATACCTAGCAACCAATATAATAGGAGACAGCCAAATATTCAAGTTTAGGAAATCTAGTCAATATTTGGGGCACTTTAACACAGCCCTTGTTAAACAGTAGTCCTCTGTATATCTCGGGTGACAGTCCTGAGAAATACTAGGCCTAGATTTCAGAGGAGAAGAGCATAGAGATTTAGCCATGACTTAATACACAAGTATTAATGCTTATGAGAAATACATGAACTGTACAGATAAGTTTGACATAAACTTTATTGTTCCTTCAGCTCCTACAGTGCTTCCTTGAGAATTTGTCTATGCTCAGTAGTGTGGGGCAGAATTCTTCTATGTTCCCTAGCCTGCTTGCGGGGGCCATGCTGTCTGCAGACATCAGAAAATGTTATTGCAAGAACTATCACTGCCTTTGCCTCTTGAGAAATGCTGGGCTGGAAGAAGCACAAGCTGGAGTCAAGATTGCCGGGAGAAGTATCAATAACCTGAGATATGCAGATGACACCACCCTTATGGTAGAAAGTGAAGAGGAACTAAAAAGCCTCTTGATGAAAGTAAAAGAGGAGAGTGAAAAAGCTGGCTTAAAGCTCAACATTCAGAAAACGAAGATCATGGCATCTGGTCCCATCACTTCATGGGAAATAGATGGGGAAACAGTGGAAACAGTGTCAGACTTTATTTTTTGGGCTCCAAAATCACTGAAGATGGTGACTGCAGCCATGAAATTAAAAGACACTTACTCCTTGGAAGAAAAGTTATGACCAACCTAGATAGCATATTCAAAAGCAGAGACATTACTTTGCCAAAAAAGGTCCATCTAGTCAAGGCTATGGTTTTTCCAGTAGTCATGTATGGGTGTGAGAGTCGGACTGTGAAGAAAGCTGAGCACCAAAGAATTGACGCTTTTGAATTGTGGTATTGGAGAAGACTCTTGAGAGTCCCTTGGACTTCAAGGAGATCCAACCAGTCCATTCTAAAGGGGATCAGTCCCGGGTGTTCTTTGGAAGGACTGATGCTAAAGCTGAAACTCTAGTACTTTGGTCACCTCATGTGAAGAGTTGACTCATTGGAAAAGACTCTGATGCTGGCAGGGATTGGGGACAGGAGGAGAAGGGGATGACAGAGGAGATGGCAGTCGTCAGAGATGGCTAGATGGCATCACCGACTCGATGGATGTGAGCTTGAGTGAACTCCGGGAGTTGGTGATGGACAGGGAGACCTGGTGTGCTGCAATTCATGGGGTCTCAGAGTCGGACACGACTGAGCAACTGACCTAACTAACTCCTAAATGAGTCAGGGGGAAATTTGGGCAGAGCACATTAGAATAGTGAGGCAGAAAGGAACAGGCGACACGGAAAGCTAAAGGAAGCTGGTTGGAGGACAAAATGGCTGTCCTAGGAGGCACGGTCTTCAAAGAAGATAACAAAATAGACCAAAAACATAAACTGAATGGCAGTGAGAGAAGCCCAAGAATAAATATAAAAAAGTAAAGCACTGTAAGAAGATTCCAATATTTCTTTTACAGAAATTAACAATACAAGGATATTCTAAATAACAAAATAATTTATGCAAATGAAGCATCAGAGTTGGGCCTAACTTTAGACTAATTTAGGACAATTCTAAGAGGCAAGGTTGTATCCTGAACAAAAAGCTACCCAACACATAATCAAATGAAAATGCTTGAGACCCAGGGAACATTTTTGTATTGGATGCTTTTCAATGCCCTAAATTTAAGCAGCTGGATTTTTTTAATGCACATCCTATTCAACCTTTTGAAATGATGGATTTGCCTTCTAATGGGAAATCTGCATTTCATTGTAACGATGGAACACAATGTCCTTGGCCTGTTTTCTATAGAAGTAGGCTCTCTTTTGTACTACATTCTTTAGTATATAGTGGAGACCAAAACTCCAGCAAGTTTACGTCAGATATTAAACAATGGAGAAATACACATATGTGCAGACAGAGAAATATAAAAAAAACGTAGTTTCATTTCCAAAGAACTAAATGTCATTTATCCAAGACTTTTGAGGACATATTGCTAAATTATTTCCTAATCAAGAGTTTCCAGACTGACAAAAAAAGAAGAAAAAGAATATTCAGACTAATTTGTTTAAAGTTGTTAATCAGATGGAGAATTAAATGTGAGAACCATGAAGCTATATGTCATGGATATCTCTAAAATTTTTGGTGCTTCTGGGAAAGTATGATATTGTACTAAAATAACATCTTAAATATGAAATAGTTGAAATAAACAAAAGAAACAGAGAAGGAGAAAGGGTAAACAAGTATAGTTTCTAAAATATAGCAAATCTTACCACCTTAATTGAGACATTTGTTATATATTCTTTGTTAACTCTATAAACTTTCTAATAATTCACTGTTCAATATGGTAGCCTCCAGCTAAGGTGACTACCAAGTTCTTGAAATGTAGCTAGTCAAATTGGGATGTGCTTTAAGTCTTAAATACATACCAGATTTCAAAGATTTATTATAAGAAAAGGAATGAAAACTATATCCTTAATACTTCTATATCAATTATATGTTAAAATGACATTACTTTGAATATATTGAGGTAAAGTATTATTAAACATAATTTCATCTGTGCTGTTTTGAATGCAGCTGTTGGACAATTTTAAATGACATATGTGGCTCACATTAACTTTCTTTTGACAGTGACAAGCCCATGTACCTGTCATCACATTCCTTCCTCTCACCCATCCAGTTCTCCTCTTCTGACCTCTTCATTTCTGCCATCAGGTATATTTATCCTTCTTCCAGTCACCCATTCTGAAACCTCACTATCACTTCTGACGTATTGTCTTCCATCGCCTCCTTTATTACATCAAGACTATACTGCACTGTGTTTGAAGCATTTGTCATAGCTCCCATTGTTTGACATTCCCACTACATTAATTCAGGTCCCTGGCATCTCACAAGCCTGCAATTATAAATGGCCTCCTATCTAGTCTTTTAGTCTTGTACTTCCTCTAACATTACCAGAGAGGGCAATTTTCTTAAACTACTCTGTCAAATTCATTATAGACCTTCAAAACATTCATAGCTCTCCACTATTTATGGAAAAATTTCCATGAAACTTCTTAATGTGAAATTGAAAAACACTTACAAATTGGTCTGATCCTGACTTGTCAATATCTCCTTTAATCTGTAGTAGAAAGTCTCCGTTTCAACCAAATACACATTTGCCAACAGTCCTTTCCCAGCTTGGTCTACTCTTTCAACTCCCTACATACCAGTGTACTATCTAAAGTCTAGTTCAAGTTCTATCTTCTGTGCAAAGAGTTTTCCCAGAGTTTTCATTCTATGTCTGTATTAGTATCCCCTTTCTCCTTTCAATTCACAAAACAGGTATGGTTTATTTTACTCACTTTAAATTACAGGTACACCTTGGAGATATTACAGGTTTAGTTCCAGACCTCCACAATAGAGCCAATATCATAATAAAGCATGTCAAATGATATTTTTTTTGGTTTCCCAGTACATATAAAAATTATGTTTATACTAAACGGTAGTCTATTAAGTGTGGAATAGCATTATGTTTAAAAAAAAAAGAAAAACAATGTACTTACCTTAATTTAAAACTACTTTATTGCTTAAAAATGCTAATCATCATCTGACAACACAAGGTTATTACAAACTTTCAATTAAAAAAAAAACATTATCTGAGAAGTGCAATAAAGTGAAGCACAATAAGATGAGGTATGTGTGTATACCTTATATGAGACATCTTCATCTTGCAAATGCATTAATTTAAAAATTTCTGTCAAGGTTGTTCATTTGGAACTCAGAATGTTCAGTTAATTTTATTGTTCAAGTAGGTTACACTTGCAAAGAAAAGCAAAGTAGAGAATGATTCTTTTTTTTGGTAAATAAAAAAGGAATAGAATTTGATATTTTAAACATTTTATCTTTAATAGACATTTTGGAGGAAGCATTTGCAAAATTCTAGAGGAAGAGTTTTTAAATGTGGATCATTTTTCTGTACAAGTTTCAAAAGCTTCAAAAGCTGATGCCACTCATTCAGCACCATTCTTTTCTTCATTTTAAAACATAATACCTTTCCTTTTCTCAATATAAGATGGTTATCAGTACTACTGGTTCAAGATTGAGAAAGATGCCTGACAGAGCTGTCTCCTGTCACCCTGTTTGTTTAGACTATATGCTAAACACATTATGAGACATGCCAGACTAGATGAGTTACAAGCTGGAATCAAGACAGGCAGGGAAACATCAACAACCTCAGATACGTATATGATAGCACTCTAATGGCAGAAAGCAAAGACAAACTAAAGAGCCTCTTATAAGGGTGAAGGAGGAGAGTGAAAGAGCCAGCTTCAAACTAAATATTAAAAAAACTAAGATCATAGCATCCAGGCCCATTATTTCATGGCAGATAGAAGGCGAAAAGGTGGAAGCAGTGACAGATTTCTTCTTCTTGGGCTTGAAGATCACTGTAGATGATGACTATAGCCATGAAATCAGCAGATGATCGCTTCTTAGCAGGAAAGCTATGACAAACCTAGACAGTGTGTTGAAAAGCAGAGACATTACTCTGTTGACAAAGGTCCATATAGTCAAGGCTATGGTGTTCCCAGTGGTCACATACGGTTGTGAGAGCTGGACCGTAAAGAAGGCAGAAGGCCGAAGAATTGATGTCTTCAAAATGTGGTGCCGAAGACTCCTGAAAGCCCTTACACAGCCAGGAAATCAAATCAGTCAATCTTGAGGGAAATCAACCCTGAATACTCATTGGAAGGACTGATGCTGAAGCTGAAGCTCCAGTATTTTGGTCATCTGATGCAGTCAACTCACTGGAAAAGTCCCTAATGTTGGGAAAGATTCAGGGCAGGAGACGAGGGCATCAGAGAATGAGATGGTTGGATGGCATCACCGATGCAATGGACATGAATTTGGGCAAACTTTGGGAGATGGACAGGGACAGGGAGGCCTGGCGTGCTGCAGTCCATGGGGTTGCAAAGAGTTGGATGTGACTGGGCAACTGAACAACAACCAGTACTATTTGTATGGAAGGCATCAAAGATGATAGGGATTCTTTGTTCAAAGAGAGAGGGAATATGAGAGTGTGTGTATGTGTGTGTTTTCCCTGCAATAACTTGCCAAGCGTTAGAAGAAAGAGGAGAAATATTGACAGAATAGGCCAAAGAAAGGAGGATTTAATGTGTGAAAGAGTACGGTCTGAGGTGGAAGTAATTAAACTGAGTGACATAAGCAGAGGCTCAATATTGAGGGAGGTGGGAATTAAGATAGAGCCTCACAGTATAAGTTCACTGACCTTGAAAGGAAACAAAAGGATCAATACGGGACAGATGTGGGGCCAGCAAGTGTCCACTGATAACCTCTAGCTTGCAGAGCACCATCAACATAACTTGGTTGCTGGAAGAAGCTATAGTAAGTATGAGGAAAGTGTTTAGTGCGTGGAGGAATAACTCCTGAATATGCAAAGGATTGGAAAGTCTTTATATACTTGGTGACTCATATGTACAGAGTTTTACAACTTGGGAAATATTCAAGTGGCCTTGGTCTGATAACTACATTGAATCATTTTACTTGTGCATCTTTCTCACTAATGGTGGTTTAGTTGCTAAGTCGTGTCCAACTCTTGAGACCCCATGGACTGTAGCCCACCAGACACCTCTGTCCATGTGATTCTCCAGGCAAGAATACTGGAATGGGTTGTCATTTCCTTCTCCAGGGGATCTTTCTGACCCAGGAATCAAACCCGGGTCTCCTGCATGATAAGGTACCAAAATCTTCAAGGATAAGATTGCGAATCCCTCCTCCTTTCTATATATTACAATGCCTAGCATAGTGATCACTGAAATTTATGTAGCATAAATTATAAACATTTGTTGAACTAATTTGAGAATGTCTAATAATTAAAGTCAAATGTTGAGTAAAATATTTGGATAGTTATATATATTTTGAGAATCAAATTAAAATTCTATGGGAAAAAAAACCTGTATAAGATGCTTAACTGTCATTGCTTTTGATCATTAAAACTTATAACATTTAGACTGACTGCCATGTTTATTTTTACCTCTGCTTTTGTTTGTATTGCTTCTACTTGCTAGGAATGTCTCTTTTCTGCAAGAAGGTAAATACTAGTGACCTTGAAATTTATGTGAAGTGCTACCCCCTCCATGAAGCCTACTCTGATTATAGCAAGTCATAGACCTCTATATAGTTTTCAGATTTTCTATAATTTTTATCATAGGCTATATAGAATAACCCTGGAGAAGGGAATGGCAACCCACTCTAGTATTCTTGCCTGGAGAATCCCATGGACAGAGGAGACTGGCAAGCTACAGTCCATGGTCACAAAGAGTCAAACATGACTGAACGACTGAGCACACACACCCATATAGAATAAAACTGCCTGTTTACGTTCAGCTTGCCTCTTCAAGTAGATCGGAAGCTACTGGAGGATAAGGACTGTGTTATAACTCACTTATATTTAATATATATACTGTTGCATATATGGATATTGGTTAGCAAAATTTTGATTGTTGATGATACATTACAAATAAAACACCAACATGATGGAACTTTACTATTATGTTGTACCCATCCTATTTTTACCATTATGTCTACCTATGTGCGTGTGTGTGTGCACACATTCAGTCATGTCCAGCTCTTTGTGACCCCGTGGACTAGAGCCCGCCAAGCTCCTCTGGTCTAGGAATTTTCTAGGCAAGAATAGTGGAACAGGTTGCCATATCCTCCCCCAGGGGATCTTCCCAACCCAGGGATCAAACCTGTGTCTTCTGTGTCTCCTGCACTGGCGGGCAGATTCTTTACCACTGAGCCACCTGGGAAGCCCCATGTCTACCTATACTCTTATGTTAAAAATGATCCAAAAAGATGTGATATGAAAACTTATTTCTAATTTCTCAAGAACTGATTTTGAATTAATTTACAGCATTTTGCTTAATATCATAGTTTATTAGGTAAAGTTTTACTAACCTAGAACAATATACTTGATTGATTAATAAAAAATCTTGTGACCTAAACATATAAATATACTGTGACAATCCAATACACTTTGAAACAATACAAAAACAAAATTCAGCAGCTATGTTGCTCTTAGAGGTACAAACTGATACAAAGTTCTTTAAAAAATGACAGAACATAAAAAAGACTAGATTATAAAAGACTAGAGAAAAATACATTTGAAAGACAGTAATGGCACCAAATATATCTTTGAAATAGGTAATAATGGTTCTAAATCTATTTTTTTAAATATGTGAGTTTTGTTATAATTCTTCACTGGATTGCTCTAACATTTTAAAACATCATGGCAATTTCTCAGGCTAATGAATAATCTCATTAGAAAAAGATTCCACAATAGACTAGCAGAATATTTCATGATGCGGAGGATAGCTGTGTTTCACTAGAGGAAAGATTCTTAGTTCTGACCACTTCTCTTCTCATACTTTATATCATGTGCATTCTTTATAACACATTTTTCATATTGTATACTCCTAATTTATTAAATGCCTCTTGTCCTACTTGAAAATTGACGTTTATTTGCCCTTTCTCAGTGTTGTACCATTCTGCTAGCAACAAATGGACCATTCCTGTGACACAACTACACTGACAATGTGTGAAGGCCACAGAGGGGGTACTGTGGTCCCAGCTAAAGGAGGAGACAGAATGACGGGACAACCAAGAATCTTGTCTGAAAACAGGGTGGTAGCCCACAGATCAGTTCAAGCTGAAAAGATCCCTTATCCAGAGGTTCTAAATGTTTTTTTCAGAATCCTGAAAACTCATGAGATACTGTGAAACATTCAATTATTATAATTTGCTTGCTACTCAAGAGACAATAATGTTGATCAATATTCTTTCCCCAACAATGTTTTCTTTTTTCCCTGGTACAATGTGGCCAGAATGTTTGCAAACAAGGAAACTGGAGACATTATCCTGGGTTTCTGGGTGGGGAACAGGGCCAAGAAAAACGTGATGCCCCCATAAATTAGCACAAGCCTTTAATGCTCTGAGTAACTGACACAAGAGTTATGAAAGCATACATATTCATCATGCTTCCTACTCTCACCTCATCTCATTTTCCAAGATGACACTACATTGCCCTTCAGAGTAAATTCAATCTCAACACACCCACTGCACCAACCACAGTACTCCTGCTTTTCAGGAAAGTCAATGCATTTTCACTTTCCACATGGAACACATCCAGTCATATCCTCTTGTCTTCATCTCAACTCTTTCCTCCACTAGAAATACTGCTGCCTATTTGCCACTCTTGCTTCTCTTCCCTCAAAATTCCTGCAAAAGATTATCTGGCTCAATGTACATTTTTTCTTCAAGTATTATAGATCTCATTTCTCTATCTTTCTCTTTTCCTTTCCCATCCTATTTGTAGACTTATTTTCAAGTCAGTGGTACTCTTTAAAAAATTCTGACATCAAAGCCCACTATATTAAGTAGATTAAAAAGTGTAGCTCTTTTCTCATAGGAGTGGGGCTTTGAGAAAACCTGCCCATTAAGAATCATTGTCTCACCCTGACATTGCTGCTAAGAAATGTAGTTGCAGTGACCAAGGACAAAGGTCCATATAGTCAAAGCTATGGTCTTTCCAGTAGTCCTGTACAGATGTGAGAGTTGGACCATAAAGAAGGCTGAGCACCAAAGGACTGATGCTTTCAAATTGTGGAGAAGATACTTGAGAGTCCCTTGGACAGCAAGGAGATCAAACCAATCACTCCTAAGGGAAATCAACCCTGAATACTCTTTGGAAGGACTGATGCTGAAGCCCCAATACTCTGCCTACCTGATGCAAACAGCCCTTTCCCTCACTGGAAAAGACCCTGATGCTGGAAAAGATTGAAGGCAGAAGGAGAAGAAGGCAACAGAGGATGAGATGGCTGGATAGCATCACCAATTCAATGGACATGAACTTGGGAAAACTTAGGGAGATGATGAGGGACAAGGAGACCTGGTGTGCTGCAGTCCATGGGGGTCACAAAGAATCAGAAACAACTTAGCAACTGAACAACAACAACAACAACAACACAGGCCTGGATCTTCAGATCCTATTTTCAGAATCTGGTCCACCTGTCAGCCTTATTCTCCAGGTGCTCCCACAGTGCCAGGGCTCTGCTCTTACTTCCAGCCTATAATTTGAGTCACCTCACTCCTTTAAGTCCCCTACACCAAGTAGCTCCATCCAGATCCCTGTGACTTCTAACGGGGCAAACTTATCTCTCAGAATCACAGATACAATCTAGCAAGTCCTTCTAGTTCAAACCACTCATGCTATGCCTGGCTTGCCTGATTGGGCGCTTTGATGTGTCCGCTAGAAACTCATGCAAGTATGCAGTGCTCCTGAAAGAGCAAAAGCCCCTGGTATGGCCAGGCACAGCATTCAGGCCTCCTCTACCATTGCTGGGATTCCTTACACCCACATCTGATCCCTCAACAGAACTTGTGTGCTTGGTTTGTACGACATGACTTTGTACTTTTGTCTCATTGTCTAAGTGTCCAAATGTTTCACCGAAGTGTGTGCATGCTCTGCCTTTCCAACTGCAAGGTAAACGCCTAAGGGAAAGAGCAAATCCATTAGTATTATTACCTTTATTATTACTTTTGTTAATCATTTTATGCAGCTTGTTCCTCTGCTACTCTGCAACTATGTCCTGACTTCCTATCAAAGCATCAAGCCCTTGAAGGAAGCAACTGTTTCCTTTTTATTTTTGGTTGCATGATTGACATTCTACAAAGTGCTGAACGCACATATGCCTGAGTCTCCTCATAGGCTGGCATGGTGTTCTGCTTATATTAAAGACTCAAGAGACGATGACTGACATAAAATAATCAACATATCAAAGAAGAAGGCTATAAAATATTAAGAATACCATAATACTAGTTCCACATGCTGTTGAAAACTAAAATCTGGTGTTTATTGCTATTAAAAAGTTATAACTACAGAGATGTACAAAGTATGAAACTCATAAACTACCCATATTTTTAGTTGGGCTTTAATATCCTTCTTTAATCTAAATTAAATTTTGAGTAGTAAACAGCGTTTGGGAGCCAACATGATGCTAGTAAATAGTACTTCTTTAGATTTTTCTCTTGGGCACTGAAAAAACTGTCTATGTATGCCTTTGATGGGCTTCCTTGGAGGCCCCCAACACTCCACAGTTTATATGTATCAGCGTCATGGCTGCCCCTCTGCATGTACTCAGATCCTTAAATGGGACTACACACTGGAATATCTCTATTGGGTAAGGGAAATATAGTATATTTGCCATTACCCAACTGGACTCTCTGTTCTTTTCCTAGTTCCTTCTCTTTCTTTAGAGTCCAGTTAAGTATTCACCTCCTCCAGGAAGCCTGTTTGGCCATAAAAGCCCACTGGAGGGCTCCCTCCTCCATCCTCATGGCATTCTTGGGCAATACCACTTTTTTATTTGTTTTTTGCACTTTATATATATATATAGATAGATAGATAGATAGTTCTATAATTTCAAGTACATCTAGTACCCTTAAAATGTGGACTTCCTTTACCCCTGACTAAAAAAGTACTTTGACAATTTGAAAGTGCGAACATTAATGATTTTATTATTAAATGTTTATATTTAATTTTTATAGTAATCCTTATATTTAAAGCAATACTCATGAGTACCAGATTGACAATGTAAAAGACAGATAATAATAAGTGCACTAAAGAATAAATTTCATAGACTATGGTTAAGCACAGCAGATTGACTGCATGCATATACAGCCTCTTCCTTCTCTGAACCTTCTATGATACCAGAAAAAGAATGAAAATATAATGATCCACAAGGACCAAAAAAATGGAAGGGAAAAAACAGTGGACAAGAGATTTCCCGAAGGCTTTGGAAAAGAGAAAGCAGACAGAGGAGTATTCATTTACTTTCAGGCTTCCCTGGTGGCTCAGCTAATGAAGAATCTGCCTGCAGTGCAGAAGAACTGGGTTTGATCCCTGGTTTGGGAAGATCCCCTGGAGAAGGGATCGGCTACCCACTCCAGTATTCTGGCCTGGAGAATTTCATGGACTGTATAGTCCATGGGGTCACAAAGAGTTGGACAGGACTGAGTGACTTTCACTTTTACAGGAGTTATCTCGTCCTAACACCTAGACAGGGAGAGAATGGAGAAGCCAAGCCACTTGGGTCCTGTCTTGCCCTTGGAGGCACTGGTACCCCACATGAGGGGATACAGTTATGGGGCTGACAGGACAGGATTAGATAGAGCCCTATCCAGAACAACTGATGACATGGGGCCCCTCCCTCCCAGTATGGCAGCCCATTCCTAAACCCCAGCAGGAAACCAGAGGCTTTTCCCTAGAGAAAAAAATAATACAAAAAAAGTTCTGGACCCAGGGGACGGCAAATATGGGATAAAAACAAGAGAACTTAGTGAAAGTCTTTATACTGAAATATTATCCCTCAGTCCCCTTTCCTGCCCTTTCCCAGAATGCCAGCAACCAGATGGATGCCTATGCCTCTGTCAGGCAGGATATTGACTGTTCTTCTCTGGGAAAATAGGATTCAGAGAAATCTCTAAATAAGATTCAGAGAAAATGCCTTGTATTCTAACATTTCAAGGGAAAAGCCGGCTTGTGACTTGATCACCTCATAGGGAGATCCTATATTCTGCAAGCCTCACTCACACATAGAATTTCCAAGTAACTGGATGGTACAAAAGCATCAGGAATTATATATATCACAGCTATTAACTGAAGAGGATTCTGAGGATGGATTATCTCGATACCCACTCCAATTCCCTTGTAACATTTGAGTTCAATTCAAAACTCTCCTTCCCTTCCCAACCTTGCTATTACAAAGTGGGCTCTAGATAAGACAGTGTCAACCCATCTGATGTGCTCATGCCAGACTTTGATTCAGAAGTGAGTCACACAGGAAAGAGGCAGAGTCTGTGGCATGGGTTTTGTTGGCCTGGATTATGGCAGAAGTGGCACATTGGTCAGGGTAACAGCTCCCTGGCAACCTCAGTTCTGAAATTTAATTTGGAGAACCATTCCTGGAAACTCAGACTATTTCTGGAATTTTTACCCGCCGAAGGTTCTTTGAGCAGTATATCCCATTTAATTAATGTTTTTCTGCTTAAAGTAGCTAGAGTGGATTCTGTTGTTGATAATTAAGAACTCTGAAAATACAGTAGCAATATCTAGTCGTCATGTCTTATTATGTCTTAGCAAAAATGAATACCCAGTAAAGCAGAACAATAGCATTTCTCATTTTAATAGTCATTAAAAAAGAAAAACTACATGAACTGATTATTAGCATGAATATATATGAGTGTGAGCATGAGTGTGAGTGTATGTGTGTGTGAGAAAGGGGAGGGCTATGAAGTTGTGAATTTCTAGGACTTTTCACTCAAGGAAAAGAGTCTTTAACCATATATATATATACACACACACATATATATAAGACATATATATTTCTTATATGTATAAGAAATAACATGTATGAGAAATTTTAAATTGAAAATTCAAAGGGTAGGTGAGAGCATTTGAGCACCTCCGTAAGAAATAAAACAAGGCAACCAATGTGAGTAAAACAGAAAGAAAACTTCCTGGCAGCGTGAATGCTCATAAACTATTACAACTACCTCTATAACTAACTGCAGTGAACTACATGGGTTAAATTTTCTCTACTAGTAAGCTAAGTACAGGGACTTTGTATTTTATATCTTTTCAGTTACTAGGAAGGAAAAAAATGTACTAGCAAGGCAAAACATATTACAAGCACTTTGAAATTAGCATATTTCAAATGTTTAATGGTTTCATTTCCTCACTTCTTTCTCTGTGCCAAGGTAACACAATTTATGTTTTTTTAAAAAGAGAAAGTTGCAAGTTTGGAGTAGTGACTAGTTTACATGAAAAGGTACATGATATGATATGAATTCCTGGTAGTAATATCCCTCAATTTTGACTTCTGTGGCTGCACATTAAATTACAAAGTGAATTTAAGAAACCCCACAAACTATGAAATTATGCTTACTTTGTAATGCTTTCAAGTGCATATTAATCACATAGAACTCTACATGCATAACCCTTGGAGTATAATTGTATTAAATAAAAGTGTTATTTTGGCTAAGTATACCATACATGTGTAAAAGTTCAACTCAATAAAAGTACCTTGTTTACAAATGCTGCATAATTTTTACTTATCTGAGAAAAATGGAGGTCAAGAAGGCATGTACAAATAAAATCCTCTGACAATTCCCAGAACTCAATGGTTTAAATTTTACTCCTAACATTTGTCACTAAGCAACAAACAAAAATCAAAGCTTAATTTTGCCCTCTCTCCCCTATCATCTAAGCAAAGAAACATTCAAATACAGGCAGCACTAAGAAAAAAGCAAGACTGAGCAGTCAACCAAATTAGTGAGCTTTTCTGACGTCCTTTGTATTAACTCCCCCCACTGCTTTCCACTGACATTAATAGGATTCAGTGAGGTTCCTTCTGAGGGAAATGGAGAGCAGACTGCAGTACCCTGTCCTCTGTACTTTAGTGAGAGTCCTCCTCCCTGTGTCCTAGGGAGTGTGGAGTCAAGATGGGAACAGGGAAAGAGAGGCCCCTTCCACACGCCTTCTGAGATGCAGCCTTGGACTTAAGATGACATTTGGCTGCATTGCTCTGAGCACAGCTGGTGGTCTGTGTACTGCTATTAGCTCAAATGCATGTCTATCCAGAAACAGGCTTTTGACAAGGGAAAGAGAACTGGAATAGTTCTTATCCATTAATCCTAATCATGACTCCTAGTCTGGTCTCTGGGGGAAGGGTGATGAAGAAAAAAGTAGTTAGCATGGAGAAGGAGAAAGGAGCAGGAGGAGGAAAGACAGAGTGAAGTGACTTTTAGAAGAAACCAAGAGTACTCTCTGCTTTTGCCGCCTGCACAGAAGGCTCTACCCCCAGACTCTGAGAAACAACGACAAGTATGTCAAGGGAAAAGACATACACAGTTTGGAATTAAGACATAGGGGTTTACATCTGAGCTCTAGCACTACCCATGTGAACCTAGGCAAATAACAAGATTTCTGCAGGCTTATTTTATCTCTGTATGTTGATAATAATTCATGCTTCACAGTGGGTATGATGATTAAATGAGATCTTATAGAAGTCTGTGCATTCAGAGATTCCTAATATTTGTTTACCTTTCCTTGGGGATCATCTTATTAGCCATCATCTTCCCACCAATAAACATAGTAAGGTGGGTATCAACATATTTACAACAGTAAGCATTGACCCTTGTAAGCTATAGAACTGTGAGGGAAATGAGTTAATCACATGCTCAGGAGCTAAACACACATTAAACAATGTGTTTATCACGTGAATAATATCGAGCCGGGAGAATGCCAAACAGTGAAACAATATCAACAACTTTAAACTCTGCTTTCTTACTCAATGAAGGCTTATAAGAAATCCAGAACTATCCAACTATGTCCATATCCCGAGAGAGGAAACGTGACTACAGGCTAAGGGTGATACTAATTCCTCTCCCTCACTCCCACAATGGATTACACCGAAGAGATCAAGGAAACGACTTGGAGGGAGTACATGTTCTGAAAGAAATACAAAAATGAAATTCCATAATTAAAGAATCATCTATTTGTAATACACATAAACCCTCATACTTTAAAAAATATAAGCAAGAGTAGCAAAACAAGCTAGGAAACTAAAAAGTAGGAAAGGTTTGTTTTCTTTCCCCAAACATCTTCCATTTAGGTAGTTTCTCTATGGGTTCCACACCATGATGGCCTGGGTTAACTGCTTTATTGCAGCTTAGTTTGTAAATTTCCCCCTCTGCTACATCCCAAGAAAGCTCTCCCTCTCTCTCCATTTGTCTTGTATATTACCAACTAGATTTTAAAACCAAGAGTGGGGACTCTGTTTACCACTGTAGATTGCTGATACAAGTAGATGTTAATACTTCACACATGCTGATTTATGATGATATCAAACTCACCTCTACTATGTCTTGTTATGCTAGACTTTGTTTCATGTATGATTATATTTATAATAAATTACTGTCAGCTAGAAAATCAATTGTTATTAATTTTTCCCAGATAATATATTTGTATTCATTTATTTAAATATTTATTTATTTGGCTGTGTGGGGTCTTAGTTGTGGCACTTGGGGCATTAACTCTCTAGTTGTGGCATGGGGCTTAGTTGCTCCAAAGGATTAAACCTACGTTCCCTGCATTGCAAAGCAAATTCTTAAGCACTGGACCACCAGGGAAGCTCCCTTTGCATTTTTTAATAGAAAACATAAAGGAACTTTAATATCCAAATAGTCAGGGTGAAGAATACTGGATTAAACTGGGTACTCCAATCTTCTACCTGAAAGGACTGAGTCATTCAAGTGCTTAGTTACTTGGTAGGCCTGAGGTCCTTGACTGTCCTTAAATCATCCTACTAGGGAGCTGCCTAGTCCAGGGCTGGACCAGAAAACTCTGGCTGCTTCTCCATAATTTAAAGCAGTATATTTAGGGTGATTTCTCCAATTAGTCTCCTGACCCCCAGAGTCTATGAGGTCTTGTGAGAATTAAAAATAACATGTGGTGCTGGTATTTAATAAAAAATGAAGGTTATGGCATCCGGTCCCATCACATCATGGCCAATTGATGGGAAACAATGGAAAAAGTGACAGACTTTATTTTCTTGGGCTCCAAAATTACTGTGGACAGTGACCACAGCCATGAAATTAAAAGACACTTGCTCCTTGGAAGAAAAGCTATGACAAACTTAGACATTGTCTTAAAAAGCAGACATTACTTTGCCTACAAAGGTATGTATAGTCAAGCTATGATTTTCCAGTAGTCATGTATGGATGTGAGAGCTGGACAATAAGAAAGGCTGAGCACTGAAGAAGTAATGCCTTCGAACTGTGGCACTGAAGACTCTTGAGAGTCCCTTTGGCGCTCAGCCTTCTTCACACTCTCACATCCATACATGACTACTGGAAAAACCATAGCCTTGACTAGACGGACCTTAGTCGGCAAAGTAATGTCTCTGCTTTTGAATATGCTATCCAGGTTGGTCATAACTTTTCTTCCAAGGAGTAAGTGTCTTTTAATTTCATGGCTGCAATCACCATCTGCAGTGATTTTGGAGCCCCAAAAATAAAGTCTGACACTGTTTCTACTGTTTC
Source organism: Ovis canadensis (assembly GCF_042477335.2). Lineage (NCBI taxonomy): Eukaryota > Metazoa > Chordata > Mammalia > Artiodactyla > Bovidae > Ovis > Ovis canadensis. The sequence continues at coordinate 50,255,559 of NC_091256.1, read as the reverse complement.
CCCATCTATTTCCCATGAAATTATGGGACCAGGTGCCATGATCTTTGTTTTCTGAATATTAAGCTTTAAGCCAACTTTTTCACTCTCCTCTTTCACCTTCATCAAGAGGCTTTTGAGTTCCTCTTCACTTTCTGCCATAAGGGTGGTGTCATCTGCATATCTGAGGTTATTGATATTTCTCCCAGCAATCTTGATTCCAGCTTGTGTTTCTTTCAGTCCAGCGTTTCTCATGATGTACTCTGCATAGAAGTTAAATAAGCAGGGTGACAATATACAGCCTTGATGTACTCCTTTTCCTATTTGGAACCAGTCTGTTGTTCCATGTCCAGTTCTAACTGTTGCTTCCTGACATGCATACAGATTTCTCAAGAGGCAGGTCAGGAGGTCTGGTATTCCCATCTCTTTCAGAATTTGCCACAGTTTATTGTGATACACACAGTCAAAGGCTTTGGCATAGTCAATGAAGCAGAAACAGATGTTTCTCTGGAACTCTCTTGCTTTTTCAATGATCCAGCAGATGTTGGCAATTTGATCTCTGGTTCCTCTGCCTTTTCTAAAA